>NC_138781.1:160443826-161071558 GCF_965178545.1 Coloeus monedula
AAACGCCTCATTTCACCCCAAAACGCCCCGTTTCACCCAAAACGCCTCATTTCACCCCAAAACGCCTCATTTCACCCAAAACGCCCCGTTTCACCCCAAAACGCCCCGTTTCACCCCAAACGCCCCATTTCACCCAAATCGCCCCGTTTCACCCCAAATCGCCCCATTTCACCCAAATCGCCCCGTTTCACCCAAAACGCCTCATTTCACCCCAAATCGCTCCGTTTCACCCCAAAACGCCCCGTTTCACCCAAAACGCCTCATTTCACCCAAATCACCCCGTTTCACCCCAAAACGCCTCATTTCACCCAAAACGCCCCGTTTCACCCCAAATCGCCCCGTTTCACCCCAAAACACCTCATTTCACCCAAATCGCCCCGTTTCACCCAAAACGCCCCGTTTCACCCCAAAACGCCCCGTTTCACCCAAATCGCCCCGTTTCACCCCAAAACGCCCCGTTTCACCCCAAAACGCCTCATTTCACCCAAAACGCCCCATTTCACCCCAAAACGCCTCATTTCACCCAAAACGCCCCGTTTCACCCAAAATGCCCCGTTTCACCCCAAAACGCCCCATTTCACCCCAAAACGCCTCATTTCACCCCAAATCGCCTCATTTCACCCAAATCGCCCCGTTTCACCCCAAATCGCCCCGTTTCAGCCCAAAACGCCCCGTTTCACCCCAAATCGCCCCGTTTCACCCAAATCGCCCCGTTTCAGCCCAAAGCGCCCCGTTTCAGCCCAAAGCGCCGCTCTCCGCGCGGGCTCACCTGCAGCAGGCGGCCGCAGGCGCGGAGCACCCCCGGGTGCTGCTCCCACGCGTGGAGCTCCCGCAGCAGCGCCAGGGAGCCTCGGGAGCGCAGCTGCAGCCGCCCGGCGCCGGTGGCCGAGAGCTGCCAGAAAGCCTCGTTCGACCCCAAAAGGGAGCACGGCACCCCCAAAGGGGGTACTGAACCCCAAAAATCCCAACTGATACCCCAAAAGTGGGTATTGAACTCCAAAAATCCCAATTGAAACCCCAAAAGTGAGCACTGAACCCCAAAAATCCCAATTGAAACCCCAAAAGTGGGTATTGAACTCCAAAAATCCCAATTGAAACCCCAAAAGTGGGCAGGGAACCCCAAAAGGGGGCAGGGAACCCCAAAAGGGGGCAGGGAACCCCAAAAGGGAGCTCTGAACCCCAAAAGGGGGCAGGGAACCCCAAAAATCCCAACTGAAACCCCAAAAGTGGGCAGGGAACCCCAAAAATCCCAATTGAAACCCCAAAAGAGGGCATTGAACCCCAAAAGTGGGCAGGGAACCCCAAAAATCCCAATTGAAACCCCAAAAGTGGCCATTGAAACCCCAAAAGTGGGTACTGAACCCCAAAAGGGGGCAGGGAACCCCAAAAATGGGTACTGAACCCCAAAAGTGGGCAGGGAACCCCAAAAATCCCAAATTCCCTTTTTCCTGGGATTCTGCCCCATTCCCAATTCCCGAATTCCCTTTTTCCCGGGATTTTCCCCCATTCCCAAATTCCAAATTCCCTTTTTCCCGGGATTTTGCCCCATTCCCAAATTCCCTTTTTCCCAGAATTTTCCCCCATTCCCCATTCCCAAATTCCCTTTTTCCCAGGATTTTCCCCCATTCCCAATTCCCAAACTCCCTTTTTCCCAGGATTTTGCCCCAAATCCTGAATCCCAAACTCCCTTTTTCCCGGGATTTTCCCCCATTCCCAAATCCCAAATTCCCTTTTTCCCAGGATTTCGCCCCAAATCCCAAATTCCCTTTTTCCCGGGATTTTCCCCCACTCCCCATTCCCAAACTCCCTTCTTCCCAGGATTTTGCCCCATTCCCAATTCCCAAATTCCCTTTTTCCCAGGATTTTCCCCAAATCCCAATTCCCAAACTCCCTTTTTCCCAGGATTTTGCCCCAAATCCTGAATCCCAAATTCCCTTTTTCCCGGGATTCTGCCCCATTCCCAATTCCCAAATTCCCAGAATTTTCCCCCATTCCCCATTCCCAAATTCCCTTTTTCCCAGAATTTTCCCCCATTCCTCATTCCCAAACTCCCTTTTTCCCGGGATTTTGCCCCATTCCCAAACTCTCTTTTTCCCAGGATTTTGCCCCAAATCCTGAATCCCAAATTCCCTTTTTCCCAGGATTTTCCCCCATTCCCAATTCCCAAATTCCCAGGATTTTCCCCCATTCCCAAACTCCCTTTTTCCCGGGATTTTCCCCCATTCCCCATTCCCAAACTCCCTTTTTCCCCGGATTTTCCCCCATTCCCAAATCCTAAATTCCCTTTTTCCCGGGATTCTGCCCCATTCCCAAATTCCCTTTTTCCCAGAATTTTCCCCCATTCCCAAACTCCCTTTTTCCCAGGATTTTGCCCCATTCCCGAATCCCAAATTCCCTTTTTCCCGGGATTTTCCCCCATTCCCAAACTCCTTTTTTCCCAGGATTTTGCCCCATTCCCAAACTCCCTTTTTCCCAGAATTTTCCCCCATTCCCAAACTCCCTTTTTCCCGGGATTTTGCCCCAAATCCCCACCAGCAGCAGCGTTTCCAGCAGCATCCGCCGGATCTCCGGCTCCTCCTCGCGCCGCTGCTCCGGGGGCAGGAACTGCAGCTCCAGGGGCAGCTCTGCCACGGGAAAACCCCCAAAAGTGGCCACTGGACCCCAAAAGTGGCCATTGGAACCCAAAAGTGGCCACTGGACCCCAAAAGTGGCCATTGGAAACCAAAAGTGGCCACTGGACCCCAAAAGTGGCCATTGGACCCCAAAGTGGCCACTGGAACCCAAAAGTGGCCACTGGAACCCAAAAGTGGCCACTGGACCCCAAAAGTGGCCATTGGAACCCAAAAGGGGCCACTGGAACCCAAAAGTGGCCATTGGAACCCAAAAGGGGCCACTGGAACCCAAAAGTGGCCACTGGAACCCAAAAGTGGCCATTGGACCCCAAAAGTGGCCACTGGAATCCAAAAGTGGCCACTGGAACCCCAAAAGTGGCCACTGGAACCCAAAAGTGGCCATTGGAACCCAAAAGTGGCCACTGGAACCCCAAAAGTGGCCACTGGAACCCAAAAGTGGCCATTGGAACCCAAAAGTGGCCACTGGACCCCAAAAGTGGGGATTGGACCCCAAAAGTGGCCACTGGAACCCAAAAGTGGCCATTGGAACCCAAAAGTGGCCATTGGACCCCAAAAGGGGCCACTGGACCCCAAAAGTGGCCATTGGAACCCAAAAGTGGCCACTGGAACCCAAAAGTGGGGATTGGACCCCAAAAGTGGCCATTGGAACCCCAAAAGTGGCCACTGGACCCCAAAAGTGGCCATTGGAACCCAAAAGTGGCCACTGGAACCCAAAAGGGGCCACTGGAACCCAAAAGTGGCCATTGGACCCCAAAAGTGGCCACTGGACCCCAAAAGTGGCCAGTGGAAACCAAAAGTGGCCATTGGAACCCAAAAGTGGCCACTGGAACCCAAAAGTGGCCATTGGAACCCAAAAGTGGCCACTGGACCCCAAAAGTGGCCATTGGAACCCCAAAAGTGGCCACTGGAACCCAAAAGTGGCCATTGGAACCCCAAAAGTGGCCACTGGAACCCAAAAGTGGCCACTGGAACCCAAAAGTGGCCATTGGAACCCAAAAGTGGGGATTGGACCCCAAAAGTGGCCACTGGAACCCAAAAGTGGCCATTGGAACCCAAAAGTGGCCATTGGACCCCAAAAGGGGCCACTGGACCCCAAAAGTGGCCATTGGAACCCAAAAGTGGCCACTGGACCCCAAAAGTGGCCACTGGAACCCAAAAGTGGCCATTGGAACCCAAAAGTGGCCATTGGAACCCAAAAGCGGCCACTGGACCCCAAAAGTGGGGATTGGACCCCAAAAGTGGCCACTGGAACCCAAAAGTGGCCACTGGAACCCAAAAGTGGCCATTGGAACCCAAAAGTGGCCACTGGACCCCAAAAGTGGCCATTGGAACCCAAAAGTGGCCACTGGACCCCAAAAGTGGCCACTGGAATCCAAAAGTGGCCACTGGACCCCAAAAGTGGCCACTGGAACCCAAAAGTGGCCATTGGAACCCAAAAGTGGCCACTGGACCCCAAAAGTGGGGATTGGACCCCAAAAGTGGCCACTGGAACCCAAAAGTGGCCATTGGAACCCAAAAGTGGCCATTGGACCCCAAAAGGGGCCACTGGACCCCAAAAGTGGCCATTGGAACCCAAAAGTGGCCACTGGAACCCAAAAGTGGGGATTGGACCCCAAAAGTGGCCATTGGAACCCCAAAAGTGGCCACTGGACCCCAAAAGTGGCCATTGGAACCCAAAAGTGGCCACTGGAACCCAAAAGGGGCCACTGGAACCCAAAAGTGGCCATTGGACCCCAAAAGTGGCCACTGGACCCCAAAAGTGGCCAGTGGAAACCAAAAGTGGCCATTGGAACCCAAAAGTGGCCACTGGAACCCAAAAGTGGCCATTGGAACCCAAAAGTGGCCACTGGAAACCAAAAGTGGCCACTGGAACCCAAAAGTGGCCATTGGAACCCAAAAGTGGCCACTGGACCCCAAAAGTGGGGATTGAACCCCAAAAGTGGCCATTGGACCCCAAAAGTGGCCACTGGAACCCAAAATTGGCCATTGGAACCCAAAAGTGGCCACTGGAACCCAAAAGTGGCCATTGGAACCCCAAAAGTGGCCACTGGAACCCAAAAGTGGCCACTGGACCCCAAAAGTGGGGATTGAACCCCAAAAATCCTCACTGAACCCCAAAATCCCTCATTTAACCCCAAAATTCCTTCTCAAACTCCCCAAGTCGTCCCTGAACCCAAAAATTCCAGTTTGGATCCCCCAAATCCTCGCCGGAGCCCCAAAATTCCCAAAAATCCCCCAAAATCCCCAAAGTCCCCCAGAAAATCCCCAAAATTAACCAAATGTTCCCCAAAAAAATCCCCAAAAATCCCCAAAAAATCCCCCAAATCCCCCAAAAATCCTCAAAAAATCCCCAAAATTCCCCACCCAAAAATCCCCCAAATTCCCCAAAAATTCCCAAAAATATCCCCAAAATTCCCAAAAAAATCCCCAAAAAATTCACCAAAAACCTCCCAAAAATTAAAAAAGAATCCCCCAAAACTCCACAAAATTAGCCACAAAAATCCCCAAAAATTCCCCTAAAATCCCCAAAATTACCCAAAAAATCCCCAAGAATCACCCAAAATTCCAACAAAAATCCTAAAAAAAATCACAAAAAATTCCCCAAAAATCCAACAAAAACTCCGAAAAAATTCTGAAAAAAATCCCCAAAAAATCCCAAAAAAATCGCAAAAAACCCCAAAAAATCCCCCAAATTCCCCAAAATGTCCCCAAAATGCCCCCAAATTCCCAAAAATATCCCCAAAATTCCCAAAAAAATCCTAAAAAATTCTCCCAAAATTCCTCAAAATCCAAAAAAATTCTCCCAAATTCCCCAAATTTCCCAAAGAAATCCCCAAAAAATTCCAAAAAAACCCCCCAAAAATTAAAAAAAATTCCCCCAAAAAATCACCCCAAAATTCCCCAAAAAATCCCCAAAAAATTCACCAAAAACCTCCCGAAAATTAAAAAAAATCCCCCCAAAATCGCAAAAAAATCCACAAAATTAGCCACAAAAATTCCCCAAAAATCCCCCAAATTCCAAAAAAATCCCCCAAATTCCCCAAAATTCCCACAAAATTACCCCAAAAAATCACCAAAATTCACCCGAAATCCCCAAAATTCCACAAAAAATCCTAAAAAAATCACAAAAATTTCCAAAAAATCCCAAAAAATTTCCCAAAAAAACCCCAAAAAATAAAAAACCAAAAAATCCCCAAAAATCCCAAAAAATCCCCCCAAAATCACCAAAATTCCCCAAATTCCCCAAAACATCCCCCAGAAAATTCCCCCAAATTCCAAAAAAATCCCCAAAAAATCCCCAAAAATTCCAAAAAAAATCCCCCAAAAATCCAACAAAAAATCCCTCTAAAATCCCCAAAAAATTCCCCAAATTCCAAAAAAATCCCCAAAAATCCCCAAAAATCCCCCCAAAATCACCAAAATTCCCCAAATTCCCCAAAACATCCCCCCAAAAATTCCCCCAAATTCCAAAAACATCCCCCAAAAAATTCCCCCAAATTCAAAAAAAATCCCCAAAAAAATCCCAAAAAATCCACAAAAAGTCCTCTAAAAATCCCCAAAAATCCCCCAAAATTTCCCCAAAAATTCCAAAAACCCCCCAAAACTCCCCAAACTCCCCAAAAGGCCCCAAAAGGCCCCAAAAGGCCCCAAAGTGCCACTCACGCTCGGTCTCGTGCGGGGGCAGCTCCTCGGGGCCGGCGAGCGGCAGCAGCAGCGCCGGGAGCGCGTCCAGCGGCGGGGCCAGGAGGCACGCGTGGCTACCTGGGAATGGGAGCCCAAATCCTGGGAATGGGAGCCCAAATTCGGGAATGGGAGCCCAAACTCGGGGAATGGGAGCCCAAACTCGGGAATGGGAGCCCAAATTCGGGAATGGGAGCCCAAATCCCGGAATGGGAGCCCAAATTCGGGAATGGGAGCCCAAATTCGGGAATGGGAGCCCAAAGCCAGGAATGGGAGCCCAAATCCTGGGAATGGGAGCCCAAATTCAGGAATGGGAGCCCAAATCCCAAATCCCAGAATGGGAGCCCAAATCCCCAGGGATGGGAATGGTGGCAGAGGCCGGGATCTGCCTGGGGGGGGGGAGAAATCCCGGGAAAAGGCAGGGAATTCCTGAAAGCTGGGAAAACCCCCGGGAATTCCTTAAAGCTGGAAAAAAAGCAGGGAATTCCCTAAACCTGGAAAAATCCCGGGAATTCCTTAAACCTGGAAAAAGGGGCAGTAATTCCTTAAACTTGGAAAAAAAACAGGGAATTTCTTAAATCTGAAAAAACGTCGGGAATTTCTTAAAGCTGGAAAATCCATGGAAATCCTTAAAGCTGGAAAAAAACCCCGGGAATTCCTTAAAGCTGGAAAAAGGCAGGGAATTCCTCAAAGTTGGGGGAAAAAGCTGGGAATTGCTTCCATCTAAAATAGGGCAGGAATCCCTTAAAGCTGGAAAAAGAAACTCTGGGAACTCCCTAAACCTGGAAAAAGGGGCAGGAATTCCTTAAACTTGGAAAAAAAACAGGGAATTCCTTAAAGCTGGAAAAAAACCTGGGAATTCCCTAAACCTGGAAAATCCAGGGAATTCCTTAAAGCTGGAAAAAACCCCGGGAATTCCTTAAATCTAAAAAAAGGGGCAGGAAATTCCTCAAACCTAGAAAAACTCAGGGAATTCCTTAAAGCTGGAAAAAGCAGGGAATTCCTTAAACCTGGAAAAAAAACAGGGAATTCCCTAAACCTGGAAAAAACCCCGGGAATTCCTTAAACCTGGAAAAAACCCCGGGAATTCCTTACAGCTGGAAAATCCAGGGAATTCCTTTGCTCCTATCCCCGTTCCCTGGGAGCAGATCCCCCCCCGGATCCCGCCCGGATCCCTCCAAGCCCGCTTTTCCCGGGATCAGCCGCTCCCAGCCCCCTCCCAGCCGCATTCCCGCATTCCCAAGGCCGCATTCCCAGGATTTTTACCGTGCTCGAAGCAGCAGTTCCGCAGAGCCCCCACGACCCCGCGCCGCAGCTCGGCCGAGTGCGGGCTCCGAATGAGCGGCAGCAGCAGCGGCACCAGCGGCCTGCGGGGCACGACCGCTCACCCTTAACACCCTTTATTCCCCATTTTCACCCCTTTTATCCCATTTTTTCCCACTTTTATCCCCATTTTTCCCTCACCGGGAGCGCTCCAGCAGCTCCGCAGAGCCCTCACGACCCCGCGCCTCAGCTCGGCCGAGCCCCGCCCCACCGGGACACTCCCGCTCACCCTTTTAGCCCTTTTATCCCCAATTCCCACCCTTTTAATCCCGATTTCCCCCTTTTTATCCCCATTTTTCACCCTTTTATCCCCATTTCTCCCACTTTTATCCCCATTTCTCCCTCACCGGGAGTGCTCCAGCAGCTCCGCAGAGCCCTCACGACCCCGCGCCTCAGCTCCCGCCCCACCGGGACACTCCCGCTCACCCTTTTATCCCATTTTTTCCCCTTTTATCCCCATTTTCCCCCACTTTTATCCCCAATTTCCACCCTTTTATCCCATTTTTCCCCCTTTTATTCCCATTTTTTCCACTTTTATCCCAAATTTTCCCTCACCGGGAGCGCTCCAGCAGCTCCGCAGAGCCCCCGCGCCTCAGCTCGCGCCCCACCGGGACACTCCCGCTCACCCTTTTAGCCCATTTTGCCCCCTTTTATTCCCGATTTTTCCCCCTTTTATCCCGATTTTCCACCCTTTTATCCCCATTTTTCCCACGTTTATCCCCATTTTTTCCCCATTTTATCCCCAATTTTCCCTCACCGGGAGCGCTCCAGCAGCTCCGCAGAGCCCTCACGACCCCGCGCCTCAGCTCGGCCGAGCCCGGGCCCCGCCCCACCGGGACACTCCCGCTCACCCTTAACACCCTTTTATCCCCAATTCCCACCCTTTTAATCCCGATTTCCCCCTTTTTATCCCCATTTTTCACCCTTTATCCCATTTTTTCCCACTTTTATCCCCATTTTTCCCTCACCGGGAGCGCTCAAGCAGCTCCGCAGAGCCCTCACGACCCCGCGCCTCAGCTCGGCCGAGCCCGGGCCCCACCGGGACACTCCCAGTCACCCTTTTAGCCCATTTTTACCCCTTTTATCCCCATTTTTACCCTTTTATTCCCCGATTTTCCCACTTTCACCCCACATTTTCCCCTTTTATCCCGATTTTTCCCACTTTTATCCCCATTTTTCCCTCACCGGGAGCGCTCCAGCAGCTCCGCAGAGCCCTCACGACCCCGCGCCTCAGCTCGGCCGAGCCCCGCCCCACCGGGACACTCCCGCTCACCCTTTTAGCCCATTTTGCCCCCTTTTATCCCATTTTTACCCTTTTACCCCACATTTTCCCCTTTTATCCCATTTTTCCCACCCTTTTATCCCCATTTTTCCCTCACCGGGAGCGCTCCAGCAGCTCCGCAGAGCCCCCACGACCCCGCGCCTCAGCTCCCGCCCCACCGGGACACTCCCGCTCACCCTTCCCACCCTTTTACTCCCAATTTTCCCCCTTTTATCCCCAATTTTGCCCCTTTTACCCCCAATTTCCCCCCTTTTCCCCCCGATTTCCCCTCACCGGGAGCGATCCAGCAGCACTCGGCGGCCCTCGGGCGCTTGGCTGAGGTTGCAGAGCAGCGCCCCGAGCTCCGCCGGGGGCCGGGCCCCGCTCAGCGCCCTCAGCAGCGGCTCCGCGCCGGGGCCCAGCGCCCGCAGCACCCGCGGGGCCGCCCCGGGCTCGCGGCTCAGGTTGGCCAGGAGCCCGCAAACGGCTCCGGAGCTCGGGACAAGCGGCAGCAACGGCGGCAGAGCGGCGAGAAGCGGCTCCAGCGCCGCGGGCTCGGCGGACGCGTTCACCAGAGCGGCCAAGGCCGTATGGGCACCACGCGAGGCCGAGGCGGCCATGGCGGCCAAGGCCGATAAGGCCGCGGGGTTGGAGGCCAGCAGCGCCCGGCCTGAGGCGCTGCCGGACAGAGCCAGCGCGGCCTCGGCCGCTTCGGGAGCGGCGGGAGAGGATGGGGAGAGCAGCGCCGTGAGCTCCGACAGCGCCGTGGCCGCCGCGGCCTCGCTGCTCGCCTCCGCCATCGCCGCGGCTTCCTTCGTCTCCGCCGCCATGCCGCCGCGTCGCTTGGCAACGGCGGGATTGACGGGTGTAACAGCCAATCAGCGCCGGGAAAACAGAGGCGGGGAGGAAACCAGCCAATGGGGTGCGGGCATGCTACCGGAAAAGGCGGGACGTAAGGAGAGAGGTGTGGCGGCGAGGGAGGGTGGTACGGGAAAGCGGCGGCCGGTCCCTCACTCACGGCGACATTAAGGCCACAGAAACACAAACAGAGCCGGTTCCTCGCAAGTCGCGGCCGCTCGCGGGGTCTCGCCCGCCAGCGGGACCGACCAGCACCGCCTTCAGCTCCGACTCTACCGCCGCCTCCTGTGCTGCCACGGTCGGACTACAACATGGCGGCAACCGCCGTGATGGGCAGCGCGAGGAGCCAATCAGCACAGGGAAAGGGGGAGGTGTGGAGGGGATAAACCAATGAGATGCGGCGTAATGGCGGAAGGGGCGGGACATTGGGGGAAAGGCATTGTGGGAAGGAGGGGTGGACGGAAAGGCGCCTCAGGGTTAGGCCGGGAAACGCAAAACCAGCGCTGGGGCGTATAAACCGGGCCTAAGTGCCTTAACTCGGCTTGGAATCGCTTAATGCAGGTCTAAACTCCCGATATCGGGCGTAAATCCCTTAAACCAGGTTGATCCCTGAAACCTGCTCAAAATCCCTGAAAACGGGTCGGAATCCCTTAATTCGGGTCCAAGTACTTGAAACCAGGACTATGATTCTTAAACTAGGTCTAAATCCCTTAATTCAGGTCGGAATCCCTTAATTCAGATCCTAATCCTTTAAACCAGGACTATGATTCTTAAACCAGGTCTAAATTCCTGAAACCAGGTCAGAATCCCTTAAACCAGGTCTAAATATCTTAAACCAGATCGAAATCCCTTAATTCGGGTTGGAATCATTTAATTCGGGTTGGAATCACTTAAACCAGGTTTGAGTCCCTAAACCCAGCTCCCAGTCCCTAATCCCAGCTCCCAGTCCCTAATCCCAGCTCCCAGTCCCTAAACCCAGCTCTCAGTCAACCCAAAGGTGGCCCCAAAAGTGACCCCAAAGGTGACCCCAAAGGTGGCCCCAAAGGAGCTCTCCTGGGGTTTTTGTTCTCTGTTCAAGGAATTTTCCCCATTCCTGTTGCCAGGGGCACAAATGGCTGGGTAGTTAAGAACAACAAAAGCGGTGGCTACGGGGTGGGGGCATCTGGCTACTCCTTTGTTTCACCCGGCTGTGCGGGCAGTCGGTCCCGGCGTTCGGACAGAGAGGGAGGAGCTGCTTTCTTCGGCTGCTTTTCCTTCTGCTGGAGAAGCCCCGGGATCCCAAAGCCGCTTTCCCTGCCCCGCTGGAGGCCGGGCCGTGGCCGCCCTGCCCCGCTGCTGCTGCTTCGAGCCTTCGCTGCGTTGTAGCCCCGCTCTCCCTGCCTGCCCGACCTCCGGGGGGTTCCCGGTTTGGATACATCGCATCTGCCACCCGGGATTTGTGCTCGTCCCTGCCGCTCCAGCCTGCTGTTCCCGAGGGTCCGGGATCGGCTGCCCAGGGGTTTGGGAAGCCTTTGTTCCTTCCCTTCCCGGGATCCCGGGATCGGCTGCCCAGGGGTTTGTGAAGCCTTTGTTCCATCCCTTCCCGGGATCCCGGGATCGGCTGCCCAGGGGTTTGTGAAGCCTTTGTTCCATCCCTTCCCGGGATCCCGGGATCGGCTGCCCAGCGGTTTGTGAAGCTCCTTTGTTCCATCCCTTCCCGGGATCCCGGGATCGGCTGCCCAGGGGTTTGTGAAGCCTTTGTCCCATCCCTTCCCTGGATCCCGGGATCGGCTGCCCAGGGGTTTGTGAAGCTCCTTTGTTCCATCCCTTCCCTGGATCCCGGGATCGGCTGCCCAGGGGTTTGTGAAGCTCCTTTGTTCCATCCCTTCCCGGGATCCCGGGATCGGCTGCCCAGGGGTTTGTGAAGCCTTTGTTCCATCCCTTCCGGGATCCCGGGATCGGCTGCCCAGGGGTTTGTGAAGCCTTTGTTCCATCCCTTCCCGGCATCCCGGGATCGGCTGCCCAGGGGTTTGTGAAGCCTTTGTCCCATCCCTTCCCGGGATCCCGGGATCGGCTGCCCAGGGGTTTGTGAAGCCTTTGTTCCATCCCTTCCCGGGATCCCAGGCCGCCAGTGCCGCGTGCTCCCCGAGCTCGCTCCGGAGCGCCCCCTGCAGCCGCGGGGGAACCATCGCACCTGCCCTGCTCACCGGGAGCCGCCAGCGCCCCTGCCGGCTGCGAGCGGAACTGCACCCGAGGGGAAAGGGCTTAAGGAGCGGGGAGAGGCCGTTCCTTGGGTTTTCCTGGTTTATTCTTTCTTTTGTTTGTTGTGGCTGCCACTGTCGTTGTTTGTTTGCTTTGTTATTCATACTTGTCATAGGTTAGCAAGCATAGTCCCGGAAGGGATGTCCTTGCTAAGGGGTGCTTACAGTTTCCTCTGGGAACTGATGGAACCTATCAGCGGCCAGTTTGAATATGGACAATTCTCTAAGCCACTTAAAGTTGTGAACACCTCTGTGATCCACATTTAAGAATAGGCAAACTCCCCCTCCAAGCTCTCTCTCGTTTCCGGCGCTGGCACAGGTGGCTGCGGGCCCCGTGTGGGGGCCAGTGGGCCCGGCCAGGCCCTGCTTGGGCCAGGCCGGGCCGGGCCACGGCCATCCTGGAGCCATGGGCCTGTTCCAGCCATGGAATCCCCCCCACTGCCTTGCCGTGGGCAGCCGGAGCGGCTCGGCTCTCCCCCCTCTCCACTGCGATAAGAAAAGTTCAACATTCCAGCTGCAAAGCTGCAAGGCCGAGGTGAGATTAACCCTTTTACTGCTGTGAAGAGCTGAAAACCTGAGGGAAGAGAGAGAGGAGATGCTTAAAGCTGAAAGTCTGTTGTGAAGCTATGATATATCAGAGTATCCTGTTGTAATTTCATGAAGATATGGGGGGTGGAGTGTTCAACTCGTGAGCAAAAGCACCTGCGCTGAGATAGGCAGATGCTGACGCAGCTGTGATTTCATGAGAAGTTTGGACAGGGAGAGATGGACCAGATGAGGACTTTTGCTCCAAACGGGAAAGGAGAAACCTCAGTCCCTAGAGATGGACCAGAGACAGTCCTAGAGGTGAAGATGATGAAGACCCTTTGCTCCCAGGAAAGGAGAAGGGCCTCTGTTTTTGTTTCTGAATGGCTCAACCTTAAAATTGCACCCCAAAAACTTCAAGAGTGGACCCTCGAAAGCAGTTGCAGGAAAAGCTGCAAGTCGGGGGAAGGGACTCACACGCAGGCAGAGAGACTCCTCTTCCTAAATGGACTGAACGATATTTGCAAGTGGGCGGCTGTCTCGCTGTGATAATGTTTTCATAGCATGAGCAAGAAGAGACTTCTCTTTCTAAATGGACTGAACAAGGTTATTATGGAAGTGGTAACAGACTGAACATCTCAAGGGTTGTCTTTTTACATTGTCAGTGGGAGAAGGGAGGAAGGTGGGGGGAGGAGGAGAGTTCTGAAGGTGGTATAATTTTTTTTTCCTTCCCTCTTTTAGGTCTGTTAATAAACTTTATATTCTTTCAAGTTTGGTGCCTGCTTTGCATTTCTCCTAATTCTTATCTCACAGCAGATAAACAGTAATGAGTATTTTGGACCAAACCACTACAATACTAGCAAAGAACTGTTATTCCTTTTCTCATATCTTTGCCTGAAAGCCTCTTAATTTCAAAATTATAATAATTCGGAGGGAAGGGGGTCTTATTTTCCTATCCAAGGGAGGCTCCTGCCTTCCTTAGCAGACACCTGTCTTTAAAACCCAGACAGCCCGAGATGTCTTAAATATAACCCTTTGTACTCTAAAGATCACCTGCAGGGATGAAAGAGGAAACGCTGCCGGGGATTGCTGGCAAATGGCCAGCGAGGATTCAGGTATCTCCTGGTGCCGGTGGATCCCTTTTCCAGGCGCTTCCCCTGCCGCACCAAGGCCAGGGAAGTCACCCAGGCACTCCCCAAAGAGCTCCTCCCCAGCTCGGGGTTCCTACAGGGGTGTCCTCTGATAGGGCACCCCATTTGGTATCGGAGGTGTGACAGCGGCTCAGTGAGCAGTGGGGAGAGGGACGGGGGGCACTGGGGGACACGGGACCGTGGGGGCGGGATTGGGGTCCTGGGGGTGAGAAAGAAGCGAGGGAATAGAAAGTTCCAGTTCCCCTGAAGGGGCTGCGGTGGCGCTGAAAGACGGACGAGCAAAGAAGATAAAGGATGTAGAAGTGCTGACACAGGATGATAAACGCTGCCAGAAGCACCTGAGAAAGAGATAAAGGGAACTCCAGTGGGGCTCTTGGCGAGTTCTGTAACACAGGAGGAGCAGCACGTGCCCAAAGCGAAAGTTCGAGGCGAGGTCATTTGGGATATTGGGTCACCCAGTGAAAATGATCCCCGGAAACCCCATTTTTAGGACTCTCCAGGGCAATAAGAGGATTCTTAGAAAGAGGTGGAGCCATGCCGATGATTTCCAGGAAAGCTGCTGTGCCTGTGTTAGATTGGGGGGCCCATTTTAATGAATATTTAGACCAGGACAGACCCGCTGTGAGTCCAGCACCGATACAGAATTCCGGCTCTCTGCTCCCTCCAGTTCTGTCAGGAAGCTCACTCCGGCCGATTTCGGTATCGGGGGCTGGGGGGACCCCAGGGACACTTGGGGGGGGACAGGGGCCCGTGGCATCGGGACTGGGGCCCTGGGGAGACACTGGGGGAGTCACGGGACTGGGACTGGGGTCATGGGGTGGTGTGGGGGAAGGTGAGGGGGGACAGGGGATGGTGGGAGTGGGTTTGGGGTCTGGGGGAGCTGGGGGACACTGTGGGGGCAGGGGGTGATCCCCAGATTTGGGTTGGGGTCCTGGGGTGACACCAAAGAAATTGGGGACTGGGAGTGGGTTTGGGGTCTGGGGACGGGCCGAGGGGGACACTGGGGGGCTCAGGGAGTGACCCCAGATTTGGATCAGGGTCCTGGGGGGCTGAGGGGACGTGTAACCATGGGAGTGGGTTTGGGCTTCTGGGGGGCCAGGAGGACATGGCACTGTGGGAGTGGGGTCCCTGGGGGGCTGGGGGGCGTTGGGGGGTCCAGAAGTGAGCCCAGGATTTGAGATCATGGACCCAGCACATGTCCAGGGGTCTCCTGGCTGGGGCTGCCTCTCCTCCCCCTGGGCTGACCCCACTCCCCTCCCCAGTCCCTCCCTGAGGAACCCTCCCCATGTTGCCTCTGTGTCCCCCCAGTGTCCCCCAGTATCTCCTCAGTGTCCCCCCAGTGTCCCCCAGTATCTCCTCAGTGTCCCCTCTGTGTCCCTCTGTGTCCCACTCAGCTCCCCGTGGCCTCTCCCCTCCATGGCTCCCCTGGCTCACACCCTGGCCCTGCTGGCAATGACCGTGGCCACTGCGGCCATCAAGGTGGTGCCCCTGGACATGGCCCAGAACTCCTTCGATGACCAGTACCAGGGCTGTGGCCCTGCCATGACCGCGGCTTTGCCGGCCCTCAACCGCTCTGAGTTCCAGCAGAACCCTCTGTTCGCCCAGGTCTGGGCAAAGGCCACGGCCGAGTGGCAGGAGAAGGGGTCCTGTGTGTCCCGTCTGTCGTCCCCAGCCCAGGCCATCGCCCTCATGGCCTACACGATGGATGACGTGTATGAGGAGTTCAACGCGGCCGTGCGAGAGGCCGGGAGCTCCCCTCGGGAATACCGGGACAACTTCCACTTCAAAGCGCTGCATTTCCTGCTGACCGATGCCCTGGCGGAGCTGAGGGGACAGAAGTGTTATGATGTGTTCCGGGGGGTGAGGAATAAGCAGTTCAAGGCTCAGCGGGGCCAGAAGGTCCGGTTTGGTCAATTTGCGTCAACGTCGCTTTCCAAAGCTGTCGCCCAGCGCTACGGCACGGACACGGTGTTCCAGGTGCACACGTGCCACGGTGTGGACATCCAGCGATTCTCCTGCTTTTCTTTTGAGAAGGAGGTGCTGATCCCACCCTTCGAGACCTTCGAGGTCACCGATGTCACCCGGGACGAGAAGGGGGCACGGATCCAGCTCCGCTCCACCGGGACCCACAGCAACTACAACTGCGAGTGGCTGCGAGGTGACGGCACAGAGGGGACAACCGGGGGGATGGGGACACCCGTGATAAGGCCCAGGGGACACTGACACCCACTGGGGATGGGGGACAGGGACACCCAGCCCTGGGGACACCCACTGTGGGCAGGGGACACCCATGGTAGGGCGCAGGGGGTGGGGACACTCGCTGCCAGCTGTGGGGACACTCGTTGAGAGCGTGGGGACAGGGACACCCATGACAGGGCACAGGGACGGGGACCCCCACACCTGGGAGGGGCCAGGGACACTCCTGCCGGTGGGGACAGGGACAGGGAAAGGGACAGACACAGGGAGCTGTGGGTACGAGGCTCGTGTGCTGGACACGGCTGAGCTGGGACTCCCCCATGGCAGCCCCTGAGCCCCCCTGAGCCCTGTCAGCCCCCGTCACCCCTCATGGCACCCCTGACCCCCCCTGAACCCCTGTCACCCTCTGTCACCCCTCATGGCACCCCTGACCCCCCCTGAACCCCTGCCACCCTCTGTCACCCCTCATGGCACCCCTGACCCCCCCTGAACCCCTGCCACTCTCTGTCACCCCTCATGGCACCCCTGACCCCCCCTGAACCCCTGCCACCCTCTGTCACCCCTCATGGCACCCCTGACTCCCCCTGACCCCTGTCACCCCTAAAGCCCACCGTGACCCCCCTGACACCCCCTGGCTCCCTGTACCCCCCATGCCCCCCGACACCCTGTCACCTGTGACCTCATGGCCCCCGTCTCTCCTGTCACTCCTCAGCCCCCATTATGGCCCTCCCTGACCCCCTCACTCCCCCCACTGACCCCCTGACCCTTGTCTTTGTCCCCCCAGATGGGAGCGGCCCCAGGGACCCCCCCCTCCTTGGAGGGCTTCTCCTGGCCACCACAGCCCTGGCAGTGGCCAGCGGGATCCTCTGAGCCACGAGCCCATCGAGGTCACCACAGTCCCTGTGGCCACCATGGCCACCAAGGCCACCAGGACCTCCAGAGCAACGAGGCCACTGCTGTGCCAATTCCCGGGGGCGATTTAAAGGCCACAGACAGCAGTGGAAGGAATGTTGTTCTTTTACCACGGATATACAGGCAACACAAGAGTAAAACCATTGATCCAATAAAACTCCGCGCTCGGCTTTAGCCACAAGCAAGAGTAAGCAAGGTGTTCTGGTTTGGCCAAATTTAGAAATAGATCCTCTGAGAGAAGGCACAACCACCCCTCCCCCACCAGGTTCAGAGAAAATAAATTTTCCTCGAAGGGAAGTGAAAGAGATAAAAACTATTTATTTAACAAACACACGGGAAAGGAAAATTATGCTAAATGATAAAATCTGTCTCTGTGGAGAAAAAACCTGGGAAAGTGTCAGAGTCCTCCCTTTGGTGTCCTCGGAGCTGGGGCTTGGCCCAGGGCCAGGCCCTCTGTGCCCGCTGGAAAGTCCTCCCGATGTGCTCTGATATTGAAGCAGTCCAGTGGAAAAGGGAGAAAATCCAAAATTCCAGGGAAGGGAAAAATGTTCAACTCTCAGTCTCTCTCCGGAGAAAAAAAAACTGAACTACTGGCCAAAAGCTGACCCAGGGAGCCACAAGCCGGGTGCCTCCTCCCTCCCCTGCCGCAGCTGGAAAAAAAAGTCGTTATCTCTGTGGGACCTTGAACAAGCTGCAAACTGCTCTGAGAAAGTTTTGCTCAGTTTTTCCTTCCCCCTCTCAGGCTCAGTTCAGAGGCATAGAAAGGCACAAAGTTAATTTCTGGCCATAGGGCAGCGATATGGGATTGTCTCGGTTTTGAAAGACAGGTGTCTGCTCAGGAAGGCAGAAGCCCCCCTTGAAGTGGCAGATATAACCCTTTTCCCCTCCAAGTTATTATATTTTGAAATCAAGGGCCTTTAGGCAAAGATGTGGGAAATAGGAATAACAGTTCTTTACTATATCGATATGTGTATAACCAGTCAAACAAAACAACAACAACTATGGCAGTAACAGCACACACAAACCCAGTGCCAGCCTTCTCGGCTGTCGGGCCCTTTCCCCTCGGGTGCAGTTCCGCTCGCAGCCGGCAGGGGCGCTGGCGGCTCCCGGTGAGCAGGGCAGGTGCGATGGTTCCCCCGCGGCTGCAGGGGGCGCTCCGGAGCGAGCTCGGGGAGCACGCGGCACTGGCGGCCTGGGATCCCGGGAAGGGATGGGACAAAGGCTTCACAAACCCCTGGGCAGCCGATCCCGGGATCCCGGGAAGGGATGGGACAAAGGCTTCACAAACCCCTGGGCAGCCGATCCCGGGATGCCGGGAAGGGATGGAACAAAGGCTTCACAAACCGCTGGGCAGCCGATCCCGGGATCCCGGGAAGGGATGGGACAAAGGCTTCACAAACCCCTGGGCAGCCGATCCCGGGATCCCGGGAAGGGATGGGACAAAGGCTTCACAAACCCCTGGGCAGCCGATCCCGGGATCCCGGGAAGGGAAGGAACAAAGGCTTCACAAACCCCTGGGCAGCCGATCCCGGGATGCCGGGAAGGGAAGGAACAAAGGCTTCACAAACCGCTGGGCAGCCGATCCCGGACTCTCAGGAACAGCAGGCTGGAAACGGCAGGCGGGAGCAGCAGGCTAGAGCGGCAGGCTAGAGCGGCAGGGACGAACGCAAATCCCGGGTGGCAGGCGAGATGTATCCAGATGGGAGAACCCCACGGGTGCCCAGGCAGGCAGGGCGAGCAGGGCTACAGCGTAGCGAAAACTCGAAGCAGCAGCAGTGGGGCAGGGCAGCCACAGCTCGGCCTCCAGCAGGGCAGGGAAAGCGGCTTTTGGGGTCCCGGCGTTGTTTCCAGCAGGAAGAGAAGAACGGCCAAAAAGAAAGAAACAGCAGCTCCTTTCTCTGCAGCTTCTCTCTCCGGACGCTCAGAGCGAACTGCCCCCACACCCAGGTGTAGACAAAGGAGTAGCCAGGCCCGCCCCACTCCCCTTTTTGTCTAAGTACAGCTATTTGTCCCCTAGCAACATGCATATGGGAGAAAATTCCTTTAACAGAAAAAAAACCCTAAGACTAAACTAAAACCCCAACAGGGATACACATGATAAAGTCACCCCCAGACACGAGGCAAGGCAGCTGATGGTTACTGTACGAGAGAAAGGAGAGCGACTGACACGGGTCCATCAGCAATTGCTGAATCTTTACTGTGGAAAACGAGGTTCACTCTCCTGTTAGAATTTAAAGGGTTTAATGTAAAGACAATAAGAGACACATAAAATAAAGCAAAGGGATAACGGCCGGGTGCTTTGGCGCTCTGCCAAGGGCACACCTGATGCTCGAGGTTGTTATAAACATATATTATAGTATTGGCTTCTCGCAAAGTATTACAGTAGGTATTATATAATGTTAGAAATGCTTTTTGCTGTGTGGATGTAGTTTTCTCTCGTTTTAGCAAGAATGTGAGCAAGTGTGAGCAAGTAAGAGAACCTCCAAGGGAGCAGAGGATGAGGCCCGAGGAGCTGCTAGGACTCACCTCGGGCATCAGGTGTGCCCTCGGCAGAGCGCCAAGGCACCCGGCCGTTATCCCTTTGCTTTATTTTATGTGTCTCTTATTGTCTTTATATTAAACCCTTTAAATTCTAACCGGAGAGTGAACCTCGTTTTTCACAATGTGAGTCCTTTTTAGACCATTTTTACTGTCTGTTCTCTATTCGTATTCAGACTTTTCCCGGAGCTGTTCTGCACGGCCACTCCTTGGTCCCGCCTTTTTAGAGCATGCGTAGTCTTCTGCCTTGTGGTTTTATTTCTTTTGATTCTTGGGGTTGGGCCCGCTAGATAAGAGTCGATGGTGGGGTGGATCTCTGAATTCTCCAGACAGTCAGGGCTGATTGCAGCTTTGGGCCTCTTTGCCTCCCGGGCAGAGCGGTGATAGCGGCTCTCGGACCCTCCTGGCCGCCCGTTCTCCGGGCGGAGCAGCCTTTGGGCCCTTTTGTTCCCTGGACAAAGTGTTGATCAGCAGCTCCTTGGGCCTCATCCTCTGCTCCCTTGGAGGTTCTCTTACTTGCTCACACTTGCTCACATTCTTGCTAAAACGAGAGAAAACTACATCCACACAGCAAAAAGCATTTCTAACATGATATAATACCTACTGTAATACTTTGCTAGAAGCCAATACTATAATATATGTTTATAACATTTGCCGTCACCCAGATCCGCAGTCGCTGGGGAGCCCCGGTTTTAGTTTAGTCCTGGTTTTCTTCCTGTTAAAGGAATGCTTTCCCATATGCATGTTGCTAGGGGACAAATGGCTGTACTTAAGAGAAGACAAAAGCGCTGCCCATTGCAGGTGGGGTGGGCCTGGCTACTCCTGGCTGTGGGGTCAGTTCGCTCTCGGCGTTTGGGGAGAGAAGCTGCAGAGAAAGGAGCTGCTGGTTCTTTTCTTCGGCCGTTTTTCCTTCTGCTGGAGAAGCCCCAGGATCCCAAAGCCGCTTTCCCTGCCCCGCTGGAGGCCGGGCCGTGGCCGCCCTGCCCCGCTGCTGCTGCTTCGAGCCTTCGCTGCGTTGTAGCCCCGCTCTCCCTGCCTGCCCGACCTCCGGGGGGTTCCCGGTTTGGATACATCGCATCTGCCACCCGGGATTTGTGCTCGTCCCTGCCGCTCCAGCCTGCTGTTCCCGAGGGTCCGGGATCGGCTGCCCAGGGGTTTGGGAAGCCTTTGTTCCATCCCTTCCCGGGATCCCGGGATCGGCTGCCCAGGGGTTTGTGAAGCCTTTGTTCCATCCCTTCCCGGGATCCCGGGATCGGCTGCCCAGGGGTTTGTGAAGCCTTTGTTCCATCCCTTCCCGGGATCGGCTGCCCAGGGATTTGTGAAGCCTTTGTCCCATCCCTTCCCGGGATCCCGGGATCGGCTGCCCAGGGGTTTGTGAAGCCTTTGTCCCATCCCTTCCCGGGATCCCGGGATCGGCTGCCCAGGGGTTTGGGAAGCTCCTTTGTTCCATCCCTTCCCGGGATCCCGGGATCGGCTGCCCAGGGGTTTGGGAAGCTCCTTTGTTCCATCCCTTCCCGGGATCCCGGGATCGGCTGCCCAGGGGTTTGTGAAGCCTTTGTTCCATCCCTTCCCGGGATCCCGGGATCGGCTGCCCAGGGGTTTGTGAAGCCTTTGTTCCATCCCTTCCCGGGATCCCGGGATCGGCTGCCCAGGGCTTTGTGAAGCTCCTTTGTTCCATCCCTTCCCGGGATCCCGGGATCGGCTGCCCAGGGGTTTGTGAAGCCTTTGTCCCATCCCTTCCCGGGATCCCGGGATCGGCTGCCCAGCGGTTTGTGAAGCCTTTGTTCCATCCCTTCCCGGGATCCCAGGCCGCCAGTGCCGCGTGCTCCCCGAGCTCGCTCCGGAGCGCCCCCTGCAGCCGCGGGGGAACCATCGCACCTGCCCTGCTCACCGGGAGCCGCCAGCGCCCCTGCCGGCTGCGAGCGGAACTGCACCCGAGGGGAAAGGGCCTGACAGCCGAGAAGGCTGGCACTGGGTTTGGGATTGCTGTTACTGCCAGAGTTATTGTTGTTTGTTTGACTGGTTATACACATATCGATATAGTAAAGAACTGTTATTCCTATTTCCCACATCTTTGCCTAAAAGCCCCTTGATTTCAAAATTATAATAACTCGGAGGGAAAGGGGTCACATCTGCCATTCCAAGGGAGGCTCCTGCCTTCCTGAGCAGACGCCTGTCCTTCAAAGCAAGACACACCACCATTACTATTTAGCTAAAACCAGCCTGAGGCCCTTAGGCTGCCTCTGTAGAACCTTGTGTAGTTCTCGGCAAGGTGTGAGTGATTTTCAGACTCTTTCCCAACTCCGTGAATGGAGGCCGGTCTGTTGGGGATTTCAGGGGAAACCCTCCCCGCTGAGGCCTGGGCGCTGGCCAAGGCCGGGCCCCTGCTGGTCGGGACGTGCGCCATCAGATCCAGGAGTTTCTGTGCTAAAAATAGAACCAGGTCACTTGGGCTTGCTGACTCGGGCCTATAAAAGCTGGGCCCACTTTCGGGGCAGGAATGTCCCAGTTGCTGGGAGGGTTCTCCAGCTCCTCGCTGCAGCCGGGGCTCCCCAGCGACTGCGGATCTGGGTGATGGTAAAGATTCAGCAATTGCTGATGGACCCGTGTCAGTCGCTCTCCTTTCTCTCGTACAGTAACCATCAGCTGCCTTGCCTTGCTTACCCTTGCTTGTGGCTAAAGCCGAGCGCGGAGTTTTATTGGATCAATGGTTTTACTCTTGTGTTGCCTGTATATCCGTGGTAAAAGAACAACATTCCTTCCACTGCTGTCTGTGGCCTTTAAATTGCCCCTGGGAATTGGCACAGCAGTGGCCGCATTGTTCTGGGGGTCCTGGTGGCCTTGGTGGCCATGGTGGCCACAGGGACTGTGGTGACCTTGATGGGCTCGTGGCTCAGAGGATCCCGCTGGCCACTGCCAGGGCTGTGGTGGCCAGGAGAAGCCCTCCAAGGAGGGGGGGGTCCCTGGGGCCGCTCCCATCTGGGGGGACAAAGACAAGGGTCAGGGGGTCAATGGGGGGAGTGAGGGGGTCAGGGAGGGCCATAATGGGGGCTGAGGAGTGACAGGAGAGACGGGGGCCATGAGGTCACAGGTGACAGGGTGTCGGGGGGCATGGGGGTACAGGGAGCCAGGGGGTGTCAGGGGGGTCACGGTGGGCTTTAGGGGTGACAGGGGTTCAGGGGGGGTCAGGGGTGCCATGAGGGGTGACGGGGGCTGACAGGGCTCAGGGGGCTCAGGGGCTGCCATGGGGGAGTCCCAGCTCAGCCGTGTCCAGCACACGAGCCTCGTACCCACAGCTCCCTGTGTCTGTCCCTTTCCCTGTCCCTGTCCCCACCGGCAGGAGTGTCCCTGGCCCCTCCCAGGTGTGGGGGTCCCCGTCCCTGTGCCCTGTCATGGGTGTCCCTGTCCCCACGCTCTCAATGAGTGTCCCCACAGCTGGCAGCGAGTGTCCCCACCCCCTGCGCCCTACCATGGGTGTCCCCTGCCCACAGTGGGTGTCCCCAGGGCTGGGTGTCCCTGTCCCCCATCCCCAGTGGGTGTCAGTGTCCCCTGGGCCTTATCACGGGTGTCCCCATCCCCCCGGTTGTCCCCTCTGTGCCGTCACCTCGCAGCCACTCGCAGTTGTAGTTGCTGTGGGTCCCGGTGGAGCGGAGCTGGATCCGTGCCCCCTTCTCGTCCCGGGTGACATCGGTGACCTCGAAGGTCTCGAAGGGTGGGATCAGCACCTCGTCCTCGTGCGGGAAGAAGGAGAACTCCCGGATGGCCGCGCCCTGGCACGTGTCCACCTGGAACGCCGCGTCCGTGCCGAAGCTCCAGGAGCTCTCGTTCCGCAGCGACGCCGACGCGAAGTGACCGAACCGCACCGTCCGGCCCGGCCGCGCCTCGAACCGGACCCCGCGCACCCCGCGGAACACGCGGTGACACCTGGGGCCCCCGGCGGCCCTCAGCGCGGCCAGGGCGTCGGTCAGCAGGAAATGCAGCACCTTGAAGTGGAAGTTGTCCCGGTATTCCCGGCGGGAGCGCCCGGCCTCTCGCACGGCCGCGTTGAAGGTCCGGTGTAGCGGCACCGGCGCCGTGTAGGCCAGCAGGGCGGTGGCCTGGGCTGGGGACAGAGGGGACCGAGGGGAGCCAGGGGATGTCCGGACGCGCCACTCGGCCGCGGCCAGAGCCCAGCCCTCGGCGAAGTGACCGCTCCGCTGGAGCTCGGAGCGGTTGAGGGCCGGCAACGCCGCGGTCATGGCGCGGCCGCAGCCCCGGTACTGGTCATCGAAGGCGTCCGGGGCCATGTCCAGGGGCACCACAGGGGGGGTGGTGGTGGTGGCACCGGGGGGGATGGTGGTGGCCGTGGTCAGCGTGGTCATCGCGGTCATCGCCAGCAGCATCAGGGTCAGTGGCGGCAGCGGGTCCATGGCGGGGGAGGCCACGGGGACAGAGGGGACACCGGGGGGACACTGGGGGGACATTGAGACACCAAGGGGGTGCTGAGGGGACACGGGAAGGACACTGGGGGACACTGGGGGACAAGAGGGACACGCTGAGGGGCAGTGGGGGGACGCCGGGGGACACGGGGATGGTTCCTTGGTGAGGGACCAAGGAGGGGCAGTGGGGTCAGCACTGCCCAGGAGACCCCTGGACACGTCCTGGGTGCCCAGTCCCGGTCCTGGGGTCAGTCCTGGACCCCCTGGCCTCAGCCCGTGACCCTAATCCCGGTCCTGGGGTCAGTCCTGGACCTCCTGGCCACAGCCCGTGACCCTAATCCCGGTCCTGGGGTCACTCCTGGACCTCCTGGCCACAGCCCGTGACCCTAATCCCGGTCCTGGGGTCACTCCTGGACCCCCTGACCACAGCCCGTGACCCTAATCCCGGTCCTGGGGTCACTCCTGGACCCCCTGACCACAGCCCGTGACCCTAATCCCGGTCCTGGGGTCAGTCCTGGACCTCCTGGCCACAGCCCGTGACCCTAATCCCGGTCCTGGGGTCAGTCCTGGACCCCCGGCCACAGCCCGTGACCCTAATCCCGGTCCTGGGGTCAGCCAAGTTTGGGCTCTGGCCACAACCGGGGTCCCTGGCCTGTGGTCACTCCCAGGCCCTTCTGGCCCCTCCAGGACCCCAACCCCAAATCCTCAGGTCACTCCTGGCCCCAATCCCGTGTCCCCCCAGTGTCCCCTGGGTCCCCAATCCCAGTCCCGTGTCCCCCCACCAGTGTCCCCATGTCCCCAGTCCCGTGTCCCCCCAGTGTCCCCCCAGTGTCCCCAGTCCCGTGTCCCCCCCAGTGTCCCCCCAGTGTCCCCAGTCCCGTGTCCCCCCAGTGTCCCCAGTCCCGTGTCCCCCCCGGGTGTCCCCCCCAGTGTCCCCCAGTGTCCCCAGTCCCGTGTCCCCCCAGTGTCCCCCCATGTCCCCCCAGTGTCCCCAATCCCGTGTCCCCCCAGTGTCCCCAGTCCCGTGTCCCCCCAGTGTCCCCCCCAGTGTCCCCCCCAGTGTCCCCAGTCCCGTGTCCCCCCAGTGTCCCCCCATGTCCCCCCAGTGTCCCCAGTCCCGTGTCCCCCCAGTGTCCCCAGTCCCGTATCTCCCCCGTGTCCCCCCAGTGTCCCCAGTCCCGTGTCCCCCCCAGTGTCCCCCCAGTGTCACCCCCAGTGTCCCCCCAGTGTCCCCCCAGTGTCACCCCCAGTGTCCCCCAGTGTCCCCAGTCCCGTGTCCCCCCAGTGTCCCCCCCAGTGTCCCCAGTCCCGTGTCCCCCCCAGTGTCCCCCAGTGTCCCCAGTCCCGTGTCCCCCCCAGTGTCCCCCAGTGTCCCCCAGTCCCGTGTCCCCCCAGTGTCCCCCCCAGTGTCCCCAGTCCCGTGTCCCCCCAGTGTCCCCCCAGTGTCCCCCAGTGTCCCCAGTCCCGTGTCCCCCCAGTGTCCCCCCCAGTGTCCCCAGTCCCGTGTCCCCCCAGTGTCCCCCCAGTGTCCCCCAGTGTCCCCAGTCCCGTGTCCCCCCCGGGTGTCCCCCTCCCTCCCCCCCCCGGTACCTGCGGGGTCCCGGTGCCGCTCCCGCCCCTCCCCCCAGGGCCCCCCCGGGGTCACGTGACCGCTCCCGCTTTTTTTAGCCGGGATCGGGCCCGAGCCCAGCGCCCCTCCCCCACCCCGGGTATTTATAGGGTGTCCCCACCCCCCCGGGAGTGACTGGGAGCCACTGGGAGCGACTGGGATTGGGACTGGGAGCGACTGGGATTGGGACTAGGATTGGGACTGGGAGCAACTGGGAGTGACTGGGATTGGGACTGGGATTGGGACTGGGAGTGGGACTGGGAGTGGGACTGGGAGCAACTGGGAGTGACTGGGATTGGGACTGGGATTGGGATTGAGAGCGACTAGGAGTGACTGGGATTGGGACTGGGAGCAACTGGGATTGGGACTGCGAGCGACTGGGATTGGGACTGCGAGCGACGGGAAGCGACCGGGAGCGACTGGGATTGGGACTGGGAGTGACTTGGAGCAACTGGAAGCGACTGGGATTGGGACTGGGAGCAACTGGGAGCGACTGCGAGTCCCAGTCCCTCCCAGTATATACCCAGGGCTCCCCAGAACCTCCCAGTCCCTCCCAGTATATGCCCAGGGCCCCCCAGCAGCTCTCAGTCCCTCCCAGTCATTCCCAGTATGTACCCAGGGTCCCCCAGCAGCTCCCAGTCCCTCCCAGTACACGCTCAGGCCCCCCCCCCCACCCAGTCCCTCCCAGTCGCTTCTCAGCCCCTCCCAGTCACTCCCAGTACACGCCCAGGGCCTCCCCAGCAGCTCCCAGTTCCCTCCCAGTCCCCCTCCCAGTTCCCTCCCGGCCCCCCCAGTCCCTCCCAGTTCCCTCCTGGCCCCCCCCAGTCCCTCCCAGTGCCCCCAACAAGGTCCCTTTGTCCCGGTCCCGCCGGTGCCTGTCACGGGGGGGGGAGGGGTGGGGGGGCACCCACGTGTCCCCCCCAATCCCCGCCCCTCCCCCCGCCAGCCCCGCAGGGACCCCCCAGACCCCACAGGGACCCCCAGAAACCCCGGGAACCTCACAGGGACCCCCAGGACCCCCCAAGACCCTCCCAGGGACCCCCCAGACCCCACAGGGACCCCCAGAAACCCCCCAGACCCCACAGGGACCCCCAGAAACCCCCAGGACCCCACAGGGACCCCCAGGACCCCCCCCCAGACCCCACAGGGACCCCCAGGACCCCCCGGAACCTCACAGGGACCCCCAGGACCCCCAAGACCCTCCCAGGACACCCCCAAAGACCCCCCCGGACCCCACCGGGACCCCCCCAAGACCCTCCCAGAACCCCCAAACTCCTCCCCAGGACCCCCCCGGGACCCCCAAAGGCTCCACAGAGACCCCCCGAAAGCCCTCGAGCCCCCCCCGAAATCCCCCCGGGACCCCCCAAAACCCCCCCAGAGACCCCCGCCCGAGACCCCCAAACTTCCTCCAGAGACTCCCGGGACCCCCCAAACCCCGCCCGATCCCCCCAAAGACCCCACAGGGACTCCCCAGGACCCCCAGGACCCCCCAAAGACCCCACAGGGACTCCCCAGGACCCCCAGGACCCCCCAAAGACCCCACAGGGACTCCCCAGGACCATCTCAGGACCCCCCCAGACGCTCCAGGACCTCCTCGGGACCCCCCAAAGACCCCCAAAACCCCACAAGGACCCTCCAGGACCCTCTCGGGACCCCCCCAGACCCCACAGGGACCCCCCCGGGACCCCCCCCGCTATGGGGCAGCCGGAGCCGCCGGGGGTCTTCGACCTGGGGGTGCTGAGAACGCCCCGGGGGCTGCTGCTGGCGGGGGAACTGGTAATGGGGAACTGGGAGCACTGGGGGGACTGGGAATGGGGAACTGGGAGCACTGGGGGGACTGGGAATGGGGAACTGGGAACACTGGGGGGACTGGGAATGGGGAACTGGGAGCACTGGGGGGACTGGGAATGGGGAACTGGGAGCACTGGGGGGACTGGGAATGGGGAACTGGGAGCACTGGGGGGACTGGGAATGGGGAACTGGGAGCACTGGGGGAACTGGGAGCACTGGGGGGACTGGGAATGGGGAACTGGGAGCACTGGGGGGACTGGGAGCACTGGGGGAACTGGGAGCACTGGGGGGACTGGGAGCACTGGGGGGACTGGGAGCACTGGGGGGACTGGGAATGGGGAACTGGGAGCACTGGGGGGACTGGGAGCACTGGGGGAACTGGGAGCACTGGGGGAACTGGGAGCACTGGGGGCACTGGTAATGGGGAACTGGGAGCACTGGGGGGACTGGGAATGGGGAACTGGGAGCACTGGGGGAACTGGGAATGGGGCACTGGGAGCACTGGGGGAACTGGGAATGGGGCACTGGGAGCACTGGGGGGACTGGGAATGGGGAACTGGGAGCACTGGGGGGACTGGGAATGGGGAACTGGGAGCACTGGGGGAACTGGGAATGGGGAACTGGGAGCACTGGGGGGACTGGGAATGGGGAACTGGGAGCACTGGGGGGACTGGGAATGGGGAACTGGGAGCACTGGGGGGACTGGGAATGGGGCACTGGGGGAACTGGGAATGGGGAACTGGGAGCACTGGGGGAACTGAGAATGGGGAACTGGGAGCACTGGGGGGACTGGTAATGGGGCACTGGGGGAACTGGGAATGGGGAAATGGAAGCACTGGGGGAACTGGGAATGGGGCACTGGGAGCACTGGGGGAACTGGGAATGGGGAACTGGGAGCACTGGGGGAACTGGGAATGGGGAACTGGGAGCACTGGGGGGACTGGGAATGGGGAACTGGGAATGGGGCACTGGGGGAACTGGGAATGGGGAACTGGTAATGGGGAACGGGGAGCACTGGGGGAACTGGGAGCACTGGGGGAACTGGGAATGGGGAACTGGGAGCACTGGGGGCACTGGGAACACTGGGGGAACTGGTAATGGGGCACTGGGAATGGGGAACTGGGAGCACTGGGGGAACTGGGAATGGGGCACTGGGGGCACTGGGAATGGGGAACTGGGAGCACTGGGGGAACTGGGAGCACTGGGGGAACTGGGAGCACTGGGGGAACTGGGAGCACTGGGGGAACTGGGAGCACTGGGGGAACTGGGAATGCGGCACTGGGGCAACTGGGAATGGGGAATTGGTAATGGGGAACTGGGAGCACTGGGGGAACTGGGAATGGGGAACTGGTAATGGGGAACTGGGAGCACTGGGGGAACTGGGAATGGGGAACGGGGAGCACTGGGGGAACTGGGAATGCGGCACTGGGGCAACTGGGAATGGGGAACTGGTAATGGGGAACTGGGAGCACTGGGGGAACTGGGAATGGGGAACGGGGAGCACTGGGGGAACTGGGAATGCGGCACTGGGGCAACTGGGAATGGGGAACTGGGAGCACTGGGGGAACTGGGAATGGGGAACGGGGAGCACTGTTAATGGGGAACTGGTAATGGGGAACTGGGAGCACTGGGAATGGGGAACCGGTAATGGGGAACTGGGGGAACTGGGAGCACTGGGAATGGGGAACTGGGAGCACTGGGGGGGCACGGAGGGGGCACTGGGAGCCCAACTGGTGTCACCCCCCCATGACCCCGATGTCCCCCCAGGTGCTGTCCGGGGGGGTGGTGGCCCTGCTGACCCCCCCCGTGACCCCGATGTCCCCCCAGGTGCTGTCCGGGGGGGTGGTGGCCCTGCTGGCCCCCCCCGCGCCCCCCACCTTGGCCCCGGCGCTGCTCCAGACCCTGGCGGGGGCTGCGGCCCTGGGGGGGCTCCTGCTGCGGGACCCCCCCCGGCTGCCCCCCGGCTACGGCACCTGCCTGGTACGGGACCCTCGGGGACAAACGGGGACAAACCCGCGCTGGCACCTGCAGGACCCTCGGGAACCTCCTGGGGACCCCCCTTGGGTGACACCTCCCCCACAGTGTCCCCCCCCCACCATGTTCCTCCATGTCCCCATGATGTCCTCCATGGTGGCCCTCCATATCCTCATGGTGGCCCTCCATGTCCCCGTGGTGGCCTCCACAATGTCCCCTCCATGTCCCCATGTCATCCTCCATGGTGGCTCTCCATGTCCCCATGGTGGCCCTTCATGGTCTCCTCCATGTCCCCATGTCATCCTCCATGGTGGCCCTCCATATCCTCATGGTGGCCCTCCATGTCCCCATGGTGGCCCTCCCTGTCCCCATGGTGGCCCTCCATGGTGTCTCTCCATGTCCCCATGTCATCCTCCATGGTGGCCCTCCATGTCCCCATGGTGTCCCTCCATGTCCCCATGGTGTCCTCCATGGTGGCTCTCCATGTCCCCATGGTGGTTCTCCATGTCCCCATGTCATCCTCCATGGTGGCCCTCCATGATGTCCCCATCCTGTCCTTTCGGTGTCCCATCCTGATGCCTCCATGGTGTCTCCTCACTGTCCTCAGCCTGTGTCCCCATGGTGGCCCTCCATGTCCCCGTGTCATCCTCCATGGTGGCCCTCCATGTCCCCATGGTGGCCCTCCATGTCCCTATGGTGGCCCTTCATGTCCCTGTGTCATCCTCCATGGTGGCTCTCCCTGTCCCCATGGTGGCCTCCATGGTGGCCCTCCATGATGTCCCCATTCTGTCCTTCTGGTGTCCCATCTCTGTCCCCTCCTGATGCCTCCATGGTGTCCCCCCACTGTCACCACTCTGTGTCCCCTCAATGTCCCCTTCATGTCCCCATGTCATCCCCATGGTGTCTCCTCCCTGTCCCCCCATGTCCCAGTGGTGGCCCCATGGTGTCCCCACCCCCATCCCCCATGGTGCCCCCAGATGTCCCCACAGCGTCCCCTCTCCCATCCCCCCAGGACCTGCTCCGGGCGGTCAGTGGGACCCTCATCTTCCTCGTGGTGGCCCTGGTGGCCTTGGCCTCCTCCCGCGACGCCCTGGCTGCCACCACCTTCGTGAGTGTCCCCAAGCCCCGCCCCCACCTGAGCCCCACCCCTGCCTGACCGGGCCACGCCCCTTTCCCCTCCCCCCACCCCCAGACCTTCAGCCTCGTCCTCGCCTTGGTCTTCGCCTTTGACACCTTCGTCACCTTCCGCACCCGGGTGGCCCCGGCCCTGGGACACGGTGAGGGCCATGGGGGCCTCGGGCTGGGACACCTGGGTCACCCTTGGGTGGGGTGGGACACCCTTGGGTGGGGCTGGGGCACCTTTGGGTGGGGTGGGACACCTGGAACACCCTTGGGTGGCGGTGGGGGACACCTGGGTCCTCCTTCTCCACCATCTCCAACTGTTCCTCCTCCAGATCCCGACACGGAGCGTGGCTGACGGCCGCCACCCCCCACCACTGTCCCGTTGTCCCCCTGTGTCCCCTCCCCCCTCGGTCCTGCCCCCCAGATTAAACCTCGTCCCACACCTGGTGCTGCTCAGGGTCGTGTTGGTGGGGTGGGGTGGGCGAGGGGACATCGTGTCCCTCTCGTGGCTCATTAATGAATTCATGATGGCGTTGGGGTCCCCTCGTCTTGGACGGGGGGTGGGGAGGTGTCACTGGTGGGGAGAGGGTCCATGGTGGGGTTGGGGGGCACTTGTGGTGGTGGTCCCATCATCATCATCATCATGGGGCCATCATTGTGGTGGTGATAGGTCCATGACCATCATCATCGGTCTGTTGTGGTGGTCCATCATCATCGTGATGGGTCGGAGGTGGTGGCTCCATCATGGTGGTGGGTCCATCATCATCATCATCATCATCATGGGTCTTTGGTAGTGGGTCCATGATGATGGTGGTGGCTCCGTGATGGTGGTAGGTCCATCATCATCATCATCATGGGTCTTTGGTGGTGGGTCCATGATGGTGGTGGTGGCTCCATGCTGGTGGTGGGTCCATCATCATCATCGGTCTTTGGTAGTGGGTCCATGATGGTGGTGGTGGCTCCGTGATGGTGGTGGGTCCATCATCATCATCATCATGGGTCTTTGGTAGTGGGTCCATGATGGTCATGGTGGCTCCGTGATGGTGGTGGGTCCATCATCATCATCATGGGGTTTTGGTAGTGGGTCCATGATGGTGGTGGTGGCTCCATGCTGGTGGTGGTTGGTCAGCCATTGTCACGGTGGGTCCTTCATCATGGTGGGTCACTTGTGGTGGCAGTGGAGTCCCTCATGGTGGGGGATGGGTCACTCATGGTGGCGAGGGGTCACTCATCATGGTGGGGGTGGGTCTGGTGTGTCCCTCTTGGGGATGGGTCACTCCTCATCGTGCAGCTTCTGGAGTGGGGTGGGAGAGAAGACAGGAGCTCCAGGGGGGTTGTGGGGCAGCTGTGGGGAGGTTCCAGGGGGTACTGGGGAGGTCCCACCTTGGCTCCGATGTCGCGGCTCTTGGCCCGCAGTTTGTTGACCTGGGACTCAGCGATGTCCGCGCGCTCCTCGGCCTCGTCCAGCTCGTGCTGCGCCTTCCGGAACTTGGCCAGGTTGGTGTTGGCCTGTTCCTCCTGGAGGCACGGGGGAGGGGTGGCTTCATCCGTCTGTCCATCCTTCTCTTCCATCCATCCATGGAGCCATCCATCCCCCCATGGGTCCCACCTTCCCCTCTTCCATCTCTGTCCATCCCACCGTCCTTGTCCCCCTGTCCTTCTGTCCATCTCTCTGCCCACCCTTGTCCCCCTTCCATCCATCAGCATCTGCTCATCTTGTTCTTCCTGCAATCCCATCCATCCATCCATGGATCCATCATCCATCCATCCATGGATCCATCATCCATCCATCCATCCATGGATCCATCATCCATCCATCCATCCATGGATCCATCCCTCCATCCATCCATCCATGGATCCATCCCTCCATCCATCAACTCATCTTGTTCTTCCTGCAATCCCATCATCCATCCATGGATCCATCATCCATCCATCCATCCATGGATCCATCCATCCATCATCTTCATCCATCAATCCACCCATCATCCATCAATCCATGGATCCATCCATCCCCCCCAGTCACCCACCGCCTCCTCCGCCTGTCGCTTGTAGGCCTTGACTTTCATCTGCAGTTTGTCCACCAGGTCCTGCAGCCGCAGCAGGTTCTTCTTGTCCTCCTCCGTCTGGGGGAACAGGGACAGGGGTGGACACTGGACCAGAGCACGACCAGAACTTCTGCACCTCAGTTTCCCATTCCGGAGACCTCCTGTGTCCCCCTGGCCACCAGGGTGATGTTCTGGGTCACCCACATCCTCATGGTCACCCAAGGAATGTTGTGGGTCATCTGTGTCCCTGTGGCCACCATCTGTGCATGGTTTTGGTCCCCCACTGAGGGACCGTGCTGTGTGCTGGTGGTAGCTGAGCGTGTCCCACCTTCATGATCTCACCTGGTAGCTGAATTTCACCCACCCTGGTGGTCTCCTCTGGGACCTGAGTCTCACCTCCATGGTCTCACCTCCATGGTCTCACCTGGTAGCTGAGCTCCTTGGCCCATCCCCATGGTCTCACCCCCATATGGTCTCACAAGGCAGCTGAGCTCCTTGACCCACCTCCATGGTCTCACCTCCATGGTCTCATCCCCATGGTCTCACCTGGTAGCTGAGCTCCTTGACCCATCCCCATGGTCTCACCCCCATATGGTCTCTCACCCGGTAGCTGAGCTCCTTGACCCACCTCCATGGTCTCATCTCTGTGGTCTCACCTGGTAGCTGAGCTCCTTGGCCCACCTCCATGGTCTCACCTCCATGGTCTCACCTGGTAGCTCAGCTCCTTGATCCACCCCCATGGTCTCACCTGGTAGCTGAGCTCCTTGGCCCACCTCCATGGTCTCACCCCCATATGGTCTCACCAGGCAGCTGAGCTCCTTGGCCCACCTCCATGGTCTCACCCCCATGGTCTCACCAGGCAGCTGAGCTCCTTGACCCACCTCCATGGTCTCACCCCCATGGTCTCACCTGGTAGCTGAGCTCCTTGACCCACCTCCATGGTCTCACCCCCATATGGTCTCACCAGGCAGCTGAGCTCCTTGACCACCTCCATGGTCTCATCTGGTAGCTGAGTTCCTTGGCCCACCTCCATGGTCTCATCCCCATGGTCTCACCAGGCAGCTGAGCTCCTTGGCCCACCTCCATGGTCTCACCCCCATGGTCTCACCTGGTAGCTGAGCTCCTTGACCCACCTCCATGGTCTCACCCCCATATGGTCTCACCAGGCAGCTGAGCTCCTTGGCCCACCTCCATGGTCTCACCCCCATATGGTCTCACCAGGCAGCTGAGCTCCTTGGCCCACCTCCATGGTCTCACCCCCATGGTCTCACCAGGCAGCTGAGCTCCTTGACCCACCTCCATGGTCTCATCCCCATGGTCTCACCTGGTAGCTCAGCTCCTTGACGCGGCGCTCGGACTTGCGCAGCCCCTTGACGCTCTCGGCGTTGCGCTTCTGCTCGGCCTCCAGCTCGTTCTCCAGCTCCCGCACGCGCCCCTCCAGCTTCTGCAGCTGCTTCTTGCCCCCCTTGAGCGCCAACTGCTCGGCCTCGTCCAGCCGCAGCTGCAGGTCCTTGATGGTCTGCTCCATGTTCTTCTTCATCCGCTCCAGGTGCGCGCTCGTGTCCTGCTCCTTCTTCAGCTCCTCCGCCATCATGGCCGCCTGCCCATGGGGGGACAAGGAGGGGTCCATGGCGTGTCCTCTGTGGTGGCCCCGGCGGTGGCCCCACCGTGACACTCACGTCGGTGATGGCCTTCTTGGCCTTCTCCTCAGCGTTCCGGCACTCCTGGACGGCCTCTTCCACCTCCGTCTGCAGCTGGGAGATGTCACCTTCCATCTTCTTCTTCTGGTTGATGAGGCTGGTGTTCTGGGGGGACAGGGAGGGACCTCAAGAGGTGGCCCTGGGGCTGTTGTCCCACCCCTCAGTCCCCCCTTAGGTCTTGGAGACTCCCCCATAACCCTGCAGGTTGAAGGATCTGGAGATCTTGGTGATGCAACATGGAAGAGAACCCAACCTTCCTTGGACCAACCCAGCCTTCCTCAGACCTTCAGGAGAAGGTGGCACTGTTTGGTCCAGGTCAACTGGAGCCATCTTGGGGGCTTCCAGCTCAGCGAGAGCTGGTCTTTGTCAACCAGACCTTCCATGGACCAACCCAACACTCCTTGGACCTTCTTTAGACAAACCCAACCAAGGTGAGGCCCTCAGGTCCACACCACCCTGAGCCACCTCGAGGTCCCCAGCGGAGCCATCAGAGCTGTTTCTCCTGGGTCGGAGCGTCCCTGGATGGAGGTGGCTCCTGTCTTGGCAGGCAGGTGAGGTCTCACCTGTGAGTGGAGGAGCTGGACCCTCTCGCTGGCCTCGATCAGCTCCTGCTCGGCCAATTTCCGGGCCCTCTCGGTCTGCTCCACCAGGCCCCGGAGCTCCTCCAGCTCTGACTGCAGCAGGGTGTTCCTGCGCTCCACCATGGCCACGTTCTCCTTCAGGTCCTCCCCGACCCTCGCCGCGTCGTCCAGCTGCAGCTGCGTGTCCTGGGGGGTGGTGGGAAGGGGTGGTGGGTCCACCTGGCCATGGGGTGGGGAAGGGGTGGCGGGTCCACCTGACTGGGGGGTGGTGGGGAGGGAGGGGAATGTCCATCCAACCACTCCTGCTGGGTGGTGGGACCTCCTACACCCCAAGGTCCCCATGGACAGGTACCTCCTACACCTCAATGTCCCCATGGGGCCTTCAGGTACCTCCTACACCTCAATGTCCCCATGGGGCCTTCAGGTACCTCCTACACCTCCATGTCCCCATGGACAGGGGCCTTCAGGACTTCAATGTCCCCATGAACAAGATATGTTCAGGACCTCGATATCCCCATGGATAGGTACCTTCAGGACCTCCTACACCTCCATGTCCCCACGGGACCTTCAGGACCTCAATGTCCCCATGGACAAGGTACCTCCAGGACCTCAATATCCCCATGGATAGGTACCTTCAGGACCTCCTACACCTCCATGTCCCCACAGGACCTTCAGGACCTCAATGTCCCCATGGACAAGGTACCTTCAGGTAGCCCTGCAGAGCCTTGACCTGCTTCTGGGCCTCGTTGGCACCGCGGTTGGCGTGGCTGAGCTGGATCTCCATCTCGTTGAGGTCGCCCTCCATCTTCTTCTTCAGCCTCAGGGCCTCGTTGCGGCTCCGGGTCTCGGCGTCCAGCGAGGTCTGCAGCGACTCCACCACGCGCAGGTGGTTGCGCTTCACCTGCTCCATCTCCTCCTCCTTCTCGCCCAGCTTGCGCTCGTACTCCGCCTTCACCTGGTTGAACTCCAGCTGCGCCCTCAGGATCTTCCCCTCCTCGTGCTCCAGGGAGGCCTGGGTGGGGACAGACACGACCTTGAGGACCACAGAGGATGGACGTCCCACCAGGAGAACGCAGCGACAGGGAGGGACGGGGCTTGTCCCACCTCAGCCTCCTCCAGAGCAGCTTGGAGCTCCAGCTTCTCGGCATCCAGCTGCTTCCGGACCTTCTCCAGCTCATGGATGGATTTGTGACCAGCGCCGAGCTGCTCCGTGAGGTCCGAGATCTCCTCTGCCCAGGTGAGACCCCGTCAGACCCCACAGGAACGGGCAGGGAACGCCCAGGTGGGCGGAGGGACCCGTGTTGTCACCTTGGAGGTTCTTGTTCTCCCTCTTGAAGGTCTCCAGGTGCTCCAGGGACTCCTCGTAGATGTTCCTCAGCTTGAAGAGGTCGGTGCTGAGGGCCCTGGCCTCCTTCTGCGACGCCTCCAGCTCTGTCTGTGACTCCTCGAACTTCTGCTTCCACTCAGCCAACACCTGGGGACCGCCAGGTGTCACCCCACAGGCACCTGGCCCCACCCCACCAGCCCCACCCAGCCACCCCCGGCCACCTTATCGAAGTTCCTCTGCTTCTTGTCCAGGGCGGCAGCAGCCGCGTTCGACCGCTCCACGTCGGCCATCAGGTCCTCGATCTCATTCTGCAGCCGGTGCTTGGTCTTCTCCAGCGAGGAGCACTTGGCGTTGACGGCCTCCACGGCCTCCTCGGCCTCCTGCAGCCGCTGCGCCAGCTTCTTCCTGCCCCGGGCACCACTTGGGGTCACCCACGGGCCAGGTGGGGCCACTCAAACCCTTCTCCCACCCAGCCATGGGCCAAGGTTCTGCTCTGCATCTCCTCTACCATCTGCAGGTCACTCTACCTTCTCCAGAGCCTTTGCCGGTGGTTTCCACCTCCCCAAGCCCACAGAATCTCCATCTATGGGGCAAGACTCACTTGGCCTCCTCCAGAACCTTCTCCAGCGGGTGGTCTCCACCCCTCTGACCCCACAGGAGCTACATCCATGAGGAGATGACAACCTCCAAAACCTTCTCCCATCGGTGGTCTCCACCCCTGACCCCACAGAAGCTCCATCCGCGGGGTGATGACTCACTTGGCCTCCTCCAGCTCCTCGGTGCGTTGGATGGCATCTGTCTCATACTTGGTCCTCCACTGGGCCACCTCAGAGTTGGCCTTGGAGAGCGAGCGCTGGAGCTCGGCCTTGGCCTCGGTCTCCTCCTCATACTGCTCCCGCAGCAGGTCCCCGTCGTGCCGGGCCGACTGCAGCGCGTGCGCCAGCGCGTTCTTGGCCTGGTGGGGAGAAGGTGGCACCCTTGGGTCCAGGTCAGCTGGAGTCCTCTTGGGTGTCTCTGGCTCAGCAAGAGCTGGTCTGCATCATCACAGCTTCTGTAGACCAACCCAACCTTCTCCAGACCAACCCAACCATTCTTGGACCTTCCCTAGACCAACCCAACCCAACCCAACCTTCTCCAGACCAACCCAACCATCCTTGGACCCTCTTTAGACCAACCCAACCTCCTCCAGACCAACCCAATCATCCCTGGACCTTCTGTAGACCAACCCAGCCTCTTCCAGATCAGCTCAACCTTTCTTACACCTTCAGGAGAAGGCGGGACCATTGGATCCAAGTTAACTTGAGCTTCTTGGGGGGTCTCCAGCTCAGCAAGAGCTGGTCTTCGTCACCCCGACCCAACCAGACCTTCCATGGACCAACCCAACCCTTCCTGGACCTTCTACAGTAGAACCTCCTGTAGATGGACCCCAGCCCCCCACCTTAGATGGAACTACTGCAGGTGGACCCACCCAACCCCACTGGTCTGAACCGGTGACCACAAGGGTGAAGGACACCTGTGACCCACCTGGGCCCCTCCCAGGTCTTCTCACCCCCCCACCTGACCCCACCTTCATCTCCTCCTCCAGCTGCCTGCGCAGGTCCTCCAGCTGCTGGGTGTAGGACACCTTCCCGCGGGTCAGCTGGGACACCAGCGCCTCCTTCTCCTCCAGCTGCCGCGAGAGCTCACCTGCACGGGTGGGCGGAGCTTCAGGTGTGGGGTGGGCTGGGGTGGGGGGTGGGGGTGCAGCTGTGGGGCAGGGGGAGGTGGGGCTGCCCCGGGTCAGCTCTCACCATTCTCTGTCTGCAGCTTGGCCCGTTGGGTGTTGGCGTCGTTGAGGACACGTTGGGTCTCCTCCAGCTTGGCCAAGTGCTCGGCAGCCTGGTCCTCCATGGAGCGCGACACCTTCTCCATGGCCACCTGCAGGGAGAGGCCAGAGGCTACAGTGGACTGGACGTGCCCCATTGCTGGAGGTGTCCAAGGCCAGGTTGGACAGGGCTTGGAGCTACCTGGGCTAGTGGAAGGTGTCCCTGGGTGGGATCCACCCGACCCAACCACTCGGAGACTCTTCAACTCAACCGGTTGAAGGTTCTCCAGCACAGCTCAACCCAACTCAACCAGCTGAAAGTTCTCCAGCACAGCTCAACCCAACAAGGTGGACACTCAACCCAACTCAACTGGTTGAAGGTTCTCCAGCACAACTCAACCCAACTCAACTGGTTGAAGGTTCTTCAACACAACTCAACCCGACAAGGTGGACACCCTTCAACTCATCCGGCTGAAGGTTCTCCAGCACAACTCAACCAGCTGAAAGTTCTTCAGCACAGCTCAACCCAACAAGGTGGGCACTCAACCCAACTCAGCCGGTTGAAGGTTCTCCAGCACAACTCAACCCAACAAGGTGGACACCCTTCAACTCAACCAGCTGAAGGTTCTTCAGCACAACTCAACCCAACCCAACCCGGTCTAGTGGGAAGTGTCCCTGCCTGTGGGTTGATGGAACTGGATGATCCTCTCGGTCCTGTCCCACCCAAACCATCCCATGATTCCCTGCTGTCCACCTCGGCCTCCTCCTACCTTGGACTTGATCAGCTGCTCCACGTTGGCGCTGAGGTCGTCCAGCTCCAGCTTGAGCTCACTCTTCTCCTTCTCCAGCTTCTGCTTGACGCGCTGCAGGTTGTCCAGCTGCTCTCCCAGCTCGGCCACGCTGTCGGCATGTTTCTTCCTCAGCGTGGCCGCCGTGGCCTCGTGCTGCAGCGTGGCCTCCTCCAGGTCCCGCCGCAGCTTCTGGAATTCCGCCTCCCGCTTCTTGTTGAGCTCCAGCTGCGCCGAGGTGGCGCCGCCGGCCTCCTCCAGCCGCTCGCTGAGCTCCTCCAGCTCCCGGGACAGCTCCGAGCGCTGCTTCTCCACCTTGGCCCGGCCCGTCCGCTCCGCCTCCAGCTCCTCCTCCAGCTCCTCGATCCGCGCCTGTGCACCAAGAGGGTGCTGGGCTGGGATCCACCCAACCCCTCCACTCAACCCAACCCAAGCAGCCTGAGACTCTTCAACCCAACCAAAACTGACCCACCTAAGTGGAGCCTCTTCTACTCAGCCCAGCCACCTTGAGACTCTCCAGCTCAACCCTCAGGTTTCTCTTCAGCCCAACCCAACCGCCTGGACGTTCTCCAGCCCAACCCAAGCAGGCACAGACCCAACTTCCCCCCTACCTGTAGCTCCTTCAGCTTCTTCTGGAGCTGCAGAGCCAGCGCCTGCTCATCCTCGATCCTGCTGTTCTGCTGGTGGATCTCAAACTCCTTCCTGTGGAAGGAGAGGGGACAGTGAGGCCCCACCTGTGACCCTCGATGGGACCTCACGTGGAGGAGCGGTCCAGCCTCACTTCTTGAGCTTCTCCTCCAGCTGCTGCTTGTCATTCTCCAGATCCATGATGTTCTCCTGGGTCAACTTCAGGTCTCCTTCCAGCTTTCTCTTGGCCCGTTCCAGGTCCATCCGGATCTTCTTCTCCTGCTCCAGGGAGCCTTCAAGCTGTGTGGGAACACAGAAATGGGGACACACCTCAAGTTTTGCTCATCTTTGCTCCAGAAGTTCCTCAGCAGGACCTGGGGTGGGACTGGCCACACTCACGTCGTCCACTTGCTGTTCCAGCTTGACTTTGCCCTTTGTCAAGGTGTTGACCTTGTCTTCCTCGGCCTGCAGGTCGTCCAGCGTCTGCTGGTGGGACTCCTGCAGGGCCTTCTTCTCCTTGGTCAGCTTGGTGATGGTCTCGTCCAGCCCCGCCATCTCCTCCGTCAGGTTCTTGACCTATGGGAGAAGCGTCCGGCCTCCAGCTCAGTGCCAGGGTGGGGCAGTGAGGGGAGGTTGATGTTCACCTCAGCCAAAGAGGTTCTTTCAAAGCAGGAGAACCCAAAGGACTTTGGGTCTTCTCGATGAGCCCAACCCCACCAACACTGGATCCTCCCAACCCACCTTGGGTCTCCTCAACCCATCCTAACAGATTCCACCCAGCCTTGGGTCTCCTCAACTCAAACCAATACCTCATCTCTTCTCAACCCAACTCAACCATCCTTGGTCGTCTCAACCCAACCCAACCAGCCTTGAGTATCCTTAACCCAACCCAACAAGACTCAAGTCCCCTCACCTTGAGGCTGAGGCCTCTCTCTGCCCTCACCTTGTTCTCGGTCGCGTGTTTCTCCTTCTCCACCTTGGCCAGGGTCAGCTCCAGGTCATCGATGTCCTTCTTCAGCTCCGAGCACTCGTCCTCCAGCTTCCTCTTCTTGGCCGTCAGCTCGGCGTTCATCTCCTCCTCATCCTCCAGCCTCTCTGTCAGCTCCTTCACCTTGGCCTCCAGCTGGATCTTGTTCTTGATCAGTTGGTCACAGCGCTCCTCGGCGTCGTTCAGGTTGTCCTGCTCCTGTTGGAGGGGGGGACACCAGGTGAAGTGGGGCTGCCCTGGAGGCGGTGGGGGTGGTGGTCATCCCCATAACGTGGTTTTGGAGTGATCTGACTCACGGCCTGCACTTGGAGCTGGAGATCGTTCTTCTCCTGCAGCATGGAGACCATCTTCTCCTCCAGCTCCTTCCGCCGCGATTCTGACTTCTCCAGGGCGTCCTTCAGCCGCCCGTACTCCTCCTTCATGTTCTGCTCCAGGAGACCCCAAGCGGGTCAAAGACCCTCATCCATCACCCCCCAGACCATCGGTGGTCCCACCCCGCTCCCTCCTCCCACCTGCATCTCCTTCTCCGTCTCTGCGCTCTTCAGCAAGGGTTTGATCTTGAAGTAGAGCTTCATCCACGGCCAGTTCTTCACCCCCATGAAGGCCCGGAGGTTCCACTGGATCACCAGCAGCGCATCCCTACCAGGAGGAGGGCCCAGGTGCCACCACATCCCCAAGCAGGTGACCAGGTGAGCAGAAGCCCCACCCCTGTCTCACCGGCGCTCCACAATCTTCTTGAACTCAAGGCGCATGAGCTGCCCCCGCGCCCGCGCCTGGATGCGGGTGATGATGCGGGACAGGCGCTCATCCCGCATCTCCTCCAGCTGCCCCAGCAGCCCCGCCTTGAAGAAGACCTGAGGGGAGGGAGGAGGTAGGGAAGAAGGTGGTGGGACCATGAGGTCCATGTCCATCTCGGGTGGTGGGACCACAGGGAACAGAGACAACGGGATCTTCCCACGGTGTGCCCAAAGTGGTTGTGGTGGGTGGAAGGATGGGGTGGTGCGTGAGTGGGGGGGCAGATGGACATGGGGATGGACAGATGGACACGGGGATCATGGGGTCCACGTAACACCTGGTTGGTGGGACCACAGGGAGCAGGGACCACGAGATCTCACCCACTGGGATCAAACTGGTTGTGGTGGGTGGGTGGAAGGATGGGGTGGGGGGGCCGGGAGGAACAAATGGACATAGGGAGGGACAGATAGACACGTGAGTGGTGGGACCATGGGGTCCTCAACACCTGAAGGATGGTGGCACCACAGGGAACGGGGACCACATGACCTCACCTTGGTGTGCCCAAACTTGTACTGGTTGTGGTCGATGTCGATGGAGCCCAGGAGTTTCTCGGCGCCCTTGCGGCTGTCGATGAACTGCCCCTCAGGGATGGCCGCGGGGTTCAGGATGCGGTACCTGGGGGCCAGAGAGGAGATGACCCCCTGAGACCAGCCCCGGTGGGGTTGTCCCCACCTCCCCAAACCCCCTCCGCGTCCCCACCGCTGGCGGAAGTCCCCGTAGAGGATGCGGTTGGGGAAGCCCTTGCGGCAGATGCGGATTCCCTCCAGGACCCCGTTGCAGCGCAGCTGGTGCATCACCAGGGCGTTGTCCATCACACCTGGTGGGGAGATGCAGGTGAGGGGTCAACCACGAGCCACACCCACCCCCCAACCCCCATCCCCACCCTCAGCTCACCCGGCTCCTTCCGCTCGTTCGGGACCAGGCAGCGGACGAAGTGGGGGTGGGTGGTCTTGAGGTTGGCCATCAGCTTGTTGAGGTTCTCCTGGGCGAGAGAGAGGAGGGTGACCAACGGGGGAGCAGGGGAGGGGCTGGGGGGTGGTGGGACCGCCCTCTACAGCAGGGGTTGTTCTCCCCCTGCCCCACCAGGCCCGGTGCACATCCCTCACCCGGTGAAGGGCTGAGACGGTCTGGAAGGAGGAACCTTTCTTCTTGGCTCCTTTCCCCTTCCCGCTGTCACCACCTGGGGAGAAGAGGGGTGGGATGAGGTGGGAACAAGGACAACTGCTGTGGGTAGCCGTCTTCTTCATCCCTCCGTCACACACCAGAGTCTGCCCCGGCGTAGTTGGAGAAGAGGTGGGCCAACAGCTTGAGGGCGGATTTCTGGTAGAGCCCCACCACTGTCTCATTGAGGGGGTCCTTGTTCTTCTCCAGCCAGCCCAGGATGTTGTAGTCCACGGTGCCGGCATAGTGGATGAGCGAGAAGTGGGCCTCGGACTTGCCCTTGACGTTCCGTGGCTTCCCGAAGTTGGCCGACTTGCCCAGGTGGTTGTCGTAGAGTTTGGACTTGAAGGTCATGTCCGAGGCCTTGGGGAACATGCACTCCTCCTCCAGGATGGACATGATGCCCATGGGCTGTGGACGAGGAGACCCCGTTGGCCGGGGAGGATACCATGGACAACCCAAAAGCTGCTTGTGGGGCATCTGAGGGGCTCCAACTGGAGGGACCTTCCTCCCTCAGCCCCCTGAGGCCCTGGGGGAGGCGGTACCTTCTCAATGAGGTCGATGCAGGCCTGCAGGTCCATGCCGAAGTCGATGAACTCCCACTCGATGCCCTCCTTCTTGTACTCCTCCTGCTCCAGCACGAACATGTGGTGGTTGAAGAACTGCTGCAGCTTCTCGTTGGTGAAGTTGATGCAGAGCTGCTCAAAGCTGTTGAACTGGGGGAGGAGAGGGAGGGGCGGGTGATGGAGTCCGTGGGGTCAACTCAACACCCAACAGGGCCAATTGAGTCAATGGGGTCAACTCAATCCCCAATGGGGTCAACTCAACACCCAACGGGGCCAATTGAGTCAATGGGGTCAACTCAATCCCCAATGGTGTCTACTCAACACCCAACGGGGCCAACTGAGTCAACGGGGTCAACTCAACCCCCAACGGGGCCAACTGAGTCAATGGTGTCAACTCAACACCCAATGGTGTCAACTCAACACCCAATGGTGTCAACTCAACACCCAATGGTGTCAACTCAACACCCAACGGGGCCAATTGAGTCAATGGGGTCAACTCAACCCCCAACAGGGCCAACTGAGTCAATGGTGTCAACTCAACACCCAATGGTGTCAACTCAACACCCAACGGGGCCAACTGAGTCAGTGGTGCCAACACCCGATGGGGTCAACTCAACACCCAATGGGGCCATCTGAGTCAATGGGGTCAACTCAACACCCAACGGGGCCAACTCAAGGCTCAGTAGGGTCAACAGGGTCAACGGAACACCCAGTGGGGTCACAGTGATGCCCAATGGGATGGACAAGGTCAATCTGACACCCAGTGGGGTGAAGACAATGTCAAATGGGATCAGTGGGGTCAACTCAATACCCAACAGGGTCAAGGTGATGCCCAATGAGGGTCAAGAGGACAACTCAACACCCAGTAGGGTCAACAGAATGTGAAATGAGAGCAACGGGGTCAGCCTGAGATCCAAAGGGTTCCGAACAACACCCAAGTGGGGTCAAGAGGGTCAACTCAACACCCAAAGGAGTCAATGCCCAACAGGATCAATGAGGTCGACTCAACACTCCATGACATCAACATAAAGACCCAAATTTCCACCCAAGGTCAGCGTGAAGCTACAGGAGACCCCCTCAACACCCAGCTGGCTCAATGCCACCCCTTCAAGGCCCAACGCCACTGCCCCGCCTCGAGCCTCACGTCGAAAATCTCGAAGCCGGCGATGTCCAAGACGCCAATGAAGTACTGCCGCGGCTGCTTGGTGTCCAGCGAGTTGTTGATCCTCACCACCATCCAGTTGAACATCTTCTCGTAGACAGCCTTGGCCAAGGCGCCGATGGAGTAGTAGACCTGCTGGACGCTCTGCCCCTTGGTGACGTACTCGTTGCCCACCTTGACGCGCGGGTGACACAAGCCCTTGAGCAGATCGGCCGAGTTCAGCCCCATCAGGTACGCGGACTTGTCGGCATCTGTGGAGCGGGAGACGCGTGGTCAGGTGCCACCTCACCTGGTGACCCCTCCCTGACCTGTCTCCCCCTTGCCCCGACCCGCCTTCGGTGCCGTCCGGCTCCGCCTGCTCCTCCCGCTGCTTCTGCTTGAACTTCATGTTGCCGAAGTGCATGATGGCGCCCGTCAGCTTGTAGACACCGGCCTTCTCCTCGGCTGTGAAGCCCAGGACATCAAAGGCACTCTGGGAGGGGTGGAGGGGGTGGGGGGAGGGACCAGGTGAGGACATGGCCTCTGCTGGTCACCACCTGTGGTGGCCACCACCTGTGGGTCCCTCCCACCGCCCTTCCCACTCATTGGCCCAGCTGGCCAATGGGGACACATCCAGCCATGGGCTTGTCCACTTGAAGGACTTGTCCATGGACTCGTTCATTCATCCGTGGGCTCATTTGTCCAGCTCAGGACTCATTTATCCTGGATCCATCCAACCATCCATGGGCTCATCCATCCATTGATCCATCCATTCTTCTGAGGACTTATCCATCCATGGACTCATCCATCCATCCATCCATTTGAGAACTTCATCCATCCAGTCATGGGCTCACCCATCCGTCCATCCATCCGTCCATGGATTCTTCCATCAATCCTGTTGAGGATTTCATCCATCCATCCGTGGACTCATCCATCCATTTGAGGACCTTTCTATCCACAGATCCATCCATCCGAGGACACATCTATCCATCCATCCATCCATCCATGGACTCATTGATCCATGGAAACATCCATCCATCCATCTGAGGACACATCTATCCATCCATCCAACCATCCATGGACTCATCCCTCCCTCCACCCCTCCCCGCTCACATCAGTGGCCATCAGCTCCTCGGAGTCATCGATGGAGGCCACGGTCACCTCACCCTGGGACACGTAACCGTAGTCGTAGGGGTTGGAGGTGACCAGCAGCATCTCTGGTGCAGGATGGAGACACCGCTGAGCATTCCCAGTCTCCCCAAACCACCCCAAGTTTCGGGAGGAGGGGGGAAGGAGAAGCCCCGAGGCCACGGTGGTGGCCCGGCTCACCCAGCAGCTCCGGCTTCTTGTTGGAGAGGATCTGGTAGAAGATGTGGTAGTTCCGTTCCGCCTTGAGCTGGAAGATGACACGGGACTTCTCCAGGAGGTCTGGAGGAGGGTGGATGGGGAGAAGGTGGGATGAGGAGAGGGATGGAGACATGGAGAGAAGGGTGGAGGGATGGACGCGTGGATGGATGAAGAGATGGATGGGTAAGTGACGAGTAGGATGGAGACGGAGGCTCAGATGGGTGGTGGGACAAGGAGATGGAGGGACGGACAACAGGACGGGACACCACTCATGGATCCATCCACCATGGAGAGGGACGGAAGGATGGACAAATGGAGGGATGGACAGAGGGGTGAGGAGATGGATGGAGGGATGGACAACTCATGGATCCATCCACCAGGAAGACGGATGGACACATGGATGGATGGAGGGATGGACGGGGGGAGGGACGGATGGATGGAGGGACAGAGACATGGGGAGACAGACAGAGGGACAAGGAGATCTCTGGACACGTGGACTTGTGGGTGGCCACCCCCTGCTCCCACCGCCCCGTGGCCACTCACAGGTCTCGATGTCGGCCGACGCCAACTTCCCGGTGGCCCCAAAGTGGATCCGGATGAATTTCCCCTGCAAGGGCGGTGGGGGAGAGCTGTGGGGGGCCATAGGCCCCACCCCATAGGCCCCATAAAAAGACCCTGCCCCACAGAGGCCCCCCTATAGACCCCACCCAACAGACCCTTCCCCGTAGGTCCTGTCCCCCAGACCCCGTCCCCTGTACCGCTGTGAACTTCAGACCCCGCCCCATTGGCCACGCCCCACAGATCCCAATGGACCCTGCCCCACAGATCCCAACCTACAGTGTCCTCCCCACAGAACCCACCTGGAGATCCCCACCCCACAGACCCCAACCTCTGACGTCCACCCCACAGAACCCACCTGGAGACCCTCACCCCACCGCTGTGCCCCACAGACACAGAATCCCACCCCACAGACCCCAACCTCTGACGTCCACCCCACAGAACCCACCTGGAGATCCCCACCCCACAGACCCCAACCTCCAACGTCCACCCCACAGAACCCACCCACAGACCCCCACCCCACCACTGTACCCCACAGACACAGGCCCCACCCCACAGACCCCAACCTCTGACGTCCACCCCACAGAACCCACCTGGAGACCCTCACCCCACCGCTGTGCCCCACAGACACAGAATCCAACCTCCAATGTCCACCCCACAGAACCCTCCTGGAGATCCCCACCCCACAGACCCCAACCTCCAACGTCCACCCCACAGAACCCACCCACAGACCCTCACCCCACCACTGTACCCCACAGACACAGGCCCCACCCCACAGACCCCAACCTCTGACGTCCACCCCACAGAACCCACCTGGAGATCCCCACCCCACAGACCCCAACCTCTGACGTCCACCCCACAGAACCCACCTGGAGACCCTCACCCCACCGCTGTGCCCCACAGACACAGAATCCAACCTCCAATGTCCACCCCACAGAACCCTCCTGGAGATCCCCACCCCACAGACCCCAGCCTCCAACGTCCACCCCACAGAACCCACCCACAGACCCCCGCCCCACTGCTGTGCCCCACAGACAGAGCCCCCCCCCCATAGGTCCTGCCCCCCAGACCTCACCCCAAGGCCCCACAGCCTCCTCCCCCGGGCCCCGCCCCACTCACGAATCGGGAGGAGTTGTCGTTGCGCACGGTCTTGGCGTTGCCGAAGGCCTCGAGCGCGGGGTTGGCCTGGATGATTTGATCCTCCAGGGTGCCCTGGGGCGGGGGGTGACACCGCGGGTGGGGACACGGCCAGGGGAGGGTCCCCACGCCGGGGGTGTGCCCGGGGCCACCCCTACCTTGCTGCTGTTGGCCGCCTCCTTCTTGCGGTCGCCGATGGCGGCGATGCTGGCGAAGTATTGGATGACGCGTTTGGTGTTCACCGTTTTCCCGGCCCCCGATTCGCCGCTGGTGGGGGGCAACGGCGTCACCGGGGGGGTCACCGAGGGGTCGTGGGGGTCACCCGGGGGTCCTGGGCCCACCCCACATCTGTGGGGTAGCGCCAGGGGTGGGGACTCACGTGATGAGGATGGACTGGTTCTCACGGTCTGTGGGAGGAGAGAGGGGTCAGGGGGCGAGGGGGGGTCTTGGGGGTCTTCATCTCCCCCAGGTGAGGAGCAGGTCAGGTGGGATGAGGAGATGTTGAGGGACTGGAATTTGGGGTTCTCCAGCCCCCCCAGGTGAGGAGCAGGTCAGGTGGGATGAGGATGGGGAGATGTTGAAGGTCTGGAATTTGGGGTTCTCTGACCCCCAGGTGAGGAGCAGGTCAGGTGGGATGAGGACGAGGAGATGTTGAAGGTCTGGAATTTGGGGTTCTCTGACCCCCCAGGTGAGGAGCAGGTCAGGTGGGATGAGGATGAGGAGATGTTGAAGGTCTGGAATTTGGGGTTCTCTGACCCCCCAGGTGAGGAGCAGGTCAGGTGGGATGAGGAGATGTTGAAGGTCTGGAATTTGGGGTTCTCTGATCCCCCAGGTGAGGAGCAGGTCAGGTGGGACAAGGATGGGGAGATGTTGAGGGACTGGAATTTGGGGTTCTCTGACCCCCAGGTGAGGAGCAGGTCAGGTGGGATGAGGATGGGGAGATGTTGAGGGACTGGAATTTGGGGTTCTCTGACCCCCAGGTGAGGAGCAGGTCAGGTGGGACAAGGATGGGGAGATGTTGAGGGACTGGAATTTGGGGTTCTCTGACCCCCAGGTGAGGAGCAGGTCAGGTGGGATGAGGATGAGGAGATGTTGAAGGTCTGGAATTTGGGGTTCTCTGACCCCCCAGGTGAGGAGCAGGTCAGGTGGGACCAGGTCAGGAAGATGCTGGAGGTCTTGGGGATCTCCTCCTGCCCAGGTGAGCACCCAGCTGGGCCAAGGTGTGCGAGGTGTTGAGGATCTTGGGGGTCTCCAACCCTTCTCAGGGCAACCCCAGGTAAGATGGGACAAGATTGGGGTTTGAGGGTCTCCAAACCAGGTGAGCACCAGGTGAGGCTGGGGCTGTGTTGGGGGTCCTGGGGTGGGGGTTGACCTTCTCTACCCCTCCAGGTGAGCGCCAGGTCAGGCAGGACCAAGGTGGGGGGCGGGGGGAGATGTTTGGGGATCTTGGGGGTCTTCAGCCTCCCAGGTGAGGCTGGGGGGGGGTCTTCAGGGGGGGCTGGGGCTCCCCACCCTCCCAGGTGAGCACCAGGTAGGAGCAAGGTGGGCGAGATTTTGGGGCTTTTGGCTAGGGTTGGGCTTCTCCACCCTCCCGGTTGAGATGGGTCCAAACTGGGAGGAGTCACCGGGGGTCTCGGACGTCTCCTCGCACCCAGGTGAGCCCCAGGTGAGCCCCAGGCCCCGTTTTGGGGGTCCCACCTGTCAGCATGTACTGGTAGGCGTTGTCCGAGATGGAGAAGATGTGGGGCGGGACCTCGTTGCGCTTCTTGCCCCGATAGGTGGCCACCACTTGGGGGTCGTAGACCGGGAGCCACTTGTAGGGGTTCACGGTGACGCAGAACAGCCCCGAGTAGGTCTGGGGGGACAAACGGGGGGGGGGTCAGGGGGTGACACCCCCGCGTGGGGACACCCCACCCCCCAAGAGGGGACAACAAAGGGTGTGGGAAGGGGTGGGGTGGGGTTTTGGTGGGGGTCTGGGGTGGTTGGAGATGGGGCTGGGGGGCCGAGGATGGGAAATTTTGGGGCTGGGGAGGCCAAGGATGGGAAATTTTGGGGCTGGGGGGCCGAGGATGGGAAATTTTGGGGCTGGGGGGCCGAGGATGGGACATTTTGGGGCTGGGGGGCCGAGGATGGGACATTTTGGGGCTGGGGGGGGCCAAGGATGGGACATTTTGGGGCTGGGGGGGGCCAAGGATGGGACATTTTGGGGCTGGGGGGGGGCCAAGGATGGGACATTTTGGGGCTGGGGGGGGCCAAGGATGGGACATTTTGGGGCTGGGGGGGGCCAAGGATGGGACATTTTGGGGCTGGGGGGGGCCAAGGATGGGACATTTTGGGGCTGGGGGGGGCCAAGGATGGGACATTTTGGGGCTGGGGGGGCAAAGGCTGGGAAATTTTGGGGCTGGGGGGGCAAAGGCTGGGAAATTTTGGGGCTGGGGGGGCAAAGGCTGGGAAATTTTGGGGCTGGGGGGCCGAGGATGGGAAATTTTGGGGCTGGGGGGCCGAGGATGGGACATTTTGGGGCTGGGGGGGCCGAGGATGGGACATTTTGGGGCTGGGGGGGGCCAAGGATGGGAAATTTTGGGGCTGGGGGGGGCCAAGGATGGGACATTTTGGGGCTGGGGGGGGCCAAGGATGGGACATTTTGGGGCTGGGGGGGCAAAGGCTGGGAAATTTTGGGGCTGGGGGGCCGAGGATGGGAAATTTTGGGGCTGGGGGGCCGAGGATGGGACATTTTGGGGCTGGGGGGCCGAGGATGGGACATTTTGGGGCTGGGGGGCCGAGGATGGGACATTTTGGGGCTGGGGGGCCGAGGATGGGACATTTTGGGGCTGGGGGGCCGAGGATGGGACATTTTGGGGCTGGGGGGGGCCGAGGATGGGACATTTTGGGGCTGGGGGGGGCCAAGGATGGGACATTTTGGGGCTGGGGGGGGCCGAGGATGGGACATTTTGGGGCTGGGGGGCCGAGGATGGGACATTTTGGGGCTGGGGGGGCCAAGGATGGGACATTTTGGGGCTGGGGGGGCCAAGGATGGGACTTTTTGGGGCTGGGGGGGCCAAGGATGGGACTTTTTGGGGCTGGGGGGGGCCAAGGATGGGACTTTTTGGGGCTGGGGGGGGCCAAGGATGGGACTTTTTGGGATCTGGGCGGCCCAAAGGGGTCTGGAGGAGAAACCCCCCCCCCAGATGCCCCAAAGACCCCCCTCAGAAGCTCCTCCAAGTTCGAGGTGCCCCACAGACCCCCCCCCCCCCTCGGGAAAACTCCTCAGGTTCCAGGTACCCCATGGACTGTTCTGGAAGCCCCCCAAGTCCCAGATACCCCACAGACCCCCCCAAGGAGCCCCCCAAATCCCAGATACCCCACAGACCCCCCCCAGGAGCCCCCCAAGTCCCGGGCACCCCCCAGACTCCCCCCAAGTCCCAGTTACCCCACAGACCCCCCCAGACTCCCCCCACAGACCCCCCCCAGACCCCTCTCCAAACCCCCCCCCCCGTCCCGGTTCCAGCCCCCCCCAAGCTTTGGGGCAGGGTCCCTCCTGGCCCCCGCCCGTTTTTGGGGTCTCTGGGGGGTCTCACGTAGATCATCCAGGCCGCGTAGCGCTCCTTGAGGTTGAAGAGCACGGCGGGCTCGTGCAGGAACGTCAGCATGGCCATGTCCTCGATCTTGTCGAACTTGGGGGGGTTCTGCTGGTGCACGTCCCCCTCCTTCACCGTCACCGTCTGGGGGGGGGGGCACGGAGGGGTGAGGACCCCGCCCCACCCCGTGGTGCCGCCGGGTCACCTCTGGGTCACCTCTGATGTCCCCCCCTCCACCGGCCCCACTGCAAGTGCCCCGTGACCTCCCCGTGACCCCCCCAGGGTCACCCGTGACCCCCCCCAGTGTCACCCGTGACCCCCCCCAGGGGCACAAGTGACCACCGTGACCTCCCCGTGACCCCCCCAGGGTCACCCGTGACCCCCCCCCCAGTGTCCACCGTGACCCCCCCAGTGTCACCCGTGACCACCGTGACCCCCCCGTGACCCCCCCAGTGTCACCCGTGACCACCGTGACCCCCCCCAGTGCCACCCGTGACCCCTGTGACCCCCCCAGTGTCCACTGTGATCCCCCCAGTGTCACCCGTGATCCCCCCAGTGTCACCCGTGACCACTGTGACCCCTGTGACCCCCCGCAGGGTCACCCGTGACCCCCCCAGTGTCCACCGTGACCCCCAGGTCCCAGTGACCCCCCCAGTGTCACCCATGACCACCATGACCCCCCCCCGGGACCCCCCCAGTGTCACCCGTGACCTCCGTGACCCCCCCAGTGTCACCCCCCCAGGGTCACCTCTCCCAGCTCGGTGCCCACAGTGACATTCCCCCAGTGACCCCAGTGACCCCTGTGACCCCTGTGACCCCAAGGTCCCCATGACCCCCCCAATGTCCCATTGAGACCCTTGTGACCCCCATGACCCCTGTGACCCCCATGACCCTCACAGTGTCCCCCCCGTGACCCCCATGTCCCCAAGGTCCCCGTGACCCCCACAGTGTCCCCAAGGTCCCCATGAGCCCCCCCAGGGTCACCTCTCCCAACTCAGTGACATCCCCCCAGTGACCCCTGTGACCCCCATGACCCCCCAGGGTCACCTCTCCCAGTTCGGTGCCCACAGTGACATTCCCCCCCAGTGACCCCAGTGACCCCTGTGACCCCCCAGGGTCACCTCTCCCAGCTCGGTCTCCACGGTGACACTGCCCCCTTGTCTGTCCACCACGCGTCCCTTCACGAACTCGTGCCCGGCGTGGGGGACGAAGCACTCGGCGCGGGGGTCAAAGGGACGCGTGGTGGCCGCCAGGCGCTCGCGCTCGCCCGGCCGCAGGAACGGCGCCGCCGCGCCCAGAGCCGCCAGCACCGCGTCCACCATCTGGCCTGGGGGGACAGGGTCACCTGGGAGGGCGTGGGGACAGACCCCCACCCACCCACAGACCCTCCATGGACACCCTGTGGTCATTGATTGACCCCCTGTGGTCATTGATTGACCCCCTGTGGTCATTGATGGAGTCCCATGGTCATCCCTAGACCTCCCAGTGACACCAGCACCGCGTCCACCATCTGGCCTGGGGGGACAGGGTCACCTGGGGGGGCGTGGGGACAGACCCCCACCCACCCACAGACCCTCCATGGACCCCCTGTGGTCATTGATTGACCCCCTGTGGTCATTGATGGAGTCCCATGGTCATCCCTAGACCTCCCAGTGACACCAGCACCGCGTCCACCCTCTGTCCTGGGGGGGATGCGGACAGCCCCTCACCCACCCACAGCCCCTCCATGGACACCCTGTGGTCATCGATTGACCCCCGTGGCCATCCCAGCCCTCCCAGTGCCACCAGTCCACCATCTGGCCTGGGGGGACAGGGTCACCTGGGGGGGCGTGGGGACAGACCCCCACCCACCCACAGCCCCTCCATGGACCCCCGTGGTCATTGATTGACCCCCGTGGCCATCGACTGACCCCCGTGGCCATCCCAGCCCTCCCAGTGCCACCAGCACCGCGTCTGCCACCCGCCCTATGGGGACACCGTCCCCTGGGCAATGGGGACAGGGACAGACCCCCCCCCCCCCCCCCCCCAGCCCCAGAGACCCCCACAGTGGGGCCCCACAGCAGCTCCCCCCCCCCCCAAAACCCCCCTGCAGCGCCCTCACCTGGAGTCTGTAGGTCCGGGGGTTGGATGGAGGGATCTGGGGGGGCACCGGGGGGTGAGGGGCTGCACCCCACAGACCCCTGTGTGCCCCCCCCCAGCTTTCCCATAGACCCTGTGTGCCCCATAGACCACCTGTGACCGCCCCACTGAAGAATCCCCGTGCCCCACAGGCTTCCCATACACCCCACAGATCCCCCTGTGTGCCCCACAACCCACCCTGTGCCCCACAGACCCCCATGCACCCCATAGACCCCCCCTGTGTGCCCCACAACCCACCCTGTGCCCCATAAACCCCGATGCACCCCATAGACCCCCCTGGGTGACCCGCAGCCCACCCTGTGCCCCACAGACCCCCATACACCCCATAGAACCCCCTGTGTGACCCACAGACCCCCATGCACCCCATAGACCCCCCTGTGTGCCCCACAACCCACCCTGTGCCCCACAGACCCCCATAGACCCCACAGATCCCCCCGTGGGACCCACAACCCACCCGGTGCCCCATAGAACCCCCTGAATGACCCACAGCCCACCCTGTGCCCCACAGACCCCCATGCACCCCACAGATCCCCCCGGTGCCCCATAGAACCCCCTGTGGGACCCACCGCCCACCCTGTGCCCCACAGACCCCCATGCACCCCATAGACCCCCCTGTGGGACCCACAGACCCCGATGCACCCCATAGACCCCCCCCGTGGGACCCACCGCCCACCCTGTGCCCCACAACCACGCCCACCCTCTGTCTCTGCCCCACAGCAGCACCTTGGGCAGCCCCGCGGCCCCACAGCTTTTATAGGGCGCTGTGGGGGGAGGGGGCGGGGGGAGGAGCAATGGGGGGCGGGGGGGTGGGGAGGGGGCTGATAAAGGAAGGGGAGGGGGCGGCCCCACCCTTCCCCCCCCGCCCCGTGGCGTCTCCGTGGGGCTGAGGGGTCCGAGCCCCTCCGTGTTCGCCCCATAGCGTGAGCTGTGGGGCAGAGTAAGGGCGGGGTACCCTGGCGGTGGTCTGGGGTCTTGTTTGGGGGGGTTTCTATGGGGCAGAGCAGGGGGGTCCCATTTGGGGCTGGCTGGCTGTGGGGCAGGGACGGGGGGTACCGGTTTGGGGGGGTTCAATGGGGCAGGACCAAAGGAAGCCCTTCTTGGTGGGGCATTTGTGGGGCAGGGATGGGGGTGCCCCTCATTTCGGGGATTCCATGGGGCAGGGATGGGGGTGTCCCTCATTTCGGGGGATTCTATGGGGAAGGGCCGGGGGTGCCCCTCATTTAGGGGATTCTATGGGGCAGGGACAGGGGGGTCCCTCATTTCGGGGGCTCTGTGGGGCAGTTATGGGGGGTCCCTCATTTAGGGGGCTCTGTGGGGCAGGGATGGGGGTGCCCCTCATTTCGGGGGCTCTGTGGGGCAGGGATGGGGGTGCCCCTCATTTCGGGGGCTCTGTGGGGCAGGGCCGGGGGTGCCCCTCATTTCGGGGGCTCTATGGGGCAGGGACAGGGGGGTCCCTCATTTAGGGGGCTCTATGGGGCAGTTATGGGGGGGTCCCTCATTTAGGGGGCTCTATGGGGCAGGGCCGGGGGTGCCCCTCATTTCGGGGGCTCTGTGGGGCAGGGATGGGGGTGCCCCTCATTTAGGGGGCTCTATGGGGCAGGGACAGGGGGGTCCCTCATTTCGGGGGCTCTGTGGGGCAGGGCCGGGGGGGTCCCTCATTTCGGGGGCTCTGTGGGGCAGGGACAGGGGTGCCCCTCATTTAGGGGATTCTATGGGGCAGGGATGGGGGTGCCCCTCATTTCGGGGGCTCCATGGGGCAGGGATGGGGGTGCCCCTCATTTCGGGGGATCTATGGGGCAGGGACAGGGGGGTCCCTCATTTCGGGGGCTCTATGGGGCAGGGCCGGGGGGGTCCCTGGCCAATGTCCCCACACCGGGGGGTGCTGACAGCCCGTCCCTGTCACTTCTATATCGGGACACGGCGGGGGGCGGGGGGGGGGCGTTATCTCGCCCCTCTCGTGGCGCTGTGGGGCCGCTGTGGGGCCGGGGGGGGTCTGGCAGCTGTCCCCGGACACGGCTCCACTTTGTCGTGGCCGCGGTGACAAAGTGTCCCCGCGAGGTGACAAATTCCTGCGGGCGGAGGGGGGGACGGGGGGGACGGGGGGCTCCACCTTGGGCCCCCCCCCCCATAGAGGGCCCTGGCCCCAGAGAGCCCCCCCTGCCCCATAAAGACCCCAAGGGTGGCTGTGCCCTCCCCCCCGGACACCTGGGACCCCCCTGGGACCCCCCTGGGCACCTCTGTCCCCCCCTGGACATCTGGGACCCACCTGGGCCCCCCCCCCCCGGACACGTGGGACCCCCCTGGACACCGCTGTCCTCTCCCCGGACACCTGGGGCCCCCCTGGACATCTGGGACCCACCTGGGGCCCCCCCGGACACGTGGGACCCCCCTGGACACCGCTGTCCTCTGCATGGACACCTGGGACCCCTCTGGACATCTGGGACCCACCTGGGGCCCCCCCGGACATGTGGATCCCACCTGGACACCTGAGGTCCCCCTGGACACCGCTGTCCTCTCCCCGGACACCTGGGACCCCCCTGGACATGTGGATCCCACCTGGACACCTGGGACTGCCCTGGACACTGCTGTCACCCCCTGGACACCTGGGACTGCCCTGGACATCTGAGACCCCCGCTGGACACCAGTGTGTGTCCCCCTCCGGACACCTGTGAGCTCCCTGGACACAGAGGAGGTGTTGGGGTGTGGAGAACATCGATGGATGTGAGGAGGTGGAGGGGTGGTGGGACACTGGGGTGGGACATGGAGGGGTTGGTGGGACATGGATGGACATTGGGATGGGACACGGATGGACATTGGGATGGTGGGACATGGATGGACATTGGGATGGGACAGGGATGGACATTGGGATGGTGGGACATGGATGGACATTGGGATGGGACATGGATGGACATTGGGATGGGACAGGGATGGACATTGGGATGGTGGGACAGGGATGGGACATTGGGATGGTGGGACAGGGATGGACATTGGGATGGGACATGGATGGACATTGGGATGGTGGGACATGGATGGGACACTGGGATGGGACACGGATGGACATCGGGATGGTGGGACAGGGATGGACATTGGGATGGTGGGACAGGGATGGACATTGGGATGAGACAGGGATGGACATTGGGATGGTGGGACATTGGGAGGGACACTGGGATGGGACACGGAGCAGCCGGAGCGATGGAGAACCCAGGGGTGGCAGTTTGGGGTCCGACCGCCCCTTTCTTGGCTGTTTTGGGGTTGATCTTTGATGTTTATTTGCGGTGACAATGGTGACAATGACAGTGATGATGATGACGATGGTGACGATGATGACATTGATAATGACGACGATGATGATGATGGTGACAGTGACGGTGACAGTGACCGTCATTACCCCGGCGTTTATTTGGGTTCCGTCCCTGATCCCTTCCTGCCTCAACCCCAACGTCCACTCGGGGTTCTCCTCCCCTCTCCACTGGCGGGGGGGGCCTGGGGGCGGGCGAGTGTCACAGCACCTGGGCTGGCACCTGGCACCTGTGACACCCGGCACCTGTGACACCTGTCAGACACCCGGCACCTGTGACACCTGGCAGAACACCTGGCACCTGTGACACCTGGCAGAACACCTGGCACGGTCCCTGGCACGACCCTCCCTCTCCTCCCACGTCCCCCCAGGGTTTCCCTCCCTTCGCCGGGACAGCACCGGGGACAGCACTGGGGGGGCTTCGGGAGCCGGTGCCCCCCCGGCTCTTTGTCCCCTCGGTGTCCCCTCGGTGTCCCCCGCCCCCCAGTCTACCCAGTTCGGGGTCACGGCCGTACTGGGGGCGGTTGCGGCGCTTTTCCTTTCGTTTTGGCCGCGCTTTTCCTTTCGCTTCTTGGAGGCGACAACGGCTCCGAGGATCCACAGCGAGGTCACTTGGGGGGTCCGGGGGGGGGGGGGTCAGGGGGTGTCACCTTCCCCGTCACCTTCCCTGTCACCCCCTGCCCCGGGTGGGGGCTCAGCGGGCGGGGGGGGGTGGCAGGAAATGGCGGGAGGTGACAGCGGGTGACACGAGCCGAGGTGTGCGGGGGGGGGAACACACGGACCCCTCCCCCCACCCGTGGGGCCGCGGTGGGAAAAGGGAAGCGGAGGGGGGAAGGGGACAGGGACAACTCGGGGACACCCCCGGCAGTGTCACCTCCCCCCCCCCCCCCCCCCGCGGGTGGCGACACCTGGGCAGGTGAGGGGGTCGCGGACCCCCCTGGCGTGGGCCAAGCGAGGGGGGTCCCGCGGGTGCCACCGCGGTGCCGGACGTGCCACGGCCACGGCGGCCACTGCTGTGCCACCACAGCCCCCCCCCCTCCTCCTCCTCGGGGCCACCGGGAGAACCGGTCAGGCGATACCTCCGGGCAACCTGCGCCGGCGGCTCGGTGGCCACCATGGGGTGCTGGCCCGGTGGCACGGGGGGGGGGGGGCTGCGGCGCCGTGTCCGGGGGTGGCAGCGGCCACGCAGCGCGACAGGAACGCGGCCGGGCGGCGCCGGAGTGACCCCGCGGCCGGCGGATGTTTGTTTGTCACCTGTGGCCTCCCGGTGGCAGCGGCGGCCCCAGGGGCCCGGGGCGAGCGGTGGCCCCCGGCCATGAGCGGCGGCGGCGGCGGCGGCCACCCCGGGCAGGTGGAGGTGGCCATGGTGGCGTGCGGAGGTGAGGGAGTGGCCGGGAGGTGACGGCGGTGCCAGGTGGCACTGGCAGGGAGCTGGGACGGGCTCGGAGCTGGCACAGCCGGCGGGCCAGCGGGCAGCGGCGCCACTCGTCCCCCCCGGCCACCGCGGCCACCGCGAAAGCCACACCAGGGAGGGCTTGGTGGCCACACCCGGGACAGCGCGGCGCCAGGGCCCCGCGGGGACAATGGCGGGGTCACTGCCAGCACCGCGGGGACAATGGCAGTGCCACCGGGCCAGCACCACGGGGACAATGGCAGTGCCACCGGGCCGGCACCATGGGGACAATGGCAGTGCCACCGGGCCAGCACCGCGGGGACAATGGCAGTGCCACCGGGCCAGCACTGCGGGGACAATGGCGGTGCCACCGGGCCAGCACCGCGGGGACAATGGCAGTGCCACCGGGCCGGCACTGTGGGGACAATGGCAGTGCCACCGGGCCGGCACTGCGGGGACAATGGCAGTGCCACCGGGCCGGCACCATGGGGACAATGGCGGTGCCACCGGGCCGGCACCACGGGGACAATGGCAGTGCCACCGGGCCAGCACGGGCCATGTGCTGCCACCCCCTGTACGGGGACAGAGCCCGGTGGCACCACTGGGTTGATGAGTGGGCACTGGGGGACACTGGCACTGACCCCTCTGGGTGGGCACTGGGTGACACTGGCACTGACCCCTCTGGGTGGGCACTGGGTGACAGTGGTGGACACTGGTATTGACCTCTCTGGGTGGGCACTGGGTGACAGTGATGGACACTGGTATTGACCTCTCTGGGTGGGCACTGGGTGACAGTGATGGACACTGGTATTGACCTCTCTGGGTGGGCACTGGGTGACAGTGGTGGACACTGGCATTGACCCCTCTGGGTGGGCACTGGGTGACAGTGGTGGACACTGGCATTGACCCCTCTGGGTGGGCACTGGGTGACAGTGGTGGACACTGGCACTGACCCCTCTGGGTGGGCACTGGGTGACAGTGATGGACACTGGTATTGACCTCTCTGGGTGGGCACTGGGGGACACTGGGACCCCAGCACTGACCCCTCTGGGTGGTCAGTGGTGGACACTGGGACCCCGTCCTGGGTCCGGTCCCCGCGGGCTCCGGTGGCACAGATTCGGCCCCCGTGGGTGTCGGGGCCGTCCCGTGGCCGGCGGTGCCACACCCGGCCTGAGTGACCTGTGGCACGTGCCAGCCCTGCCACCCGCGCCACCGCGGGGACAAGGGGCGAGCCGGGAGGGGAGGGACCCCCGGGGGTGTCCCCAGTGCCCCCAGTAGCCCCAGTGCCCTCGGTATTGCCCTCATCCCCAGTAACCCCCAGTGTCCCCCACTTCCAGTATCCCCAGTGTCCCCAGTAACCCCCAGTGTCCCCATCATCCCCAGTGTCCCCAGCATTCTCAGTGTCCCCATCATCCCCAGTAACCCCCAGTGTCCCCCACTTCCAGTATCCCCAGTGTCCCCAGTAACCCCCAGTGTCCCCAGTAACCCCCAGTGTCCCCCACTTCCAGTATTCCCAGTGTCCCCAGTAACCCCCAGTGTCCCCAGTAACCCCCAGTGTCCCCCACTTCCAGTATTCCCAGTGTCCCCAGTAACCCCAGTGTCCCCAGTAACCCCCAGTGTCCCCCCACTTCCAGTATTCCCAGTTCCCCCTGTATCCCCAGTGTCCCCAGTAACCCCCAGTGTCCCCCACTTCCAGTATTCCCAGTTCCCCCTGTATCCCCAGTGTCCCCAGTAACCCCCAGTGTCCCAGTGTCCCCAGCAACTCCAGTGACCCCAGAGTCCCCACTGTCCCCAGTGTCCCATTGCTCCCAGTAACCCCAGTGCTCCCAGCATTCCCAGTAACTCCAGCGACTCCAGTATCCCCAGTGACTCCAGCATCCCCAGTGTCCCCAGAATTCCCAGTGCCTCCCAGTGACTCCAGTATCCCCAGTGCCCCCAGTGTCCGGCACCATCCCACACTGGGAGTGGGGCAGCTGTAGAGTCAGGCAGGAGTGACTGGCCCGGGTGAGGGGTCACTGGCCCGGGTGAGGGGTGACTGGCCCGGGTGAGGTGTGACTGGCCCGGGTGAGGTGTGACTGGCCCGGGTGAGGTGTCACCGGCCCCGGTGAGGGGTCACTGGCCCGGGTGAGGTGTGACTGGCCCGGGTGAGGTGTCACCGGCCCCGGTGAGGGGTCACTGGCCCGGGTGAGGTGTGATTGGCCCGGGTGAGGTGTGATTGGCCCGGGTGAGGTGTGATTGGCCCGGGTGAGGTGTCACTGGCCCGGGTGAGGTGTGACTGGCCCGGATGAGGTGTCACTGGCCCGGGTGAGGTGTCACCGGCCACGTGCCGTGTCCGGCCCTGCCGTGGCCGCGGGGCTCGGAGCTGCCGTGAACCTGTCGGGCCAGACCGGCCGGCCGGGACTCACCTGGCCGGACTCAGGGGCCAAAACTCACCTGGACAGCGGCAGGGGCCGGGCCTCACCTGGCCGGTCTCGGCCTGTACCGAGTCCCGGTGGCCCCGGACCCCCCCCGAGGCCGGGGCCAGGTGAGGGGGCAGCTGCGGGCGGGGGCGGGTCTGGGGGCGCGAGTGGCCACTGCCGGCGTCACCGGGGCCACCGGGCAGGAAGGAAGGGACCGGCAGCACCTTCGGGGTCCCGGCTCGGGGGCTCCCCCCGGCTGGACACACCTGAGGGGACCTCGGGGGTCCCGGGGACCCTGTGGGGACCCTGCAGGGACACCGGGCGGGGGGGTCCCGTGCCCGTCGCCCCCGTTCCCGGCTCCCGCTGCGGCCCCGGGACGAGGGGACGGTCCCGGGATGTTCCCACGGTGGCAGCTCCGGCCGCGGGGGAGGGTCAGCTCCGGCCGCGGGGGAGGGTCAGCTCCGGCCGCGGGGGAGGGTCAGCTCCCGGCCGCGGGGGAGGGTCAGCTCCCGGCCGCGGGGGAGGGTCAGCTCCCGGCCGCGGGAGTTTCCCACGGTGGCCGGGATGGGGCGGGAGGGGTCCTGCTCCGGCCACGTGAGTTTCCCACGGGGCTTGGGACGTGGCGGGGGTGGTGGCCAGGATTGGGGGGGGGGGGTCGGGGGGGGTCTCACTCTGGCCACAGGAGTTTCCCACAGTGACCAGGGGGTCCCACTCCCGATTTTCCCACGGTGGCACGCGGGACACAGAGGGTCCTGCTCCATCCCGGGACATTCTCCCGGTGACCGGGACATGGCCGGAATCCCCCCCTCGCCACCGGCCACTCACCGGGGTCTCTTCCCGCAGGTTGTGCCAACTGCGCCGGAGCCTCCGAACCGGACCAGGACGCCCCGATGTCGTGGCCACCCCCGTCCACTCTGCCGGACACCCCTTTCCCCAACGGGGCCCTGGCTGCGGTGGCCGCGGTGGCCGAGGCGCTGCTGACCCCCGGCTACTGGGCGCTGGACCGGCTGCTGGCCCTGCAGCCCACCACGGCCCAGCGGGCGCGCTGGCGGCGGCACCGGGCCGGGCGCTGCCTCGGGCCGGGCGCACGGGTGCTGGTGGCACCGGTCCTGGTGCTGGCGCTGGTGCTGGCGCTGCCGCTCTCCCTCCTGGGGCTGCTGCTGTGGCTGCCGGTGCAGGCCAAGCGCCGGCCCTTTGTCCACCAGCACGCGGCCGCCGCGGCCACGCCGGAGCCCTGGGACCCGCGGCGGCCCCGCAGCTTCACCTTCCTGACCGCCAACCTGTGCCTGATGCCCAGCGGCCTGGCCCGCTTCAGCAACCTGGGCAGCACCCGCTGGCGCGCCGCGGTCATCGGTCAGCTGCTGGCACCGGGAGCGCCGGCCCAAGGCTCCGGACACCGCGATGGGCTGCTGGAGCCGCAGCGGGGCGATGGAGGGGGCTACGGGGGCACGCTCAGCACCGTGGCCTGGGGGCAGCCGGGCAGCGGGTCAGGGCCGGGGGCGCCCGGGGGGGATCCGTGGACGGCGGCCGGTCCGTCGGCACCGGTGGCTAGCACCATGCCGTGGCCGGAGATGGCGATGGCCAACCCAACGCCGGTGGCCAACCCGCGGCCAGCGGTTGACTCGCTGCCGACGCTGGCGGTGCCGATGACCGACGCAGCCCCGGGAGCCGCTCCCTCACCGGCGGCCACCCTGAGGCCGGAGCGGCCGATCCCGCTGGCCAACCCGATGCCCTCGGTGCTGACCACCCGCATCCCGCCGGACACCGACTTCATGTGCCTGCAGGAGGTGTTCGATGCCACCGCGGCCACCATCCTGCGCCAGCGGCTCGGCCGCCACTTCCCGCACGTGCTGTGGGGGGTGGGCCCGGGGGGGCTGCGCTGCGGGCAGCTGCGGGTGCTGGGCAGTGGCCTGGTGCTGGCCAGCCGCTTCCCGCCGCTGGCCGCCCGCTTCCGCCCCTTCCCCAACGCCGCCCGCGAGGACGCGCTGGCCAACAAGGGGCTGCTGGTGGCACAGGTGAGGGGACACCCCGGGGGGGGCGGGGGGGTGACGGGGACCGGCCCAGGTGACACATGGGTGGTGTCCCCCTCCCCCCCAGGTGCTGTTGGGGATGGGGCGGGGTCAGCGCGTCGTGGGGTACCTGGGCTGCACCCACCTGCAGGCGCCCGCGGGTGAGTGGGGACGCGGTGACGGCGTGGGGGGACACTGGGGGGGGGAGGGGGCCTGGGGGTGTTGGGTCAGTGTGGTCAGTGTGGTCTTGTCCGACTGTGTCCGGGTGTCCTTGTCCCCCTGTGCCCGTGTGTCCCTGTGTCCATCTGTGCCCGTGTCCCCATGTCCCCGTGTCCCCGTGTCCCTGTGTCCATCTGTCCCCATGTCCCCGTGTCCCCGTGTCCATGCCCCCCTGTGCCCGTGCGTCTGTGTCCCACCGTGTCCCCGTGTCCGTGTGTCCCCGTGTCCATCTGTCCGTGTGTCTCTGTCCCCCTGTCCCCCGATGTCCCCGTGTCTGTCCTTCTGTGTCCCCATGCCCCCCAATGTCCATATGGCCCCTGTGTGTCCTCCTGTCCCAGTCCCTGTGCCCGTAGCTGTCCCCATGTCCCCGTACCCGTGTCCCCATCCCTGTGCCCACAGCTGTCCCCATGTCCCCATCCCTGTGCCCATAGCTGTCCCCATGACCCCATACCCGTGCCCCATGTCCCCATCCCCATGTCCCCATGCCCCGTGTCCCCATCCCTGTGCCCATAGCTGTCCCCATCCCCGTGTCCCCATGCCCCGTGTCCCCATCCCTGTGCCCACAGCTGTCCCCATGTCCCCATCCCCGTGTCCCCATCCCTGTGCCCATAGCTGTCCCCATGCCCGTGCCCCGTGTCCCCATGCCCCGTGTCCCCATCCCTGTGCCCATAGCTGTCCCCATGTCCCCATCCCCGTGTCCCCATCCCCGTGTCCCCATCCCTGTGCCCATAGCTGTCCCCATGTCCCCATCCCCGTGTCCCCACGCCCCATGCCCCGTGCCCCCATCCCCGTGTCCCCATGCCCCGTGTCCCCATCCCTGTGCCCATAGTTGTCCCCATGTCCCCATCCCCATGTCCCCATGCCCCATGTCCCCATCCCTGTGCCCATAGCTGCCCCCACACCCCATCCCCGTGTCCCCATCCCTGTGTCCACAGCTGCCCCCATGCCTCGTGTCCCCATGCCCCGTTTCCCCATCCCTGTGCCCATAGCTGTCCCCATGTCCCCATCCCCGTGTCCCCACGCCCCATGCCCCGTGTCCCCATGCCCCATGTCCCCATCCCCGTGTCCCCATCCCTGTGCCCATAGCTGTCCCCATGTCCCCATCCCCGTGTCCCCACGCCCCATGCCCCGTGTCCCCATGCCCCATGTCCCCATCCCCGTGTCCCCATCCCTGTGCCCATAGCTGTCCCCATGTCCCCATGCCCCATGTCCCCATCCCCGTGTCCCCATCCCCGTGCCCCGTGTCCCCATGCCCGCTGTCCCCGTGTCGCAGCCGATGCCACCATCCGTGACGTGCAGCTGTCCCTGGTGCTCCGCTGGCTCTGGGAGTTCCGGCGGGAGCACGAGCAGCCGGGGGACCTGGTGGCCTTCGATGTCCTCTGCGGGGACCTCAACTTCGACAACTGCTCCCGGGGTGGGGACACGGGGGGACACGGGGGGGACACGGGGGCGGGGCGAGGGGGACAGAGGCGTGGGACACGAGGGGACAGGGCAGGGGGACATGGGGGGTCGTGGGTTGGGGACATTGGGGGACACGGCGGGACTGCAGGGACGTGGTGGGGACATTGGGGGGCAGAGGGGGTGGGGGGTCGTGGGACATTGGGGGACATTGGGGGACACGGGGGGACGTGGTGGGGACAATGGGGGGGCAGAGGGGGTGGGGGGTCGTGGGTGGGGGACACTGAGGCGAATGGGGTGGGGGACGGAGGGGACAGGGGGGGAGAGAGGTGGGGGACATCGGGGGGACGTGGGAGGCCGGGGGGGACACAGGGGGACACGGGGGGTGACAGCAGCGCCGTGTCCTCGGCAGGTGACGCCCAGAACCAGCAGCACCCCCTGTTCAAGGAGTTCTGGGACCCCGCACGCTGCGACCCCGGCCAGGACCAGCCCTGGGCCATCGGTGGGGACACCGCTGTCACCTCCCCGGGGTCCCCGCTGTCACCCCTGCCCAGAGTCCCCGCTGTCACCTCCCCAAGGACACCATTGTCACCTCTGCCCGGGGACCCCACTGTTACCCGTGCCTGGGGAACGCACTGTCCCCTCCCTGTCCCCTCCTGTCCCCTCCCCGTGTCCGGGGTCCCGCTCACTCCCTGTCCCCTCCTGTCCCCTCCTGTCCCCTCCTGTCCCCTCCCCGTGTCCGGGGTCCCGCTCACTCCCTGTCCCCTCCTGTCCCCTCCTGTCCCCTCCTGTCCCCTCCCCGTGTCCGGGGTCCCGCTCACTCCCTGTCCCCTCCTGTCCCCTGCTGTCCCCAGGGACGCTGCTCGACTGCCTCAAGATCTACGAGGAGGCCGTGTCCAACCCTGAGAACATGAAGAGGTGACACTGGGGACACTGGGGACACTGGGGACACTGGGGGGGCACAGGGTGGGAGGGGGGGTCCTCCATGCCTGTGCCACCGTGTCCCCGTGCCAGCACAGCTCAGTATCTCCGTGCCCCCGTGCCCCTGTGTCCCTCTGTCCCTGTGTCCCTCTGTCCCTGTGTCCCTCTGTCCCTGTGTTCCTCTGTCCCTCTGTCCCTCTCCCCCCTGTCCCTCTGTCCCTGTGTCCCTCTGTCCCTGTGTTCCTCTGTCCCTCTGTCCCTCTCCCCCCTGTCCCTCTGTCCCTCTGTCCCTCTGTCCCCCTGTCCCCTGTCCCTCTGTCCCCTGTCCCCTGTCCCTCTGTCCCTCTGTCCCCTCTGTCCCCCCTGTCCCTCTGTCCCTCTGTCCCCCTGTCCCTCTGTCCCTCTGTCCCTCTGTCCCCTCTGTCCCCCCTGTCCCTCTGTCCCTCTGTCCCCCTGTCCCCCTCTCCCTCTGTCCCTCTGTCCCTCTCCCCCCTGTCCCTCTGTCCCCTGTCCCTCTGTCCCTCTGTCCCTCTGTCCCTCTGTCCCCTGTCCCTCTGTCCCCTGTCCCTCTGTCCCTCTGTCCCCTCTGTCCCTCTGTCCCCTGTCCCTCTGTCCCTCTGTCCCTCTGTCCCTCTCCCCCCTGTTCCTCTGTCCGTCTGTCCCCCTGTCCCTCTTCCCCCTGTCCCTCTGTCCCCTGTCCCTCTGTCCCTCTGTCCCCTGTCCCTCTGTCCCTCTGTCCCTCTGTCCCCCTGTCCCTCTGTCCCTCTCCCCCCTGTCCCTCTGTCCCCTCTGTCCCTCTCCCCCCTGTCCCTCTGTCCCCTGTCCCTCTGTCCCTCTGTCCCTCTGTCCCCTGTCCCTCTGTCCCTCTGTCCCTCTGTCCCCCTGTCCCTCTGTCCCTCTCCCCCCTGTCCCTCTGTCCCTCTGTCCCTCTGTCCCTCTGTCCCCTGTCCCTCTGTCCCTCTGTCCCTCTGTCCCCCTGTCCCCTCTGTCCCTCTCCCCTCTGTCCCTCTGTCCCTCTGTCCCCCTGTCCCTCTGTCCCTCTGTCCCCCTGTCCCTCTGTCCCTGTGTCCCTCTGTCCCTCTCCCCCCTGTCCCTCTTCCCCCTGTCCCTCTGTCCCCTGTCCCTCTGTCCCTCTGTCCCCTGTCCCTCTGTCCCTCTGTCCCTCTGTCCCCCTGTCCCTCTGTCCCTCTCCCCCCTGTCCCTCTGTCCCCTCTGTCCCTCTCCCCCCTGTCCCTCTGTCCCCTGTCCCTCTGTCCCTCTGTCCCTCTGTCCCCTGTCCCTCTGTCCCTCTGTCCCTCTGTCCCCCTGTCCCTCTGTCCCTCTCCCCCCTGTCCCTCTGTCCCCTCTGTCCCTCTCCCCCCTGTCCCTCTGTCCCTCTGTCCCTCTGTCCCTCTGTCCCTCTGTCCCCTGTCCCTCTGTCCCTCTGTCCCTCTGTCCCCCTGTCCCCTCTGTCCCTCTCCCCTCTGTCCCTCTGTCCCTCTGTCCCCCTGTCCCTCTGTCCCTCTGTCCCTCTGTCCCCCTGTCCCTCTGTCCCTGTGTCCCTCTGTCCCCTCAGGACGCTGTCGCAGCCCCAGGGCCGGGAGCAGTTCCTGGCCGCTCCCATCCTGTCCTGCGGAGCTCCGGACCCGGCGGCGCCGCGGCCGTGGCAGGGCCGGCGCGTGGACCGGACACTGCTGCGGAGGGACCCCGCGCTGGCCACCGTGAGTGACCACGGGGAGACCCCCAGAGTGACCCCTGAGTGACCACGGGGAGACCCCCAGAGTGACCCCTGAGTGACACCAGAGTGACCCTGAGTGACCACGGGGAGACCCCCAGAGTGACCCCTGAGTGACACCAGAGTGACCCTGAGTGACCACGGGGAGACCCCCAGAGTGACCCCTGAGTGACACCAGAGTGACCCTGAGTGACCACGGGGAGACCCCCAGAGTGACCCCTGAGTGACACCAGAGTGACCCTGAGTGACCACGGGGAGACCCCCAGAGTGACCCCTGAGTGACACCAGAGTGACCCTGAGTGACCACGGGGAGACCCCCAGAGTGACCCCTGAGTGACACCAGAGTGACCCTGAGTGACCACGGGGAGACCCCCAGAGTGACCCCTGAGTGACACCAGAGTGACCCTGAGTGACCACGGGGAGACCCCCAGAGTGACCCCTGAGTGACACCAGAGTGACCCTGAGTGACCACGGGGAGACCCCCAGAGTGACCCCTGAGTGACACCAGAGTGACCCTGAGTGACCACGGGGAGACCCCCAGAGTGACCCCTGAGTGACACCAGAGTGACCCTGAGTGACCACGGGGAGCCCCAGAGTGACCCCTGAGTGACACCAGAGTGACCCTGAGTGACCACGGGGAGCCCCAGAGTGACCCCTGAGTGACACCAGAGTGACCCTGAGTGACCACGGGGAGCCCCAGAGTGACCCCTGAGTGACACCAGAGTGACCCTGAGTGACCACGGGGAGCCCCAGAGTGACCCCTGAGTGACACCAGAGTGACCACGGGGAGCCCTGAGTGACCCCTGAGTGACACCAGAGTGACCCTGAGTGACCACGGGGAGCCCCAGAGTGACCCCTGAGTGACACCAGAGTGACCCTGAGTGACCACGGGGAGACCCCCAGAGTGACCCCTGAGTGACACCAGAGTGACCCTGAGTGACCACGGGGAGCCCCAGAGTGACCCCTGAGTGACCACGGGGAGACCCCCAGAGTGACCCCGAGTGACACCAGAGTGACCCTGAGTGACCACGGGGAGCCCCAGAGTGACCCCTGAGTGACACCAGAGTGACCCTGAGTGACCACGGGGAGCCCCCGAGTGACCCCTGAGTGACACCAGAGTGACCCTGAGTGACCACGGGGAGTCCCAGAGTGACCCTGAGTGACCCCAGAGTGACCCTGAGTGACCACGGGACCCCAGAGTGACCCCAGAGTGACCCCAGAGTGACCCCAGAGTGACCCCGGGACCCTGAGTGAACCTGGCACCCAGAGTGACCCCAGGACCCCAGAGTGACCCCCGGCACCCCCAGAGTGACCCCTGGGACCCCCAGAGCGCCCCCGAGTGACCCCTGGGACCCTGCCCTGACCCCGCTGTCCCCTCAGGAGGTCACCGGGCTCTCGGTCATCACCCAGCTGGCCACGCTCTCCGACCACCTGCCCGTGGCCCTGCGGCTGCGCCTGGGGCCCGCTGACCTCTGACCCCGGCACGGCCACGGCGCCGGCCACGGCCCTGACCCCAGTGTGACCGCTGCTCCGGCCACGGCTCTGGACACGGCGCTGGACACAGCTCCGGCCACAGCTCTGACCCCATCATGGCCACTGCTCCGGCCACGGCTCTGGACACGGCGCTGGCCTCTGCTCCGGCCACAGCTCTGACCCTGATGTGGCCACTGCTCCGGCCACTGCTCCGGCCACAGCTCTGACCCCAGCCACTGCTCTGGCCACTGCTCCGGCCACTGCTCCGGCAACTGCTCTGGCCACTGCTCCAGCCACAGCTCTGACCCAAGTGTGACCACTGCTCCGGCCACTGCTCCAGCCACAGCTCTGACCCAAGTGTGACCACTGCTCCGGCCACTGCTCCAGCCACAGCTCTGACCCAAGTGTGACCACTGCTCCGGCCACTGCTCCAGCCACAGCTCTGACCCAAGTGTGACCACTGCTCCGGCCACTGCTCCAGCCACTGCTCCGGCCACTGCTCTGACTCCAATATATGACCACTGCTCCGGCCACTGCTCCGGCCACAGCTCTGACCCCAATTTGGCCACTGCTCCGGCCACTGCTTCGGCCACTGCTCTGGTCACTGCTCCGGCCACTGCTCCAGCCACAGCTCTGACCCAAGTGTGACCACTGCTCCGGCCACTGCTCCAGCCACTGCTCCAGCCACTGCTCCGGCCACTGCTCTGACTCCAATATATGACCACTGCTCCGGCCACTGCTCTGACCCCAATTTGGCCACTGCTCCGGCCACTGCTTCGGCCACTGCTCTGGTCACTGCTCCGGCCATGTCCCCGTGAGTGTCACTGCACCAGGGGGTGACCGTGTGGACACGATCAGTGGTGGCATTGATCCGGAATCGGGGCCGGATTGGTCCGGTATTGATCCAGTATTGATCCAGTATTGGGGCAGGATCAGTCTGGTATTGATCTGACATCCATCCGGCACTGATCGGGCATTGATCCAGTATTGATCGGACACTGATCCAGCATTGATCAGACACTGATCCAGCACTGATCGGGCACCAGTCTGGCATTGATCGGGCATTGATCGGGCATTGATCGGGCATTGATCCAGCATTGATCGGGCACTGATCCAGCATTGATCGGGCATTGATCCAGCATTGATCAGACACTGATCTGGCATTGATCGGGCACCGATCTGGCATTGATCCAGCATTGATCGGGCATTGATCCAGCATTGATCGGACACTGATCCAGCATTGATCGGACACTGATCCGGCATTGATCGGGCACTGATCCAGCATTGATCCAGCATTGATCCAGCATTGATCGGACACTGATCCAGCATTGATCGGGCATTGATCCAGCATTGATCAGACACTGATCCAACATTGATCGGGCACCGATCTGGCATTGATCCAGCATTGATCGGGCATTGATCGGGCACTGATCCGGCACCGATCTGGCATTGATCCAGCATTGATCGGACACCGATCTGGCATTGATCCAGCATTGATCCAGCATTGATCCAGCATTGATCGGACACCGATCTGGCATTGATCCAGCATTGATCCAGCATTGATCCAGCATTGATCAGACACCGATCTGGCATCGATCGAGCATTGATCCAGCATTGATCCAACATTGATCGGGCAGCGATCTGGCATCGATCGAGCATTGATCCAGTATTGATCAGACACTGATCCAGCATTGATCGGGCACCGGTCCGGCATTGATCGGGCATTAATCCAGTATTGATCGGGCACCGATCCGGCATCGATCGGGCATTGATCCAGCATTGATCGGACACTGATCCAGCATTGATCGGGCACCGGTCCGGCATTGATCGGGCATTGATCGGGCATTGATCAGGCACCAGCCGCGCGCTGTTCCGGTGTCCGGTGTCGGCCGTTCCTTTTATCACGGAATTTTGGAAATCTCTGGTGTGGGCTGAGTTTGTCACTCGATCCCAGCCGGGATCGGGAACGGGATCGGGATCGGGAATGGGGATGGGATGGGATGGGATGGGATGGGAATGGGATGGAAATGGGAATGGGATCAATGGGATGGGGATGGGATGGGAATGGGAGTGGGATCAATGGGATGGGGATGGGAATGGGATGGGATCGGGAATGGGAATGGGAATGGGATGGGATTGGGATGGGAATGGGATGGGATGGGAATGGGATGGGATGGGATTGGGATGGGATGGGAATGGGATAGGATGGGATGGGAATGGGAATGGGATGGGAATGGGATGGGATGGGATGGGAATGGGAATGGGATGGGAATGGGATGGGATCAATGGGATGGGATGGGAATGGGATGGGATGGGATCAATGGGATGGGGATGGGATGGGATGGGATCAATGGGATGGGATGGGAATGGGAATGGGATTGGGATTGGGATTGGATTGGGATGGGGATGGGAATGGGAATGGGAATGGAATGGGGATGGGATGGGATGGGATGGGATGGGGATGGGATGGGATGGGATGGGAATGGGATGGAAATGGGAATGGGATGGGATGGGAATGGGATTGGGATTGGGATTGGGATTGGATTGGGATGGGGATGGGAATGGGAATGGGAATGGAATGGGGATGGGATGGGATGGGATGGGATGGGGATGGGATGGGATGGGGATGGGATGGGATGGGGATGGGATGGGATGGGATGGGATGGGAATGGGATGGAAATGGGAATGGGATGGGATGGGAATGGGATTGGGATTGGGATTGGGATTGGATTGGGATGGGGATGGGAATGGGAATGGGAATGGAATGGGGATGGGATGGGATGGGATGGGATGGGGATGGGATGGGATGGGGATGGGATGGGATGGGATGGGATGGGAATGGGATGGAAATGGGAATGGGATGGGATGGGATGGGAATGGGAATGGGAATGGATCGGGAATGGGAATGGGATGGGATGGGATTGGGATGGGATGGGATGGGATGGGATGGGAATGGGAATGGGATGGGAATGGGATGGGATGGGATGGGAATGGGAATGGGATGGGAATGGGATGGGATGGGATGGGAATGGGAATGGGAATGGGATGGGATGGGATGGGAATGGGAATGGGATGGGAATGGGATGGGATGGGATGGGAATGGGAATGGGATGGGAATGGGATGGGATGGGATGGGAATGGGAATGGGAATGGGAATGGGATGGGATCAATGGGATGGGATGGGAATGGGATGGGATGGGATGGGATCAATGGGATGGGATGGGAATGGGAATGGGATTGGGATTGGGATTGGATTGGGATGGGGATGGGAATGGGAATGGAATGGGGATGGGATGGGATGGGATGGGATGGGAATGGGAATGGGATTGGGATTGGGATTGGATTGGGATGGGGATGGGAACAGTCCCAGGAGAGAGGGTCAGGACTGGGAACGGGATCGGGAATGCGAATGGGGGGACGGGGAATGGGATCGGGATCGGGATCGGAGGGATCGGGGCAGGGGGAGGGGGTCCCGCTCCGGGCGCAGAAGGAACGAAACGGCTCCGCCCCAAGCCCGGATCCGAACCCTCCTGCAACAGCTGGCATTGATCCGGTATCGATCCCGCACCGGGTCTGTATTGATCCAGCATTGATCCGGTATCGATCCCGCACCGGGTCTGTATTGATCCAGCATTGATCCGGTATCGATCCCACACCGGGTCTGTATTGATCCAGCATTGATCCGGTATCGATCCCGCACCGGGTCTGTATTGATCCAGCATTGATCCGGTATCGATCCCGCACCGGGTCTGTATTGATCCAGCATTGATCCGGTATCGATCCCACATCGGGTCCTATTGATCCTGCATCGGGTCCTATTGATCCGGTATCGATTCCACATCGGGTCCTATTGATCCTGCATCGGGTCCTATTGATCCGGTATCGATCCCACATCGGGTCTGTATTGATCCAGCATTGATCCGGTATCGATCCCGCACCGGGTCTGTATTGATCCAGCATTGATCCGGTATCGATCCCACATCGGGTCCTATTGATCCTGCATCGGGTCCTATTGATCCGGTATCGATTCCACATCGGGTCCTATTGATCTGGCATCAGGTCCTATTGATCCGGTATCGATCCCACATCGGGTCTTATTGATCCGGCATCAGGTCCTATTGATCCGGTATCGATCCCGCACCAGGTCCTATTGATCCTGCATCGGGTCCTATTGATCCGGTATCGATCCCACATCGGGTCTTATTGATCCTGCATCGGGTCCTATTGATCCGGTATCGATTCCACATCGGGTCCTATTGATCCGGCATCAATCCCGCATTGGGTCTGTATTGATCCAGCATTGATCCGGTATCGATCCCGCATCGGGTCCTATTGATCCTGCATCAGGTCCTGTTGATCCGGTATCGATCCCACATCAGGTCCTATTGATCCGGCACCGATCCGGCATCGATCCCACATTGGGTCCTATTGATCCGCCATCGGGTCCTATTGATCCGGCACCGATCCACCATCAAGTCCTATTGATCTGGCATCGATCCCACATTGGCTCTGTATCGATCCGGCATCAATCCGGCATTGGGTCCTATTGATCCCACATCGATCCCACATTGGGTCCTATTGATCCCACATTGGGTCCTATTGATCCACCATCGGGTCCTATTGATCCAGCACCAATCCGGCATCGGGTGTTATTGGTCTGGCATCGATCCCACATTGGCTCTGTATCGATCCGGCACCGATCCGGCATCAGCTCTGCATCGATCTGGCATTGGGTCCTATCGATCCGGCACCGATCCCGCATTGATCCGGCATTGATCTGGCGTGATTCTGGCACTGATCCAGCACCAATCCGGTGTGAATCTGGTATTGATCCAGCATTGATCTGGCATTGGGTCCTATCGATCTGGCATTGATCCGGCGTGGATCTGGCATTGATCCGGCATTGATCCGGCATCGATCCGGCATTGATCTGGCATGGTTCTGGCATTGATCCGGGATCAGCCTGCCATTGACCCAGTGTGGCTCAGCATTGCTGCGGCATCGATCCAGCATTGATCCGGTATTGATCAACCATTGATCTGGCATTGATCCGGCATTGATCCAGTACTGATCTGGCATTGATCCACCATTGATCCACCATTGATCCAGCACTGATCCAGCATCGATATATATAATCGATATAATACCGGTATTGATCCGGTATCAATCCAGCATTAATCCAGTATTGATTTGGCATTGATCCAGCAGTGATCCAGCACTGACCTGATATTGATCCAGTATCGATCCAGTACTGATGTGACATTGATCCGGTATCGATCCTGCCTCTCTCTGGCGGGGCTGGTGCAGCCCCCACGGCACTCCCAGAGTTTGGGCTGGGGGTTCCCTGGGTCGGTGCCCTCCCCCCAGATCTGTGGGGCGGAGCCCTGAGGGGCCCCGTGGGGCTGGGGGGGGTCACTGGGGTGGCCCCTGGGGGTCCCTGCCCCCCCCAAGACACCAGGCGGGGGTTGGGGGGCAGCAGAAGCTTTATTGGAGGCTGGGGGGGTGGGGGGAGCCCCCAAAGGGGGGAGCTGGGCCCCCCATGGAGGGGCTGAGCCCCGGAACGGGGAGGAGAGAGCCGGGGGGGCGGGGCTGCCCCATAGCGGGGTCAGGGGCTGCCCCATAGCAGGATCAGGGGCTGCCCCATAGCGGGGTCAGGGGCTGCCCCATAGCGGGGTCGGGGGCTGCCCCATAGCGGGGTCGGGGGCTGCCCCATAGCGGGATCAGGGGCTGCCCCATAGCGGGATCAGGGGGTGCAGAGCTGGAGTGGGGGGGCTGCCCCATAGCTGGGGCGGGTGAGGGGCTGCCCTAGGGATTGTGCGTACCTAGAGGGAGGGGGCAGCCCCACGGAGGGGTTGGGGGGCTGCCCCATAGCGGGGAGGGGGCTGCCCCACAGGCTGTGCGTATCTAGCAATGGGGGCTGCCCCATAGCAGCGTTGGGGGGCTGCCCCATGGAGGGCATGGCTGGACTTGGGGGGCTGCCCTATAAACTGTGCGGCTCTAGCAATGGGGCTGCCCCATGGGGGGCATCGCTGGCTTGTGGGGCTGCCCCATAGTGGGGTCAGGGGCTGCCCCATAGAGGGGCCAGGGGCTGCCCTATGGGGGGCATTGCTGGGTTGTGGGGCTGCCCCATTGTGGTTGTGAGGCTGCCCCATAGAGGGTTGCGGGGCTGCCCCATCGGGAGTTGTGGGGCTTCCCCATTGGGAGTTGTGGGGCTGCCCCATTGGGAGTTGTGGGGCTGTCCCATCATTGCTGTGGCGCTGCCCCATAGAGGGGCCAGGGGCTGCCCCATAGGGGGTTGAGGAGCGGCTCCATCAGGAGTTGTGGAGCTGCCCCATCATTGCTGTGGGGCTGCCCCATTGGGAGTTGTGGCGCTGCCCCATTGGGAGCTGTGGGGCTGCCCCATGGTTGCTGTAGGGCTGCCCCATATGGGGTTGTGGGGCTGCCCCACAGCAGGGTCAGGGGCTGCCCCATAGGGAGTTGTGGGGCTGCCCCATGGTTGCTGTGGGGCTGCCCCATTGGGAGTTGTGGCGCTGCCCCATATGGGGTTGTGGGGCTGCCCCATGGTTGTTGTTGTGGGGCTGCCCCATATGGGGTTGTGGGGCTGCCCCATGGTTGCTGTGGGGCTGCCCCATATGGGGTTGTGGGGCTGCCCCATTGTTGTTGTTGTGGGGCTGCCCCATGGTTGCTGTGGGGCTGCCCCATATGGGGTTGTGCTGCCTCACACGGCCTCCTGCGCCTGCCGGAACTCGAAGACGCTGCCGCGCTCCAGGAACGTTTGTGGGGCCGGGGCGCTCGGGGCGCTCGTGGGGTTTTGGGGCTCTGGGGAGCTCTGGGGGGCCCAGAGGTCCTGGGGGTCCGGGGGGTCCCGGGGGTCGCCCCCGGTGCCGTCCTCGGGGGGGCCGAAGCCGCCCCCGCCCGGGGTCAGCAGGCGGAAAACGTCCTGTGGGGAGAGAGGGGTTTGGGGTCAGGGGTTTGGGGTCAGGGGTTTGGGGTCAGAGGGGTTTGGGGTCAGGGGTTTGGGGTCAGGGAGGTTTGGGGTCAGAGGGGTTTGGGGTCAGGGGTTTGGGGTCAGGGGGGTTTGGGGTCAGGGGGTTTGGGGTCAGGGGTTTGGGGTCAGGGAGGTTTGGGGTCAGAGGGGTTTGGGGTCAGAGGGTTTGGGGTCAGGGAGGTTTGGGATCAGAGGGGTTTGGGGTCAGGGGGTTTGGGGTCAGGGGGGTTTGGGGTCAGGGAGGTTTGGGGTCAGAGGGGTTTGGGGTCAGAGGGGTTTGGGGTCAGGGGGTTTGGGGTAGGGGGTTTGGGGTCAGGGGTTTGGGGTCAGGGGGGTTTGGGGTCAGGGAGGTTTGGGGTCAGGGGGGTTTGGGGTCAGAGGGGTTTGGGGTCAGGGGGGGTTTGGGGTCAGGGGGGTTTGGGGTCAGGGGTTTGGGGTCAGAGGGGTTTGGGGTCAGAGGGGTTTGGGGTCAGGGGGGGTTTGGGGTCAGGGGGGTTTGGGGTCAGGGGGGGTTTGGGGTCAGAGGGGTTTGGGGTCAGGGGTTTGGGGTCAGGGGTTTGGGGTCAGAGGGGTTTGGGGTCAGGGGTTTGGGGTCAGGGGGGTTTGGGGTCAGGGAAGGTTTTGGGGTGTCCAGAGCTTTTGGGGTGGGGATACCAGGGGGTGCCAGGGGTGTTTGGGGGGGTTGGGGGGGTTTGTCAGGGGGTTCAGGGCAGGTTTTAGGGCAGATTTGGGGTGATTTGGGGCTTTTTAGGGTGTCAGGGGGGGTCTGGGCCTGTCAGTGGGTGCGGGGGGGGGGGTCGGGGTTGGTTTTGGGGCGGTTTTGGGGCAGTTTTGGGGCGGTTTTGGGGCAGTTTTAGGGCAGTTTTGGGCGGTTTTGGGGCAGTTTTAGGGCAGTTTTGGGCTGAGTTTTGGGGCAGTTTTAGGGCAGTTTTGGGGCAGTTTTGGGGGCAGTTTTGGGGCGGTTTTGGGGCAGGTTTAGGGTGGGTTTTGGGGCGGTTTTGGGGCGGTTTTGGGGCAGTTTTGGGGAGATTTTGGGGCAGTTTTGGGGCAATTTTGGAGCAGTTTTGGGGCGGTTTTGGGGCAGTTTTGGGGCGGTTTTGGGGCAGTTTTGGGGCGGTTTTGGGGCGGTTTTTGGGCTGAGTTTTTGGGGCAGTTTTGGGGCAGTTTTGGGGCGGTTTTTGGGGCGGTTTTAGGGCAGGTTTAGGGTGGGTTTTGGGGCGGTTTTGGGGTGGTTTTGGGCTGAGTTTTTGGGCGGTTTTTGGGGTGGTTTTTGGGCAGTTTTGGGGCGGTTTTGGGGCGGTTTTGGGGTGGTTTTGGGCAGTTTTGGGGCGGTTTTGGGGCAGTTTTAGGGTGGGTTTTGGGGCGGCTTTGGGGTGGTTTTGGGGCAGTTTTGGGCTGAGTTTTTGGGCAGTTTTTGGGGCGGTTTTTGGGGTGGTTTTTGGGCAGTTTTGGGGCGGTGTTGGGGCAGTTTTAGGGTGGGTTTTGGGGCGGTTTTGGGGTGGTTTTGGGGCGGTTTTGGGGCGGTTTTTGGGGCGGTTTTTGGGGTGGTTTTGGGCAGTTTTGGGGCAGTTTTGGGGCAGTTTTAGGGTGGGTTTTGGGGCGGTTTTGGGGCTCACCCCCGGCTCCACGGACACCGAGCTCTTGCCCCCCAGGTTGATGAGGCGCCCGTCCCGACGCAGCAGCAAATTCAGCCCCGGAGCCCCCGGGAGACCCCCTGGGGGAGGGGAGAGGGGTCAGGGGGGGTTTTTGGGGGGCTGGGGGGGCTGTGAGACCCCCTGGGGGAGGGGGGGTCGGAGGAGCTGAAGGGGTTTTGGGGTTTTTGGGGGGGGTCCTGGGGGTCCCTTGGGGATCTCAGGGGGGAGGGGCTGAGAAATTGAGGGGGTTTTGGGGGGGTTTCGGGCGGTCTCTCACCCGCCATCCCGTAGGGTCTCGTGGCTGATGGGGGTTTTGGGGGGATTTGGGGTTTTTTAGGGGATTTTTGGGTCTCTCACCCGCCATCCCGTAGGGTCTCCTGGCTGATGGGGGTTTTGGGGGGATTTGGGGTTTTTTAGGGGGTTTTGGGGTCTCTCACCCGCCATCCCGTAGGGTCCTGTGGCTGATGGGGGTTTTTGGGGGATTTGGGGTTTTTTAGGGGTTTTTGGGGTCTCTCACCCGCCATCCCGTAGGGTCTCGTGGCTGATGGGGGTTTTTGGGGGATTTGGGGTTTTTTAGGGGATTTTGGGGTCTCTCACCCGCCATCCCGTAGGGTCTCGTGGCTGATGGGGGTTTTGGGGGGATTTGGGGTTTTTTAGGGGATTTTGGGGTCTCTCACCCGCCATCCCGTAGGGTCTCGTGGCGCGGCGCTCGCTCAGCACCGAGAGCTCGGTCGCTCTCCGGAACTGCAGCTCCCGGATCACCCCATCCCCCCCCCGGTGCCGCCCCGCGCCCCCCGAGCCCCCCCGCAGCTCGAAGCGCCGCAGCACCACCGGGTACCTGGGGGGGGAGGGGAAACGGGGGGGTCAGGACCCCCAAAACGACCCCCCGGGAACCCCAAATCTCCCCCCACCGAGCCCCTCCCGGGGACCCCCCAAACACGGGGCACCCGCTGGGAGACCCCAACCCCCCCCAAGGACCCTCCTCTGGATCCTTCCAGGAGCCCCCCAAAACCCCCCAGGACCCCCCAAGCCCCCCCCGGACCCCCCAGGATCCACCAGAGCTCTCGGGGTCGGTGATGCGGGTGTTGGTCATGTGCGGGTGGGACCCCCCCAGGACCCCCGAAATCACCCCCAGGACCCCCCAGGAGTCCCCAACCCCCCCCCAGGACCCCCCTAAGACCCCCCAGGACCCCCCAAACCCCCCCAGGACCCACCAGAGCTCTCGGGGTCGGTGATGTGGGTGTTGGTCATGTGCGGGTGGGACCCCCCAAACCCCCCCAAATCACCCCCAGAACCCCCCAAATCACCCCCAGGACCCCCCAGGACCCCTCAAACCCCCCCAGGATCCCCCCAGGACCCCCCAAACCCCCCCCGGACCCACCGGAGCTCGAGGATCTCGAGGTCAGTGATGCGAGTGTTGGTCATGTGCGTGTGGGACCCCCCAGGACCCCCCAAATCACCCCCAGGACCCCCCAGGAGCCCCCAACCCCCCCCCAGGACCCCCTCAAGGCCCCCCAGGACCCCCCAAACCCCCCCCGGACCCACCGGAGCTCGAGGATCTCGGGGTCGGTGATGCGGGTGTTGGTCATGTGCGTGTGGACCCCGCTGCGCCCCCCCCAGCGCGGCCCGGCCCCCGCCCCCCCCGCCACCGTCTCGTAGTAGCCCCCGCGCTCGGAGCCGAAGGTCACGTTGTTCATGCAGCCCTGGGGGGACACGGCACCCCAAAAACCCCGCTGGGACCCCAAAAACCACCGCTGGGACCCCAAAAACGGCACCCCAAAAACGGCACCCCAAAAACCCCGCTGGGACCCCAAAAACGGCACCCCAAAAACGGCACCCCAAAAACCCCGCTGGGACCCCAAAAACCCCTGGAACCCCAAAAAGGCACCCCAACCCCGCTGGGACCCCAAAAACGGCACCCCAAAAACCCCGCTGGGACCCCAAAAACGGCACCCCAAAAACCGCTGGGACCCCAAAAACACCGCTGGGACCCCAAAAACCAACGCTGGGACCCCAAAAACGGCACCCCAAAAACCCCGCCCAGGCACCCCAAAAACACCGCTGGGACCCCAAAAACCGCTGGGACCCCAAAAACCCCGCCCAGGCACCCCAAAAACCTCGCTGGGACCCCAAAACCCCTGCTGACCCCAAAAACGGCACCCCAAAATCCCGCTGAGACCCTAAAACCCGCTGAGACCCCAAAACCCCCCTGGGACCCCAAAAACGGCACCCCAAAAACCCCGCTGGGACCTCAAAACCGGGATCCCAAACAGCCCTGGCACCCCAAAAGCCGCTGGGACCCCAAAAGCGGCACCCAAAAATCCCCCCGGGACCCCAAAAACCCCTCTGGGACCCCACACCGGCACCCCGACCCCGCTGGGACCCCAAGACCCCCCCCCCGGCACCCCAAAAACCCGCTGGGACCCCAAAACCGGGATCCCAACCCCGCTGGGACCCCAAAAACTCCGCCCTGGCACCCCAAAAACCCCGCTGGGACCCCAAAAACCACTGCTGGGACCCCAAAAACCCCGCTGGGACCCCAAAAACTTCGCCCTGGCACCCCAAAAACGGCACCCAAAACCTCCTGGGACTCCAAAAACCGCTGGGACCCCAAACCGGCACCCCAAAAACCTCACTGGGACCCCAAAAACCTCACTGGGACCCCAAAAACACCGCTGGGACCCCAAAAACCAACGCTGGGACCCCAAACCGGCACCCCAAAAACCCCGCTGGGACCCCCAAAACACCGCTGGGACCCCAAACCGGCACCCCAAAAACCCACTGGGACCCCAAAAACACCACTGGGACCCCAAAAACCCCGCCCAGGCACCCCAAAAACACCACTGGGACCCCAAAAACCCCGCCCAGGCACCCCAAAAACACCACTGGGACCCCAAAAACCCGCTGGGACCCCAAAAACCCCTGGGACCCCAAAAAGGCACCCCAACCCCGCTGGGACCCCAAAAACCCCGCCCAGGCACCCCAAAACCGGCACCCGAGCCCCCTGGGACCCCAAAATCCCGCTGAGACCCCAAAACCCCCGCCCTGGGACCCCTCCCCCCCCCCACCTGCGAGGCCGCGCACGCGCCGAACGCGCGCAGCACCACGTCCACCACGCGCTGTGACGTCAGCACGTTCCCGCCAACCACGGCGGCCTCGGGGGAGGGGTCCAGGATGGAGCCCCCCGGGATGAGCACCCGGACCGGGGCCAGGCAGCCCTGGGGAGAGAGCGGCACAGCTGGGCACAGCTGGGCACAGCTGGGCACACCTGGGTACACCTGGGCACACACCTGGGCACAGCTGGGCACACCTGAGCTAATCTGGGCACACCTGGGCACACACCTGGGTACACCTGGGTACACCTGGGCACACCTGGGCACACCTGGGTACACACCTGGGCACACACCTGGGCACAGCTGGGCACACCTGAGCTAATCTGGGCACACCTGGGCACACACCTGGGCACAGCTGGGCACAGCTGGGTACACCTGGGTACACCTGGGTACACACCTGGGTACACCTGGGTACACACCTGGGCACAGCTGGGCACACCTGAGCTAATCTGGGCACACCTGGGCACACACCTGGGCACAGCTGGGCACACCTGGGCACACACCTGGGTACACCTGAGCTAACCTGGGTACACCGGGGCACACCTGGGTACAGCTGGGGTGCTTTGGGGTGCTTTGGGGTGTTTTTGGGGTGTTTTGGGGTGTTTTGGGGTGCTTTGGGGTGCTTTGGGGTGTTTTTGGGGTGTTTTGGGGTGTTTTGGGGTGCTTTTGGGGTGTTTTAGGGGTGTTTCGGGGTGTTTTTGGGGTGCTTTTGGGGTGTTTTAGGGGTGTTTCGGGGTGTTTTGGGGTGCTTTTGGGGTGTTTTAGGGGTGTTTCGGGGTGTTTTTGGGGTGTTTTTGGGGTGTTTTAGGGGTGTTTCGGGGTGTTTTTGGGGTGTTTTTGGGGTGTTTCGGGGTGTTTTGGGGTGTTTTTGGGGTGTTTTGGGGTGTTTTGGGGTGTTTTTGGGGTGTTTTAGGGGTGTTTCGGGGTGGTTTTGGGGTGTTTTAGGGGTGTTTCGGGGTGTTTCGGGGTGTTTCGGGGTGTTTTGGGGTGTTTTAGGGGTGTTTCGGGGTGTTTCGGGGTGTTTCGGGGTGTTTTAGGGGTGTTTCGGGGTGTTTTAGGGGTGTTTCGGGGTGTTTTTGGGGTGTTTTGCGGTGCTTTGGGGTGTTTTGGGGTGTTTTTGGGGTGTTTTAGGGGTGTTTCGGGGTGTTTTAGGGGTGTTTCGGGGTGTTTTAGGGGTGTTTTTGGGGTGCTTTGGGGTGTTTTAGGGGTGTTTCGGGGTGTTTTGGGGTGTTTTGGGGTGTTTTAGGGGTGTTTCGGGGTGCTTTGGGGTGTTTCGGGGTCCCACCTGGTTCAGGGGGATCTCGTGCCCCACCAGGCACCGCAGGCAGTAGATCAGCGCTGACAGGGTGATGGCGCGGGGGGCGTTGCAGTTCCCCAGCACCTCGGGGCCCGTCCCCCCGAAATCGAACACGGCGCTGCCCTGGAGGGGCGCGGGGGGGGTCAGTGCACCCCAAAACCCGGGGTGACCCCAAAACCCACCCGGAGCCCGGGGAGTGACCCCAAAACCCGGGGTGACCCCAAAACCCACCCGGAGCCCGGGGAGTGACCCCAAAACACACCCAGAGCCCAGGGAGTGACCCCAAAACCCGGGGTGACCCCAAAACCCACCCGGAGCCCGGGGAGTGACCCCAAAACACACCCAGAGCCCAGGGAGTGACCCCAAAACCCGGGGTGACCCCAAAACCCACCCGGAGCCCGGGGAGTGACCCCAAAACACACCCAGAGCCCGGGCAGTGACTCCACACCCAGGGGGTGTCCCCATGTCCCCCTGACCTCTTTAGGGTCCCCCTGCCCCCTTTGGGGTCCCCCCTGACCCCTTTGGGGTCCCCCTGACCTCTTTGGGGTCCCCCTGCCCCCTTTGAGGTCCCCCCTGACCCCTTTGGGGTCCCCCTGCCCCCTTTAGGGTCCCCCTGACCCCTTTGGGGTCCCCCTGACCTTTTTAGGGTCCCCCTGCCCCCTTTAGGGTCCCCCTGACCTTTTTAGGGTCCCCCTGCCCCCTTTGGGGTCCCCCTGACCTTTTTAGGGTCCCCCTGCCCCCTTTGAGGTCCCCCCTGCCCCCTTTAGGGTCCCCCTGCCCTCTTTAGGGTCCCCCCTGCCCCCTTTGGGGTCCCCCTGACCTCTTTGGGGTCCAGCTGCACCCGCAGCCGGATCGGGGTCCCGTCGTCCATCGTGTCCTCGGCCCCCAGCGCCGTCCCCCAGCGCGCGGCCGCGGCTCGCAGCGTGTCCCGCACGGCCACCTCGGCGTTGGCCTGCCCGGGGTGCCGGGGGGCGTTGGGGTGGCCCAAGGGGGATTTGGGGTGGCCCAGGGGGGTTTGGGGTGGCCCAAGGGGGATTTGGGGTGGCCCAAGGGGGTTTGGGGTGGCCCAGGGGGGTTTGGGGTGGTCCAAGAGGGTTTGGGGTGGTCCAAGGGGGTTTGGGGTGGTCCAAGGGGGTTTGGGGGTGTCTCAGGGGGCGTTTGGGGTGGCCCAAGGGGGTTTGGGGTGGCCCAGGGGGGGTTTGAGGGTGGTCCAAGGGGGTTTGGGGGTGGTCCAGGGGGGGTTTGGGGTGGCCCAGGGGGGGTTTGAGGGTGGTCCAAGGAGGTTTGGGGTGGTCCAGGGGGGGTTCGGGGTGGCCCAGGGGGGGTTTGGGGGTGTCCCAGGGGGGATTTGGGGTGGCCCAAGGGGGATTTGGGGTGGTCCAGGGGGGTCTGGGGGTGACTCAGGGGGGTTTGGGGTGTCCCAGGGGGGATTTGGGGTGGTCCAGGGGGGGTTGGGGTCTCCCAGAGGGATTTTGAGGTGGCCCGGGGGGGTTCTGGGGTGGCCCAGGGGCGGTTGGGGGTGATCCAGAGGGATTTTGGGGTGTCCCACAGGGATTTTGGTGTTTCTCAGAGGAGTTTTGAGGTGGCCCAGAGGGGTTTGGGGTGGCCCAGGGGGGTTTTTGGGGTGGCCCAGGGGGCTTTGGGGTGTCCCAGGGGTGTTTTTGGGGTGTCCCAGGGGTGTTTTTGGGGTGTTTGGGGGTGTTTTGGGGTCTCTCACCTGCACGTATCCCATATAGGCCTGCACGGCGGCCAGCCCGTGCTGCCCGATCAGCTCCCGCACTAGCCCGATCCCCTTCTGGTTCGCCGCCACCTGGGCCCGCAGGTCGGCCAGGTTGTCGCGCAGGTTCCGAGTCCCGGAGCAGCCGGGGATCGCCCCGGGGGCCAGCAGGGCCTCGGTCACCGCTGGGGACAGCGACAGTCAGGGGTGGCCACTGAGAGCCCCCCGGGGGCCAGCAGCGCCTCGGTCACCGCTGGGGACAGCGACAGTCAGGGGTGGCCACTGAGAGCCCCCCGGGGGCCAGCAGCGTCCCCGCCGTGCCCCCAATGTCCCCCCCCCCCCCGCCTTGTCCCACCCCCCCCAGCCCCACCCTGGAACTCCCCCAGTACCCCCAGTGCTCCCAGTGCCCCCAGTATCCCCAGTATGCCCAGTAGGGTGTCGCACCCTGCTCCTGGAACTCTCCCAGTGCCCCCAGTTCTCCCAGTGCTCCCAGTGCCCCCAGTATCGTGTCCCACTCTGCTCCTGGAACTCCCCCAGTGCTCCCAGTGCTCCCAGTGCCCCCAGTATCCCCAGTATGCCCAGTATGCCCAGTACGGTGTCGCACTCTGCTCCTGGAACTCCCCCAGTATCCCCAGTATGCCCAGTATCGTGTCCCACTCTGCTCCTGGAACTCCCCCAGTATCCCCAGTGCCCCCAGTAAGGTGTCCCACCCTGCTCCTGGAACTCTCCCAGTGCCCCCAGTGCTCCCAGTATCCCCAGTATGGTGTCGCACCCTGCTCCTGGAACTCTCCCAGTATCCCCAGTGCTCCCAGTGCCCCCAGTAGGGTGTCACACCCTGCTCCTGGAACTCCCCCAGTGCCCCCAGTGCTCCCAGTATCCCCAGTATCGTGTCCCACTCTGCTCCTGGAACTCTCCCAGTGCCCCCAGTGCCCCCAGTGCTCCCAGTGCCCCCAGTAGGGTGTTGCACCCTGCTCCTGGAACTCCCCCAGTATCCCCAGTATCCCCAGTATCCCCAGTATCCCCAGTACCGTGTCCCACCCTGCTCCTGGAACTCCCCCAGTGCCCCCAGTGCTCCCAGTGCTCCCAGTGCCCCCAGTAGGGTGTCGCACCCTGCTCCTGGAACTCTCCCAGTGCCCCCAGTGCTCCCAGTGCCCCCAGTAGGGTGTCCCACTCTGCTCCTGGAACTCCCCCAGTATCCCCAGTGCTCCCAGTGCTCCCAGTACCCCCAGTACGGTGTCGCACCCTGCTCCTGGAACTCTCCCAGTGCCCCCAGTGCCCCCAGTGCTCCCAGTGCCCCCAGTAGGGTGTCCCACTCTGCTCCTGGAACTCCCCCAGTATCCCCAGTATCCCCAGTGCCCCCAGTATCCCCAGTATCCCCAGCATGCCCCCAGTACGGTGTCGCACCCTGCTCCTGGAACTCCCCCAGTGCCCCCAGTGCTCCCAGTACTCCCAGTATGGTGTCACACCCTGCTCCTGGAACTCTCCCAGTGCCCCCAGTGCTCCCAGTACTCCCAGTATTGTGTCCCACCCTGCTCCTGGAACTCCCCCAGTATCCCCAGTATCCCCAGTAGGGTGTCGCACCCTGCTCCTGGAACTCCCCCAGTGCCCCCAGTGCTCCCAGTACTCCCAGTAGGGTGTCACACCCTGCTCCTGGAACTCTCCCAGTGCCCCCAGTGCTCCCAGTACTCCCAGTATTGTGTCCCACCCTGCTCCTGGAACTCCCCCAGTATCCCCAGTATCCCCAGTAGGGTGTCGCACCCTGCTCCTGGAACTCCCCCAGTGCTCCCAGTGCCCCCAGTATCGTGTCACACCCTGCTCCTGGAACTCCCCCAGTGCTCCCAGTGCTCCCAGTATCCCCAGTGCCCCCAGTAGGGTGTCGCACCCTGCTCCTGGAACTCCCCCAGTGCCCCCAGTGCTCCCAGTGCCCCCAGTAGGGTGTCGCACCCTGCTCCTGGAACTCCCCCAGTGCCCCCAGTGCTCCCAGTACTCCCAGTAGGGTGTCACACTCTGCTCCTGGAACTCCCCCAGTATCCCCAGTGCCCCCAGTAGGGTGTCGCACCCTGCTCCTGGAACTCCCCCAGTGCTCCCAGTGCTCCCAGTATCCCCAGTATGCCCAGTAGGGTGTCGCACCCTGCTCCTGGAACTCTCCCAGTGCCCCCAGTGCTCCCAGTGCCCCCAGTAAGGTGTCGCACCCTGCTCCTGGAACTCCCCCAGTATCCCCAGTGCTCCCAGTGCCCCCAGTAGGGTGTCGCACCCTGCTCCTGGAACTCCCCCAGTGCTCCCAGTGCCCCCAGTACGGTGTCGCACTCTGCTCCTGGAACTCCCCCAGTGCCCCCAGTGCTCCCAGTGCCCCCAGTAGGGTGTCGCACCCTGCTCCTGGAACTCCCCCAGTGCCCCCAGTGCTCCCAGTGCCCCCAGTAGGGTGTCGCACCCTGCTCCTGGAAGCGGCCGCCCGTGACCAGTTTGAAGGACTCGAACACGGCGCCCTCCTCGCGCAGGGCCCGCGAGTGGGGGGGCATCGAGCCGGGGGTGCAGCCCCCCACGTCCGCGTGGTGCCCGCGGCTGGCCACGAAGAACACGGGGCGGGCAACCCCGGGCCAGAACACCTGGGGGGGTCACGGGGGGGTCACGGGGGGTCACACGGGGTCACACGGGGTCACTGGGGGGTCACGGGGTCACTGGGGGGGACACGGGGTCACTGGGGGGTCACGGGGTCACTGGGGGGTCACGGGGTCACACGGGGTCACGGGTCACTGGGGGGTCACGGGGTCACTGAGGGGTCACACGGGGTCACTGGGTGGTCACGGGGTCACTGGGGGGTCACACGGGGTCACTGAGGGGTCACACGGGGTCACTGGGGGGTCAGACGGGGTCACTGAGGGGTCACACGGGGTCACTGGGGGGACACGGGGTCACTGGGGGGTCAGACGGGGTCACTGGGGGTCACACGGGGTCACGGAGGGGTCACACGGGGTCACTGGGGGGTCACGGGGTCACTGGGGGGTCAGACGGGGTCACTGAGGGGTCACACGGGGTCACTGGGGGGACACGGGGTCACTGGGGGGTCAGACGGGGTCACTGGGGGTCACACGGGGTCACGGAGGGGTCACACGGGGTCACTGGGGGGTCACGGGGTCACTGGGGGGTCACACGGGGTCACTGAGGGGTCACACGGGATCACTGGGGGTCACACGAGGTCACGGGGGTCACACGGGGTCACTGAGGGGTCAAACGGGGTCACTGGGGGGTCACACGGGGTCAGGGGGGGTCACACGGGGTCACGGGGGTCACACGGGGTCAGGGGGGGTCACACGGGGTCACTGGGGGGTCAGACGGGGTCACTGGGGGGGTCACGGGGTCACTGGGGGGTCACGGGGTCACGGGGGGGTCACGGGGTCACTGGGGGGGTCACGGGGTCACTGGGGGGTCAGACGGGGTCACTGGGGGGGTCACGGGGTCACTGGGGGGTCACGGGGTCACGGGGGGGTCACGGGGTCACTGGGGGGTCAGACGGGGTCACTGGGGGGGTCACGGGGTCACTGGGGGGTCAGACGGGGTCACTGGGGGGGACACGGGGTCACTGGGGGGGTCACGGGGTCACGGGGGGGTCACGGGGTCACTGAGGGGTCACGGGGTCACTGAGGGGTCAAACGGGGTTACTGGGGGGTCACGGGGTCACTGGGGGTCACACGGGGTCACTGAGGGGTCACACGGGCTCACGGGGGTCACACGGGGTCAGGGGGGGTCACACGGGGTCACTGAGGGGTCACACGGGGTCACTGGGGGGTCACGGGGTCACTGAGGGGTCACACGGGGTCACTGGGGGGGTCACGGGGTCACTGGGGGGACACGGGGTCACTGGGGGGTCAGACGGGGTCACGGGGGGGTCACTCGGGCTGGGGGACCCCCGGCCAGAACCCCCGGGGGTGGGGGGGGGCACAGGTGACCCTGGGGGGGTCCCGAACCCCAGGATGGGGGTCCTGAACCCACGAGGGGGTGCAGGGGCAGGGGGGCGGGGGGGTCCCACAGCCCGGGGGGGTCCCGGGGGGTCCCCGGTGGGGGGGTCCCAGGGGGGTCTCAGGGGGTCCCGGGGTGGTCCCGGGGGTCCCGGGGGGTTCCTGGGGGGGTTCCTGGGGGGTTCCCGGGGGGGTCTCAGGGGGCTCCCAGGGGGTCCCGGGGGACTCAGGGGGTTCCCGGGGGGGTCTCGGGGGGTTCCTGGGGGGTTCCCGGGGGGTTCCCGGGGGTCTCAGGGGGTTCCCGGCGATCCCATGGGGTTCCCGGGGTGGTCCCGGCGGTCCCGGGGGGTTCCCAGGGGGTCCCGGGGGTCTCAGGGGGTCCCGGGGGGTTCCTGGGGGGTTCCCGGGGGTCTCAGGGGGTTCCCGGGGGGGTCCCGGTGGTGCCGGTGGTCCCGGGGGGTTCCCAGGGGGTCCCGGGGGACTCAGGGGGTTCCCGGGGGGTTCCCGGGGGTGTCCCGGGGGTCTCAGGGGGTTCCCGGGGGTCTCAGGGGGTTCCCGGGGGTGTCCCGGGGGGTCTCGGGGGGTTCCCAGGGGGTTCCCGGGGGTCTCAGGGGGTTCCCGGGGGTGTCCCGGGGGGTCTCGGGGGGTTCCCAGGGGGTTCCCGGGGGTCTCAGGGGGTTCCCGGGGGTGTCCCGGGGGGTCTCGGGGGGTTCCCAGGGGGTTCCCGGGGGTCTCAGGGGGTTCCCGGGGGGGTCCCGGGGGGTTCCTGGGGGGTTCCCGGGGGTCTCAGGGGGCTCCCGGGGGGGTCCCGGTGGTGCCGGGGGTCCCGGGGGGTTCCCAGGGGGTTCCCGGGGGGTTCCCGGGGGGTTCCCGGGGGGTTCCCGGGGGTCTCAGGGGGTTCCCGGGGGGTCCCGGGGGTCGCAGCCCCGCTCACCGGGGTGATGACGGTCAGGTCGGGCAGGTGGCTGCCCCCCGCCCGCGGGTGGTTGCTCAGGATCACGTCCCCCTCCCGCAGCTCCGGGCCCAGGTTACGGATCTGGGGGGGCACCGGGGGGGGCTCAGTGGGGTCTGACCCCCCCCCCGAACCCCGCGGGAACCCCAAATCCCCCCCCGGTACCCCCAAATCCCCCCCAACCCCCCTCCCGCAGCTCCAGGACCCCCAAAGTTCCGGATCCGGGGGGGCACCGGGGGGGGCTCAGTGGGGTCTGACCCCACCCAGGGACCCCTCAAACGCCTCCAAACCTCATTAGGATCTCCCTAAACCCCCCCAGCCCCCCAAAATCCCCCAGGACATCCCCTGGGACCCCCAAACCCCCCCCACCCCCAAATCCCCTCCACCTGGAACTGCACCCGAACACCCCAGGACCCCCCAAAACCCCCCCAAAACCCCCCCCACCTGGAACTGCACGGCCCTGGGACCCCCTGGGACCCCCTGGGACCCCCCAAACCCTCCCAAAACCCCCCCCACCTGGAACTGCATGGCCCTGGGACCCCCTGGGACCCCCCCAAATCCCCCACCTGGAACTGCACGGCCTCCTGCATGGCGCCCAGGTGCACGGGGATGTGGGGGGCGTTGGACACGAGCCCCCCGTCGGGCCCGAACAGGGCACACGAGAAGTCCAGGCGCTCCTTGATGTTGGTGGAGACGGCCGTGCGCTGCAGGATGCGCCCCATCTGCTCTGCGGGGCCACGGCACCCTCAGGGGCACCCCAAAAACCGCCCCAGAGACCCCCGGCAACAACCCCAGAGACCCCCAAAAACTGCCCCAGAGATCCCCCAAAAAACCGCCCAGAGACCCCTCAAAAACCGCCCCAGAGACCCCCCAAAAACCACCCAGAGACCCCTCAAAAACCGCCCCAGAGACCCCCGGCAACAACCCCAGAGACCCCCCCAAAAACCGCCCCAGAGACCCCCAAAAACCGCCCCAGAGATCCCCCAAAAAACCGCCCAGAGACCCCCCAAAAACCACCCAGAGACCCCCGGCAACAACCCCAGAGACCCCCAAAAACTGCCCCAGAGATCCCCCAAAAACCGCCCCAGAGACCCCTCAAAAACCGCCCAGAGACCCCCCAAAAACCACCCAGAGACCCCCCAAAAACCGCCCCAGAGACCCCCGGGACCGCCCAGAGACCCCCCGGGACCACCCAGAGACCCCCGGGACCACCCAGAGACCCCCCAAAAACCGCCCCAGAGACCCCCCCCAAAAACCGCCCCAGAGACCCCCCCAAAAACCACCCAGAGACCCCCGGGAACAACCCCAGAGACCCCCAAAAACCGCCCCAGAGACCCCCGGCAACAACCCCAGAGACCCCCCAAAAACCGCCCCAGAGACCCCCAAAAACCGCCCCAGAGACCCCCCCAAAAACTGCCCCAGAGACCCCCCAAAAACCGCCCCAGAGACCCCCCCAAAAACCGCCCCAGAGACCCCCCCAAAAACCGCCCCAGAGACCCCCCAAAAACCGCCCCAGAGACCCCCCCAAAAACTGCCCCAGAGACCCCCCAAAAACCGCCCCAGAGACCCCCCAAAAACCGCCCCAGAGATCCCCGGCAACAACCCCAGAGACCCCCAAAAACTGCCCCAGAGATCCCCCAAAAAACCGCCCCAGAGACCCCCGGCAACAACCCCAGAGACCCCCGGGACCCCCCAAAAGCCCCCCAAAAACCGCCCCAGAGACCCCCGGGACCCCCCAAAAGCCCCCCAAAAGCCGCCCCAGAGACCCCCCAAAAGCCGCCCCAGAGACCCCCGGGACCGCCCAGAGACTCCCCGGGACCACCCAGAGATCCCCCCCCAAACCGCCCCAGAGACCCCCGGGAACCACCCCAGAGACCCCCGAGACCACCCAGAGACCCCCGGGACCACCCCCGGGACCCCCGGACCGGGTCTGTCACGGGGAGCTGGGGAGGGGGATTGGGATCGTGGGGACCCTCGAGGGGCACCCCAAAAGTGGGAGAGCACCCGGAGACCCCCACGAGACCCCCCAGGACCCCCGGGACCCCCAGGAACCACCCAGGAACCCCCTGGGACCCCCGGGAACCACCCAGAGACCCCCGGGAACCCCCTGGGACCCCCAGGAACCACCCTGGGACCCCCGGGAACCCCCTGGGACCCCCAGGAACCACCCAGGAACCCCCTGGGACCCCCAGGAACCCCCTGGGACCCCCGGGAACCACCCAGAGACCCTCGGGAACCCCCTGGGACCCCCGGGACCCCCTTGGGACCCCCAGGAACCACCCTGGGACCCCCAGAGACCCCCGGGACCCCCCCGGGACCCCCCGTCGCGGCTCTGCTGGCTGGCCAACGAGGTTGACTCGAGGGGTCCCTGCCTTTGGGACCCTCGGGGGGGCACCCCAAAATTCCGGACACCCCCAGGCCCCCCCCCCAACCCCCCCCCCCCCATCCCGGCTCTTTGACGGACACGGGGGGGGGGGCAGGAATCAAAGCGGAGCTGAGGGGGCGACCCCTCCCCTGGGGACCCCTCCCCCCCCAGGCCGGGACCCCCGCCCCTCCCCCACCTGCGATGCTCATGAAGCGGTGCGAGAAGATGGACAACTGGACAGGGTCCAGCTGCGTGCCCAGCGCGCGGGGCGGCCCCGCGGCCACCTCGATGCGGATGTCCCCGAGCGGGGTCACGGTGGCCACGCAGCCCGGCTCCACCACGATGGTGCTGCGGACACCGCGGGGGTCGCGGGGGTCCCCCCACATCCCCCCGGGGTCCCCCCAAATCCCCCCGGGATCCCCCCAAATCCCCCCGGGATCCCCCCACATCTCCCCGGGATCCCCCCAAATCCCCCCGGGATCCCCCCACATCTCCCCGGGGCCCCCCCAAATCCCCCCGGGGTCCCCCCACATCTCCCCGGGATCCCCCCAAATCCCCCCGGGATCCCCCCACATCTCCCCGGGGTCCCCCCAAATCCCCCCGGGATCCCCCCAAATCCCCCCGGGATCCCCCCACATCCCCCCGGGATCCCCCCAAATCCCCCCGGGATCCCCCCACATCCCCCCGGGGTCCCCCCAAATCCCCCCGGGATCCCCCCACATCCCCCCGGGATCCCCCCACATCTCCCCGGGGTCCCCCCAAATCCCCCCGGGATCCCCCCAAATCCCCCCGGGATCCCCCCACATCTCCCCGGGGTCCCCCCAAATCCCCCCGGGATCCCCCCAAATCCCCCCGGGGTCCCCCCAAATCCCCCCGCCGCCGCCCCACCACGTCCCGGGGGTCCCCGGCCGAGGATGGGGAGGGTCCGCGCTGGTTCCGCGAGGCCCCCGCTGTCCCCCCCGGGTCCCTCCCACCCTCGAGGGTCTCTCCCCAGTTTCGGGGGTCTCTCCCCACCCCCGGGGGTCTCTCCCCACCCTCGGGGGTCCCGCCCGCCCCCGGGGGTCCCCGTGCCCACCTGTTGGTGTCGATGAGGATGGCGGGGCCGCGCAGGGCGTGCTCACAGCCCAGCTCCCCCAGCAGGAACACGGGGGTGTCCTGGTACCCCCCCTCGAAGTAGCAGCGCGTCACCTGCGGGGTCACCCCCGGGTCACCTCCGGGTCACCCCCGGGTCACCCCCGGGTCACCTCCGGGTCATCCCCGGGTCACCCCCGGGTCACCTCCTAACCCCCCCCGGGTCACCTCCGGGTCACCCCCGGGTCACCTCCGGGTCACCCCCGGATCACCTCCTGACCCCCCCCGGGTCACCCCGGGTCACCTCCGGGTCACCTCCTAACCCCCCCCGGGTCACCCCCGGGTCACCTCCGGGTCACCTCCGGGTCACCTCCGGGTCACCCCCGGGTCACCTCCTAACCCCCCCCGGGTCACCCCCGGGTCACCCCCGGGTCACCTCCTGACCCCCCCCCGGGTCACCCCAGGACCTTCCAGGACCTCCGGTCCCACGGGTCACTCTTGGGTCACTCTTGGGTCACTCTTGGGTCACTCTTCATCACCCCTCGGGTCCCCCCAAACCCCCGTGGTCCCCACAAGTCCCCCCTGGCCCCAGCTCTCCCCAGTTCTCCCCAGTCCCCCCAGTTCCCCCAGTCCCCCAGCCCCCCGTACCCCAGTTCCCCCCACTGCCCCCCAGTGCCCCCAGTCCCCCCCAGTGCTCCCCAGTCCCCCCAGTCCCCCCAGTCCCCCCAGTTCCCCCCAGTGCCCCAGCCCCCCGTACCTCCCAGTCCCCCCAGTCCCCCCAGTTCCCCCCAGTTCCCCCCAGTCCCCCCAGTGCCCCCAGTTCCCCCCAGTTCCCCCCAGTTCCCCTCAGCCCCCCTGGCCCCAGCTCTCCCCAGTTCTCCCCAGTCCCCCCAGTTCCCCCAGTCCCCCAGCCCCCCGTACCCCAGTTCCCCCCAGTGCCCCCCAGTGCCCCCAGTCCCCCCAGTTCCCCCCAGTTCTCCCCAGTTCTCCCCAGTCCCCCCAGTCCCCCCAGTTCCCCCCAGTGCCCCAGCCCCCCGTACCTCCCAGTCCCCCCAGCTCCCCCCAGTGCCCCAGCCCCCCGTACCTCCCAGTCCCCCCAGTTCCCCCCAGTGCCCCCCAGTGCCCCCAGTCCCCCCAGTTCCCCCCAGTTCTCCCCAGTTCTCCCCAGTCCCCCCAGTCCCCCCAGTTCCCCCCAGTGCCCCAGCCCCCCGTACCTCCCAGTCCCCCCAGTTCCCCCCAGTCCCCCCAGTTCCCCCCAGTGCCCCAGCCCCCCGTACCTCCCAGTGCCCCCAGTCCCCCCAGTCCCCCCAGTTCCCCCCAGTGCCCCCCAGTGCCCCCAGTCCCCCCAGTCCCCCCAGTTCCCCCCAGTGCCCCCAGCCCCTCACCGTCTCCACGCGCGGGGGGTCCCCGCGGGGGGCCAGGGGGGTCTCGGCGATGCCCCCGGTGCTGCCCGTGCCCCGCACCCGCAGATCGTCCACGAGCACGGCCCGGCCCGGGATGGTGAACCCGAACTCCTGCTGGTACCTGGGGGGGCGTCAGGGGACCGAGGGGGGGGACGGGGACACCCCCGGGAGGGGACAGGGATCGAGGGAGGGGACGGGGACCCTGAGAGGGGACAGGGACACCCGGAGGGGACAGGGACACCCAAGAGAGGGGACAGGGATCGAGGGAGGGGACAGGGACCCCGGGAAGGGAACAGGGACACCCCCGGGAGGGGACAGGGACCCTGGGAGGGGACAGGGACCGAGGGAGGGGACAGGGACCGAGGGAGAGGACGGGGACCCTGAGAGGGGACAGGGACACCCGGAGGGGACAGGGATCGAGGGAGGGGACAGGGACCCCGGGAAGAGAACAGGGACACCCCCGGGAGGGGACGGGGACACCCGAGGGAGGGGACAGGGACCCTGGGAGGGGACAGGGACCGAGGGAGGGGACAGGGACTCCGGGAGGGACAGGAACGTGACCCCCGTAAGGAGGGGATGGGGGTGCTGGGATGGGAATTGGGGTAGCGGGGTGGGAATTGGGGTGCTGGGATGGGGGAATTGGGGTGCTGGGATGGGGGAATTGGGGTGCTGGGAGAGGTCTGGTGGCACCGGGGCAGGGCTGGTGGCCCCGTGCCGGGCCGGTGGCACTGGGATGGGGCTGGTGGCACCGGGGCAGGGCCGGTGGCACTGGGATGGGTCTGGTGGCACCGGGGCAGGGCTGGTGGCACTGGGATGGGGCTGGTGGCACCAGAGTAGGGCTGATGGCCCCATGCCGGGCCGGTGGCACCGGGGCAGGGCTGGTGGCCCCGTGCCGGGCCGGTGGCACCGGGGCAGGGCTGGTGGCCCCGTGCCGGGCCGGTGGCACTGGGATGGGGCTGGTGGCACCAGGGCAGGGCCGGTGGCACTGGGACGGGGCCGGTGGCACTGGGATGGGTCTGGTGGTACCAGGGCAGGGCCGGTGGCACTGGGACGGGGCCGGTGGCACTGGGATGGGTCTGGTGGCCCCGTGCCGGGCCGGTGGCACTGACCGGGCGGTGAAGGCGGCCAGGAAGTCGCCGGCGCCGCACGAGCCGGGGTGCGCAGGGTGGCCCCGGGCCGAGACCATCAGGGCGCAGTCGGTGCCCTCGTACCGGAGGTGCAGGAACGGCTCGGTCTGGATCTGCTCCCTGGGGACACCGGCACCGCGTCACCCTGTCCCCACTGCCACCGCGTCACCGTGTCCCCGTGTCACCCTGTCTCCACTGCCACCGCGTCACCCTGTTCCCGTCACCCTGTCCCCACTGCCACCGCGTCACCCTGTTCCCGTGTCACCCTGTCCCCAGCGCCACCCCGCCACCCTGCCCCCGCTGTCCCCGCCACTGCCTCCCCGGCCCTCGGGACCCCAGCACCGCCACCGCATCCCCCCCGTCCCTGCTGTCCCCTGGTGTCCCCACAGCCGTGTCACTGTCACCGCATCCCGCTGGCCCCACGCCTCTGATGTCACCAGCGCTGCCACCGTCTCCTCCCGTCCCCTGCGTCCCCCCGTCCCCCATCCTCGTTGCCACCACCGCCGCATGCCCGCTGTCCCCTCCATGCCCCGCGTCACCGTCACCCGCACCCCGACCCCAAGTCCCCTGTCCCCATCCCCGGTGTCCCCTGTCCCCATCCCTGGTGTCTCCTGTCCCCGTCCCCCATCCTCGGTGTCCCCTGTCCCCATCCCCGGTGTCTCCTGTCCCCGTCCCCCCATCCCCGGTGTCCCCTGTCCCCGTCCCCCATCCTCGGTGTCCCCTGTCCCCATCCCTGGTGTCTCCTGTCCCCTGTCCCCATCCCTGGTGTCCCCTGTCCCCATCCCCGGTGTCTCCTGTCCCCGTCCCCCCATCCCCGGTGTCCCCTGTCCCCATCCCCCCCATCCCCGGTGTTCCCTGTCCCCATCCCCGGTGTCCCCTGTCCCCATCCCCCCCATCCCCGGTGTCCCCTGTCCCCATCCCCGGTGTCCCCTGTCCCCATCCCCCCCATCCCCGGTGTCCCCTGTCCCCATCCTCGGTGTCCCCTGTCCCCATCCCCGGTGTCTCCTGTCCCCGTCCCCCCATCCCCGGTGTCCCCTGTCCCCGTCCCCCCATCCCCGGTGTCCCCACCGCATCCCCGCGGGTGTCGCCGGCCCGGCGGCTGTCGCGGTGTCCCCGCACTCACTCGGCGAAGCCCTGGGCCCGCAGCGCGTCCCGGCAGCGCCGCTCGAGCTCCCGCAGGCGCTCCTCGAGCCGCGGGAACGCGGCGGGGCCGTACGAGAGCGCGCAGGGCTCCTGCTCCTCCTGCACCGCGTCCGCCAGCGCCAGCCCCAGCGCCGACAGCAGCCCGCTGTGCCTGCCACGGCGGGGACAGCGCTGTCAGCGCGGGGACACGGCGGGGACAGCGCCGGGACAGCCCCGGGCCCCCCCGAACCGCGTCCGGCAGTGTCTGCCACCGCGGGGACAGCGCTGTCACCCTTGGGGACACCCCCGGCACCCTTGGGGACACCCCCGGCACATCCCTGTCCCACCCCTGGGGTCACCACGGGGACACGCCCAGGCAGCCCCCCCCCCCCCCCCCGTTCCGTCACATGGCCGGGGACCCCCAGGGGACCCCCAAACCCCTCGGGCCCCGTGCCCAGGCGCGCCCCCAGCCCGGGGGTCCCCGCACCTACTTGTGGATGAAGACCCTGGCCATGCCCAGCGTGCGGGCGATGGCACACGCGTGCTGGCCCCCGGCGCCCCCGAAGCACGCCAGCACGTGCTGCGCCGCGTCGTGTCCCCGCGCCTGCCACCGCGGGAGGGGACACGGAGGTGACACCGCTGTCACCCCCCCCCGAGCCCCCCCACCCACCCACGGGACACCCACCTGCGTCAGCGCGCGGATGGGCCGGCACATGGCCTCGTTGGCCACCCGGATGAAGCCCAGGGCCACCTCCTCCACCGAGAGCGGCGCGGGGGGGACAGCGGGGACACCGCGGCCACCACCGCCCGCGGGGCCGGTGCCAGCGCCAGCGTCACCGCTGCGGCTGCCGGTGCCCCCCGCGCTCCCCGTGTCCCCGGGGGTGTCCCCGGCGGTGTCCCCGGGGGTGTCCCCGGGGGTGTCCCCGGCGGTGTCCCCGGCGCCGCTCTGGAAGGCGGCGATGGTGGCGGCCAGCTCGCGGAACGCGGCCACCGCCGTGTCGCGACACAGGGGCTGGTCCTCGCCCGGGCCGAAGATCCGCGGGAAGTAGTCCGGGAGCAGCCGGCCCAGCACCAGGTTGGCGTCGGTGACAGTCAGGGGACCCCCTGCGGGACGCGGCGGGGTCAGGGGGGGACGCGGCGGGGTCGGGGGGGGACGCGGGGGTCGCTCGCTCACCCTTGCGGTAACACGCAGGGCCCGGGTGGGCGCCCGCGGACTCGGGGCCGACCACGTAGAGACCGGACCTGCGGGGACACGGGGACACCACGGGGGTCCGGGGGGGTCCGGCGGGGCCGGGGACACCCACGGGGACACGGGGGGCACAGGAGAGAGAGTGACACCCACAGTGACATGGGGACATGGCGGGAACAGTGGCACCCACAGTGACACCCACAGTGACATCCACAGTGACACGGGGACATGGCGGGGACAGTGGCACCCACAGTCGCACCCACAGGGACACCCACGGGGACACCCACGGGGACACGGGGGACACGCGGCGGGGCCAGTGGCACCAGTGGCACCAGTGGCACCAGTGGCTCCAGTGGCACCAGTGGCTCCAGCCCAGGGCTCCCTCCGGCCGTGCTGGTGCCACCACCGAGCCACCCTGGGGTCCCCTGAGCCCCCCCGTGCCCTGGGACACCCCCCGGGACCCCTCCCCACGGCCCCCGGGACCCCCACGCACCGGAAGAAGAGGCGGGAGCCGCCGCCGGCCGCCACGGTGTTGATGTCCAGCTGCGGGGCCTGGATGGCCACCCCGGCCGTGGTGGCCTCGAACACGTGCTCGAACTCGCCCGCGTAGCGGCTCACGTCGGTCGAGGTGCCTGGGGGGGACCCCGAAACTGCCGGACCCCGAAACTGCCCCGTCCCAAACCCGGCCAGGCCCCAATCCCAGCGGGACCCCCAAACCTGCCCGGACCCCAAACCTGCCCGGACCCCAAAACTGCCCGGACCCCAAAACTGCCCAAAACCCCAAACTGCCGGACCCCAAACTGCCGGACCCCAAATCTGCCCGAACCCCAAATCTGCCCGAACCCCAAAACTGCCGGACCCCAAAACCGGCCAGACTCCAGTCCCAGTGGGACCCCCAAACCTGGATAGAACCTGAAATCCGTGGGACCCCCAGCCCCGGTGGGACCCCAAGCCCGGTGGGACCCCCAACCCAGCCAGACCCCCAAGCCCGGTGGGACCCCCAGCCCCAATGGGACCCCAGCCCCGGTGGGACCCCCAGCCCCAATGGGACCCCAACCCCGGTGGGACCCCAACCCCGGTGCCCCCCTGACCCCATTCCGCCCTCGCCCCGATCCCCACGGGCCCCCCGCCCCCGCGGGCCCCCCGCCCCTCACCTCCCATGTCGAAGCCGATGACGGGGGTCCCGTCCCGGGGGTCGTAGGTGGTCCGGGCGTAGCCCACGACCCCCGCGGCCGGGCCCGACAGGATGGCCCGGGCCCCCCCGAACGTGGCCATGGGCGTGAGCCCCCCGTCCGAGCGCATGAACAGCACCCGCACCCCCTGCGGGAATTGGGGGGGTTAGGGGGGTCCTGGGGGGGCTCAGGGGGTGTGAGACCCCCCCCATGAACAGCACCCGCACCCCCTGCGAGATTGGGAGGGTCGGGGGTGTCCCAGCTGTGTCCCAGCTGTGTCCCAGGTGTATCCCAGGTATGTCCCAGCTGTGTCCCAGGTGTGTCCAGCTGTGTCCCAGCTGTGTCCCGGTGTGTCCCAGGTATGTCCCAGCTGTGTCCCAGCTGTGCCCCAGGTGTGCCCCAGGTGTGTCCCAGCTGTGTCCCAGCTGTGTCCCAGCTGTGTCCCTGGCTGTCCCGGTGTGTCCCGGTGTGTCCCAGCTGTGTCCCAGCTGTGTCCCAGCTGTGCCCCAGCTGTGTCCCAGGTATGTCCCAGGTGTGTCCCAGGTGTGTCCCAGCTGTGCCCCAGGTGTGCCCCAGGTGTGTCCCAGCTGTGTCCCAGCTGTGTCCCGGTGTGTCCCAGCTGTGTCCCGGTGTGTCCCAGCTGTGTCCCGGGCTGTCCCGGTGTGTCCCAGCTGTGTCCCAGCTGTGTCCCGGGCTGTCCTGGTGTGTCCCGGTGTGTCCCGGTGTGTCCCAGGTGTGTCCCGGTGTGTCCCAGGTGTGTCCCAGCTGTGTCCCAGCTGTGTCCCGGTGTGTCCCGGTGTGTCCCGGGCTGTCCCAGTGTGTCCCAGCTGTGTCCCAGCTGTGTCCTAGCTGTGTCCCGGGCTGTCCCGGGCTGTCCCCGCCGCGCTCACCCGCAGCCCGTGGCGGAAGCCGCGGCAGAAGCCGCGCAGGTAGCGCCGCACGCCCGGGCTCAGGTAGGCATCGACGCAGGCCGTGAGCCCCCGGGGCACCGCGCGCGCCATCCCGGCCACCGCCGACGACAGCGACACCTGCTCGAAGCCCAGCTCGTGCGCCAGAGCCCCCACCTGCTCCTCGTGGCCCGGCCACCTGCGGGGGGGACACGCCTGTGTCACCTGTGTCACCTGTGTCACCCCCACAGCCCTGCGGCGTCACACCTGTGTCACACCTGTGTCACCTGTGTCACCTGTGTCACCCCCACAGCCCTGCGGTGTCACGCCTGTGTCACCTGTGTCACCTGTGTCACCTGTAACCCCCACAGCCCTGCGGCGTCACACCTGTGTCACACCTGTGTCACCTGTGTCACCTGGGGGGTCACACCTGTGTCACCTGTGTCACCTGTGTCACACCTGTGTCACACCTTATCACACCTGTGTCACCTGTGTCACCTGTGTCACACCTGTGTCACACCTGTGTCACCTGTGTCACCCTCACGGCCCTGCGGCGTCACACCTGTGTCACCTGTGTCACCTGTGTCACCTGTGTCACCCTCACGGCCCTGCGGCGTCACACCTGTGTCACCTGTGTCATACCTGTGTCACCTGTAACCCCCACACCCCTGCGGCGTCACACCTGTGACACACCTTATCACACCTGTGTCACCCCCACACCCCTGCGGTGTCACACCTGTGTCACCTGTGCCACCCTCACGGCCCTGCGGCGTCACACCTGTGTCACACCTGTGTCACCTGTGTCACCCTCACGGCCCTGCGGCGTCACACCTGTGTCACACCTGTGTCACCTGTGTCACCCCCACAGCCCTGCGGTGTCACACCTGTGTCACACCTGTGTCACACCTGTGTCACCTGTGTCACATGTGTCACCCTCACGGCCCTGCGGCGTCACACCTGTGTCACCTGTGTCACACCTGTGTCACCTGTGTCACCTGTAACCCCCACACCCCTGCGGTGTCACACCTGTGTCACCTGTGTCACCTGTGTCACCTGTAACCCCCACAGCCCTGCGGTGTCACACCTGTGTCACCTGTGTCACCTGTGTCACCTGTAACCCCCACACCCCTGCGGTGTCACACCTGTGTCACCTGTGTCACCTGTGTCACCTGTAACCCCCACACCCCTGCGGTGTCACACCTGTGTCACCTGTGTCACCTGTGTCACCTGTAACCCCCACAGCCCTGCGGCGTCACACCTGTGTCACCTGTGTCACCTGTGTCACCCCCACACCCCTGCGGTGTCACACCTGTGTCACCTGGGGGGTCACACCTGTGTCACCTCTGACACCCCAAGCCCCACCTGCTCCTCGTGCCCCGCCCACCTGCGGGGTCCCTGGGGGGGTCACCCGGCACTTCCCAAATCCCCCCAACCCCCTCCGGGACCCTCCCAACTCCCCCCACTCCGATATTGGGGTTCAGCCCCCCCTGAGCCCCCCGGGACCCCCAGCCCCCTCCTCACGCGTAGCTGTGCAGCAGCAGCACCGCCAGGCCCTGGGGACCCCCGGAGCCCCCCCAGAGCCCCCCGGGACCCCCAGCCCCCTCCTCACGCGTAGCTGTGCAGCAGCAGCACCGCCAGGCTCCGGATGCCGCGGGCCAGGACCCCCTCGAGGTCCCTGCGCAGCCGCCCCAGGTCCAGCGGCCGCTGCACCAGCAGGGTCACCCCGGAGCAGCCTGAGGGGACAGCGGTGTCACCTCCCTGCCCCGAGACCCCCAAACCCCCTCGGTGTCACCCCGGAGCAGCCTGAGGGGACAGCGGTGTCACCTCCCTGCCCCGAGACCCCCAAACCCCCCCGGTGTCACCCCGGAGCAGCCTGAGGGGACAGCGGTGTCACCTCCCTGCCCCGAGACCCCCAAACCCCCTCGGTGTCACCCCGGAGCAGCCTGAGGGGACAGCGGTGTCACCTCCCTGCCCCGAGACCCCCAAACCCCCTCGGTGTCACCCCGGACCCCCCTGAGGGGACAAGGGACAGTCACGGTGTCACCTCCCCCCCAGACCCCCAAAACTCCCCGGTGCCACCTTACAGAGCAGCAGGGGGATGGTGACAGGGCTGGCACCCCCTGTCACCCCCGGTGTCACCCCCCAGGTCCCACCCTGCACCCGGGGCCAGCTGTCGCCCCCGGGCAAGTGGCAGCCGGGCTGCTCCGGGATCAGCCGCTCGTCCACCTCGATGACCTCCTCGTAGAGCACGTCGGGCATGGCCACCTCCTGCGGGGACACGGCGGGGACACGGAGGTGGCACCGGGGGGGGTGGGGAGGGGGGCAGCACAGGGACAGCGGCAGGGGGCACTGGGGGGGCACCGGGAGGGACTGGAAGGGCACTGGGAGGACACTGGGAAGCACTGGGAGGCACTGGGAGGGCATTGGGAGGGCACTGAGAAAGCACTGGGAGGTACTGGGAGGACATTGGGAGGGTACTGGGAGGCACTGGGAGGCACTGGGAGGGCACTGGAAGGACACTGGGAAGCACTGGGAGGACACTGAGAGAGCATTGGGAGGGCACTGGGAGGTACTGGGAGGGCACTGGGAGGACACTGGGAGGGCACTGGGAGGGCACTGGGAGGTACTGGGAGGGACTGGAAGGACACTGGGAGGACACTGGGAAGCACTGGGAGGACACTGAGAAGGCATTGGGAGGGCACTGGGAGGTACTGGGAGGGTACTGGGAGGGCACTGGGAGGTACTGGGAGGGTACTGGGAGGGCACTGGGGGGGCACTGGGGGGGCACTGGGAGGGCACTGGGAGGGCACTGGGAAGCACTGGGAGGACACTGAGAGGGCATTGGGAGGGCACTGGGAGAACATTGGGAGGCACTGGGAGGCACTGGGAGGGCACTCGAACGTCACCCCGTGTCCCCCCTGTCCCGTGTCCCCCCCGTGTCCCCCTGTCCCGTGTCCCCTGTCCCGTGTCCCCCTGTCCCGTGTCCCCCTTTCCCGTGTCCCCCTTTCCCGTGTCCCCTGTCCCGTGTCCCCCCCGTGTCCCCTGTCCCGTGTCCCCCCGTGCCCCCCCGCGGTGGCCGCTGGCTCCGGGCCGCGCTGGCCACAGGCCGGGACTGGCCCCGCGCCCGCCCCGCTCACGGGACCGGGGACACGGGACAGGGGGGACACGAGGGGGGGACACGGGGACACGGGCCAGGGGGGGGACACGGGCCAGCGCCAAGGACACCCGGCCCGGCCAGGGGGACACGGGCCAGGGGACACTGCGGGGGGACAGCGAGCCCCAGGGCGGGACGGTGTGGGGCACACGGGGGGCACAGAGTGGGGCACACGGGGGGCACAGAGTGGGGCACACGGGGGGGACGCTGTGGGGCACACGGGGACACGGGGGGGACGCTGTGGGGCACACGGGGGTGACAGAGTGGGGCACACGGGGGGCACAGAGTGGGGCACACGGGGGTAACGCTGTGGGGCACACGGGGCGGTCACGGGACGTGCCGGTCACGGGATGTGCCAGCCCCGTGCCAGGCGGCCACGGGTCACCGAGGGGTCACTGAGGGGTCACTGAGGGGTCACCCCCAGCCCAGAGGACACGGGGATGGGGGATGCAGGTACAGGTGTGCCCAGGTGTGCCCAGGGGTGTGTTTGGGTGTGTCCCAGGTGTGCCCAGGTGTGCCAGCTGTGCGCCCAGGGGTGTGCCTCAGGTGTGCCAGGTGTGCCCGGTGTGCCAGCTGTGGCCCAGGTGTGTCCCACATGTGTACAGGTGTGCCAGCTGTGTGCCCAGGTGTGCCCAGGAGTGTGGCTGGGTGTGTCCTAGCGGTGTGTCCCAGGTGTGTACAGGTGTGTGCCCAGAAGGGTGTCCCGGGTGCGCCAGGTGAGTCTCACCAGGTCAAAGGTGTGGGGGTGGGTGAAGTTACAGGTGAGATTGCAACTGTGCCCAGGTGTGTGCTCAGGTGTGTGCCCAGGTGTGCCCAGCTGTGCCCAGCTGTGCCCAGGTGTGTGCCCAGGTGTGTGCCCAGGTGCTCTCACCAGGTCAAAGAGCCGCGGCCGCGCCTGGGTGCCGATGTTGGGGTGGGTTTGGGGTGGGTGTGGGGTGGGTGTGGGGGTTCAGGTGTGTGCCCAGGTGTGCCCAGCTGTGCCCAGGTGTGCCCAGCTGTGCCCAGGTGCTCTCACCAGGTCAAAGAGCCGCGGCCGCGCCTGGGTGCCGATGTTGGGGTGGGTTTGGGGTGGGTGTGGGGTGGGTGTGGGGGTTCAGGTGTGTGCCCAGCTGTGCCCAGGTGTGCCCAGCTGTGCCCAGGTGCTCTCACCAGGTCGAAGAGCCGCGGCCGCGCCTGGGTGCCGATGTTGGGGTGGGTTTGGGGTGGGTGTGGGGTGGGTGTGGGGGTTCAGGTGTGTGCCCAGCTGTGCCCAGGTGTGTGCCCAGGTGCTCTCACCAGGTCGAAGAGCCGCGGCCGCGCCTGGGTGCCGATGTGCAGCAGGTGCCGGAAGCCGCGGGTCACGGCCAGGGCCGTGCGCTCGCCGCGGCGCTGCAGCAGCGCGTTGGTGGCCACCGTGGTGCCCATGCGGATCCACTGGATCCCGGAGGCGTCCAGGGGCTCGTCCCGGGCCAGCGGCACCCCCAGCTCCTGCGGGAGGCACCCCAAATTCACCGGGGGGGCGAGACCCACAGCGGGACCCCAGACCCACAGCGGGACCCCGGACCCACAGCGGGACCCCAAACCAACAGTGGGACCCCAGACCCACAGCAGGACCCCAGACCCACAGCGGGACCCCGGACCCACAGCGGGACCCCAGACCCACAGCGGGACCCCAAACCAACAGTGGGACCCCAGACCCACAGCGGCACCCCCAGACCCACAGCAGGACCCCAGACCCACAGCGGGACCCCGGACCCACAGCGGGACCCCGGCCCCACAGCGGCACCCCAGCCCCACAGCGGCACCCCAAACCAACAGTGGGACCCCAGACCCACAGCGGGACCCCAGCCCCACAGCAGCACCCCCAGACCCACAGCGGCACCCCAGCCCCACAGCAGCACCCCCAGACCCACAGCGGGACCCCAGACCCACAGCGGGACCCCAAACCAACAGTGGGACCCCAGACCCACAGCGGCACCCCCAGACCCACAGCGGGACCCCAGACCCACAGCAGGACCCCAAACCAACAGTGGGACCCCAGGCCCCACAGCGGGACCCCGGACCCACAGCGGGACCCCAGCCCCACAGCGGGACCCCAGCCCCACAGCAGGACCCCGGCCCCACAGCGGGACCCCCGGCACAGGGTGGGGCAGAGGGTCCCGACGCGCCCGGGAGGGGATCCCGGGGGGTGCAGGAAGGGTCTGGGGGGGTCCCCTTGGGGGGTCCCGGTCAGTTCCTGTGGGGGGTCTCGGGGGGTCCCGGTGGTTTCCAGAACGGGGTCCCTGGGACGGTGCTGGGGGGGGTCCCGGGCGTCCCGAGGGTCCCGGGGGTCGCACCTCCCGGGGGTCCCGTGCGGTCCTGGTGCGGTCCCGGGGGTCCCGGGGGTTCCGGGGGTCCCTGGGAGGGTGCTGGGGGGGGGGTCCCGGGGGTCCCGGGGGTCGCACCTCCTGCAGGATGCGGCGGATGCCCTCGGTGGGCGCGTCCCGGTACGCGGGATCCTCGGAGAGCAGCTTGAGGACGCGGACGCGGCCGCCGGGGCAGCGGGCGAAGACGTCGGTGAAGGTCCCGCCGCGGTCGATGGCGAACTGGAACCCGGAGGGGGCGAGCGGCGTCGCCATGGAGGGACCGGCACCGGCACCGGGCGGGACCCCCGGGGGAGGAGCGGCAAAGGGTCCCGGCTGCCCGCTACGGCCCGGCCGAAGGTCGGAGCTGTCCGGTCAGGGCTCGGCACTGTCCGGTCAGGGCTCGGCGGTGTCCGGTGAGGATCGGAGCTGTCCGGTAAGGGCTCGGCACTGTCCGGTAAGGGCTCGGCGGTGTCCGGTCAGGGCTCGGCGCTGTCCGGTCAGGGCTCGGCGCTGTCCGGGGACGGTTCGGTACCGCCCGCCGAGGGGTCAGCGCCGCTCGGGGAAGGTTCGGCACTGCCCGAGAGCGACGGGAGGCGCTCCTGCCGGGCCGCCAGGGGGCGCTGGGGTCGCTCCGGTGCCGCCCGGTGCCGCGAACCCACCGAGGGGGCGGGGCCTCCAAGGGGAGTTACCGGTCCCGGTCCCGCTGGGGGCGTGGCCTCAGCCGGAGGGGGCGTGGCCTCGGCGGTGGCGCGGCCTCAGCCGGGGCGCCATTGGGGGCGTGGCCTGGCGTGGGGAGCGTCGCAGGGGCGGTGCCTCCCACTGGCGGGCCGCTCGCGCGGTGCACGCCGGGAGTTGTAGTTCGCCCCCTCGAGGCGCTCGGCGGCGCCAAAGGCCGCGCGCGCGGGGCACGCTGGGAGTTGTAGTCCGGCCCCACACGCGGTGCCGGGAGCGGGAGCGAGCCCCGGGAGCGGAGCCGGCAGCGGTGCGGGGATGGCGGGGCTGGAGCTGCTGTCGGACGCGGGGTTCCGGGCCGACGGGCGCCGGCCGGACGAGCTGCGCAAGGTGCGGGCCCGGCTCGGGGTGCTGGCGCGGGCCGACGGCTCGGCCTACCTGGAGCAGGGCAACACCAAGGTGCTGGCGGCCGTCTACGGCCCGCACGAGGTGAGCGGGGCTCCGGGCCTCTGGACCCCCCCCCGGGGCTTGGGACCCCCTCTCCCCGGGGCTGCGGCCCCCCCTCAGGGCCTGTGCCCCCCCCTCAGAGCCTGTGACCCCCCCTCAGGGCCTCTGAACCCCCCCGGGCCTGTGACCCCCCCTCAGGGCCTGTGACCCCCCCTCAGAGCCTGTGACCCCCCCCTCAGGGCCTGTGACCCCCCCTCAGGGCCTCTGAACCCCCCCTCGGGGCCTGTGACCCCCCCTCAGAGCCTGTGACCCCCCCTCAGGGCCTGTGACCCCCCCCTCAGAGCCTGTGACCCCCCCTCGGGGCCTGTGACCCCCCCCTCGGGGCCTGTGACCCCCCCTCAGAGCCTGTGACCCCCCCTCAGGGCCTGTGACCCCCCCCTCAGAGCCTGTGACCCCCCCTCAGAGCCTGTGACCCCCCCTCGGGGCCTGTGACCCCCCCTCAGAGCCTGTGACCCCCCCTCAGGGCCTGTGACCCCCCCCTCAGAGCCTGTGACCCCCCCTCAGAGCCTGTGACCCCCCCTCGGGGTCTCTGACCCCCCCCGGGCTGTCCGAGGTTCCGCCAGTCCCAGCGCCCCCTCCCCAATTTGTGACCCCCAGCTCCTGGGGCCCCCCCTCCGTTTCTCCCCCCCCCCCCATTTCTCTCTGACCCCCCCCTCCCCAAACTATGGGGGTCCCACTGCCCCCCCCCCCATTTGGGTGTCCCGTAGCCCCCCCCCCCCACTCCCTGACCACCTGTTTTTTTCCCGTTTTTCCCCTTTTTCCCCCCTTTTCCTCCCTCCCCCCAGGTTCGGGGGTCCCGGGCCAAGGCCCCCCCGGACCGGGCGCTGCTCTGCTGCCGCTGCAGCTCGGCGCCCTTCGCGGGGGGGGGGGAGCGGCGGCGCAGACCCCCCCAGGGCGGGGGCGACCGCCGGGCCGGCGAGCGGGCGCTGCTGCTCAGGGGCGTCCTGGAGGGGGCCGTGCTCAGCCAGCTCTACCCCCGCTCCCAGATCGACGTGCACGTCCAGGTGAGCCCGGGGGGGGATTTGGGGGGGTCTGGAGGGGTTTGGGTGGGATTTGGGGGGGATTTGGGGGGGTTGGGGTTGTCAGGGGGGTCCTGGAGGGATTTGGGGGTCCTGGAGGGGGCCGTGCTCAGCCAGCTCTACCCCCGCTCCCAGATCGACGTGCACGTCCAGGTGAGCCCGGGGGGGGTCTGGGGGGGACTTGGGGGGGGGTCTGGAGGGGTTTTGGGTGGGATTTGGGTGGGATTTGGGGGGGTTGGGGTTGTCAGGGGGGTCCTGGAGGGATTTGGGGGTCCTGGAGGGGGCCGTGCTCAGCCAGCTCTACCCCCGCTCCCAGATCGACGTGCACGTCCAGGTGAGCCCGGGGGGGGTCTGGGGGGGACTTGGGGGGGGTCTGGAGGGGTTTGGGGGGGATTTGGGGGTCCTGGAGGGGATTTGGGGGGGATTTGGGGGTCCTGGAGGAGGCCATGCTCAGCCAGCTCTACCCCCGCTCCCAGATCGACGTGCACATCCAGGTGAGCCCGGGGGGGATTTGGGGGGGTCAGGAGGGGTTTGGGGGGGTTCTGGGGGGATTTGGGGAGGATTTGGGGGTCCTGGAAGGATTTGGGGGGGTCCTGGAGGGATTTGGGGGGGATTTGGGGGTGACAGGGGGGTCCTGGAGGAGGCCGTGCTCGGCCAGCTCTACCCCCGCTCCCAGATGGACGTGCACGTCCAGGTGAGCCCGGGGGGGGATTTGGGGAGGATTTTGGGGAGTTTAGGGTCCCCGGAGGGGTTTTTGGGGATTTTGGGTGACCCCGTGTCCCCCCCAGGTGCTGCAGGCGGACGGGGGCGAGCTGGGGGCCAGCGTGAGCGCGGCCGGGCTGGCCCTGCTGGACGCGGGCGTGGCCCTGCGCGGGGCCGTGGTGGCCGGCTCGGCCGGGCTGGCCGAGTCCCCGGCCGGACCCCCGGTGGCCCTGAGCGACCTGAGCGCGGCCGAGGAGGCGGCCGGGGGCCCGCGGCTGGTGGTGGCCACGGTGGCGGGCAGCGGGCAGCTGGCCCTGTGCCAGCTCAGCGCCCGCCTGCACCAGGAGCGGCTGCGGCCGGTGCTGGACGCGGCCCAGGCCACCTGCCAGGGGCTGCACGCCGTGCTGGACAGCGTGGTCAGGGCCCGGCTGCGCCAGGACACCGCCATGGAGCAGTGACCGGCACCGGGGCCAGCACGGGGACGGTGCCGGGGAGGAGTGGTCACTGCAGTGACCATCACAGTGACCGCCCTGGAACAGCCCCATGGCACAGTGACCATCACAGTGACCACCACGGGGATAGTGCCGGGGAGGAGTGGTCACTGCAGTGACCATCACAGTGACCACCACGGGGATGGTGCCGGGGAGGAGTGGTCAGTGCAGTGACCATCACAGTGGCCACCACGGGGACGGTGCCAGGGAGGACTGCTCAGTGCAGTGACCGTCACAGGACTGCCATGGGGTCAGTGCCGGGGAGGAGTGGTCACTGCAGTGACCATCACAGTGACCACCACAGGGACACTGCTGGGGAGGACGGGTCACTGCAGTGAGCACCACGGTGACTGCTCTGGGACAGCCCTATGGCACAGTGACCAGCACGGTGACCACCCTGGAACAGCCCTGTGGCACAGTGACCACCATGGGGACAGTGCCGGGGCACAGTGACCGCCACGGTGACCACCTTGGAACAGCCCCATGGCACAGTGACCACCACAGTGACCACCCTGGAACAGCCCCGTGGCACAGTGACCAGCACAGTGACCGCCACAGGGACAGTGCCGGGGAGGAGTGGTCACTGCAGTGACCAGCACAGTGACCACCTTGGAACAGCCCCGTGGCACAGTGACCACCATGGTGACCAGCCCAGGACAGCACCACGGAGCACTGACCATCATGGTGACCATCACAGTGACCAGCCCAGGACAATGCTATGGAGCACTGACCATCGTGGTGACCATCACAGTGACCAGCCCAGGACAATGTCATGGAGCACTGACCATCGTGGTGACCATCACAGTGACCAGCCCAGGACAATGCTATGGAGCAGTGACCATCGTGGTGACCATCACAGTGACCAGCCCAGGACAATGCCATAGAGCACTGACCATCGTGGTGACCATCACAGTGACCAGCCCAGGACAATGCCATGGAGCAGTGACCGTCGCAGTGGCCACCATGGGGACGTTGCTGTGGGACAGTGACCGGAGTGACCAGCAGAGACATGGCCACACTGCAGGGACTGACCACTGGGACACTGGGGGGACATTGCCGGGGCACAGTGACCGCTGCAGGGACAGCGCCGTGGCAGAGTGACCATAGTGACCACCATGGGGACACCGGCATGGCAGAGTGACCATAGTGACCACCATGGGGACACTGCCATGGCAGAGTGACCATAGTGACCCCCATGGGGACACCACCATGGCCCAGTGACCGTAGTGACCACCATGGGGACCCCGCCATGGCCCAGTGACCATAGTGACCACCATGGGGACCCCACCATGGCCCAGTGACCATAGTGACCACCATGGGGACACCACCATGGCAGAGTGACCATAGTGACCACCATGGGGACACTGCCATGGCAGAGTGACCATAGTGACCACCATGGGGACACCGCCATGGCCCAGTGACCATAGTGACCCCCATGGGGACACCGCCATGGCCCAGTGACCATAGTGACCACCATGGGGACCCCACCATGGCCCAGTGACCATAGTGACCACCATGGGGACACCGGCATGGCCCAGTGACCATAGTGACCACCATGGGGACACTGCCATGGCAGAGTGACCATAGTGACCACCATGGGGACACCGGCATGGCCCAGTGACCATAGTGACCCCCATGGGGACCCCACCATGGCCCAGTGACCATAGCGCCCACCACGGGGCTGTGCCCACGGGGCTCTGTGGTGACCAGCTGACCCCCGGCCGCGGTGGCACCGGTCAGTGCAGTGCCCAGCTGGCCCCGGGCACGCCGGAGCCGGGACCCTGCGGGTTTTGGGGGGGCCCAGTGGTGCTGTGCCAATAAACCCGGCCGTGTCACCCCACGTGTGCCACCCCTCGTGTCCTGCGTGTCACCCCCTGTGTGGCACCCCTTGTCCCCCCTTGCCCCCCGAGCCCTCCCTTACCCTCCCTCTGCCCCCTTTTGCTCCCTCTCGGGCCCCCCAAGCCCCCCCTCTTTACCCTCCCTTTGCCCCTTGCCCCCTTTTGTGCCCCCAAACCCCCTTTTTGCCCCTCTTTCTTCCCCTTTTTTGCCTCTTTCCCCCCTTTCAGCTCCTCTTTCCCCCCTTTTTTGCCCCCTTCCCCCCTTTTTTGCCCCCTTTTCCCCCTTTCCCCTCTTTTTCCCCCTTTCCCCTCTTTTTCTCCCTTCCCCCCTTTTCAGCTCCTCTTTCCCTCCCTTTTTGCCCCCTTTCCCCCTTTTTGCCCCCTTCCCCCCCGTTTGCCCCCTTTCCCCCCGTTATTTGCCCCCTTTCCCCCTTTTTTGCCCCCTTCCCCCTTTTTTGCCCCCTTTCCCCCGTTATTTGCCCCCTTTCCCCCGTTATTTGCCCCCTTCCCCCCGTTTTTTGCCCCTTTCCCCCCAAATCCCTCATTATTCCGCGTTGGCCCCGCCCACCCCCGCAGGCCCCGCCCACCCCCGCAGGCCCCGCCCCCTCTGTGGCGCCCCCTGGCGGGGCGGTGCTGCTCGATCGCTGTTTCGGCGCTCCGCGCCCCGCCCTGGCCGCGCGCTCCGGCAGCGATTGAGCGGCCTGGCCCGGCCGCGCGCCCTCAGGTTGTGGGGTTGGGGGGGGGGCGGGGGTTTTGGGGCGATTTCGGGGGATTTTGGGCGGATTTGGGGGAGGGTCGGGGGTCCCGGCGGGCACAGGGGGCGCGGGGGGAGTGTGGGGCAGGGAAAGGGCTGGGCCAGGCCCGTGTGGGGGCTGTGGGGGAGCTCGGGATGGGGGCGGTGGGAAAGGGGCAGGGACTGGGCCCTGAGGGGGGCAGGGGGCGGTGAGGGGTGGGGAGGGGGCTTCGGGGTGTCTGTGGGGTGGGGACGGGGCTATAGGGTGGGGAGGGGTCTGTGGGGTGGGGAGGGGTCTATGGGGGCTCTGTGGGGTGGGGAGGGGTCTGTGGGGCTCTGTGGGGTGGGGAGGGGTCTGTAGGGTGGGGAGGGGGCTGGGGAGGGGTCTGTGGGGTGGGGAGGGGTCTGTGGGGCTCTGTGGGGTGGGGAGGGGTCTGTGGGGTGGGGAGGGGTCTATGGGGGCTCTGTGGGGTGGGGAGGGGTCTGTGGGGTGGGGAGGGGGCTATAGGGGGCTCTGTGGGGTGGGGAGGGGTCTGTGGGGTGGGGAGGGGGCTATAGGGGGCTCTGTGGGGTGGGGAGGGGTCTGTGGGGTGGGGAGGGGGCTCTCTGGGGTTTCGCGGGGCCGCGCGGCGCTGGGAGCCCTGCGGGCTGGTTGGGGGGGGTCCCAATGAGCCCCCCCTGCGCCCCCCCCAGCCCCGCTCGCCCCCGCTCGCCCCCGCTCGCCCCCGCTCGCCCCCCGCTCGCCATGGGGCTGCTGTCGGACCCGCAGTGCCGGCGGGCGCTCGCCCGGCTCGTGCTGCGCCTCAACGGCCCGCTCTGGTGAGGGGGGTCCTGGGGGGCTCTGGGGGGTCCTGGGGGGCTCTGGAGGTCCTGGGAGTTCCTGGGGGGGTCCTGACGGGGTCCCGGGGGGTCTGGGGGGGCTCTGGGGGGGTCCCGGGGGGCTCTGGGGGGTCCGGGGAGTCCTGGGGTGTCCGGGGGGCTTTGGGAGGGGGGGGATCCCCTGAGCCTCCCACCCCCTCCTCTTGTTACGAGGTACTTGTTGGGGCTGGGGGGGTTCTGGGGTGCTGATGGTGGTTTTGGGGTGCCGATGGTGGTTTTGGGGTGCCCGCAGTGCCCTCAGTTCCCTGGCGGGGCTGGCGTGGTTCTGGGGTGCTGATGGTGATTTTGGGGTGCCGATGGTGGTTTTGGGGTGCCCGCAGTGCCCTCAGTTCCCTGGCGGGGCTGGCGTGGTTCTGGGGTGCTGATGGTGATTTTGGGGTGCCGATGGTGGTTTTGGGGTGCCCGCAGTGCCCTCAGTTCCCTGGCGGGGCTGGCGTGGTTCTGGGGTGCCGATGGTGATTTTGGGGTGCCGATGGTGGTTTTGGGGTGCCCGCAGTGCCCTCAGTTACCTGGCGGGGCTGGCGTGGTTCTGGGGTGCTGATGGTGATTTTGGGGTGTCGATGGTGATTTTGGGGTGCCCGCAGTGCCCTCAGTTCCCTGTCGGGGCTGGGGGGGTTCTGGGGTGCTGATGGTGATTTTGGGGTGTCGATGGTGATTTTGGGGTGCCCGCAGTGCCCTCAGTTACCTGGCGGGGCTGGCGTGGTTCTGGGGTGCTGATGATGATTTTGGGGTGCCGATGGTGGTTTTGGGGTGCCCGCAGTGCCCTCAGTTACCTGGCGGGGCTGGGGGGGTTCTGGGGTGCTGATGATGATTTTGGGGTGCCGATGGTGGTTTTGGGGTGCCCGCAGTGCCCTCAGTTCCCTGTCGGGGCTGGGGGGGTTCTGGGGTGCTGATGGTGATTTTGGGGTGCCGATGGTGGTTCTGGGGTGCTGATGGTGATTTTGGGGTGCCGATGGTGGTTTTGGGGTGCCCGCAGTGCCCTCAGTTACCTGTCGGGGCTGGGGGGGTTCTGGGGTGCTGATGGTGATTTTGGGGTGCTGATGGTGGTTTTGGGGTGCCCGCAGTGCCCTCAGTTACCTGTCGGGGCTGGCGTGGTTCTGGGGTGCTGATGGTGATTTTGGGGTGCCGATGGTGATTTTGGGGTGCCCGCAGTGCCCTCAGTTCCCTGTCGGGGCTGGGGGGGTTCTGGGGTGCTGATGGTGATTTTGGGGTGCTGATGGTGGTTTTGGGGTGCCCGCAGTGCCCTCAGTTACCTGGCGGGGCTGGCGTGGTTCTGGGGTGCTGATGGTGATTTTGGGGTGCCGATGGTGGTTTTGGGGTGCCCGCAGTGCCCTCAGTTACCTGTCGGGGCTGGGGGGGTTCTGGGGTGCTGATGGTGATTTTGGGGTGCTGATGGTGGTTTTGGGGTGCCCGCAGTGCCCTCAGTTACCTGTCGGGGCTGGCGTGGTTCTGGGGTGCTGATGGTGATTTTGGGGTGCCGATGGTGATTTTGGGGTGCCCGCAGTGCCCTCAGTTCCCTGTCGGGGCTGGGGGGGTTCTGGGGTGCTGATGGTGATTTTGGGGTGCTGATGGTGGTTTTGGGGTGCCCGCAGTGCCCTCAGTTACCTGGCGGGGCTGGCGTGGTTCTGGGGTGCTGATGGTGATTTTGGGGTGCCGATGGTGGTTTTGGGGTGCCCGCAGTGCCCTCAGTTACCTGGCGGGGCTGGCGTGGTTCTGGGGTGCTGATGGTGATTTTGGGGTGCCGATGGTGGTTTTGGGGTGCCCGCAGTGCCCTCAGTTACCTGGCAGGGCTGGCGTGGTTCCTGCTGCTGCCCGCGCTGGCACCCCGCACGTACCTGTCCGAGAACGCCATGGGCTCCACCATGGTGGGAGAGGCCTCCGAGCTCGGGCCCCGCGCCCTCGCCCTCGCCCGCGACTTCGGGGCACAGCGCAGGAAAGTGGGGTGAGAGACGGGGTTTGGGGTTTGGGGTTTGGGGTGAGACATGGTCAGGGAGTGGGGGGCTCCGCAGGAAAGCGGGGTGAGAGACGGGGTTTGGGGTCAGATTTGGGGTCGGGTTTGGGACTGGGTTTGGGACTGGGGGGACACAGTCCGGAATTCGGGGCACAGCGCAGGAAAGCGGGGTGAGAGATGGGGTTTGGGGTTTGGGGTGGGACATGGTCAGGGATTGGGGTGCACCGCAGGAAAGCGGGGTGAGAGACAGGGTTTGGGGTTTGGGGTTTGGGTTTGGGGTGGGACACGCTCAGGGATTGGGGGGCACTGCAGGAAAGCGGGGTGAGAGATGGGGTTTGGGGTTTGGGGTGGAACATGGTCAGGGAGTGGGGGGCACTGCAGGAAAGCGGGGTGAGAGACGGGGTTTGGGGTCAGATTTGGGGTCGGGTTTGGGACTGGGTTTGGGGTTTGGGACTGGGGGGACACAGTCCGGAATTCGGGGCACAGCGCAGGAAAGCGGGGTGAGAGATGGGGTTTGGGGTTTGGGGTTTGGGGTGGGACACGCTCAGGGATTGGGGGGCACCGCAGGAAAGTGGGGTGAGAGACGGGGTTTGGGGTTTGGGGTTTGGGGAGGGGGACACGCTCAGGGATTGGGGGGCACCGCAGGAAAATGGGGTGAGAGATGGGGTTTGGGGTTTGGGGAGGGGGACACGCTCAGGGATTGGGGGGCTCTGCAGGAAAGTGGGGTGAGAGCCCCTCGGGGTTTGGGGTTTGGGATTGGGGTTTGGGGCACACTCAGGGATTGGGGGGCTCTGCAGGAAAGCGGGGTGAGAGCCCCGGGGGTTTGGGATTAGGGTTTGGGGTGGGACACGCTCCGGAATTTGGGGTGCACCGCAGGAAAACGGGGTAAGAGCCCCTCGGGGTTTGGGGTTGGGGTTTGGGGTTTGGGGTGTAGGTCAGGAATTGGGGCACAGCGCAGGAAAGCGGGGTGAGAGACGGGGTTTGGGGTTTGGGATTGGGGTTTGGGGCACACTCAGGGATTGGGGGGCACTGCAGGAAAGCGGGGTGAGAGCCCCGGGGGTTTGGGATTAGGGTTTGGGGTGGGACACGCTCCGGAATTTGGGGTGCACCGCAGGAAAACAGGGTAAGAGACCCTCGGGGTTTGGGGTTGGGGTTTGGGGTTTGGGGTGTAGGTCAGGAATTGGGGCACAGCGCAGGAAAGCGGGGTGAGAGCCCCTCGGGGTTTGGGTTTGGGGTTTGGGATTGGGGTGGGACACACTCAGGAATTTGGGGGGCACACTGCAGGAAAGCGGGGTGAGAGACGGGGTTTGGGATTGGGGTTTGGGGTTTGGGTTTGGGTTTGGGGGCACACTCAGGGATTGGGGCACAGCGCAGGAAAGCGGGGTGAGAGACGGGGTTTGGGGTTTGGGATTGGGGTTTGGGATTGGGGTTTGGGATTGGGTTTGGGGTTTGGGATTGGGTTTGTGGTTTGGGATTGGGGTGGGGCACACTCAGGGATTGGGGGGCACTGCAGGAAAGCAGGGTGAGCCCGGGTTTGGGGGTTTGGGGTTTGGAGGTTTGGGGTCGGGTTTGGGGGTTTGGGTGGGACACGCTCAGGAATTCGGGGGACACAAGAGGGAAGTGGGGTGAGACCTCCCGGGTTTGGGAGTTTTGGGGGGGAAACACGGTCAGGAATTTGGGGACACACGAGCAGAGTGGGGTGAGACCCCCAGGGTTGGGTTTGGGGGGGTTTTGGGGTCGGGTTTGGGGGTTTTGGGGGGGGGGGGGAGACACACCCGGGAATTTGGGGGGGCACAAACGGAAAGTGGGGTGAGAGCCCGGGTTTGGGGTGGCCCTGACGGGGCTGTCCCCAGGGGATGGAGCAGCCCTGGGGGTTTTGGGGTGGTTTGGGGATGTTTTGGGGGGGTTTGGGGATGTTTGGGGATGTTTGGGGATGTTTTGGGGTGCTTTAGGGGGATGTTTAGGGGGATGTTTAGGGGGATGTTTAGGGGGATGTTTTGGGGGATGTTTTGGGGGATGTTTTGGGGATGTTTTGGGGTGCTTTAGGGGTGTTTTGGGGGTGTTTTGGGGTGCTTTAGGGGATGTTTTGGGGTGCTTTAGGAGTGTTTAGGGGGATGTTTAGGGGGATGTTTTGGGGTGCTTTAGGGGATGTTTGGGGATGTTTTGGGGGGGTTTGGGGGATGTTTTGGGGTGTTTGGGGGGGTTTTGGGGGGTTTTGGGGATTTTTGGGGTGGTTTGGGGTGGTTTTGGGGGGGTTTGGGGTGGTTTGGGGTGGTTTTGGGGTGTTTGGGGGATGTTTTGGGGTGCTTTGGGGATGGTTTGGGGGATGTTTTGGGGGGGTTTGGGGATGTTTTGGGGATGTTTAGGGGAATGTTTTGGGGTGCTTTAGGGGATGTTTTGGGGGATGTTTTGGGGATGTTTTGGGAATGTTTTGGGGTGCTTTAGGGGTGTTTAGGGGGATGTTTTGGGGTGCTTTAGGGGTGTTTAGGGGGATGTTTTGGGGTGCTTTAGGGGTGTTTAGGGGGATGTTTTGGGGTGCTTTAGGGGTGTTTTGGGGGATGTTTTGGGGTGCTTTAGGGGTGTTTTGGGGGATGTTTTGGGGGTGCTTTAGGGGTGTTTTGGGGGATGTTTTGGGGTGCTTTAGGGGTGTTTTGGGGGATGTTTAGGGGGATGTTTTGGGGTGCTTTAGGGGATGTTTTGGGGGTGGTTTGGGGATGTTTTGGGGTGCTTTAGGGGTGTTTTGGGGGATGTTTAGGGGGATGTTTTGGGGTGCTTTAGGGGATGTTTTGGGGTGGTTTGGGGATGTTTGGGGGATGTTTTGGGGTGCTTTAGGGGGTGTTTTGGGGTGCTTTAGGGAATGTTTTGGGGATGTTTTGGGGATGTTTAGGGGTGCTTTAGGGGGTGTTTTGGGGTGGTTTGGGGATGTTTTGGGGTGCTTTAGGGGGTGTTTTGGGGTGCTTTAGGGAGTGTTTTGGGGATGTTTTGGGGATGTTTAGGGGTGCTTTAGGGGATTTTTTGGGGTGCTTTAGGGGATTTTTTGGGGATGTTTTGGGGATGTTTAGGGGTGCTTTAGGGGTGTTTAGGGGTGCTTTAGGGGTGTTTAGGGGGATGTTTTGGGGGATGTTTAGGGGTGCTTTAGGGGATGTTTTGGGGTGCTTTAGGGGTGTTTAGGGGTGCCCCTGACCCCGATCCCCTCCCCAGGGGCATGCCGGTGCAGTGGCTGGAGCAGACCATGTTCCAGCTGGGGCTCGAGGTCCATCGCCAGCCCTTCAGCCGCACCCTGCCCTTCCCCGACGAGGCCCACGAGCGCTACGTACGGCACTGGGAGGCACTGGGAGACACTGGGGGGCACTGGGAGGGACTGCGAGGGGACTGGGGGGCACTGGGAGGGACTGGGAAGGGACTGGAGGGCACTTGGAGGGAATGGGAGGCACTGGGAGGGGACTGGGAGGGCACTGGGAGGGACTGGGGGGCACTGGGAGGGACTGGGAAGGGACTGGGGGGCACTCGGAGGGAATGGGAGGCACTGGGAGGGGACTGGGAGGGACTGGGAGGGCACTGGGAGGGCACTGGGAGGGACTGGGAGGGCACTGGGAGGGACTGGGGGGTGCCCAGAGTGAGGGAGGGTCCTGAGGTGCCGGGGGGCCCCGGTGCCCGTGGGGTCTTTGGGGTCTCTGGGTGTGTTTAGGGCTCCCCGGGCACATTTTGGGATCCCTGGGGCTGTTTAGGGGGGGTCCTTTGGTGGTTTTGGGGCTCCCTGGGTACATTTTGGGTCCCCCTGGGTGCATTTGGGGCTCCCCGGGTACATTTTGGGGTCCCCCTGGGTCCATTTTGGGGCTCCCCGGGTCCATTTTGGGCTCCCCGGGTCCATTTTGGGTCCCCCTGGGTCCATTTTGGGCTCCCCGGGTACATTTTGGGTCCCCCTGGGTCCATTTTGGGGCTCCCCGGGTCCTTTTTGGGGCTCCCTGGGTCCTTTTTGGGGCTCCCCGGGTCCATTTTGGGGCTCCCCAGGTCCATTTTGGGGCTCCCCGGGTCCATTTTGGGGCTCCCCGGGTCCATTTTGGGGCTCCCCGGGTCCATTTTGGGCTCCCTGGGTACATTTTGGGGCTCCCCGGGTCCATTTTGGGGCTCCCCGGGTCCATTTTGGGGCTCCCCAGGTCCATTTTGGGCTCCCCGGGTCCATTTTGGGGCTCCCCGGGTCCATTTTGGGCTCCCCGGGTCCATTTTGGGGCTCCCCGGGTCCATTTTGGGGCTCCCCGGGTCCATTTTGGGCTCCCTGGGTACATTTTGGGGCTCCCCGGGTACATTTTGGGTCCCCCTGGGTCCATTTTGGGGCTCCCCGGGTCCATTTTGGGGCTCCCTGGGTCCTTTTTGGGGCTCCCCGGGTCCATTTTGGGTCCCCCTGGGTCCATTTTGGGTCCCCCTGGGTTCATTTTGGGGCTCCCCGGGTCCATTTTGGGGCTCCCCGGGTCCATTTTGGGCTCCCCGGGTCCATTTTGGGGCTCCCTGGGTGCATTTGGGGCTCCCCGGGTCCATTTTGGGTCCCCCTGGGTACATTTTGGGTCCCCCTGGGTACATTTTGGGGCTCCCTGGGTACATTTTGGGGCTCCCCGGGTCCATTTTGGGTCCCCCCGGGTCCATTTTGGGTCCCCCTGGGTCCATTTTGGGTCCCCCTGGGTTCATTTTGGGGCTCCCCGGGTCCATTTTGGGGCTCCCTGGGTCCATTTTGGGCTCCCCGGGTCCATTTTGGGGCTCCCCGGGTCCATTTTGGGTCCCCCTGGGTCCATTTTGGGGCTCCCCGGGTACATTTTGGGCTCCCCAGGTCCATTTTGGGGCTCCCCGGGTCCATTTTGGGGCTCCCCGGGTCCATTTTGGGTCCCCCCGGGTCCATTTTGGGGCTCCCTGGGTCCTTTTTGGGGCTCCCCGGGTCCATTTTGGGTCCCCCCGGGTCCATTTTGGGTCCCCCCGGGTCCATTTTGGGGCTCCCTGGGTCCTTTTTGGGGCTCCCCGGGTCCATTTTGGGTCCCCCCGGGTCCATTTTTGGGTCCATTTTGGGCTCCCCGGGTCCATTTTGGGGCTCCCCGGGTCCATTTTGGGGCTCCCCGGGTCCATTTTGGGCTCCCCGGGTACATTTTGGGCTCCCCGGGTCCATTTTTGGGGCTCCCTGGGTGCATTTTGGGTCCCCCTGGGTCCATTTTGGGGCTCCCCGGGTCCATTTTGGGTCCCCCCGGGTACATTTTGAGCCCCCCCGGGTCCATTTTTGGGTGCATTTTGGCAGCTGGTGCGGGGCACCAACGTGTTCGGGGTGCTGCGGGCGCCGCGCGCTGCCAGCACCGAGGCGCTGCTGCTGCTGGTGCCCTGCTCCGAGGGCAGCGCCCACAACAGCCAGGCCGTGGGGCTGCTGCTGGCCCTGGCGGGCTACTGCCGAGGTACGGGGGCTACCGGGGCACCTGGGGGGCACCTGGGGGGTCCTGGGGGGTGCCCGGGGGGCTGCTCCGAGTGACCCCACAGTGCCCAGGCCGTGGGGCTGCTGCTGGCCCGAGGTGGCTCCTGGTTGGGGGAGGGGGGCTACTGGGTGTGGGGGGCTCTGGGGTGCTGGGGGACTTCAGGGGGCTGGGCTGGGATTGGACTGGGATGGGCTGGGATGGACTGGGATGGACTGGGGTGGGCTGGGATTGGACTGGGATGGACTGGGATGGGCTGGGATTGGAGTGGGATGGGCTGGGATTGGAGTGGGATGGGCTGGGATTGGACTGGGATGGGCTGGGATTGGACTGGGATTGGAGTGGGATGGGCTGGGATGGGCTGGGATGGACTGGGATTGGACTGGGATGGGCTGGGATTGGACTGGGATTGGACTGGGATGGGCTGGGATGGGCTGGGATGGACTGGGATGGGCTGGGATTGGACTGGGATGGACTGGGGCTGTACTGGGCCATACTGGGCTGTACTGGGCCATACTGGGCCATGCTGGGTTTGTACTTGGCCACACTGGGACTGTATTTGGCTGGACTGGGATTGTACTGGGTCATGCTGGGATTGTACTGGGCTGCACTGGGCTATACTGGGCCATACTGGGCCCTACTGGGCCTCCCGGGGCCGTCCCAGTGCTCCCAGTGCCGCCCCTCCCCAGGTCAGATCTACTGGGCCATACTGGGATTGTATTTGGCTGGACTGGGATTGTACTGGGATCGTGCTGGGGTTGTACTGGGATCGTGCTGGGCCGTACTGGGCCATCCCAGTGCTCCCAGTGCTCCCAGTGCCGGCCCTCCCCAGGTCAGATCTACTGGGCCAAGGACCTCGTGTTCCTGGTGACCGAGCACGACCTGCTGGGGACACAGGCCTGGCTGGAGGCCTACCATGATGTGAACCTTACTGGTGAGACTGGGAGCACTGGGAGGGACTGGGGGGGCTGGGAGGGGCTGGGCAACCACGGTGTGAACCTTACAGGGGAGACTGGGAGCACTGGGAGGGACTGGGGGGGCTGGGAGGGGCTGGGCAACCACGGTGTGAACCTTACAGGGGAGACTGGGAGCACTGGGAGGGACTGGGGAACCACGGTGTGAACCTTACTGGGGAGACTGGGAGGGACTGGGGGGTCCCGGGCTCTCTCGGGGCTCTCTGGGCTCTCTCGGGGCTCTCTCTGGGCTCTCTGGGCTCTCGGGGCTCTCTCGGGGCTCTCTCTGGGCTCTCTCTGGGCTCTCTCTGGGCTCTCGGGGCTCTCTCGGGGCTCTCTCGGGGCTCTCTGGGCTCTCTCGGGGCTCTCTCTGGGCTCTCTCGGGGCTCTCTCTGGGCTCTCTGGGCTCTCTCGGGGCTCTCTCGGGGCTCTCTCGGGGCTCTCTGGGCTCTCTCTGGGCTCTCTCTGGGCTCTCTCGGGGGTCTCGGGGCTCTCTCTGGGCTCTCTCGGGGCTCTCTCGGGGCTCTCTCGGGGCTCTCTCTGGGCTCTCTCGGGGCTCTCTCTGGGCTCTCTCTGGGCTCTCTCTGGGCTCTCTGGGCTCTCTCTGGGCTCTCTCTGGGCTCTCTCGGGGCTCTCTCGGGGCTCTCTCAGGGCTCTCTGGGCTCTCTCGGGGCTCTCTCGGGGCTCTCTCGGGGCTCTCTCGGGGCTCTCTCTGGGCTCTCTGGGCTCTCTCGGGGCTCTCTCGGGGCTCTCTCGGGGCTCTCTGGGCTCTCTCTGGGCTCTCTGGGCTCTCTCGGGGCTCTCTCGGGGCTCTCTGGGCTCTCTCGGGGCTCTCTCGGGGCTCTCTCTGGGCTCTCTCGGGGCTCTCTCGGGGCTCTCTTTGGGCTCTCTCTGGGCTCTCTCGGGGCTCTCTCTGGGCTCTCTCTGGGCTCTCTCGGGGCTCTCTGGGATCTCTCGGGGCTCTCTCGGGGCTCTCTCGGGGCTCTCTCAGGGCTCTCTGGGCTCTCTCGGGGCTCTCTCGGGGCTCTCTCGGGGCTCTCTCGGGGCTCTCTCTGGGCTCTCTGGGCTCTCTCGGGGCTCTCTCGGGGCTCTCTCGGGGCTCTCTGGGCTCTCTCTGGGCTCTCTGGGCTCTCTCGGGGCTCTCTCGGGGCTCTCTCGGGGCTCTCGGGGCTCTCTCGGGGCTCTCTGGGCTCTCGGGGCTCTCTCTGGGCTCTCGGGGCTCTCTCTGGGCTCTCTCGGGGCTCTCTGGGCTCTCTCTGGGCTCTCTCGGGGCTCTCTCTGGGCTCTCTCTGGGCTCTCTCTGGGCTCTCCCTGGGCTCTCTCGGGGCTCTCTGGGCTCTCTCGGGGCTCTCTCGGGGCTCTCTCGGGGCTCTCTCGGGGCTCTCTCGGGGCTCTCTCTGGGCTCTCCCTGGGCTCTCTCTGGGCTCTCCCTGGGCTCTCTCTGGGCTCTCTCGGGGCTCTCTGGGCTCTCTCTGGGCTCTCTCGGGGCTCTCGGGGCTCTCTCGGGGCTCTCTCGGGGCTCTCTCGGGGCTCTCTCGGGGCTCTCTCGGGGCTCTCAGGGCTCTCTTTGGGCTCTCTGGGCTCTCTCTGGGCTCTCTCTGGGCTCTCTCTGGGCTCTCTCTGGGCTCTCTCTGGGCTCTCTCTGGGCTCTCGGGGCTCTCTCTGGGCTCTCTCTGGGCTCTCTCGGGGCTCTCTCGGGGCTCTCTCGGGGCTCTCTGGGCTCTCTCTGGGCTCTCCCTGGGCTCTCTCGGGGCTCTCTCGGGGCTCTCTCGGGGCTCTCTCTGGGCTCTCTCTGGGCTCTCTCGGGGCTCTCTCGGGGCTCTCTGGGCTCTCTCTGGGCTCTCTCTGGGCTCTCTCTGGGCTCTCTCGGGGCTCTCTCTGGGCTCTCTCGGGGCTCTCTCTGGGCTCTCTCGGGGCTCTCTCGGGGATCTCTCTGGGCTCTCTCGGGGCTCTCGGGGCTCTCTCTGGGCTCTCTCTGGGCTCTCTCTGGGCTCTCTCGGGGCTCTCTCGGGGCTCTCTCGGGGCTCTCTCGGGGCTCTCTCGGGGCTCTCGGGGCTCTCTCGGGGCGCTCTCGGGGCTCTCTCGGGGCTCTCTCGGGGCTCTCTCGGGGCTCTCTCTGGGCTCTCTCGGGGCTCTCTCGGGGCTCTCTCGGGGCTCTCTCGGGGCTCTCTGGGCTCTCTCGGGGCTCTCTCGGGGCTCTCTCGGGGCTCTCTGGGCTCTCTCGGGGCTCTCTCGGGGCTCTCTGGGCTCTCTGGGCTCTCTGGGCTCTCTCGGGGCTCTCTCTGGGCTCTCTCTGGGCTCTCTCGGGGCTCTCTCGGGGCTCTCTCGGGGCTCTCTCTGGGCTCTCTCGGGGCTCTCTCGGGGCTCTCGGGGCTCTCTCGGGGCGCTCTCGGGGCTCTCTCGGGGCTCTCTCGGGGCTCTCTCGGGGCTCTCTCGGGGCTCTCTGGGCTCTCTGGGCTCTCTCGGGGCTCTCTCTGGGCTCTCTCGGGGCTCTCTGGGCTCTCTCGGGGCTCTCTCGGGGCTCTCTGGGCTCTCTGGGCTCTCTCGGGGCTCTCTCTGGGCTCTCTGGGCTCTCTGGGCTCTCTCTGGGCTCTCTCGGGGCTCTCTCTGGGCTCTCTGGGCTCTCTCGGGGCTCTCTCTGGGCTCTCGGGGCTCTCTCGGGGCTCTCTCGGGGCTCTCTCGGGGCTCTCTCTGGGCTCTCTGGGCTCTCTCGGGGCTCTCTCTGGGCTCTCTGGGCTCTCTGGGCTCTCTCTGGGCTCTCTGGGCTCTCTCGGGGCTCTCTCGGGGCTCTCAGGGCTCTCTTTGGGCTCTCTGGGCTCTCTCTGGGCTCTCCCTGGGCTCTCTCGGGGCTCTCTCGGGGCTCTCTCGGGGCTCTCTCTGGGCTCTCTCGGGGCTCTCTCGGGGCTCTCTCGGGGCTCTCTCGGGGCTCTCTGAGGGGTATCTGAGGGGTATCTGAGGGGTCTCTCTCCCCCAGGTGCCCACCCGGGGGGGCTCCCAGCACGGGCCGGTGCCATCCAGGCGGCGCTGGCGCTGGAGCTCAGCTCGGACGTGCTGACCAGCGTGGACGTGGCCGTGGAGGGGCTCAACGGGCAACTGCCCAACCTGGACCTGCTCAACCTCTTCCACTCCTTCTGCCACAAGAACGGCCTGCTCTGCACCTTCCAGGGCAAGGTGGGGGTCCTGGGGGGGTCCTGGGGGGTCTGGGGGCTGCTCTGCACCTTCCAGGGCAAGGTGGGGGTCCTGGGGGGGTCCTGGGGGGTCTGGGGGCTGCTCTGCACCTTCCAGGGCAAGGTGGGGGTCCTGGGGGGGTCCTGGGGGGTCTGGGGGCTGCTCTGCACCTTCCAGGGCAAGGTGGGGGTCCTGGGGGGGTCCTGGGGGGTCTGGGGGCTGCTCTGCACCTTCCAGGGCAAGGTGGGGGTCCTGGGGGGTCCCTCCCTGTCCGGGGGGCGTCCTGGGGGGCCTGGGTCACTCGGTGTCCCAAGGGGGTGTGGGTCAGTGTGTCCGTGTGCTGACCGCTGCCCCGTGCCCCGGGGTGTGGGTCAGTGTGTCCGTGCGCTGACTGGGGCTGGGTCACTCGGTGCCCTGGGGTGGTGTGGGTCAGTGTGTCCGTGCGCTGACCGCTGCCCCGTGCCCTGGGATGGTGTGGGTCAGTGTGTCCGTGTGCTGACCGCTGCCCCGTGCCCTGGGGGTGGTGTGGGTCAGTGTGTCCGTGCGCTGACTGGGGCTGGGTCACTCGGTGCCCTGGGGGTGTGGGTCAGTGTGTCCGTGCACTGACTGGGGCTGGGTCACTCGGTGTCCCAAGGGGGTGTGGGTCAGTGTGTCCGTGCACTGACCGCTGCCCCGTGCCCTGGGGGTGGTGTGGGTCAGTGTGTCCGTGCGCTGACCGCTGCCCTGTGCCCTGGGGTGGTGTGGGTCAGTGTGTCCGTGCACTGACTGGGGCTGGGTCACTCGGTGCCCTGGGGTGGTGTGGGTCAGTGTGTCCGTGCGCTGACCGCTGCCCCGTGCCCTGGGGTGGTGTGGGTCAGTGTGTCCGTGCACTGACCGCTGCCCCGTGCCCTGGGGGTGGTGTGGGTCAGTGTGTCCGTGCGCTGACCGCTGCCCCGTGCCCTGGGGTGGTGTGGGTCAGTGTGTCCGTGCACTGACCGCTGCCCCGTGCCCTGGGGTGGTGTGGGTCAGTGTGTCCGTGCACTGACCGCTGCCCCGTGCCCTGGGGGTGTGGGTCAGTGTGTCCGTGCACTGACCGCTGCCCCGTGCCCTGGGGGTGTGGGTCAGTGTGTCCGTGCACTGACCGCTGCCCTGTGCCCTGGGGTGGTGTGGGTCAGTGTGTCCGTGCGCTGACTGGGGCTGGGTCACTCGGTGCCCTGGGGGTGTGGGTCAGTGTGTCCGTGCGCTGACCGCTGCCCCCCCCGCAGCTGCCCCCCCCGGAGGGCCCCTCGGGGCCGGCCTACGGGCAGAGCCTGCGCACGCTGGGGCTGATGCTGCTGGGCCAGGCCGGGGGGGCTCCCGGGGGGGCCCACGGGCTCTTCCTGCGCTTCCGCATCGAGGCGCTCACCCTGCGCGGCATCAACAGCTTCCGCCAGCACAAGTTCGACCTGGGCGCCCTCGGCAGGTGGGCAGGGGGGTCCTGGGGGGGTCCTGGGGGGGTTTTGGGGGTCCTAGGGGGGTTTGGGGGGGTTCCTAGGGGGGTTTGGGGGGAGTTTTTGGGGTCCTGGGGGGCCTGGGGGTCCCAGACCCTGCGGGGTATCGGCAACTCCCGGCAGCACAAGTTCGACCTGGGGGCGCTGGGCAGGTGGGCAGGGGGCTCCTGGGGGTCCTGGGGGGGTTTTGGGGAAGTTTTGGGGGTTTTGGGGGGGTCCTGGAGGGGTACTAGGGGGGGTTTTGGGGAGTTTTGGGGGTCCTGGGGGGTCCTGGGGGGGTCCTAGGGTGGTTTTGGGGGAGTTTTGGGGATCCTGGGGGTCCCGGACCCTGCGTGGCAGCAGCGGCTCCCGGCAGCACAAGTTTGACCTGGGGGCGCTGGGCAGGTGGGGAGGGGTCCTGGGGGGGTTTTTGGGGGGATTTGGGGGGGTCCCAGGGGGGTCTCTCTGAATTTGGGGATCCTGGGGGGGCTTTCTCTGAATTTGGGGGGTCCCAGGGGGGGTCTCTCTGAATTTGGGGGGTCCCGGGGGGTCTCTCTCTGTTTGGGGGGTCCCGGGGCGGGGTCTCTGAATTTGGGGGGTCCCGGGGGGTCTCTCTGAATTTGGGGGGGTCCCGGGGGGTCTCCCCTGGCCCAGCCCCGCGGCGCCCCCCGCAGGACGCTGGAGGGAATGTTCCAGAACGGGGGTCCCTCCATGGGGCTGGGGGGTTCCGGGGGGGTCTCTCTGAATTTGGGGGGTCCCGGGGGGGGTCTCCCTGAATTTGGGGAGGTCCCAGGGGGTCTCCCCAGCCCCGCGGCGCCCCCCGCAGGACGCTGGAGGGAATGTTCCGGAAGCTGAACAACCTCCTGGAGCGGCTGCACCAGTCCTACTTCCTGTACCTGCTGCCCTCGCTGGCGCGCTTCGTGTCCATCGGCGGCTACGCGCCCGCGCTGGGGCTGCTGCTGCTGCCGCTGGGCCTGCGCATATCCGGGCAAAAACGGGGGAAAATGGGCAAAAACGGGTAAAAACGGGGTAAAAATGGGCAAAACCGGGCAAAAACAGGCAAAACCGGGGTAAAAACGGGGTAAAAATGGGCAAAACCGGGGGCAGCGCTTCGTGTCCATCGGCGGCTACGCGCCCGCGCTGGGGCTGCTGCTGCTGCCGCTGGGCCTGCGCATATCCGGGCAAAAACGGGGGAAAACGGGGGAAAACGGGGAAAAAATGGGCAAAAACGGGCAAAAACGGGGTAAAAATGGGCAAAACCGGGGGCAGCGCTTCGTGTCCATCGGCGGCTACGCGCCCGCGCTGGGGCTGCTGCTGCTGCCGCTGGGCCTGCGCATATCCGGGCAAAAACGGGGGAAAATGGGCAAAAACGGGCAAAAACGGGGTAAAAATGGGCAAAAACGGGGTAAAAATGGGCAAAACCGGGGGCAGCGCTTCGTGTCCATCGGCGGCTACGCGCCCGCGCTGGGGCTGCTGCTGCTGCCGCTGGGCCTGCGCATATCCGGGCAAAAACGGGGGAAAACGGGCAAAAACGGGCAAAAACGGGGAAAAAATGGGCAAAACCGGGCAAAAACGGGGTAAAAATGGGCAAAACCGGGGTAAAAATGGGCAAAACCGGGGGCAGCGCTTCGTGTCCATCGGCGGCTACGCGCCCACGCTGGGGCTGCTGCTGCTGCCGCTGGGCCTGCGCATATCCGGGCAAAAACGGGGGAAAACGGGCAAAAACGGGCAAAAATGGGGTAAAAATGGGCAAAAATTGGGTAAAAATGGGCAAAACCGGGGTAAAAATGGGCAAAACCGGGGGCAGCGCTTCGTGTCCATCGGCGGCTACGCGCCCGCGCTGGGGCTGCTGCTGCTGCCGCTGGGCCTGCACATATCCGGGCAAAAACGGGGGAAAACGGGCAAAAACGGGCAAAAACGGGGAAAAAATGGGCAAAAACGGGGGAAAATGGGCAAAAACGGGGTAAAAATGGGCAAAACCGGGGGCAGCGCTTCGTGTCCATCGGCGGCTACGCGCCCGCGCTGGGGCTGCTGCTGCTGCTGCTGCTGCCGCTGGGCCTGCGCATATCCGGGCAAAAACGGGGGAAAACGGGCAAAAACGGGCAAAAACGGGGAAAAAATGGGCAAAACCGGGCAAAACCGGGGTAAAAATGGGCAAAACCGGGGTAAAAATGGGCAAAACCGGGGGCAGCGCTTCGTGTCCATCGGCGGCTACGCGCCCGCGCTGGGGCTGCTGCTGCTGCCGCTGGGCCTGCACATATCCGGGCAAAAACGGGGGAAAACGGGCAAAAACGGGGTAAAAACGGGGCAAAAATGGGCAAAAACGGGGGAAAATGGGCAAAAACGGGGTAAAAATGGGCAAAACCGGGGGCAGCGCTTCGTGTCCATCGGCGGCTACGCGCCCGCGCTGGGGCTGCTGCTGCTGCCGCTGGGCCTGCGCATATCCGGGCAAAAACGGGGGAAAACGGGCAAAAACGGGCAAAAACGGGGGAAAAATGGGCAAAAATGGGCAAAAACGGGGTAAAAATGGGCAAAACCGGGGGCAGCGCTTCGTGTCCATCAGCGGCTACGCGCCCGCGCTGGGGCTGCTGCTGCTGCCGCTGAGCCTGCGCATATCCGGGCAAAAACGGGGGAAAACGGGCAAAAACGGGGAAAAAATGGGCAAAACCGGGTAAAACCGGGGTAAAAATGGGCAAAACCGGGGGCAGCGCTTCGTGTCCATCGGCGGCTACGCGCCCGCGCTGGGGCTGCTGCTGCTGCCGCTGGGCCTGCGCATATCCGGGCAAAAACGGGGGAAAACGGGCAAAAACGGGCAAAAACGGGGCAAAAATGGGGTAAAAATGGGCAAAAATTGGGTAAAAATGGGCAAAACCGGGGTAAAAATGGGCAAAACCGGGGGCAGCGCTTCGTGTCCATCGGCGGCTACGCGCCCGCGCTGGGGCTGCTGCTGCTGCCGCTGGGCCTGCGCATATCCGGGCAAAAACGGGGGAAAACGGGCAAAAACGGGGGAAAAACGGGGTAAAAATGGGCAAAACCGGGCAAAAACGGGCAAAACCAGGGTAAAAACGGGGTAAAAATGGGCAAAACCGGGGGCAGCGCTTCGTGTCCATCGGCGGCTACGCGCCCGCGCTGGGGCTGCTGCTGCTGCCGCTGGGCCTGCGCATATCCGGGCAAAAACGGGGGAAAACGGGCAAAAACGGGGCAAAAACGGGGTAAAAATGGGCAAAACCGGGCAAAAACGGGCAAAACCAGGGTAAAAACGGGGTAAAAATGGGCAAAACCGGGGGCAGCGCTTCGTGTCCATCGGCGGCTACGCGCCCGCGCTGGGGCTGCTGCTGCTGCCGCTGGGCCTGCGCATATCCGGGCAAAAACGGGGGAAAACGGGCAAAAACGGGGTAAAAACGGGGCAAAAATGGGCAAAAACGGGGGAAAATGGGCAAAAACGGGGTAAAAACGGGGCAAAAATGGGCAAAAACGGGGGAAAATGGGCAAAACCGGGGTAAAAATGGGCAAAACCGGGGGCAGCGCTTCGTGTCCATCGGCGGCTACGCGCCCGCGCTGGGGCTGCTGCTGCTGCCGCTGGGCCTGCGCATATCCGGGCAAAAACGGGGGAAAACGGGCAAAAACGGGCAAAAACGGGGGAAAACGGGCAAAAACGGGGTAAAAATGGGTAAAACCGGGGTAAAAATGGGCAAAACCGGGGGAAAAATGGGCAAAAATTGGGAAAAAATGGGGGAAAATGGGCAAAAACGGGGAAAAAATGGGGAAAAACGGGCAGAAACGGGGAAAAACGGGGAGCAAAATGGGGGAAAACGGGAGAAAAGGGGGAAAAGGGGAGGAGCAGCAGAAGGGGTGGAAATGGGGAACGAGGGGGGGGATTTGGGGGCAAAGAGGGAATGGAGGGGGTGGGGGGGGTGGGGGCAGTTGGGGGTCATTGGGGGGGTCCAGGGGGGGGTCCAGGGGGTCCCGGCCCTTTCCTTGACCCCTCCCCCACGCCCTGGACCTGTGGATGCGGCTGAGCCGGAGCGAGGAGGGGGAGGGGGACCCCCCCCCCGGGGAGGTGAGCCCGGGACCCCCCCCCTGCGCCCCCCTGCGCTGACCCCGGGACCCCCGGGCTGACCCCTGACCCCGGGACCCCCAAACTCACCCCGAGACCCCCAAACTCACCCCGGGACCCCCAAATTCACCCCGAGACCCCCAAACTCACCCCGGGACCCCCAAACTCACCCCGGAACCCCCAAATTCACCCCAGGACCCCCAAATTCACCCCGGGACCCCCAATCTCCCCCCCAGCCCCCGGCCCTGCCCCCCAACCCCCCATCCTGCCCCATCCTCATCTCCAGCCCCCCCACCCTGACCCCCAGCACCCTCCCAGGACCCCCACCCTGACCCCTGGGACCCCCCGTGCCCCCCTTACTGACCCCGTGCCCCCCTTACTGACCCCTGTGCCCCCCTTACTGACCCCATGCCCCCTTACTGACCCCTGTGCCCCCCTTACTGACCCCTGTGCCCCCCTTACTGACCCCGTGCCCCCCTTACTGACCCCTGTGCCCCCCTTACTGACCCCGTGCCCCCTTACTGACCCCGTGCCCCCCTTACTGACCCCTGTGCCCCCCTTACTGACCCCTGTGCCCCCTTACTGACCCCTGTGCCCCCCTTACTGACCCCATGCCCCCTTACTGACCCCTGTGCCCCCCTTACTGACCCCTGTGCCCCCCTTACTGACCCCGTGCCCCCCTTACTGACCCCATGCCCCCTTACTGACCCCTGTGCCCCCCTTACTGACCCCATGCCCCCTTACTGACCCCTGTGCCCCCCTTACTGACCCCATGCCCCCCTTACTGACCCCTGTGCCCCCCTTACTGACCCCATGCCCCCCTTACTGACCCCTGTGCCCCCCTTACTGACCCCGTGCCCCCCTTACTGACCCCATGCCCCCCTTACTGACCCCATGCCCCCTTACTGACCCCTGTGCCCCCCTTACTGACCCCTGTGCCCCCCTTACTGACCCTGTGCCCCCCTTACTGACCCCATGCCCCCTTACTGACCCCTGTGCCCCCTTACTGACCCCGTGCCCCCTTACTGACCCCGTGCCCCCTTACTGACCCCATGCCCCCTTACTGACCCCATGCCCCCTTACTGACCCCTGTGCCCCCCTTACTGACCCCGTGCCCCCCTTACTGACCCCGTGCCCTCCGGGCAGGCCCGCGGGGGGGGGCTGCTGTGGCTGGTGCCCCCCGTGCTGGTGTCGGGGGCGGCGGGCACCGCGCTGCACCTGCTGCCCGTGCGCGGCCAGGCCGTGGCCACCCAGCACTTCCCGGTGGGCGAGGCCGAGGCCGTGGTGCTGGCCCTGATCGGCATCTACGTGGCCGGGATGGCACTGCCCCACAGCACCCACAGGTACGGGGTATGGGGGGCTGGCACTGCCCCACAGCACCCACAGGTACGGGGTATGGGGATGGCACTGCCCCACAGCACCCACAGGTACGGGGATGGCACTGCCCCACAGCACCCACAGGTACGGGGTATGGGGATGGCACTGCCCCACAGCACCCACAGGTACGGGGGGTATGGGGATGGCACTGCCCCACAGCACCCACAGGTACGGGGGGATGGCACTGCCCCACAGCACCCACAGGTACGGGGATGGCACTGCCCCACAGCACCCACAGGTACGGGGGGATGGCACTGCCCCACAGCACCCACAGGTACGGGGATGGCACTGCCCCACAGCACCCACAGGTACGGGGGGATGGCACTGCCCCACAGCACCCACAGGTACGGGGTATGGGGGGCTGGCACTGCCCCACAGCACCCACAGGTACGGGGTACGGGGATGGCACTGCCCCACAGCACCCACAGGTACGGGGGGTATGGGGATGGCACTGCCCCACAGCACCCACAGGTACGGGGTACGGGGATGGCACTGCCCCACAGCACCCACAGGTACGGGGATGGCACTGCCCCACAGCACCCACAGGTATGGGGATGGCACTGCCCCACAGCACCCACAGGTACGGGGCTGGCACTGCCCCACAGCACCCACCGGTACGGGGTATGGGGGTCCCTAAAGGGTCTGGGGGTCCCTGGGGGTGTGAGCAGTTCTGACCCCCCCGTGCCCCCCCAGGGCGCTGTCCGGCGGTGCCCAGCGGGGCTGGATGACCCTGAGGCCAGGGGGGTGGGGACACTGGGTGGCACTGGGTGGCACTGGGTGACACTGGGTGGCACTGGGTCACTCTGTGGGTGACTGTGGGTGGCAGTGGGTGGCACTGGGTCACTCTGGCTGACCCCTGGGCTGTCCGTGTCCCCCCAGGGCACTGTCCGGCGGTGGCCAGCGGGGCTGGATGACCCTGAAGCTGGTGGCCCTGCTGGCCCTGGGTGACCCTGGGCGGCACTGGGTGGCACTGGGTGGTACTGGGTGACCCTGGGCGGCACGGGGTGACCCTGGGCGGCACTGGGTGACCCTGGGTGGTACTGGGTGACACTGGTGACCCTGGGCTGTCCCCCCAGGGCGCTGTCCGGCGGTGGCCAGCGGGGCTGGATGACCCTGAAGCTGGTGGCCCTGCTGGCCCTGGCGCTGCTCCTCACCTGCCTGGCGCTGCTCAACTTCTCCCTGGGCTTCCTGCTCGGGGTCACCCTCGTGCCACCCGCGGCCGCCGTCCGGCCGGGGGGCAACAGGTGGGGCCCGGGGGGCAACCGGTGGGGCCTGGGGGCAACGGGTGGGGCGTGGGGTCTCTGGGTGGTTCCTGGGTGGTCTCTCGGGTTTCAGGGGTCTCTGGGTGCTCTCAGGGGTCTCTGGGTGCTCTCAGGGGTCTCTGGATGGTTCCTGGATGCTCTCAGGGGTCTCTGGGTGGTCTCTGGGTGCTCTCAGGGGTCTGTGGGTGGTCTCTGGGTGCTCTCAGGGGTCTCTGGGTGCTCTCAGGGGTCTGTGGGTGGTCTCTGGGTGCTCTCAGGGGTCTCTGGGTGCTCTCAGGGGTCTGTGGGTGGTTCCTGGGTGCTCTCAGGGCTCTCAGGGGTCCCTGCGTGCCCCGTGCCCATTGCAGGTTGCCCCCGGCCGTGCTCCTGGTGCTGACCACGCCAGGGGTGTCAAGGGTGACCGTCCCTGGGGGTCTCTGGGTGCTCTCAGGGGTCTCTGGGTGGTTCCTGGGGGTCTCTGGGTGGTCTCAGGGGTCTCTGGGTGTTCTCAGGGGTCTCTGGGTGGTCTCTGGGTGCTCTCAGGGCTCTCAGGGGTCTCTGGGTGGTTCCTGGGTGTTCTCAGGGGTCTCTGGGTGGTTCCTGGGTGTTCTCAGGGGTCTCTGGGTGGTTCCTGGGTGTTCTCAGGGCTCTCAGGGGTCTCTGGGTGGTTCCTGGGTGGTCTCTGGGTGGTCTCAGGGCTCTCTGGGTGGTTCCTGGGTGGTCTCAGGGGTCTCTGGGCTCTCAGGGCTCTCAGGGGTCTCTGGGTGGTTCCTGGGTGGTCTCTGGATGCTCTCAGGGGTCTCAGGGGTCTCTGGGTGGTCTCAGGGGTCTGTGGGTGGTTCCTGGATGCTCTCAGGGGTCTCTGGGTGGTCTCAGGGGTCTCTGGGTGGTTCCTGGGTGCTCTCTGGGTGCTCTCAGGGGTCCCTGCGTGCCCCGTGCCCGTTGCAGGTTGCCGCTGGCCATTCTCCTGGTGCTGACCACGCCGGGGCTGTCGCTGTTCCTGGCCGTGCTGCTGGAGCGGGAGCTGCTGGAGGCGCCGGCGGGGCTGGGCGAGGCCTGGCAGCGCTTCCTGGGGGCGCTGGGCCAGGGGCTGCTGCAGGAGCACCTGCACGGAGCCCACCTGAGCCCGCTGCTCGCCCTGGGCGCCTACCCCTGCTGGCTGCTGCTCTGGAACGTGCTCTTCTGGAAGTGACCGCTGCGGGATGGACACACGGACACGGGATGGACACAGGGATGGACACACGGACCCCTCACACCGACCCCACCTGAGCCCCCTGGGCGCCCACCCCTGCTGGCTGCAGCTCTGGAACGTGGACAGACAGACACGGGATGGACACACGGACACGGGATGGACACAGGGATGGACACACGGACAGAGCTCGGGCAGGGACAGACCCACGGGCAGTTCCACAGAGGGGCCCCCGGGACAGTGACAGCCCCGATGGAGCCACGGACAGAAACACGGACAGACCCCAGTGAGCCCCCAGACCCACGGACAGACCCACGGACAGAGCCACGGACAGACCCCGATGGCCCCCAGACCCACGGACAGAGCCACGGACAGACCCCGATGGAGCCCTGGACAGACCCACGGACAGACCCCGATGGCCCCCAGACCCACGGACAGACCCACGGACAGAGCCCTGGACCGGCCCTGCTGGGCCCCAGCCCTCCCCCACCCCCCCAGGGCCGCTCCCGGGGCTTCTCTGGGGGTCCCGAGGGGCCACCCCGGTGTGTCCCCCCCCCCTCCAACCGGACCGGGACCCCCGAACTGGGGGGGGGGGGGGAGATGGGCTCGGGGGGCGTGGCTTTGTAAAAGGGCGTGGCTTTTTGCGGGGGCGTGGCTTGGGGGCGTGACTTTGTAAAAGCGTGACTTTGAGGGGGCGTGGCTTTTGTGAAATGGGCGTGGTTTTAGGGGGCGTGGCTTTTGTGGGGGGCGTGTCCCGATCCCGTGCGAGTTTCCCGCCCTCCGCTGGGGGGCGCCCCAATAAAGCCGTCAGCGGATCCCGTGTCTCTCGCGGTGACGTCACTCCCGCCGCGCTCCCACGTCACTTCCGGGGCGTCGCGGCGCGTCCCCTCGACCTCGGCGATGGCGGCGCTGCGGGGCCTGCGGGGCCTCCCGGGGCTGCGGCACCTCCCGAGCCCGCCCGGGCCCGGCCTCGCTCCCCGCGCGCTGCTGCTCCCGCGGGGCGGCCCGGCCGCCGGCCCCGGCCCGGTGAGTGCGGCGCGGGGGGGGCGCGGGAAGGTCACGGGGGGCGGCGGCGCGGGGGGGGCCCGGGGCCGCCCCCTCAGAGCCCCGCTCGGGCCTCGGTGCCCGGCACCCGCCGCGGGCCCGGCCGCGGGGCGCGATCCGCCCTTCCCGGCGTCCTCGGTGTCCCCCGCGCTGCTCCGGTGCCTCCGCCGGTGTTCCCGGTGTCCCTGGTGCCCTCAGCCCGCCCGCGCTGCTCCGGTGCCTCCGCCGGTGTTCCCCGTGTTCCCCGGTGTTCCCCGGTGTTCCCGGTGTCCCCGGTGTCCCCAGCCCCGCCCGCGCTGCTCCGGTTCCGTTCCCGCCCCCCCGCCCCCCGCTCGGGGGTCCCGCGGTGCCTCCCCCGTTTCCCCCCCGCCCCTCCCGGTTCTCCGCTCCCGGTCCCGCTCTGCCCGCGGGGTCCTTTGCTCGCCCTTCCCGTCCCCGGGGCTCATCCCGGGGCTCCCCCTTCGCTCCGTGTCCCCCCCCGGTGCCCCCTGACCCCCCGTGTCCCCCCCAGGTGTCGGTGTGGTCGTTCCCGGGCCGTTCCGGTTCCCGTTCCGGTTCCCGTTCCCGTTCCCGGCGGGCGCTGGCGGCTCTGGGGGTGCTGCTGGGGGGGGGGTCGCTGTCGCTGGCGCTGGGGGGGGGCCCCCTGAGCGCGGGGGAGCTGGAGCTGCACCCCCCCAGCTTCCCCTGGAGCCACGGCGGGGCCCTGGCGGCGCTGGACCACGCCAGGTACCGGGGGGGACCGGGGGGCGTCTGGGGGGTCCTGGGGATGGGCTGGGGGGGCTCTGGAGCACAGCAGGTACCGGGGGGGGGGGGGAATCCTGGGGGGCATTTGGGGGCTCTGGGGGGGTCCTGGGAGGTCCTGGGGGGCTCTGGGGGGTCCTGGAGCACGGCAGGTACTGGGGGAGGGGGCTCTGGGGGGCTCTGGGGGGCACTGGGGGGCTCTGGAGCACAGCAGGTACTGGGGGAGGGGGCTCTGGGGGGCACTGGGGGGCTCTGGAGCACAGCAGGTACTGGGGGAGGGGGCTCTGGGGGGCTCTGGGGGGGCTCTGGAGCACAGCAGGTACTGGGGGAGGGGGCTCTGGGGGGCACTGGGGGGCTCTGGAGCACAGCAGGTACTGGGGGAGGGGGCTCTGGGGGGCTCTGGAGCACAGCAGGTACTGGGGGAGGGGGCTCTGGGGGGCTCTGGGGGGCACTGGGGGGCTCTGGGGGGCTCTGGCAGTGCCAGGGCACAGCAGGGATGGGGGGGGGGTCCCGAGGGTCTGAGCCCCCCTTTGCCCCCAGTGCGTGTGGGGGATCCGGGGCTGCTTTGGGGGTGGTTTGGGGTGGTTTTGGGGGTTTTTGGGGTGTTTTTGGGGTCTCTCAGCCCCCGCTGTCCCGCAGTGTGCGCCGCGGGTTCCAGGTGTGTTTGGGGTGGTTTTGGGGTGTTTTTGGGTTATTTTGGGGTCTCTCAGCCCGCGCTGTCCCGCAGTGTGCGCCGCGGGTTCCAGGTGTGTTTGGGGTGGTTTTGGGGTGTTTTTGGGTGTTTTTGGGGTCTCTCAGCCCCCGCTGTCCCGCAGTGTGCGCCGCGGGTTCCAGGTGTGTTTGGGGTGGTTTTGGGGTGTTTTTGGGTGTTTTTGGGGTCTCTCAGCCCGCGCTGTCCCGCAGTGTGCGCCGCGGGTTCCAGGTGTACCGCCAGGTGTGCTCCGCCTGTCACTCCATGGAATACGTGGCCTTCCGCAACCTCATCGGCGTCACCCACACCGAGGCCGAGGCCAAGGCGCTGGCGGAGGAGGTGACACCCCCGGGACCCCCCCAGTGCCACCTCCTGCCACCCCGGGGTCTCTCTGTCCCCATCCTGCCCTCCCAGTGTCCCTCTGTCCCTCTGTCCCTGTCCCTGAGCTGTCCCTGTCCCCGCAGGTGGAGGTGCAGGACGGTCCCGATGACAACGGGGAGATGTTCCTGCGGCCCGGCAAGATCTCCGACTACTTCCCCAAGCCCTACCCCAACGCCGAGGCCGCGCGGGCGGCCAACAACGGGGCGCTGCCCCCCGACCTCAGCTACATCGTCAACGCCCGGTGCGGGGCTTTGGGGGGCTTTGGGGGCTCCTGGGGGGCTTTGGGGTCACCCAACAACGGGGTGCTGATCTCCCCAGGCACGGGGGGGAGGATTCCGTGTTCTGGGGTCACTCTGACCCCTCTGACCCCTCTGACCCCGCTGTTCCCCAGGCACGGGGGGGAGGATTCCGTGTTCTGGGGTCACTCTGACCCCTCTGACCCCTCTGACCCCGCTGCTCCCCAGGCACGGGGGGGAGGATTCCGTGTTCTGGGGTCACTCTGACCCCTCTGACCCCTCTGACCCCGCTGTTCCCCAGGCACGGGGGGGAGGATTACGTGTTCTCGCTGCTCACCGGGTACTGTGACCCCCCCGCGGGGGTGGCCCTGCGCGAGGGGCTCCATTACAACCCCTACTTCCCGGGCCAGGCCATCGGCATGGCCCCCCCCATCTACGACGAGGTGCTCGAGTACGACGACGGTACGGGGGGCTGGGGGGGCCCGGGGGGGGCTGGGGGGGGGCTGGAAGGGGGATATGGGGGTCCTGGGGGAACTGGAAGGGGTCCGGGGGGGCTGGGGGGCTCCTGGGGGCGATATGGGGGGTCCTGGGGGGAGCCTGAGAGCGTTTGGGGTCTCTGGTGGAGGTTTGGGGGGGTCTGGTGGAGGTTTGGGGGGTCTCTGGTGGAGGTTTGGGGGGGGTCTGGTGGAGGTTTGGGGGGTCTCTGGTGGAGGTTTGGGGGGGGTCTGGTGGAGGTTTGGGGGTCTCTGGTGGAGGTTTGGGGGTCTCTGGTGTCTGGAGGGGGGGGGTCCTCGGGGGCTTTGGCCACTGCAGGTATTGGGGGAGGGGGCACAGGGGGGTCCAGGGGGGCTCTGAGCACCCCGGGGCAGCCTCGAGCAGGCCACAGTTCGGGGGGGCCCTGGGGGGTTCCCCCCGTCTGTGACAAGGGCTGGGGGGGTCCGGGGGGCTCCGTGGGGGTCTGTGGGGTCTGGGGGGGTCCATGGGAGTCCGTGGGGGTCTGGGGGGGTCCGTGGGTGTCCGGGGGGGTCCATGGGGGTCTCTGGGGGTCCGTGGGGGTCCGTGTCGGTCCGTGTGGGTCTGGGGGGGTCCGTGGGTGTCCGGGGGGGTCTCTGTGGGTCCTTGGGTGTCCGTGGGGATCTGTGTCGGTCCGTGTGGGTCTGTGGGGTCTGGGGGGGTCCGTGGGTGTCCGTGTGGGGCCCGTGGGGGTCTCTGGGGGTCCGTGCGGGTCCTGTGGGTCTCCGTGCGGGTCTGACCCCCCCGTGCCCCCCAGGGACCCCGGCCACCATGTCCCAGATCGCCAAGGACGTTTGCACCTTCCTGCGCTGGGCGGCCGAGCCCGAGCACGACCACCGCAAACGGATGGGCCTCAAGGTGGGTCTGGGGTCCTGGGGGGGCCCTGGGGGGGCTCTCGGTGCCCCCCGGGCCCCCCTGAGCCCCCCGTGCCCCACAGATGCTGCTGCTCTCGGGGCTGCTGGTGCCCCTGCTCTATTACCTGAAGCGGCACAAGTGGGCGGTGCTCAAGAGCAGGAAGATGCTCTACCGGCCCCCCAAGTAGGGCCGGGACCCCCGGTACCGGCCCCCCGAGTAGGGGGGAGGGCAGGGGAGGGGCTGCGGGCCCCCCCAGCAGGGGCATTGGGGGGTCCGAGCCCCCCCCTCGTGTTCAGCTCTGGCCTCGGCCCCCGGGGGGGCGGCGGGGCCGGGAATAAAGTCTGGGGTTCCACAGGAAAAGGGGGCGAGGGGCTGCTTCTGTCCGCGATGGGGGTGGGGCTGGGGGGCTGTGGGGATGGGAGAGGGGCTGGGGGGCTGTGGGGGTGGGAGAGGGGCTGCTTCTGTCCGCGATGGGGGTGGGGCTGGGGGGCTGTGGGGATGGGAGAGGGGCTGTGGGGGTGGGAGAGGGGCTGGGGGGCTGTGGGGGTGGGAGAGGGGCTGCTTCTGTCCGGGCTGGGGGTGGGAGTGGGGTGGGTTCTGTCCAGGCTGGGGGCTGGGGGGGCTGGGGGGCTGTGAGTGGGTGTGGGGCTGCTTCTGTCCGGGCTGGGGGCTGTGGGGTGGGAGTGGGGTGCGTTCTGTCTGGGATGGGGGCTGGGGGCTGGGACTGGGGCTGTGGGGCTGGACGTGGGGCTGGCTGTGCCCCAGACTGGGCTGTGCTGGGGCCGTGAGCCAGGCTGTGGGTCAGGCCATGGGTCAGGCCATGGGTTCAGGCCGTGAGCCAGGCCATGGGTCAGGCCATGGGTCAGGCTATGGGTCAGGCCAGGCCGTGGGTCAGGCCATGGGTCAGGTCAGGCCGTGGGTCAGGTCAGGCCGTGGGTCAGGCCATGGGTCAGGCTATGGGTCAGGTCAGGCCGTGGGTCAGGCCATGGGTCAGGCTATGGGTCAGGCCAGGCTGTGGGTCAGGCCATGGGTCAGGCTGTGGGTCAGGTCAGGCCGTGGGTCAGGCCAGGCCAGGCCGTGTTCCCACCGCTGTCCCCACTGGTTTTGGGGTCTCACTGAGCTCCAGCTCCCCCTGACCCACCCCAGAAGTGACCCCTGTCCCCTACCCCAGGAGTGACCCCTGTCCCCCTCACTGTCCCCCCACCCCGGGGTGACCCCCGTGCCCCCCGCCGCTGGCCCCCGTGCCAGGCTGTGGCCCTCAGTGGCTTTATTGGGCCCCCCGGGCCGTGCCCCCCGCGGGTCCCGGGGCCCTGAGGCCGTTCTGTGTCCGTCGGCCCTGGCCCAGTGTCCGTCCCGTCTGTCCGTCTGTCCGGCCGGCCCTGGCCCCGTGCCCGCTCTCCCTCCGGCCCCACGGACGGGGCCCTCCCGGTGCCCTCGGGCGTGTCCGGGCCCGGAGCCGGGCGCTGCCTCCGCCGCTCCCTTGGTGTCCCCGGGGGTGTCCTGGGGGTGTCCTGGGGGTGTCCTGGGGGTGCCCTGGGGTCAGTGGCAGTTCTGGCACTGGGGGTGGCACCTCTGGCCGTTGACGTTGCAGCGACAGCCGCCACTGGTGTCACCAGGGCCCTGCGGGGGTCAGGGGTCAGAGGTCAGGGGGAGCCCAGCCTGGGGTCACCCTGTGTCCCCCCAGGGGTCAGAGGTCAGGGGGAGCCCAGCCTGGGGTCACTCTGTGTCCCCTCGGCTCCCTGTGCCCCTCCTTGCTCCCCCCGGACCCCCCGGGCCCCCCGTCACCCCCAGTGCAGCCCCTTGGTGACCCCCCCTCATCCCGGGACCCCTTGAGACCCCCCAGGACCCCCCGAGCCCCCAGTCCCCATCGGGGTCCCTTGGTGACCCAGCAGATCTCGGTGTGGCACACGGTGCACTGGATCCCCCTGGATCCCCTGGATCCCCCGGATCCCCCCGGATCCCCCCAGCCCCCCTGAGCCCCCCAGCCCCCCTCACCGCCGGCCCCCAGCGCGGTCCCTTGGTGACCCAGCAGATCTCGGTCTGGCACACGGTGCACCGGATCCAGTCGCACCCGTCCTTCTTCTGCACCACGATGCGGCACGTGGGGCAGTGCATGGCCTCGCCCCGCTGCACCAGCGTCTGGGGGGGGCCCGGGGGGGTGTCAGGGCCGCGGGGAACCCCCCGGGCCGCCCCCCAAAGCCCCCCCAAGCCCCGCACCTGCAGCATGTCCCGCGTCTGCCGCGCGGCCGCGTCGTCCAGCGCCCGCAGCTGCAGCTCGTCCTGGTACTGGCGGCAGTTCTGGCCCTCGTGGATGGCCTGGGGACGGGCGGGCTCAGCGCTGGCACCCCCGGGAGCCCCCCGGAGCCCCCCGGGAGCCCCCCGGGCCCACCTTGCACAGGAGGCAGTTGAGGGCCCCGCACACCGGGCACGGGAACTCGTTGACGGCGTCCTCGTAGAAGCACCAGCCCGGGCAGTCGCGGCCGCGGCAGTGGAAGCTGTTCCGGCTGCGGCGCTCGGCCAGCGCCAGCCCCCGCGCCAGGAAGCGCGCGTGCTCCTCGGGGGACAGCAGCTGCCGGGCGGGGGGCGTTGGCACCTCCCGAGCCACCGGCACCCACCCGCGGGGACCCCCGGGACACCGACACCCACCCGTGGGACACCCGTGGGACACCCCGAGGCACTGACACCCATCCCTGGGACATCCCGGGGCACTGACACCCACCCCTGGGACACCCCCGGGACACCCCGAGGCACTGACACCCACCCGTGGGACACCCCCGGGACACCCCGAGGCACTGACGCCCACCCGTGGGACACCCCTGAGTCACTGACACCCACCCGTGGGACACCCCTGAGTCACCGGCACCCACCCGCGGGGACCCCCGGGACACCGACACCCACCCGTGGGACACCCCCGGGACACCCTGAGTCACTGACACCCACCCGTGGGACACCCCCGGGACACCCCGAGTCACTGACACCCACCCGTGGGACACCCATGGGACACCCGTGGGACACTGACACCCACCCGTGGGACACCCCTGAGTCACTGACACCCCCCCGGACCCCCCGGACCCCCCGGCCCACGCACCGCGCGGATCTCGCGCTCCTGCAGGTGGCTGCCGCAGGCGTAGGTGGCATCGCGGAAGGGGCAGGGCACCAGCGGCTCCTCGCTGTAGGTGATCACCTGGCGCAGGCACTCCCTGGGCACAGAGGGGTCACCCTGGGCGGGGGCTCGGGGGTGGGCACCGGGGGGGCTGGGGGTGGGCACTGGGCACTGGGGGGGCTCAGGGTGGGCACTGGGAGGGCTCAGGGATGGACACTGGGCACTCTGGGGGCTCGGGGTGGCTCTTGGGGCCGGTCACTGGGGGGGGGGGGGGCTCCGTGGGGTCACTTTGGGGCTGGGGGATGTTGGCACCGGCCCTGGCAATTCGGGGGGGGGTCCCAGGGCTGTGTCACTGCAAACGTGGGGGGTCCCGGGGGGTCCCTATGGGGCCGGGGGCACCCTGGGGTTGGTCCCGGTGATGTTGGGGATGTCCTGGGGGGTCCGGGGGTGTCCCGGGGGTGTCAGGGGTTGGTCCCGGGGGTGTCCCGGCGCCGGTACCGGCAGAAGCTGTGCAGGCAGTCCCGCAGCAGCACCCCCCGGCCCGCCGGCACCGGCTGCAGGCAGATCCCGCACTCCAGCGGCTCCGGGTTCGGCACCAGCTCCGCCTCCTCCGCCCGCAGCAGCTGCTGGAAGTTCCGCTGCCGCTCCGCCTCCAGCGCCTGCGGGGAACGGGGACAGCGGGGAAATGACGGGGAAAGGATGGGGAAATTATTGGGAAATGACGGGGAAACGACGGGAAATTACTGGGAAATGATGGGGAAACGACGGGATATGATGGGGAAAATGGGGCTGGGATGGTCCCAGCGAGGAGCGGGAATGGTGCAGGTCATGGAACGGCCCCAGTGAGGAATGGGAACGGCCCCAGTGAGGATGGGAACGGTCCCAGTGGGGAATGGGAACGGCCCCAGTGAGGGAATGGGAACGGCCCCAGTGAGGGAATGGGAACGGCCCCAGTGAGGGAATGGGAACGGCCCCAGTGAGGAATGGGAACGGCCCCAGTGGGGAATGGGAACGGCCCCAGTGGGAATGGGAACGGCCCCAGTGAGGGAATGGGAACGGCCCCAGTGGGAATGGGAACGGCCCCAGTGAGGAATGGGAACGGCCCCAGTGGCGAATTGGAACGGCCCCAGTGGGAATGGGAACGGCCCCAGTGAGGGATGGGAACGGCCCCAGTGGGGAATGGGAACGGCCCCAGTGGGAATGGGAACGGCCCCAGTGAGGAATGGGAACGGCCCCAGTGGGGAATGGGAATGGCCCCAGTGGGGAACAGCCCCGGGGCGGGAAGAGGAAAATGGGAAGGGGAAAAGGGGAAAAGGAGGGGGAGCAGAAAAAGGAAAAAGAGGGAAAAATGGAAAAGAGAAAGGGGAGAAGGGGAAATGAAAGAAGGAAAGGGGAGAAGGGGAAGGGGAAAAGGGAAGCAGCGAGAAAAGGGGGAAAGCAAATGGAAAAGGGGGAAAAGGGAAGGGAAAGGAAAAGGGAAGGGAAGGGAAGGGAAGGGAAGGGAAGGGAAGGGAAAAGGGAAGGGAAGGGAAAAGGGAAGGGAAAAGGGGAAGGGAAGGGAAGGGGAAGGGGAAAGGAAAGGGAAAGGGGAAGGGAAAAGGGAACGGAAAGGAAAAGGGAAAAGGGGAAGGGAAAAGGGGAAGGGAAAAGGGGAAGGACAAGGCAAGGCTGCCCCGCCCTGAGCCGTGTCCCCCAGTGTCCCCAGCTCACCAGGGGCTCCCGGGGGCTCCCAGGGACATTCTGGGGACACTTGGCGGGGTTCCCCCCCCGGAGACGCTCTGGGGGATCCCCAGCATCCGGCTGGGACGGGTCCCCCCTGCCCCGGTGCCCCCCGAACCCCCCGATCCCCCCCAGCGCCGATCCCGCCCCCCCCACAGACGGAGCCGCCGGAGCCGGGGGTGGGACGAGGCTTTAATGGGGTGGCAGAACCGGGGCCCCCAAATCCGGGGTCACAGCTCAGTAGAGACCCCCCAGACACCCCCCCCCCATTCCCACAGTGCCGGGTGAGGACTCAGAGACCCCAAAGCTGAGACCCCCAAACCTGGGACCCCCAAACCTGAGAGACCCCAAAGCTGAGAGACCCCCAAAGCTGAGACCCCCAAACCCGGGATCCCCAAACCTTAGAGACCCATAAACCTGGGACCCCCAAAGCTGAGACCCCAAACCTGGGACCCCCAAACCTGGGACCCCCAAAGCTGAGAGACCCCAAAGCTGAGACCCCCAAACCTGGGACCCCCAAAGCTGAGACCCCCAAACCTGGGACCCCCAAAGCTGAGAGACCCCCAAGCTGAGAGACCCCCAAAGCTGAGACCCCCAAACCCGGGATCCCCAAACCTTAGAGACCCATAAACCTGGGACCCCCAAAGCTGAGACCCCAAACCTGGGACCCCCAAACCTGGGACCCCCAAAGCTGAGAGACCCCAAAGCTGAGAGACCTCAAAGCTGAGAGACCCCAAACCTTAGAGACCCGAAACCTGAGACCCCCAAACCTGCGAGACCCCAAAGCTGAGATCCCCAAGCCTGAGAGACCCCAAAGCTGAGACCCCCAAACCTGGGACCCCCAAAGCTGAGAGACCCCAAAGCTGAGACCCCCAAACCTGAGAGACCCCAAAGCTGAGACCCCCAAACCTGGGACCCCCAAACCTGAGAGACCCCAAAGCTGAGACCCCCAAACCTGGGACCCCCAAAGCTGAGAGACCCCAAAGCTGAGAGACCCCAAAGCTGAGACCCCCAAACCTGGGACCCCCAAACCTGAGAGACCCCAAAGCTGAGACCCCCAAACCTGGGACCCCCAAACCTGAGAGACCCCAAAGCTGAGACCCCCAAACCTGGGACCCCCAAACCTGAGAGACCCCAAAGCTGAGAACCCCAAAGCTGAGACCCCCAAACCCGGGATCCCCAAACCTTACAGACCCATAAACCTGGGACCCCCAAAGCTGAGACCCCAAACCTGGGACCCCCAAACCTGAGAGCCCCAAACCTGTGAGACCCCAAAGCTGAGATCCCCAAGCCTGAGAAACCCCAAAGCTGAGAGACCCCAAAGCTGAGACCCCCAAACCTGGAACCCTCAAACCCAAGAGACCCCAAACCTGACACTCCCAAAATCTCAGAGACCCCCTGAGCACGGCTCCCCCCAAACCTGAGCCCCCCCAAACCTGAGCCCCCCCATCCAGGAGTCCCAGAGCCTCAGGGACCCCCAAGCCTGAGCCCCCCAGAGCCCCCCCAAACCTGAGCCCCCCCCTCGAGCTGCCCCACCCCCCCAGGGGACAATGCCGGGGGGCAGTGACCGGCCCGGCCCCTCCCCCCACCCCGGGGACCCCCCGAGCGAGCAGCACATCCCCCCCAAACCCCCCCGTGCAGGGGGTCCCGGGGGTCCCGGGGGGGGTCCCGGGGGGGTCCCAAGGGTCAGGAGGGTCTGGGGAGTCCCAGGGGGTCTTGAGGGGTCCTGGGGGGGGTCCCGGGGGGGTTTGGGGGGGGTCCCGGGGTTTTTTGGGGGGGTCCCGGGTCAGCCGAGCTCGGAGCAGAGGCGGAGGAATCCCTGCAGGGCCCCGTCGGAGCCGTCCTGGCTCCGTCCCTGCTCCCGGCGGGATCCGGATGGGAGAGGGGAGAGGGGAGAGAAGGAGAGAAGGAGAGGGGAGAGAGGGGAGAGAGGGAGAGGGGAGAGAGGGGAGAGAGGGAGAGGGGAGAGAGGGGAGAGAGGGAGAAGGATCCATCAGTGCCCACTGGGACCCCCGAGCCCCCGGGACCCCCTCCCGGGGGGTGTTGGAACGGGACCGGATCCCGGGAATGGGAACAGGAACGGGGATGGATCCCAGGAACGGGGATGGATCCCGGGAATGGGAACGACCCAGCGCCTCCCGGGCTGGTGCAGGGGAGGGACAGAGAGACGGATCCCCGATCCTGGCACTGCCCGATCCCTGATCCCGGCACTGCCCAGTGCCCGATCCCTGATCCCGGCACTGCCCCATCCCTGATCCCGGCACTACCCAATGCCCGATCCCCGATCCCAGAGCTGCCGGCTCCACCCTGACCCCAGGACCGGTGGATCCCTGCTCCCACCAGATCCCTCTCAACTCCAGCCCATTCCTCCCAGATCGTCCCAGTTCCTGCCCCCACGGGGTCCCATCCCAGCACTGGATCCCCGATCCCCGGCACAGCCACGGCACCGAATGGGACTCGGGGAATCCCTGGGTGCGTCCCCTCCCCCCCGTCCCGCTCCTTGGAACAGCGCAGGATCCCGGTGTCCCCATCCCTGCAGGATCCCAGTGTCCCTGTAGGATCCCAGTGTCCCCATCCCTGCAGGATCCCGGTGTCCCCATCCCTGCAGGATCCCAGTGTCCCTGTAGGATCCCAGTGTCCCCATCCCTGCAGGATCCCGGTGTCCCCATCCCTGCAGGATCCCGGTGTCCCCATCCCTGCAGGATCCCGGTGTCCCCATCCCCCAATGCCGGATCCCCCAATCTTGGTACTGCTGGATCCACCCCAATCCCGGCACCCCTGGATCCTCCTCGATCCCACAACCACTGGATCCCCTGTGATCCACCGGATCCCTGACCCCACCGATCCCTGACCCCATTGATCCCTGACCCCACCGATCCCTGATCCCCGGATCCGGTACCTGCTGGCACTGGCGGGTCCCGTCCTGCTCCCTCTGCAGCCGCTGCTGCTCTGCGGGGTCGGGGCGGTGCCCGCCGGGCACCCGGTACCCCTCGGGCCGGGGGGAGCTGCACATCTCACAGCCGGGGCGCGTGGGCTTGTTCAGGAACGTGCACCGGGGGCACGGCCAGCCCGCCTGCAACGGGCACCGGGGGCATGGGAACGGGCACCGGGGGCACGGCCAGCCCGCCTGGAATGGGCACCGGGGGCATGGGAACGGGCACCGGGGGCACGGCCAGCCCGCCTGCAACGGGCACCGGGGGCATGGGAACGGGCACCGGGGGCACGGCCAGCCCGCCTGCAACGGGCACGGGCATGGGAACGGGCACCGGGGGCACGGCCAGCCCGCCTGGAATGGGCACCGGGGGCATGGGAACGGGCACCGGGGGCATGGGAATGGGCACGGGCATGGGAACGGGCACCGGGGGCATGGGAATGGGCACGGGCATGGGAACGGGCACCGGGGGCACGGCCAGCCCGCCTGCAACGGGCACCAGGGGCATGGGAACGGGCACCGGGGGCATGGGAACGGGCACAGGCATGGGAACGGGCACCGGGGGCACGGCCAGCCCGCCTGCAACGGGCACCAGGGGCATGGGAACGGGCACCGGGGGCATGGGAATGGGCACGGGCATGGGAACGGGCACCGGGGGCACGGCCAGCCCGCCTGGAATGGGCACCGGGGGCATGGGAACGGGCACCGGGGGCACGGCCAGCCCGCCTGGAATGGGCACCGGGAGCATGGGAACGGGCACGGGCATGGGAACGGGCACCGGGGGCATGGGAACGGGCACCGGGGGCATGGGAACGGGCACGGGCATGGGAACGGGCACCGGGGGCATGGGAACGGGCACGGGCATGGGAACGGGCACCGGGGGCATGGGAACGGGCACGGGCATGGGAACGGGCACCGGGGGCACAGGAACGGGCACCGGGGGCACGGCCAGCCTGCCTGCAACGGGCACGGGCATGGGATCGGGAATGGGCACCGGGGCAGCGCCTGCCCTCGGGCACCGGGAACAGAACGGGATCAGGGCTGAGCTCGGATTCTCCCCGGAACTCTGGGAATGGGGAATGGGCTGGGAGCCGCCCCCAACCCGAACCCGCTCCGGTGAGGGCAGGCGGGGATCAGGGATCGGGATCAGGGATTGGGATCGGGATCAGGGATTGGGATCAGGGATTGGGATCCAGGATCAGGATCAGGGATTGGGATTGCGATCGGGATTGGGATCGGGATCAGGGATCGGGATCAGACAGGACCCCCCGTACCTGCTCCGGTGAGGGCGGGCGGGGCTCAGGGATTGGGATTGGGATTGGGATCAGGGATCGGGATCAGGGATCAGGATCGGGATCGGGATTGGGATCAGGGATCGGGATCAGGGATCGGGATCAGACAGGACCCCCCGTACCTGCTCCGGTGAGGGCGGGCGGGGCTCAGGGATTGAGATCAGGATTGGGATCAGGGATCGGGATCAGGGATCAGGGATCGGGATCAGGGATCAGGATCGGGATCGGGATTGGGATCAGGGATCGGGATCAGGGATCAGGGATCAGGATCGGGATCGGGATTGGGATCAGGGATTGGGATCGGGGATCAGGGATCGGGATCAGGCAGGACCCCCCGTACCTGCTCCGGTGAGGGCGGGCGGGGCTCAGGGGCCGCGGGCGGGGCCCCGGCGCCGTCCCAGAGCTGCAGCGAGTCCAGGTGCTCGCGGACGTCGCCGGTGTCCGCCCGCTCCGGGGGCTCCGGGCCACGGCCTGCGGACACAGCCGGACACGGGACGGGCTGGCACCGGCCGGGAACGGGACACGGAGGGAGAGGGAGGGAACGGGAGCAGGAGAGGGAGGAGGAGGAGGAGGAGAAGGAGGAGGAGAAGTGGGTGAGGAAGGAGCAGGATGGGGAGGGCGCGGAAGGAAGAGGAGTGGGAGCAGGATGAGGATGATGAAGGAGGAGCAGCGTCAGGGAAGAGCAGGGTGAGGAAGAGGAGGAAGGAGCAGAGCGAGGATGAGGATGAAGATGCCGTGGGCTCTCCCTGTGCCTGTGCCAGGAGCGGAAGGAGCAGGGTCAGGAAGGAGCAGGATGAAAGCGAGGGGGATGATGATGATGATGAGAATGACGATGATGAGGATGAAGACAAGACTCCCGTGCCCCCGTAGCTGTGCCAGGCGAGGAAGGAGCAAGAATGAGGAAGCAGCAAAGTGAGAAAGGAGCAGGGCGAGGAAGCAGCAGCGTGAGGATGATGATGATGACAATGACGATGATGATGATGATGACGACGATGATGATGACGACGATGATGATGACGACGATGATGAGCAGCGCTCTCCCATGCCCCGAACCTGCACCAGGCGAGGAAGGAGCGGGATAGGGAAACAGCAGGGTGAGGAAGCAGCAGGGTGAGGAAGCAGCAGGGTGAGGAAGCAGCAGGGTGAGGAAGGAGCAGGGTGAGGATGAGGATGACGATGAGGATGATGACAATCACGCTCCCGCGCCCCGTACCTGCGCCAGGCGAGGTGCCCGCGTCCCCGGCGGCGTTGGCGGGCGCGTCCAGCGCCAGGGCGCGGAGCAGGCCGTGCGCCTGCTGCTCCCGGTAGCGCTGCGGGCTCAGCCCCGCCGCCCGCGCCGACAGCAGGAACAGGAAGGCCGGGTCCCCGTCGCGGCGGATCCCGTAGGAGCCCAGGCTGCGGCCGTCCGAGCACAGGCTCTGCCCGATGATCCAGCGCTGCGCCAGCGGGTGGAAGCCGTACTCGCGGAACACCTGCGGGGATCCCGGCGGGATCAGGGGAGATCCCGGGGGGAATCCAGGGGAGAGCCCGGGGGGAATCCAGGGGAGAGCCCGGGGGGAAATCCAGGGGAGAGCCCGGGGGGAAATCCAGGGGAGATCCCGGGGGAAATCCAGGGGAGAGCCCAGGGGGAAATCCAGGGGAGATCCCAGGGAAAAGCCCCAGGGGGATCCCGGGGGGAAATCCAGGGGAGATTTCAGGGGAAAGCCCAGAGGGGATCCCAGGGGAGATCATGGGGGAAACCCAGGTGAGATCCCAGGCAAAGGCCGGGGCAGACCCCAGGGGAACCCCAGGGCCGATCCCAAGGGAAATCCTGGGGAAACCTCGGGGCAGATCCCAGGGAAAAGCCAAGGCGAGCCCCAGGTGATCCCGGGAATCCGATTGCCCCAGAGCAGGGGCCGGCCCAGCCCCCAGGGGATCCCAGTGACCCCAGTGACCCCATCCCCCCCCAGGTGACCCCAGTGACCCCACTGGCCCCAGGTGACCCCAGTGACCCCATTCCCCCCCAGTGACCCCAGGTGACCCCAGTGACCCCGTCCTCCCCCAGGTGACCCCAGTGACCTCATCCCCCCCCCAGGTGACCCCAGTGACCCCATTCCCCCCCAGGTGACCCCAGGTGACCCCGCTGACCCCGCACCTGCTCCTTGAGTGTGCCGATGGTGATGTGGGGCTGCACCCGCAGGGTGATGCTGGCCGAGGACGTGGCGTCCTCCACCCCCACCGGCATGCTGGGAACGACAGGGAATAGCGGGATTTGGGATTTGGGATTTGGGGTATGGGGTACAGCATGCTGGGAACGACAGGGAATAGTGGGATTTGGGATTTGGGGTATGGGGTATGGGGTATGGGGTACAGCATGCTGGGAATGACAGGGAATAGTGGGATTTGGGATTTGGGATTTGGGGTATGGGGTACAGCATGCTGGGAATGACAGGGAACAGCGGGATCTGGGATTTGGGATTTGGGATATGGGGTACGGCATGCTGGGAATGACAGGGAATAGTGGGATTCGGGATTTGGGATTTGGGGTATGGGGTACAGCATGCTGGGAATGACAGGGAACAGCGGGATTTGGGATTTGGGATTTGGGGTATGGGGTATGGGGTACAGCACGCTGGGAACGACTGGGAACAGCGGGATTTGGGATTTGGGATATGGGGTATGGCATGCTGGGAATGACAGGGAACAGCGGGATTTGGGATTTGGGATATGGGGTATGGAATATGGGGTACATCATGCTGGGAACGACAGGGAACAGCGGGATTTGGGAGAGGGGGTGTGGGACAATGGGATATGGGATACCAGACAGGGGACATGGGATGTGGGATACGGCGTTCTGGGAACGATGGGAATTACGGGATTTGGGATTTGGGACACTGAGCTCGGGATAAAGGACACAGCACGCTGGGAATGATGGGAAACGTTGGGATCTGGAATTTGGGATTTGGGACACAGGGCACGGGATAAAGGACACAGCGCGCTGGGAACAACGGGAAATGTTGGGATTTGGGATCTGGGATTTGGGATTTGGGACACAGGGCATGGGATAAAGGACACAGCGCACTGGGAACAACGGGAAATGTTGGGATTTGGGATCTGGGATTTGGGATTTGGGACACAGAGCATGGGATAAAGGACACAGTGTGCTGGGAACAATGGGAAATGCTGGGATCTGGGATTTGGGACACAGGGCATGGGATAAAGGAGGATTTGGGATTTGGGACACTGAGTACAGGATAAAGGACACAGCGTGCTGGGAACAACGGGAAATGCTGGGATCTGGGATACGGCATGCTGGGGATTCTGGGAAACACCGGGATAACACCGGGATAACACCGGGATAACACCGGGACAGGGGAACGGAGGGGAGCGGGAGGGAGGAGGAGGAGGGAGAAAAAGAAGGGAAGAAGGAGGAAGAGGAAGTGGAGGAAGGCAGGAGGATGGAGATGGGGGGAGGAGGAGGAAGAAAAGGAGAAAGCAGAAGGATGGAGGGGGGAGAGGAGGGAGAAAGGAGGAAAAGGAGGAAAAGAAGGAAAAGGAGGAAAAGGAGGAAAAGGGGGAAAAAAGGAGGAGAAGGAGGAGAAGGAGGAGAAGGAGGAGAAGGAGGAGAAGGAGGAAAAGGAGGAAAAGGAGAAGAAGAAAAAGAAAGGAGAAGGGGGAGGGAGGGGCTGGGGAGGGAGAGGGGGAGGAAGGCAGAGGATGAGGAAGGAGGATGAGGAGGGAGAATAAGGAGGGAAGATAAGGAAGGAGGATGAGGAGGGACAAGGAGGAAAGAGAATGAGGAGGGAGGATGAGGAGGGAGGAGGAGGAAGGAGGATGAGGAGGGAGGAGGAGGAAGGCAGGAGAAGGAAGGCAGAGGATGAGGAAGGAGAATGAGGAGTGAGGATGAGGAGCGAGGATGAGGAGGGAGAAGGAGGAAGGCAGGAGGATGAAGAGGGAGGAGGATGATGAGGAGGAGGAAGGCAGGAGAATGAGGATGAGGATGAGCGAGGAGGAGGAAGGCAGAGGACGAGGAAGGAAGATGAGGAAGACAGGAGAACGAGAAAGATAAGGAGAAGGAAGGCAGGGGATGAGGAGGATGAGGAGGATGAGGAGCAGGAAGGCAGGAGGATGAGGAGGAGGAGGAGGAAGGCACGGGACGAGGAGGAGGACAAGGAGGAAGGCAGGAGGAGGAGGAGGAGGAAGGCAGGAGGAGGAGGAGGAGGGAGGAGGATGAGGAGTGAGGAGGAAGGCAGAGGATGAGGAGGGAGGAGGAGGAAAGCAGAACGATGAGGATGAGAAAGGCAGGAGGATGAGGATGAGGAGGATGAGAATGAGAATGAGGAGGAGCAGGAGGATGAGGAGGAGGAGGAGGAAGGCAGGGGATGGGGATGAGGATGAGGATGAGGAGGATGAGGAGGGAGGAGGAGGAGGAAGGCAGGGGATGAGGAGGATGAGGATAAGGATGATGAGGATAAGGAGGATGAGCAGGATGAGGAAGGCAGGGGATGAGGATGATGATGACGATGAGGACGAGGATGACGGGGAGGACGAGGAGGATGAGGAAGGCCGCGGCTCACCTGACGTCGGGCGCGGGGCCGTCGCGCAGGCTCACGCTGAGCTCCGCCTGCAGCCCGGCCAGCGCCGCCGCGCTCTGCGCCGCCACGGCCGCGTCCCCACACGCGATGGCCTCGGCCAGGCGCAGCGCCAGCTCCTCTGCGGACACCGCACGGACACGGCGTGGACACGGGGCGGACACGGGGCGGACACGGGAGGGACACGGGGCGGACACGGGGCGGACACGGGAGGGACACGGGAGGGACACGGGATGGACACGGCGTGGACACGGGGCGGACACGGGATGGACACGGGGCGGACACGGGGCGGACACGGGAGGGACACGGGACAGAGGGACGGACAGCGGGAGGGACACAGGATGGACATGGGATGGACACGGGACAGAGGAATGGACAGTGGGATGGACACGGCACGGACACGGGGTGGACACGGGAGGGACACGGGATGGACACAAGGCGGACACGGGAGGGACACGGCGTGGACATGGGGCGGACACGGGATGGACACGGGATGGACACGGGGCGGACACGGGATGGACACGGGGCGGACACGGGAGGGACACGGGATGGACACGGGATGGACACGGGGCGGACACGGGAGGGACACGGGAGGGACACGGGGCGGACACGGGATGGACATGGGATGGACACGGGATGGACACGGGATGGACACAGGACAGAGGGACGGACACGGGATGGACACGGGATGGACACGGGACAGAGGGATGGACATGGGAAGGACACGGGCTGGACACGGGATGGACACAGGACAGAGGGACGGACACGGGACAGAGGGATGGACATGGGAAGGACACGGGCTGGACACGGGAGGGACACGGGACAGAGGAACGGACACGGGACAGAGGGACAGACATGGGGTGGACACGGGATGGACAGCGGGATGGACAGCGGGGATGGACAGCGGGGATGGACAGCGGGATGGACAGCGGGGATGGACAGCGGGGATGGACAGCGGGATGGACAGCGGGATGGACAGCGGGATAGACAGCGGGAGGGGACATGTCCCAGCTCCCCGGGCGGGAGTGGCTCAGCCCGGGCACACAGCGGGGACAGGAGGGGACAGGAGGGGACAGGAGGGGACAGGAGGGGACACAGTGGGGACAGGAGGTGCCGGGGGGGCCGGGCTCTGCTCCCAGGGCCCGGGGCCAGGGCCGGGACAATCGGCCCCAGGCCCCGCTGGGATCTCGGGGACGCTCCCCGGGCAGGGCCGCACTGCCCTTCGCACCCGGGGGTGGCCCCGGTGGGGCTGGGGGGCCCCGGGATCCCCGGGATTACCTCTCTGCGCCAGCTCCAGCGTCCGCGCCTCCTCCGGGTCCGCCTCGGCCGCGGGTGGCACCGGCGATGCCCCCGCGTCACCCTCGGGCGCTGCGGGGGCACGGCGAGGAGGGGCCGGGCTGGCACCGGGCTGGCAGGGGACACGGGGGGCACAGCGGGGACACCCCCGCAGCTGCCCGGGCTCACGGCGAGGGCTGGCGTGTCACCCTGTGCCCCCCGTGTCACCCTGCGCCCCCCGTGTCACCCCATCCCCGTGTCACCCTGTGCCCCCCGTGTCACCCTGTGCCCCCCGTGTCACCCCTGTGCCCCCCGTGTCACCCCATCCCCGTGTCACCCTGTGCCCCCCGTGTCACCCTGTGCCCCCCGTGTCACCCCGTGTCACCCTGTGCCCCCCGTGTCACCCTGTGCCCCCCGTGTCACCCCTGTGCCCCCCGTGTCACCCCATCCCCGTGTCACCCCTGTGCCCCCCGTGTCACCCCGTGTCACCCTGTGCCCCCCGTGTCACCCTGTCCCCGTGCCACCCCTCCGGGCCTGCCTGAGGGAGCTGCTCAGCCCCGAGTCCCTGTCCCCACATCCCCAAGCCTGTCCCTGTCCCCATAACCCCCTGTCCCCAGCCATGTTCCCCTGTCCCCACAGCCCCATGTGCCCAGCCCCATCCCTGTCCCACCTCTCCGCGCCTCCCCGAGGGAGCTGCTCAGCCCCAGCCCTGTCCCCGATGTCCCCAGCCCTGTCCCTGTCCCCTGTCCCTGTCCCACCTCTCCGCGCCTCCCTGAGGGAGCTGCTCAGCACCGTCCACCACTGCTGAGCCTCGCGCTCCTCGGGGAACCGCAGCGCCACCGTCCCCTCTGAGCCCGCTGAGCCCGATCCCGCTGCTCCCGCTGCTCCCGAGGATCCCGCTGATCCCGAGGATCCCGCTGATCCCGCTGCTCCCGAGGATCCCGCTGCTCCCGAGGATCCCGCTGCTCCCGCTGCTCCCGAGGATCCCGCTGATCCCGAGGATCCCGCTGATCCCGCTGCTCCCGAGGATCCCGCTGCTCCCGAGGATCCTCCCAGCCCCGCCGCTCCGGCCGGCGGCAGCTCCAGCTCGTGGCTCGTGGGGCCGCACACGCGGTAGGAGACGTCCCGCAGGTCAAACTCGGCCAGGGGCTGGCACAGGGCACAGGGGACAGAGGGACAGGGGTCAGGGACAGAGGGGACGGGGCAGAGGGCACAGAGGGCACAGGGGGCGGGGTCACCGCGGGGCTGGGACACCCGCAGCACCCTCAGCATGCCCCGGTCACTCCTGGGGGGGCCCCGGTCACTCCTGGGGGGGCCCCGGTCACTCCTGGAGGCTCCTGGGCACCCTTTGGGTGTCCCCGGTCACTCTTGGAGCGTTCTGGTCACTCTTGGGACATCTTTGGGGTGCCTCTGAGCGTCTTCAGGGTGCCCTGGCCACTTCTGAAGTGTTCTGCTCACTTTTGGGGTGCCCTGGTCACTCTCGGGGTGCCCCGGTGACCCTCGAGGTGCCCTGGTCACTCTGGGGGTGCCCCGGTGACCTTCAGGGTGCCCTGGTCACTCTGGAGGTGCCCCGGTCACTCTCAGGGTGCCCGGTGACCCTCGGGACTGTCCCTGTCCGTGGGAGGCGGCGGCCGCGGGCCGATCCCGGGGGGTCCCGTCCTTCCCAACCCCCCCGGGACTCCCCAATTCCCGGCCCCGCCCCGGGACCCCGCGGCCCCTCCCGGGGGGACAATCCCGGCCTCGGCGGCGGAACCCCCCGAGCTCCGCCCCCTCCCACCCCCCCGACCCCCGCCGCGGGCCCCTCCCCCGCCCCCTCCCCTCCCCTTCCCCGCCCGCCCTCACCGCGCCTCCCCCCGCCTCCGGCAGCCGCAGGCCCAGGCGGAAGCGGCGCCGGCCGTGGGCTCCCGGTTCCACGCTGAGCTGCAGGCGGAGCGCGGCGCCGGCGGCGGGCAGGAGGCGGCAGGGCGCGGCCAGCTCGGCCCGGGCCGCCATCAGCACCGTGGGCGGGCTGGGAGCCGGGCCCGGCCCGGGCGCTCCGGGCGCCGCCATGGCGGCCCCGCCACTTCCGGCCTCCCGCCCGCGCGGTCCGGCGGCGAACGAAGCCCCCTCCGGGGGGAGCGGCGGGAAACGCGGCCCCGAGCGCGGGAGTTCCGGGGGAGGAGCGTTCTGCCCGTGGCCACGCCCCTGGCCGCGCCCCCCGCCGTGATTGACAGCAGCTCCCCCCGTCTTTGTCCGCGCCAGCCAATCAGGGCGCCGAGCGCCCCCGCGGTAGGCGGGGCCGCGGATCGGCGCTGAGTGACGTCGGTCTCAGCCAATGAAAGGTGAGGGTGGCGGTGATTGACAGGCGTTATCGCCAATGCGGGCGCGGGGCGCGGGCGCCGTTCGGGCGGGGCGGGCGCGGGCGGGGCGGTGCCGCCGCTGTTGCCGTCCGGTGCCGCAGGAGAAGGTCGCCCGCTCGCCCGCTCGCTCCGGGGGACTCCCAGGATCTCGCTCAGCCGCTCGCGCCGTCCCGAGCACTCGGGGACATGTCGAGGTGGGCGGAGGCCCGGTGGGCCGGCGCCAGACGGCGGACGGCGGCCGCGGCACACTCGCCCTCCTCGAGCTTTCCCCGGAGACGCCTTCCTTTACACGCGCCCCGAGCTTGAAGGCGCTGCCACGGCGAAGAGGCACCGATAGGGAGCAGGACGCGCCGGTAAGCCTGCTCGGCCCGCCGCCCCCTCCCCGGCGCCCTCGGAGGCTTCGCGGACTACAGGTCCCAGCGTGCCCCGCGCCGCCCGGGCACGGCCCGGCACCGCGCGCAGCCGCGGGGCAGACTGGGAGCAGCAGTCCAGCAATGGCGGGGCTGGGCGCCCCCCGCGCGGGGCATGCCGGGGGCTGTAGTCCGCCAATGCATCGCTGCTTGGCGCTGCGCGGGGCATGCCGGGAGCTGTAGTCCGGCGCGCGGGGCATGCCGGGACGGCACTTCCGGTGCCGCCGCCGGGGACCGCGGGAGAGTTTTCCGCGTCCTTTTTTTCCCTTTTTCTCCTTCTTTTTCCTCCTTTTCCCTCATCTTCCTCTTCCCCCTCTCTCCCTGCATCTCTCCCTCCGCCTGTCACCGTTTCCCGCTTCGCCGTGCCTGTGCCAGCTCCCCTCGAAGCTCTTCCTTCCTCCTTTCCTCTCCCTTCCCGTTTCCTTTTCCCATTTCTGTTTTTCTCCCTCTGTCCCCGTTTCCCTTTTCCCCGCTCTCCCTGCTCGCCCTGGGGCCCGTCCCGGTGCCGCTCACGCCCCCGGGCTGTCTCGGGAGCAGCCGCTGCACCGGGACCTGCGCCGGGACTCTCGCTGGGAATCGCCCTGGGAGCGGCTCCGGGAGGATGAAGCTGCTGGAAAACTCCAGTTTTGAAGCCATCAACTCCCAGCTGACGGTGGAGACGGGCGACGCCCACATCATCGGCAGGTGAGGGCGGGGAAAAACCCGGGAACGCGGGAATTCCGCCGGGAAAAGCTCCGGGATCATCGCCCCGAGCGGGGCTGGCCGCTCCAGGAGGGATTTTCCCGTTCCCAGCGCGGAGCCGGGGCCCTTTTGGTGCCTGAAATCCGGGTTTTTGGCCCCATTCCCGGCTCGCCCTCCGCTCTGCTCAGCCGGGTGTTTGAGTTCCCAATCCCTGGGGCACCCGGAGAACATTCCTGGGAATCGTTGTTCTCCGGCTGGGGCTCCGTGCCCGGGGATGAGGAGCTGGGGATGCTCCCGGTCCCTTCCCGGCCCATCCCGGGCTGGAAGCGTCCCCAGGAGCAGCTGGGAAAGGGCAGAGTTTGGGGCTTTGTCAGTTTGTTCCCAGTCTAGCCCAGTCCGTCCCAGTCTGTCCCAGTCTCCAGCCGCGTTTGGGGTGCTCCAAACTCCATCCCAGACCCGGAGCCCTTTGGAATTCCCCTCCTTGGGGAAATGAGGAATTTCAAGGAGGAGCTGGTGGAGCCCAGGGGGCGGGGCAGGAGCTGATCCCAGAGTTCCCGGAATTCCGGAGGGGTTGGGGATGCAGAGGAGCCCCGGGAGGAGTCGGGGGGGCAGGGACAGCTCCCGCTGTGCCTCCCTGGCACGCAGGGAATGGCTCCTTCTCTGGGAATTCCATCCCTGGCCCTCCCCAGCTCCTCTGGAGCCCCGGGAATGGCCCTGGAGGGGTTCTGGGCTCCCCGGGAGCTTCCCCCGCTGCCATTCCCGGGCTCCCGGCCGCTGTCCCCGCAGGATCGAGAGCTACTCCTGCAAGCTGGCCGGCATCGACAAGCAGCTCTTCAAGCAGTTCTGCCACGAGGGGCAGCCCCACGCGCTCGAGGCCCTGTCCCCGCCCCAGACCTCTGGCCTCAGCCCCGGCAGGTACCGCCAGCCACGGCGGGACTGCGGGGTCGGCACTGGGACTGCGGGGTCGGCACTGGGAATGGGCCTGGGACTGTGGGATCGGCACTGGGAATGGGCCTGGGACTGTGGGATCGGCACTGGGAATGGGCCTGGGACTGTGGGATCGGCACTGGGAATGGGCCTGGGACTGTGGGGTCGGCACTGGGATCGGCCCTGGGACTGTGGGATCAGCCCTGGGACTGTGGGATCGGCCTTGGGACTGTGGGATCGGCCCTGGGAATGGGCCTGGGACTGTGGGGTAGGCACTGGGACTGTGGGATCGGCACTGGGAATGGGCCTGGGACTGTGGGGTCGGCACTGGGAATGGGCCTGGGACTGCGGGGTCGGCACTGGGACTGCGGGGTCGGCACTGGGAATGGGCCTGGGACTGTGGGGTCGGCACTGGGAATGGGCCTGGGACTGTGGGATCGGCACTGGGAATGGGCCTGGGATTGTGGGATCAGCACTGGGACTGCGGGGTCGGCACTGGGAATGGGCCTGGGACTGTGGGGTCGGCACTGGGACTGCGGGGTTGGTCCCAGGAATGGGCCTGGGACTGTGGGATCGGCCCTGGGAGCAGCCCTGGGCAGGGCCGGGCTGGGCAGGGCCGGGCTGGGCAGAGCTGGGCTGGGCAGGGCCGGGCCGGGCCGGGCAGAGCTGGGCAGGGCTGGGCAGGGCTGGGCCGGGCTGGGCAGAGCTGGGCAGGGCCGGGCAGGGCAGGGCTGGGCAGAGCTGGGCAGGGCCGGGCAGGGCAGGGCTGGGCAGGGCAGGGCAGGGCCGGGCTGGGCAGGGCTGGGCAGGGCAGGGCTGGGCAGGGCAGGGCCGGGCTGGGCAGGGCTGGGCAGGGCAGGGCTGGGCAGGGCAGGGATGGGCAGAGCTGGGCAGAGCTGGGCTGGGCAGGGCTGGGCAGGGCTGGGCAGGGCTGGGCTGGGCAGGGCTGGGCAGGGCAGGGCAGGGCTGGGCTGGGCAGGGCTGGGCAGGGCAGGGCAGGGCAGGGATGGGCAGAGCTGGGCAGGGCAGGGCTGGGCAGAGCTGGGCCGGGCCGGGCCGGGCAGAGCTGGGCAGGGCTGGGCCGGGTTTTGGGGCCGGCTGTGAGCTCATCCAGCACAGCCAAGGCCGCTCCCGGCCGTGTCCCCGAGGGCCACGTTCCCGGGGATGGCAAATCCCTGTGTGCCCCGGGGTGCCCCGCGGTGCCGGTGTCCCTGAGTGTCCCCGAGTGTCCCGAGTGTCCCTCTGTGTCCCGCTGTGTCTGTGTGCTTCTCTCTGTCCCTCTGTGTCTCTCTATGCCCCTCTCTGTCCCCCTGTGCCCCATGGTGCCGGTATCCCTGTGTGTTCCTCTGTCCCTGTGTGTCCCTGTGTGTCCGTGTGTGTCCGTGTGTCCCCATGTCCCTCTATGCCCCCCTGTGTCCTTGTGTGTCCCTGTGTGTCCCTGTGTGTCCCTGTGTGTCCCTCTGTTTCCCTGTGTCCCGCCGTGCCCGGCGGTGCCGGTGACGCTGCGGTGCCGCTGCCAGGCTGGGGAAGAGCCAGGCGGGGGACGAGGAGGGGCCGCTGAGCGACACGTGCAGCCGCAAGACGCTGTTCTACCTGATCGCCACGCTCAACGAGGCCTTCCGGCCCGACTACGACTTCAGCGCCGCCAAGAGCCACGAGTTCAGCCGCGAGCCCAGCCTCAACTGGGTACGGACTGGGGGCACTGGGAGGGACTGGGAGGGACTGGGATGGGAGAGCCGCGAGCCCAGCCTGAACTGGGTACAGACTGGGAAGGACTGGGATGGGAGAGCCGTGAGCGCAACCTCAACTGAGTATGGACTGGGGGGACTGGGAGGGACTGGGATGGGAGAGCCGCGAGCCCAACCTCAACTGGGTATGGACTGGGGGAACTGGGAGGGACTGGGAGGGACTGGGATGGGAGAGCCACAAGTTCAGTTGCAAGCCCAACCTCAACTGGGTACGGACTGGGGGCACTGGGAGGGACTGGGATGGGAGAGCTGCGAGCCCAACCTCAACTGGGTACGGACTGGGGCACTGGGAGGGACTGGGAGGGACTGGGATGGGAGAGCCACAAGTTCAGTTGCAAGCCCAACCTCAACTGGGTACGGACTGGGGGCACTGGGAGGGACTGGGATGGGAGAGCCGCGAGCCCAACCTCAACTGGGTATGGACTGGGGGAACTGGGAGGGACTGGGAGGGACTGGGATGGGAGAGCCACAAGTTCAGTTGCAAGCCCAACCTCAACTGGGTACGGACTGGGGGCACTGGGAGGGACTGGGATGGGAGAGCTGCGAGCCCAACCTCAACTGGGTACGGACTGGGGCACTGGGAGGGACTGGGAGGGACTGGGATGGGAGAGCCACAAGTTCAGTTGCAAGCCCAACCTCAACTGGGTACGGACTGGGGGCACTGGGAGGGACTGGGATGGGAGAGCCGCGAGCCCAACCTCAACTGGGTACGGACTGGGGGCACTGGGAGGGACTGGGATGGGAGAGCTGCGAGCCCAACCTCAACTGGGTACGGACTGGGGCACTGGGAGGGACTGGGAGGGACTGGGATGGGAGAGCCACAAGTTCAGTTGCAAGCCCAACCTCAACTGGGTACGGACTGGGGGTACTGGGAGGGACTGGGATGGGAGAGCCGCGAGCCCAACCTCAACTGGGTACGGACTGGGAGGGACTGGGATGGGAGAGCCGTGAGCCCAGCCTCAACTGGGTATGGACTGGGAGGGACTGGGAGGGACTGGGATGGGAGAGCCGCGAGCCCAGCCTCAATTGGGTACGGACTGGGGCACTGGGAGGGACTGGGAGGGACTGGGATGGGAGAGCTGTGAGCCCAGCCTCAACTGGGTATGGACTGGGAGGGACTGGGAGGGACTGGGATGGGAGAGCCGTGAGCCCAGCCTCAACTGGGTACGGACTGGGAGGGACTGGGATGGGAGAGCCGCGAGCCCAGCCTGAACTGGGTACAGACTGGGAGGGACTGGGATGGGAGAGCCGCAAGCCCAACCTCAACTGGGTATGGACTGGGGGAACTGGGAGGGACTGGGATGGGCGAGCCATGAGCCCAGCCTCAGGTGGGTGCAGAGCGTGGAACGGGGCGGGATCACCTGGAATCCCCGGGGAGAGCGGGAGCGGGGCGGGCTCGGGGCAGGAGGGACCTTCAGACTCCAAACTGCCCCGACCCGGCCTCGGACGCTCCCAGGGACGGGGCAGCCGCAGCTTCCCCGGGAATTCTTTCCAGCCCTTCCGTGCTCCCAGACCCACATCCCCGTCCCGGCCCCATCCCAGCCCCGTGCCCGTGTCCCCCATCCCCATTCCCATCCCAGCCCCGTGCCCGTGTCCCCCATTCCCATCCCAGCCCCGTGTCCCCCATCCCCATTCCCATCCCAGCCCCGTGCCCGTGTCCCCCATTCCCATCCCAGCCCCGTGCCCGTGTCCCACGTCCCCGTTCCCGTTCTAGGTGGTGAATGCCGTGAACTGCAGCCTCTTCTCGGCCGTGCGCGAGGATTTCAAGGCGCTGAAGCCGCTCCTGTGGAACGCGGTGGACGAGGAGATCTGCCTGGCCGAGTGTGACATCTACAGGTACCGAGCGGCCGGAGCCAGCCCTTCCCAGGGAATTCCGGCCTTTCCCGGGGAATTCCGGCCCTTCCTGGGGAACTCTGGCCCTTCCTGTGGAATTTTGGCCCTCCCCGAGGGGTTCTGGCCCTCCCCGAGGGGTTCCAGCCCTTCCCAAGGGGTTCTGGCCCTTCCCGGGGAATTTTGGCCCTTCCCAAGGGGTTCTGGCCCTTCCTGAGGGGTTCCAGCCCTTCCTGAGGGATTCCAGCCCTTTCCGAGGGGTTCTGGCCCTTCCCATGGAATTCTGGCTTTTCCCAAGGGATTCCGGCCCTTCCAGTGGAATTCCGGTCTTTCCTGAGGGGTTCTGACCCTTTCCATGGAATTCCAGCCCTTCCTGTGGAATTCCAGCCCTTCCCAAGGGATTCTGACCTTTTCAACGGGATTGCAGCTCCTCTTGAGGGGTTCTGGCCCTTCCCAGGGAATTCTGGCCCTTCCCAAGGGATTTTGACCCTTCCCATGGAATTCTGGCCCTTCCTGAGGGGTTCCGGCCCTTCCCGTGGAATCCTGGCCCTTCTCCTGGAATTCCAGCCCTTCCTGAGGCGCTCTGCCTCCGGACAGGTGCTTTTCCCATAAAAAGCGGTGTTTTGGCTGCGAGGAGCGGCCGGAGCAGGGCCGGCGTCGCTGCCGTGGGGATGCTGCCATCCCTTCCCAGCCCCTTGGGATTCCCAACCCCGGGAATTCCCAGCCTGGGAGCTTTGCTGTCCCCACCCCAGCATTGCCCCCCATGCCGCGTGCCCGGCCCGTCCATCCAGGGAGCTTCTCCCCCCTCTCCCGCTGCAGCTACAACCCCGACCTGGACTCGGATCCCTTCGGGGAGGACGGCAGCCTCTGGTCCTTCAACTACTTCTTCTACAACAAGCGCCTCAAGAGGATCGTGTTCTTCACCTGCCGCTCCATCAGGTGAGCCGGGGGCGGTTCCCGAGGGGCTGCCCCGGAACCGCGGCGCTGAGGCCGTGCCGCCCCTCCCGCAGCGGATACGCCTACACCCGCCCGGACACCGGCACCGAGCTGGACATGGACCTGGGGGAAGGGGACGCCGAGAAGGGCGGCAGCGGGGACCCCGAGGGCGGCGGCATCGAGGAGGACAGGTGGGTGCGGGTGGGGCCGCGGGGCTGTGGCCGCGGGTGAGGCAGGTGACCCTCGCTGTGCTCGGTGCAGGTTGCAGGTGATCTGCATGTGAGATTCCCGACCGGATCCCAGGCACCGGGAACGGGAACGGAACCAGCAATGGGACTGGAAATGGACTGGGAACCGAACCAGCACTGGGAACGGGACTGGGAATGGAACCGGCGCCGGGAAGGGAACTGGGAACGGAACCGGCACCGGGACTGGCAACCCAGCCAGCGTTGGAACCGGGAATGGCACCGGGAACGGAGCTGGGAACGGAACCGGGAACGGAAGCGGCGCCGTCCCCGCCCTGCTGGTCCTTCCTGACCCGTGTCCCCCCCACCCCATCACGGTGTCCCCACATCCCCCCCGGACACTGGAGCCCCCCAGGAACCCCGGAGCTCCGGAGCTGCTGCCGGAGCCGCCGGGAGCTCTGGGAAGCTTCGCTGCACTTTATGGCTCCTCCCCTCGGCTGCACTGATCCCCGTTCCCACCTCGCCAGACTCCTGACGGGCTCCATCCATCCATCCCGGCGCTGCCTGGGGGGAAAAACCCCAAATCCGCCCCCGAACTGCCCCCCTCCCCCCCCACCCCGAGTCCGTGTGTTTCAAGAGTCCGGCTTCGCTCCGCTCCAGCTCTGCTGTTCCTGCTGGCATCTCACCTGGGCCAGGTGAGCCCGGCGCCTGAGGCAGGGGGGTCCTGGCTGCGCCTCCGTGGGAAGGGGATTCCGATGGAATTCTGGAGCAGGGAGGTCCCACCTGCGCCTCTGTGAGAAGCAAATTCCAGTGGAATTCCAGAGGAGGGGGGTCCCACCTCCTTTGGGATCTGTGATCTGGAGCGGGGCGGGTCCTGCCTGCACCTCCCTTGGGATCCGGAGCGGGGTGTCCTGTCTGCAGCCTCCATGGCAATTTGAATTCCAGTGGAATTCTGGAGCAGGGGAGTTCTGGTCTCATCCTGAGTGGGATCTGGATTGGAGGGGTCCCACCTGCACCCCCCGACTGCTCCAAGCTCCAGATTCTGGGGTCTGGTTCTGGCCCTGTTCCCACTTTGGATCCAGGGTCCAGCTGACCACGCACAAGGAGGGGCCGCTGAGCCCCCCCAAACCCCTCCTGCCCCCACGGGAATGGGGCAGTTCTGTGGGAATCCCGCTGTTCCCACCAGCAGCTCCGGGACATCGGTTTGTGCTCACCCCAAATTCCCGGGGTGCATCCCCCCAGCTCCTCCATTCCCTCCTAAACTCCCCCTGGCCAGCTGGAATTCCACCCCGTTGCAGTGTCCTGCCAATAAAGGATTTCTGGGATTTACCCCCAGTTCCTGGGGGATCCCCCTGGGATGTCGCCGTTACCACAGGGGGGTCGTGGCCCAGGGTGGGGGTTGGGACCCCGTGGGTTGGGGTCCCTCGGGTGCCTCAGTCTGACTTTATTCTCTGGTTTATCTCTTTATCCTCCAGTTTATCCCTTTATCCTCTGCTTTAACATCGGTTTTATCCTCCTGCCGCTTTATTTTCCATTTCCGTGGAATCCCGGGGGGGGTCGGGTTTGGAGGGACGTTCAGGATCGCGTTGTTCGTCAGCCCATGGGCGGGGACACCTTCCCCTGTCCCAGGCTGCTCCCAGCCCCAATGTCCAGCCTGGCCTTGGACGCTCCCGGGGATCCAGGGACAGCCACAGCTGCTCTGGGAATTCTGTTCCAGTCCCTCCCCACCCTCACAGGCTGGAATTCCTTCCCGATATCCCATCCAGCCCTGCCTGCTGGCAGTGGGAAGCCATTCCCTGTGTCCTGTCCCTCCAGCCCTTGTCCCAAGTCACCAGAGCAGGGTCAGGTGGGGGACAATGAGCAGTGAGCTCCTGGGTTCAGCTGAATCCCGTTTAATAATTACTGGTTGTAGGACCGTTCTCCACTGTAGAACAGCGGTTCCCGGCTTTTTCTCACACTGCTGGGCCTGGGCGTTGGAATTTCAGGCTCTAAAGCAACAAATGAGAGCCCGAGTCCAGGAAGTTCCTGCTGATTTTGGAGGGTAAGATTGGATGCCAGGGGTGGAGGAGCCCGGGAGGTGTTGCTGGACCTTGTCAGGTGTCTTGGTTTAGAAGACGAAACATCTGCCAAGGAAGGTGGGAACCTCCATGGTGTCCTCAGGATCCAGAGGGAATTGAAGCTTCTCCAAAGCTGTGCTGGTGGGCTGGAAGCGGTGGGCGCAGGGTTGGCAGACAGTGCCCCGCTGCGTTCCTCCTCCAAAGCCGTTGGCGGTGCCCTCCCAGAGCCAGGCACTGGGGCACTGGGGATGGTGGGACAGCCACAGGCGCCCGTTCCAAAGGGGGTTTTACAGGCAATGAATTCGTCTACAGAGCCAGCAGCAGCCGCAGCAGGGGTAGGGCCCGTGTTCAGACAGCGATGTGCGAAGGGACGGAGCGCACCCATGACCGGCTGCCAGCTGAACCGGGCTGAGCTGGGCTGAACCGGGCTGAGCTGGGCTGAGCCGGGCTGAACCGGGCTGAGCTGGGCTGAACCGGGCTGAGCTGGGCTGAGCCAGGCTGAGCCGGGCTCGTGGTGGCACCAGGGAGGTTTCTGTGCCTGGGACGCAAACGCGGCACCCAAGAGCTGCTTTTCCCTTTCCACCCTTTCCTCTGGAGCCGCACATTGGGCGCCAGTGAACGGCTTGGTTTGGGACACCCCCCCGGCCAGCAGGGGGCGCTGCGGTGACAGACCCGCGGCCAGCAGGGGGCGCTGCAGTGGCTCACCTCCATCCAGCAGGGGGCGCTGCGGTGACAGACCCGCGGCCAGCAGGGGGCGCTGCAGTGATGGAGCCCCCCAGCCAGCAGGGGGCGCTGCGGTGTTTGACCCGCGGCCAGCAGGGGGCGCTGCGGTGACAGACCTGCAGCCAGCAGGGGGCGCTGCAGTGACAGACCCACGGCCAGCAGGGGGCGCTGCAGTGACAGACCTGCGGCCAGCAGGGGGTGCTGCAGTGACAGACCCACGGCCAGCAGGGGGCGCTGCGGTGACAGACCCGCGGCCAGCAGGGGGCGCTGCAGTGGCTCACCTCCATCCAGCAGGGGGCGCTGCGGTGACAGACCCGCGGCCAGCAGGGGGCGCTGCAGTGTTAGACCTCCCGTCCAGCAGGGGGCGCTGCGGTGTTAGACACCCCCCCTCCCCCGTCCAGCAGGGGGCGCTGCAGTGTTAGACCTCCCATCCAGCAGGGGGCGCTGCAGTGTTAGACCTCCCGTCCAGCAGGGGGCGCTGCAGTGTTAGACCTCCCGTCCAGCAGGGGGCACTGCAGTGTTAGACCTCCCGTCCAGCAGGGGGCGCTGCAGCAGCTCCCCTGAGGGGACCCCGAGGCCGCGGCATCCCCGGCACGGCCGGCGCCGGGAAGGGAGGATGGAAATCGCTCCCTTTGGCCAAGCCCCCGGTGATACCTTGAGGTGGCCGCCTAAAACACAGAGACTCCCCTGGAACACGGGGATAAAGGTCGGTGTTTGTCTGAAGGGCCTTCAAAGCTACGCCCCGGGCAGCCAAAAGGCTCCATCCAAGATGGACCCCGGCTCGTGGGTTCTTCACACTTCCGTAAGTTTGGTCCATTTGCATATCAGGGTTAATTGCCCAATTAGAATCTCAGCTCATGATGTAATGGTCCCAAGTTTACCCCCATTTAGAAGATTTTAGTTTCCACATTTTGGGGCCTGGTGTCCTTGAAGTGCAAACCATTTGTTACGTCGAACCAGCACGAGAGAGCAGCAGCTGGCAGGGCCCAGGAAACTTCAGAGTCGCACAGCAGGCGGTGCGGGGTTTGGAAAACACAGAAGTTAAAACCTCAAGCGTCACTCCCCCCTTTAGAGGCTTGGCAAGGCCTCTACCTTGTCGAGGCTCTGCTTTAAATCCTCTCAATATCCGCTCTAACAGCAGTGTGTGTAAACAAGAACTGTAATTACAACTACTACAAATGATTCTTTACTCCAGGACCAGTTTGGGATCCACGAAATCGGGTGTGGAAGATCCAGTCAGAGCTCAGTGTTGAGTGCTATCTAATGGAAGATCCGAGTTAGTGCTCAAATTGTTGTCGTGGTTTGGCCCAAAATGCTCATTCCTGTTTACCTTCTGTGAGATAAGAATTAGGAGAAAAGCAGAGCAGGCACCAAACTTGAAAGGATATAAAGAAGTTTATTAATAGACCTAAAAGAGGGGGGGAAAGGGAAAAATAAAATCAATCCACACCTTCAGAACTCTCCTCCTCCCCCCACCTTCCTCCCTTCTCCCACTGACAATGTAAAAAGACAACCCTTAAGATGTTCAGTCTGTTACCACTTCCATAATAACCTTGTTCAGTCCATTTAGGAAGAGAAGTCTCTTCTTGCTCATGCTATGAAAACATTATCACAATGAGCCAGCCGCCCACTTCCAAATATCGTTCAGTCCATTTAGGAAGAGGAGTCTCTCTGCCTGCGTGTGAGTCCTTTCCCCCGACTTGCAGCTTTTCCCGCAACTGCTTTCAAGGGTCCACTCTTGAAGGTTTTTGGGGTACAGTTTTAAGGTTGAGCCGTTCAGAAACAAAAGTTCTCTTCACCCATCTCTGGGAGCATTTCCATCTCTGAGAATAGAGACCCTCTTCCTTTCCTGGGAGAAAAAAAAGCATCTTCATCTCTAGGACTATCTCTGGGAGCATCTCTGGGAACTGAGGTCTTCTCCTTCCGATTGGAGCAAGAGTCCTCATCACTTCCATCTCTCCCTGTCCAAACTTCTCATGAAATTACAGCTGCGTCAGCATCTGCCTATCTCAGCGCAGGTGCTTTTGCTGACGAGTTGAACACTCCACCCCCCATATCTTCATGGAATTACAACGGGTACTCTGATATATCACAGCTTCACAACAGAATTTCAGCTTTAAGCATCTCCTCTCTCTCTTCCCTCAGGTTTTCAGCTCTTCACAGCACTAAAAGGGTTAATCTCACCCAGGCCTTGCAGCTGGAATGTGGCTGATTGCTGTTGCTCACATGATCTTTGCCGGACATCGGTGCAGCTTCAGCTGAATCTTGGCCGCACTGGAGAGGGGGAGCTGCACGTAGCAGGGCTCTGGGGGGGTTCCACGGGTGGAACAGGGCCCATCGGCTCCAGGATGACCGTGGCCCAAGCAGGGCCTGGCCGGGCCCACTGGCCCCCACATGGGGCCTGTAGCCACCTGTCCCAGCACCGGGAACGAGACAGAGCTGTGGGGGGGTGTTGTCTATTCTTAAGTGTGGATCACAGAGGCGGTCACAATTTAAAGTGGCTCAAAGAATTGTCCGTATTCAAACTGGCCACTGCTAGGTCCTGGCAGGTCACAGAGGAGCTGTAAGCACCCCTTGGCAAGGACATCCCTTTGGGGACTATGCTTGCTAACCCATGACCCCTGCCTATCAAAGGCGTCTGGTGCGTGACCCGAGGCATCAGCGGGCAGTGTTTGATCTCAGCGCCGCCGAGCAGTGGCCGGCAGAGGCAGGGAAAGCAGGCAGGTTCGACCGGAGCGCCGGAGGGCAGCGCAACGAAGGTCCCGGGGCGGCACGCGCGGCTCCTGCAGCGCGCAGCCACTCTCCTTGGTCGGAGTGGCAGGAAGGAAACCGGTCCCCACCGCCCGGCCAGGTCTGCGGCCAGCCCCAACACCTCTTGGGGCAGTTCTACACCACCATTCCCAAAAAAACCCCAGCAGGAGAGCTCAGCCCCAACACCTCTTGGGGCAGTTCTACACCACCATTCCCAAAAAAACCCCAGGAGGAGACCTCAGCCCCCACATGGGACTCCCAAGCCCCAAAACCAAAGCGACTTCTGAAATGCCAGAGCTATCTGCCACCTTTCTTTGCGTCTTAATCGCTGTCTATTCATCCATAAACCCACCCCCACACCCCTTTCCAGCACCATTCCAACAACAATGGGAAGAAATTCACTTGAGGAACCTAACCCCTATGTGAAAAATGAGGTTCACTCTTTATAAAATTTTTTTAAAAAGTATAATAAAAGGGGACAATTAGGAGCAAAAAGGGTTTTACGGCCGGGTGCTTGGGCAGAGAGCCAAAGGCACACCTCTACATCCAAAAGATTGTCTTTAAAAGTACATCTCTCATTGCATATTCATCGCCATCATGCATGATTCATAAATTCTGTGCAGTTTCTGTGTTCATCCCATCAGCCTTATCTTCCTCCTTGCCTCCATTCCGTCTCTGCTCCCTCCATCAATTCTTCTCTCTCTGGTTTCTGGTTTTCTCCTTCTCTGATAAGACACTCCAGGAATGCGAAGGCTTTCTCTGCCTATCTTTTCTAAATTGACTGCATAAACAATGGACATTCGATGTCATGTGTGTGACGTTACAGAACCTCGGGGAAGTTTTTCTAACATCATGGAACACGCCTAAAGCCAACATCACAAAACATTCCTAACACCCGGCAGAGAAATCACCTGGGGGGACTCAAGGACGACCCTTGGGGTTCTGGAACAGAAGCTACAGAGGGTCTGAAGCCAACTACACCCCAAGAGAGAAGGAGATCCTGGCAGCCTGTGAAGGAGTCCAAGCTGCCTCAGAAGTGGTCGGCACAGAGGCACGACTCCTCCTGGCACCCTGACTACCAGTGCTGGGGTGGATGTTCAGGGAAACATCCACCATCACGCCACCAACGCTACTTGGAGCAAATGGATTGCCCTCATCATGCAGCACGCCCAGACTGGAAACCCAAATCGCCCTGGGATTCTGGAAATCATAACAAACTGGCCTGAAGGTGAAAGCTTTGGTCTCGCTGATGGAGCAGGAGCAGGTAACCCGTGCTGAGGAAGCTCCACCATACACCCAACTGCCATCAGAAGACACACGCTACGTTCTTCTCACCGACGGATCCTGTCGCATCGTAGGGATGAAACAAAAGTGGAAAGCAGCCGTATGGAGTCCCACACGAGGGGCTGCAGAAGCTACTGAAGGAGAAGGTGGATCAAGCCAACTTGCTGAACTCAAAGCTGTTCAACTAGCCCTGGACATTGCTGGAAGAGAGAAGTGGCCAAAGCTCTACCTCTACACTGATTCATGGATGGTAGCCAATGCTCTGTGGGGGTGGCTGGAAAGGTGGAAGAAGGCCAACTGGCAGCGTAGGGGAAAACCAATCTGGGCTGCTGAGGAGAGGAAAGGCTTTGCCACTGAGGTAGAGAAGCTACCCGTGAGAGTCCCCCATGTAGATGCTCACGTCCCCAAGAGCCGGGCTGATGAGGAACACCGAAACAACGAGCAGGTAGATCAGGCTGCGAAGACAGAAGTGTCCCAGATGGATTTGTGTTGCAGTGGGGATTTCTGCAGCACGTACAGACCGCGAGGCCCCTGGAATTAAATAGGGACCAGTTCTTGGTAGATGTTTTTCAGGGATCTTTATTCCCCAACCGCCTGGCCGGGGACTGACGAAGAACCCTGACAATCACGGGACCAGCAGGGCCCTTCCTGGGTAGGGGAACACAAAACAACCAACGGGGAACGAGGCTGACCAGGGAGTGGGGAAACGCCGTGCCTCTACCGCAGGGTCCCCTCCCCTCGGACCCCACGGCAGCGGGGAGGAACCCCAACAGACTTGGATTGGAAACACAAGGGAGAGCTGTTCCTAGCTCGATGGGCCCATGATGCCTCAGGCCATCAGGGCAGAGATGCCACCTCTAAGTGGGCACGAGATCGAGGGGTGGATCTGACCATGGACAGTATCTCCCAGGTTATCCATGATTGTGAGACATGCGCTGCGATCAAGCAGGCCAAGCCGGTGAAGCCCCTGTGGTATGGTGGGCGATGGTCCAAATACAAGTATGGGGAGGCCTGGCAGATTGATTACATCACACTGCCTCAAACCCGCCAAGGCAAGCGCTATGTGCTCACAATGGTAGAAGGCACCACAGGATGGCTGGAGACCTACCCTGTGCCTCACGCTACTGCCCAGAACACCATCCTGGGCCTGGAAAAGCAAGTCCTTTGGAGGCATGGCACCCCTGAGAGAATCGAGTCTGACAATGGGACTCATTTCAAGAGCAGCCTTATTAACACCTGGGCTAGAGAACATGGCATTGAGTGGGTGTACCACATCCCTTACCATGCACCAGCAGCTGGGAAGGTTGAGCGGTGTAATGGACTGCTTAAAACCACCTTGAAGGCACTGGGTGGGGGGACTTTCAAAAACTGGGAGGTGCATTTAGCAAGTGCCACCGGGTTAGTTAACACCCGAGGCTCCACCAGCCGAGCAGGCCCTGCCCAATCCGAACCCCTACAGACAACAGACGGGGATAAGGTTCCAGTGGTGCACATGAGAGGTATGCTTGGAAAAACTGTTTGGGTAAAGTCTGCCTGGAGCAAAGACAAACCCATCCGTGGGGTTGTTTTTGCTCAGGGAGCAGGTTGCACCTGGTGGGTGATGCAAAGGGATGGAGAGACCCGATGCTTACCTCAAGGGGACCTTGTTTTGGGGTGAACCGTCTGTCACACGGTGCCTGTATCTAGATCCAGACGTAGGTATGTACATAGTTGGGGTAATGCGTGTATGTGTGTAGTTTAAAAGTGTGAGTTTGATGTAACGTGGGGTGGATAGCATTGGGGTTTAGGATCTTTCCTTTTGTTTCTTCCTCTCAGGGAGTTTTCCCCCACAGGTGCTGCCAGGAGACCGTAACAAAAGGAGTTGTCACAACTCGGGGGAGGGGTGCCGCTAGCTACTCTCTCTTCACCTGGGGGCTTCTCTGGGAAGAGCGGAGGGGTCAGGAGATTTGGGCTGGGGGAAGGGGCAGGGAGCAGCTCCGAGCATTCGGAGGGCAGGGACGCTGCAGTCGCTGTGGGAAGGATTCAGCGCCGCGGCGCGGTTCTGCCTTGTGCTGGAGTCTCCCTCTGCCGTGTTCGGGGCTGGCGCTGCCCACCCCCGCCGCCGTTCCTCTGCCGCTGCTCGGAGTCTTTCGCTCCGCTGTAGCCACGCAATCCCTGCCTGCCGGGACGGTTCCAGCTACAGCTGCCAAGTGCCCGATTGCCAGAGCCTGAGAAGAGTTCGTGCCTCAAGCGCTGATACAAAGTTCTGCTCGTTGTAAAGAAGCTACAACCAAAGAAGCCTTCCTGAGGAGTGGGACTATGGACTGAAAGTCACACTGCTGATGAGATAAAGGGACACCCATGGCTTGGTCATCTCAGGCTGAGGGAAAGGAACGCAGCCACAAAGGGCCAAAGCCTCCGGCTGTGCCGAGAGCCATCCCCGGCTGAGTTTGGGGTGGGGGAGAGCACAGCTCACAGGAGCCAGGTTTACACAGACTCCCCCTAACTGAGGAGGGAAGAGGAGGAGGTTTCGGGTGCTGGTGTAACTCTGCTCAGAGGCACTGAACACCCATCCTCAGTCACACAAGCCAGCCCAGCTGTGGCACCCCCAACCCCACCGGCCACATCCACGGGACTTTCACGTGAGAGGGGGAGACACAATCCATCAGAGACCCCCCAAAGGGCTCCCCAGAGCCTTGGCCCCCACAGGTCTGCGCGTGATGCAGCAGATCCGGAGTCTGCTGTGAGAGACTGTCCCGTCCCCCAGGGGGACATGCCTGGCCATTGCCGCCTGGCTCTAGGGTGTATCAACCCCTGGGATCCTACTCTTTGTGGGGGGACCAGCTGGAAGAGGATCGACAGAGCATCCTTGGGACCCACAGAGTGGTGATATTTTCCTTATTCTGTCTCAGTCACTCTCTTTCTGTCCCTCCCACCTGTTTTTTCTATTTCTCTCTTTCTCTCTGTCTCTCTCATATTTACTATCAAATAAAACCCATATTATTGTCACTGGCAGATGGTCTCATTTGCACCTTAATTTGGGCAGAGGAATTTCTGAAGAACCTTAATAATTGGATCCTGACACTGATCTGTCTTGTCTGCCACCCGGGATTTGTGCTCGTCCCTGCCGTTCCAGCCTGCTGTTCCCGAGGGTCCGGCCGGACACCGGGATCGGCTGCCCAGCGGTTTGTGAAGCCTTTGTTCCATCCCTTCCCGGGATCCCGGGATCGGCTGCCCAGGGGTTTGTGAAGCTCCTTTGTTCCATCCCTTCCCGGGATCCCGGGATCGGCTGCCCAGCGGTTTGTGAAGCCTTTGTTCCATCCCTTCCCGGCATCCCGGGATCAGCTGCCCAGGGGTTTGTGAAGCCTTTGTTCCATCCCTTCCCGGGATCCCGGGATCGGCTGCCCAGGGGTTTGTGAAGCCTTTGTCCCATCCCTTCCCGGGATCCCGGGATCGGCTGCCCAGGGGTTTGTGAAGCTCCTTTGTTCCTTCCCTTCCCGGGATCCCGGGATCGGCTGCCCAGGGGTTTGTGAAGCTCCTTTGTTCCATCCCTTCCCGGGATCCCGGGATCGGCTGCCCAGGGGTTTGTGAAGCCTTTGTTCCATCCTTCCCCGGGATCCCGGGATCGGCTGCCCAGGGGTTTGTGAAGCCTTTGTTCCATCCCTTCCCGGGATCCCGGGATCGGCTGCCCAGGGGTTTGTGAAGCCTTTGTTCCATCCCTTCCCGGGATCCCGGGATCGGCTGCCCAGGGGTTTGTGAAGCCTTTGTTCCATCCCTTCCCGGGATCCCGGGATCGGCTGCCCAGGGGTTTGTGAAGCCTTTGTTCCATCCCTTCCCGGGCTCCCGGGATCGGCTGCCCAGGGGTTTGTGAAGCCTTTGTTCCATCCCTTCTCGGGATCCCGGGATCGGCTGCCCAGGGGTTTGTGAAGCCTTTGTTCCATCCCTTCCCGGGATCCCGGGATCGGCTGCCCAGGGGTTTGTGAAGCCTTTGTTCCATCCCTTCCCGGGATCCCGGGATCGGCTGCCCAGGGGTTTGTGAAGCCTTTGTTCCATCCCTTCCCGGGATCCCGGGATCGGCTGCCCAGGGGTTTGTGAAGCCTTTGTTCCATCCCTTCCCGGGATCCTGGGATCGGCTGCCCAGGGGTTTGTGAAGCCTTTGTTCCATCCCTTCCCGGGATCCCGGGATCGGCTGCCCAGGGGTTTGTGAAGCCTTTGTTCCATCCCTTCCCGGGATCCCGGGATCGGCTGCCCAGGGGTTTGTGAAGCCTTTGTCCCATCCCTTCCCGGGATCCCGGGATCGGCTGCCCAGGGGTTTGTGAAGCCTTTGTCCCATCCCTTCCCGGGATCCCAGGCCGCCAGTGCCGCGTGCTCCCCGAGCTCGCTCCGGAGCGCCCCCTGCAGCCGCGGGGGAACCATCGCACCCGCCCTGCTCACCGGGAGCCGCCAGCGCCCCTGCCGGCTGCGAGCGGAACTGCACCCGAGGGGAAAGGGCTTAAGGAGCGGGGAGAGGCCGTTCCTTGGGTTTTCCTGGTTTATTCTTTCTTTTGTTTGTTGTGGCTGCCACTGTCGTTGTTTGTTTGCCTTGTTATTCATACTAGCAAAGAAATGTTATTCCTTCTCTTATATCTTTGCCTGAAAGCCTCTTAATTTCAAAATTATAATAATTCGGAGGGAAGGGGGTCTTATTTTCCTATCCAAGGGAGGCTCCTGCCTTCCTGAGCAGACACCTGTCTTTAAAACTCAGACAGCCCGAGATGTCTTAAATATAACCCTTTGTACTCTAAAGATCACCTGCAGGGATGAAAGAGGAAACGCTGCCGGGGATTGCTGGCAAATGGCCAGCGAGGATTCAGGTATCTCCTGGTGCTGGTGGATCCCTTTTCCAGGCGCTTCCCCTGCCGCACCAAGGCCAGGGAAGTCACCCAGGCACTCCCCAAAGAGCTCCTCCCCAGCTCGGGGTTCCTACAGGGGTGTCCTCTGATAGGGCACCCCATTTGGTATCGGAGGTGTGACAGCGGCTCAGTGAGCAGTGGGGAGAGGGACGGGGGGCACTGGGGGACACGGGACCGTGGGGGCGGGATTGGGGTCCTGGGGGTGAGAAAGAAGCGAGGGAATAGAAAGTTCCAGTTCCCCTGAAGGGGCTGCGGTGGCGCTGAAAGACGGACGAGCAAAGAAGATAAAGGATGTAGAAGTGCTGACACAGGATGATAAACGCTGCCAGAAGCACCTGAGAAAGAGATAAAGGGAACTCCAGTGGGGCTCTTGGCGAGTTCTGTAACACAGGAGGAGCAGCACGTGCCCAAAGCGAAAGATCGAGGCGAGGTCATTTGGGATATTGGGTCACCCAGTGAAAATGACTGCCAGAAACCCTATTTTTAGGACTCCCCAGGGCAATAAAAGGATTGCTGGAAAGAGGTGGAGCCATGCCGATGATTTCCAAGAAAGCTGCTGTGCCTGTGTTAGATTGGGGGGCCCATTTTAATGAATATTTAGACCAGGACAGACCCGCTGTGAGTCCAGCACCGATACAGAATTCCGGCTCTCTGATCCCTCCAGTTCTGTCAGGAAGCTCACTCCGGCCAATTTCGGTATCGGGGGCTGGGGGGACCCCGGGGACACTTGGGGGGGGACAGGGGCCCGTGGCATTGGGACTGGGGCCCTGGGGAGACACTGGGGGAGTCACAGGACTGGGACTGGGGTCATGGGGTGGTGTGGGGGAAGGTGAGGGGGGACAGGGGATGGTGGGAGTGGGTTTGGGGTCCTGGGGGGGCTGGGGGACACTGTGGGGGCAGGGGGTGATCCCCAGATTTGGGTTGGGGTCCTGGGGTGACACCGAAGAAATTGGGGACTGGGAGTGGGTTTGGGGTCTGGGGACGGGCCGAGGGGGACACTGGGGGGCTCAGGGAGTGACCCCAGATTTGGATCAGGGTCCTGGGGGGCTGAGGGGACGTGTAACCATGGGAGTGGGTTTGGGCTTCTGGGGGGCCAGGAGGACATGGCACTGTGGGAGTGGGGTCCCTGGGGGGCTGGGGGGCTTTGGGGGGTCCAGAAGTGAGCCCAGGATTTGGGATCATGGACCCAGCACATGTCCAGGGGTCTCCTGGCTGGGGCTGCCTCTCCTCCCCCTGGGCTGACCCCACTCCCCTCCCCAGTCCCTCCCTGAGGAACCCTCCCCATGTTGCCTCTGTGTCCCCCCAGTGTTCCCCAGTATCTCCTCAGTGTCCCCTCTGTGTCCCCCCAGTGTCCCCCAGTATCTCCTCAGTGTCCCCCCAGTGTCCCCCAGTATCTCCTCAGTGTCCCCTCAGTGTCCCCTCTGTGTCCCTCTGTGTCCCACTCAGCTCCCCGTGGCCTCTCCCCTCCATGGCTCCCCTGGCTCACACCCTGGCCCTGCTGGCAATGACCGTGGCCACTGCGGCCACCGCGGCCACCAAGCTGGTGTCCCTGGACATGGCCCAGAACTCCTTCGATGACCAGTACCAGGGCTGTCGCCCTGCCATGACCGCGGCGTTGCCGGCCCTCAAACGCTCTGAGTTCCAGCAGAACCCTCTGTTCGCCCAGGTCTGGGCAGGGGCCGCAGATGGGTGGCAGATGCAGGGGTCCCGTTGGTCCCCTCTGTTGTCCCCAGACCACGTCACCGCCCTCGCTGTCTACGTGTTGAGGGACCTGCACGAGGTGTTCACTGAGGCCATGAGCAAAGCCGGGAGCTCCCCTCGGGAATACCGGGACAACTTCCACTTCAAAGCGCTGCATTTCCTGCTGACCGACGCCCTGGCAACGCTGAAAGACAATCAGGAACAGAAGTGTCGCTGTGTGGTCTGGGGTGTGAACTGGGTCCGGTTCAAGGCACAGCGTGGCCAGAAGGTCCGGTTCGGTCAATTTGCATCGGCGTCGCCTTGCAATGATACCGCCCCTGATTTTGGGAGAGACACGGTGTTCCAGGTGCACACGTGCCACAGCGTGGACATCTCTGAATTATTCGACTATTATAGCAAGAAGGAGGTGGTGATCCTGCCCTTCGAGACCTTCGAGGTCACCGATGTTACCCAGGACAAGAAGGGGGAACGGATCTGGCTCAACTCCACCGGGACCCACAGCAACTACAACTGCGAGTGGCTGCGAGGTGACGGCACAGAGGGGACAACCGGGGGGATGGGGACACCCGTGATAAGGCCCAGGGGACACTGACACCCACTGGGGATGGGGGACAGGGACACCCAGCCCTGGGGACACCCACTGTGGGCAGGGGACACCCATGGTAGGGCGCAGGGGGTGGGGACACTCGCTGCCAGCTGTGGGGACACTCGTTGAGAGCGTGGGGACAGGGACACCCATGACAGGGCACAGGGACGGGGATCCCCACACCTGGGAGGGGCCAGGGACACTCCTGCCGGTGGGGACAGGGACAGGGAAAGGGACAGACACAGGGAGCTGTGGGTACGAGGCTCGTGTGCTGGACACGGCTGAGCTGGGACTCCCCCATGGCAGCCCCTGAGCCCCCCTGAGCCCTGTCAGCCCCCGTCACCCCTCATGGCACCCCTGACCCCCCCTGAACCCCTGTCACCCTCTGTCACCCCTCATGGCACCCCTGACCCCCCCTGAACCCCTGTCACCCTCTGTCACCCCTCATGGCACCCCTGACCCCCCCTGAACCCCTGCCACCCTCTGTCACCCCTCATGGCACCCCTGACCCCCCCTGACCCCTGTCACCCCTAAAGCCCACCATGACCCCCCTGACACCCCCTGGCTCCCTGTACCCCCCATGCCCCCCGACACCCTGTCACCTGTGACCTCATGGCCCCCGTCTCTCCTGTCACTCCTCAGCCCCCATTATGGCCCTCCCTGACCCCCTCACTCCCCCCATTGACCCCCTGACCCTTGTCTTTGTCCCCCCAGATGGGAGTGGCCCCAGGGACCCCCCCCTCCTTGGAGGGCTTCTCCTGGCCACCACAGCCCTGGCAGTGGCCAGCGGGATCCTCTGAGCCACGAGCCCATCCAGGTCACCATGGTCGCCATGGTCACTGTGGCCACCATGGCCACCAAGGCCACCAGGACCCCCAGAGCAACGCGGCCACTGCTGTGCCAATTCCTGGGGGCGATTTAAAGGCCACAGACACCAGTGGAAGGAATGTTGTTCTTTTACCACGGATATACAGGCAACACAAGAGTAAAACCATTGATCCAATAAAACTCTGCGCTCGGCTTTAGCCACAAGCAAGAGTAAGCAAGGCAAGGCAGCTGATGGTTACTGTACGAGAGAAAGGAGAGCGACTGACACGGGTCCATCAGCAATTGCTGAATCTTTACCATCACCCAGATCCGCAGTCGCTGGGGAGCCCCGGCTGCAGCGAGGAGCTGGAGAACCCTCCCAGCAACTGGGACATTCCTGCGCTGTAGAGAAATGGCTGAGTGAACAGGGACATGTGTACGTGCACAATCCAAGCTGTATTAGTGAACTGTCCTTGACTAGGGAAAAAAGAGAGGAGCAATGCTGATGTGGCAAGCCAACAGGGTGTGGGGGAGGGGGATGCTGGCCACAGAGAGAGAAAGACTTATGTTAGTTAGTCGCGTGCATATTAATCTGTAACCATTCACTTGCTATTAAAGGCTGCGTGAACAGTGGCTGTAACCCAATAGTATGGAGCTTGCTTATGCGTGCTTGGAGAATTAGGGTATAACTATGGGTCTGACAATAGAATAAACGCAGTTCCATCGTATCTCCATGAGAAGCGTGGTTTATCCTGGCAGATCTCTGGCAATTTCTGGCGCCCGACCAGGGACCGTTCCTCAGAGGAAGATACGCTCGCTGATCGCCGAAAGAAGGGTGACGATGACGAGCGACAGAGACACTGCTGGCGGAGAGTGTCAGCCGTGAGTCAAAGGACATTGGTCAGGCCGGTAAGAAGGGTCGCTACCTTCCCTCTGTGATACCCTGCTAGCATGGATTTAGAGTTTGCGGCAGCACAGAAATTACTCCTCAGTATCCTTGCTAAGCGAGGGGAGGAGGCCAAGGAAAAGGATCTAAATAAGCTTGTTTTATGGGCGCGGGAGCATGGACATTTGCGAGTCCCCCCCTCCTCTTCGATGCAGCCAAGTGGAGGGAAGTAGGGGATCACCTCTGGGACTGTACTATCCAGGGAAAAGGGAAAGAAATGGCAAACTTAGGGCCCACCTGGAGAACTGTTATAAATGCCTTGAAAAATATGCAAGCCGAGTCAAAAGTAGCTGCGGCTGCGGTGGAGGCAATTGCAACACCGGCTGGGGTTGTCGCTCCTGCCCGAACTACGCAGCGCAGGGGCTCAGTGGACTGTTTAAAAGCCCGAGCACGATAAAAGGGCAGAAAGCAGAGAAGCACTTTGAGACTGTCAGTGAGCTCCTGCGGGAGCAGGAGAAAGAGCTCTTGCAATCAGAGCCAAAAGACGAAGTTACCACCACCGTGCCTCAGAGCAAACTGAAGGCAAACGCGGAAGTTACAGTCGACCAGTCAATGGGTGGAGCATCGGACGGTCCTTCTTGTCAGCAGCACCTCTACCCTGCTTGCCCATCCCCTCCACCTCCACTGCCAGCAGAGATTCATCCCGGACCACAGACTGCTTCTCTGCCACAGACTGTTTCCCTGCCAGAGCCACAGACTGTTCCTCTGCCAGATGATGACATACCAATGACAGAGGTGACAAATGAGCTACCTGCTCACCCCCCAGGATCTTGCGTAAACCCACAAGCATTGGAAAGATGGGCTCATCAAGTAGAAGAGGCAATGCATCAAATGAAACCACACTTTGATTGTGCTCTGTCTTCTATGGAAGAAAAGCTCCATCGGAAGCACGAGCCACAACAGGGTCCCACTGAGTCCTGAAAAGGTGTGGCCCAGACAGCCCTGCAGCTACAGGAATGGGCTCAATCAATGAGGAGGTGGAGCAACAAATGCAAAACAAAAGAAACCAAGGCAAGTGCTTAGGTTGTTGGTCTAGTTATCAGCACTCCTTGCAGCAAACCCGTATTATCACCAATTTAACAAAAAATGCAACCTTGCCTCCTCAAGGCAGTACGCTTGTTAACGTAACACCATGGACCAACTGTTCCAATGTGGTGCCTCCAATGCAATATGCCAATGGGTCCGGGGTTTTCTTCTTTGGAGATCCTTGGGAGGACTACCAGGCACGACAGGGCATGGCCTCCTTTCCATGGAAACAGAACGTATCAGGACACTCCATCGGAGGCTGGAACATGCCGGCCATGTTGGGAGGAGCTGAGTCTATTGACACAACGGGAGGAAAGGTTTTACCTCCTGGAGTGTTTTTGATGTGCAGAGATAGAGCACGGAATGGGATTCCACATAGTCCAATTGGGGGTCCTTGCTACCTGGGAAAGCTAACTATGTTTGCCCCTTCTATACGAGCATGGAAAAACATTACAGCATCAGAGGGTTGGAAAAATAGGATGTGAAACAGATACCAGCGTAGTGTTCCCACGTTTGATAAAGATTGTAATGATAAGGTCAACATTATGAGTTTGAGTGCGTTTATACCATTGGCTGTTTTTAACCCAGGGGGTGCTGCAGCTCATGGCTATAACAATCTGAAAAAGTTGGCTTATTGGTCAGAAAAGGAATTTAAAAGACTTCCCATATATTAAATGAGCTTTTAACTGATGTAGATAGCATTAGGCATGCTGTACTACAAAATCGAGCCGCAATTGATTTTTTATTGCTAGCTCATGGCCATGGTTGCAAAAAGTTTGAAGGTATGTGTTGTATGAACCTGTCAGACCATTCCCAGAGTATCCATCGACAGCTCTCAGAACTGCAGGATGCTTTTCAGAAGATACAAATCCATACAGACAGCTTCTCTGGGTGGCTGTCCTCTCTCGGTCTGACAGGATGGTTAGGTGTTCCAGCAGGGATTCTGTAACACAACGTATCAAACCAGGAGGCCCGTAGAAAGAAGTATATATGGACAGATTCTTGGTAGATGTTTCAGAGATGTTTATTTCTCCAGCCGCATGGTCGGGGCTCTGCCGAGGAACTGTTACAATCCTGACCAAGGGTCCTTTTGCCCGCGCAGGGGAACACAAACCAACCAACGGGGAACGAGGCTGACCAGGGGCAGAGAACCCCGTGTCTGTCCCCTCAGGGCCCCTCTCCCAGGGCGACATGGCGGGGGAAAGGGACCCCGACATTTCACCTGTTTTATTTTAATAAAAGGAGACTGAAAACACCTGGATAAACACAACAAGAACAGTTTTAAAACAAAACAAGCCACCCTCCTGAGCCTTTAAATGTCCAAACAGATTCTCTGGAACATCTTAGGGCTGACAGAAGGAAGACAGGAGTCTCCGGGCATGCTTTGTGGGGAAACTGAGGCAGGAGAGGGTTTAATTTATTCCCTCCCCCTTTTCATCCCCCAGTCGGTATTGGAGAGGAGTTGTAGGGAAAGGGAATTGTATAGGGAAGCCATGGGGTGAAAAACGGATTAGGAATAAACTGGGGATAGGGTAAACTTAGGAAGGGGTTCATATTGGGTATAGGGTAAAAGGGGGAAGTAGGCTGTGAGTAGGAAATTGCTGGGATGAATATTGTTTATAATTTTGTGCGTAATGGCTGCCTTTGACGGGAATACCTCCAGGCCCAGTAACATTCACTGCTTGTAAACCCTTCTTTCCTTGCACTATATCAAACTGTACAACTTCTCCATCTCCTACACTTTGCAGGTAATTTATTGGGTTATTCCTTTTAATGGCAGTTCTATGGATGAATGAATCTTCCCCTGTATCATCTCGTGTTATAAATCCATAGTTGTTTTGTACATTGTACTATTTTACAGTTTCTGTGATTTTCATTGCTATAACTTCTCCTATCACGCGCTTGCGTGTTCATTGTGGCTGCTGGTCCCCTGTGGCCGCTGCCTCGCCGACTCCGACGTCTCGGCCGGGCCCCCGCGTTGCGGCTGCTCCGCGCTCTCCGAGCGGTGCTGCTCCGGCGCGTGTCTGGGCTCTGCGCGGCCCCGCGTTGCCATCGCTGCTGGCTCCGTGGCCTGTGAGCGGTTCCGCTCCGCCAACTCCACGATGCTTTGAGTGCGGCCCTGTTCCGGCTCGGCGCTGCGCGGCTTCTCGTGCCGCTGTGGAAACCGCCGCTTCTCCCTCCGCAGGGCTCTCCGAGCCGTGTGCTCAGAGCGGGCTGCCACGCCGATGCCCGGTTCCTGGCTGCTCGTGGCCCACGGCACCCGCGGCGCCTGCGGCATCGCTCCCTCACTCGCGGCCGCGTGGCCGGGGACCCCGAGGCAGGGATGGGGTCTGCGATAAGGGGCGCGCTCCCGAGGGGGCCGGGCGCATCCAGCGCAGGCACCTCCGCTGGCACGGCTGCAGTCATGTGCTCCCGGGATGGCAGCCGCACGGGCTCGGCCACGGGATTATGGCCATCTTCTGCTCTAGGGGTAATGGGACCATACAAATGCTCCTCAAGAGCTTCACTGATTACAATTAGTCCACGGAGAGCTTCTGTCGCTAGTCCATGTTTTGTTTGCTCCCTTAGCTTATCCCCGATCTCGTACCAAAACCACCCGCGACTAGTTCCAGGAGGATAAATATCAAAAAGTAACTCTCAAGAAATATAGAAGAAATTTTTGAAAAGCCAGTTAAAAAAATGTTCTAGATCTCCCGGAACAAACACTTTCTTGTTTTGCTGTTCAAGGATTCCTTTAACTTCTAGATACATTTCCTTCTGTGGCTCAGAGAGCCACATTTCCCACGATTCTTCCATAGTCCAGAGAGAATATCCAAACCAAGGTGAGAAGAGGTCGAGCAAAGAGAACCCAGAGAATACTGCCCCCCCCCCCCCCTTAACCTTCCAAAAAGGAGATTGAAGTCTATTTAAAAATAAGGGAAAAAGTTAAAAAAAAAAAGGTAAGTAAAAGTTACCTGATGGGAGGGAGCTACTGTCAAAGGAATACAGTAGGAAAATTCTAAAAAGACTACATCAGCAAACTCTCTGGGGGGCATGGGCTCCAGCAGAACAATTTTTAAAAAATTTTTTCGGATGTAAGAATTTATGAGTTAACCAAGCAGCAGGTACAAGGATGCATGACATGCCAAAAAGTAAACCGGGCTAAATCTCAACAAGCAGTGTTGGGAAGTCGCCCTGCAGCCCACCAGCCTTTTAAGAAAATCCAAATAAATTTTACAGAGTTGCCTAAAGTGGGGAAGTATAAAAAAAATCTGTTAGTTTAGTAGATAAATTAACACACTGGGTAGAGGCTTTCCCAACCCCTAGAGGTACAGCCCAAACCGTATAAAAAAAAAAAAAAATTAGAAGAAATTATACCCTGATATGGCATGAGAGATTATATAGACTCAGATCAGGGGACACATTTTACCTCAAAAATTATTAAGCAATTGGCTGAAGCTCTGAGAATTCAATGGGAGTATCACACTCCTTAGCACCCCCAGAGTTCAGGTCAAGTTGCAAAAATGAATCAGACACTAAAAGCTCAATTATCTAAATTAATGCTCTAAACAAAAATGTCATGGGTAAAATGTCTCCCCTTAGCCTTGTTAAATATCCAAACTATGCCGCATTCAGAGACAGGGCTGGCACCTTTCAAAGTGTTATACGGGATGCCAGTAGGACACCCCGGGATGGAGGATGGACAAATACAACCATACCTATTAGAAATTAACAGGAACCTACAGAGGTTGAGAAGGCACGGACTGACGCAGCAATTCGGACAGCAGAGAGAGGCTGGACGCACGCTTCTCGAGTGAAGAAAATAGAACTTCAAGAAGAGACACCTGAGTGGAGGATCACTTCTGCCCCAGGGGACTTAAAGATAAAACTGTGCCCACCCAGCAAATGACCGGGAGGGACCAGATAAGTTGTGTCGTAATTGCTTGTCCATGTTACCCGTTTGTCTCTTCTGAGTGCGAATATTGTCACGAGGTTCGGGTTACTCATTGCCAAAGGGGCTGTAGACCCAGAGACTTGTGTACAAAATGTTTAGAAGAAGAACAAGACTTGGCTAGCCGTGTCTTACAGCTTGGTATAAATTTAGGTATAATAGAATTGGATTCTTTAGAGTGGCATCACCTATACAAAAACGGAGTAAGGGGAAAATTGGACTCTTTGGCACAGATTCTGACTGTGGAGTGTCGCAGGTTAAATGAAGTACCCTGCGGGACTGACACAGTTAAACTCTCTAGGTGGGGCGTGTACAAAAGGCAGTGTGCAGCTCCATCTGGCCACTGGATCCCAGGACAATATTCCTGCTGCCGAGAAGATCCTTCACCTCGCCACTGCTGGCAACCCAGTGGGCGTAGGCACAGGCAGAGGGATGCATCTGATGGTTCTGAGCCTAGCCATACACCAGACAGCTAAGCTACAGCCGGATAGCTGGTCCTACACTGAGGGGGAAAACCTCACCGAGAGGTGCAAGCTGTGTCTGCCAAGCCTCTTAAAGGAACAGGGTATCTTATCTTATTCCTTATACAGGAACTCTTATCAAGTCCCAGAGGTCTGTGAAATCAGAAAGAAAGGCAAGACCTGTCATATCAACGGCACTCGATTCCAGATATGTAAAACAAATGGGGTAATTTTGTGCTACCCCCAAGTTGCAAGCTCTAAGCACGGGCAGTCAAGGGCACCTCCTATTAAAAGTAGACACCACCTTAATAGATATAAAAGGGAAGTCACACAAAAACCTATTCCAACATGCAACCAATGTAATCAGACTGTTTGGCTAGGAGGAAAAATGAAGCCCATTTTTGTGGCCTACTTTCAGGTTAACAATCTGTGCTACGACACCTCTACATTAAGCATGTGTATTATGAGTGGAAAAACCTACTGGGTGGGGCAAAATTCAAAATGCCAAGGTAAACTGACCCTGGGCAGTGAGTCTGTTATATTAGATCTGCTTGAAGAAAGTGACGACAGGGCATGTTTGAAATATGACAAAACCTTCTGTTTCTCAAGAAACAAAAAGGGAATGAACCCAGAAAATATAATAAGCAAATAATAAAGCTGCCAAGGTCCTGATAAGGTTTGAGGAACAGATAAAGGAAGAAGTGCTAGAGTTACAGGAAGAATTAAATGGCTATGAATAAAGGGACTTTTTGTTTGAATGTTTCTATTTTTATATTTGTAGTAAATCCAGGACGGTAGTACTTCTATTTTTATGGAATTTTAAAACTTCTGGTGATGAAAATGGGAAAAAGGGTAGCATGAATTAATGTTTCCATGTAAAAGGAGGGGGGGAATTGTTAGAAATGAAGTCTGTAATTCGTGCTGTTATGTATAAAAATGAACTGTAATGAAACTATACAGAGCCAGAGTTTCAAAGCCCCCACCAGCCTGGCTGAGAGAAAAATGTTACAACACTGGAGGAGTTGAAAAGGGAAGTTCTTTCAACACAAAAGTAATCAATAGGTGAGGATTCCACCCCAGGTGGGGTTGGATCTTATCATCGGGACATTAACACTATGATGACTTGATCACCATCTTCTGATATCTACATCTCAGCCGAGAAGGAATTGGACATTCTGGGAACTCCATTGAGGGTTCCAGGAATTGGAGACAGACAAATTCATCACCAAAGATGGACAATTCATCAGATCCAGGAAATGCTTTGTGCAGCCCAACTTCGGGACAAGAAAACATCATGAATATGCTAAATTGCGAGAAGAATAGAATTAATTCGGACTCTGCCCAAGATCTGTATAAGAAGGAAGCAGCCGAAGCAGCACCCGTGAACTTGGGAGCTCTGGTGCGATAGAGATCAGATCTGTGCGTGTTCACCCAGCTCCGACCCCGGGCTCGGGCTGCTTTTCTCCATCATGGCTTTCTGTGTGACCAATCTTTCGGCCGTGGAATAAAATCGATTTCTTTATTAAATTTAATTTGGCTGAATTTCTTTACTTCAGGGGTGAGGCCCCCTCTCAGCTGTGTCTCCTCTTGAGGCTGACCGGCCCCAGCTCCCACAGCCTTTCCTCATGAGAGAGATGCTCCAGTCCCTTCATCATCCTCACTGGCCCTGCTGGACCTGCTCCAGGATCTCCATGTCCCTCCTGTCCTGAGGAGCCCAGGACTGGACAGGGCACTGGGCAGAGCTGGACACAGCACTCCCGATGTGCCTCACTGGGCACACCAACAGGTGGCCAAGGCACAGGGGCCCATCTGTTGCCATCAGGGTGGATTGAGAGGAGTCTTGTGCTGCTTTTGGTGCTGAGTTGGGCCAAACCCGGCCCAAATCATCAACCCCGAATTGACAACTGAGGGTGAAGCACCAGAGCCGGGCCCGGCCATCGATCAGCCGGCCCTGGCAACGTCCAGTCCCCGCTCAGGCAGAGATTCCTCTCCTGCATTCCTGTGTGGGATGAAATGCGGGAGCAGTTCCTCCCTCGGGAAGGGGATGCTCCCCGAGGATTCTCCACAAGGCTGAGCGAGAGAGACCGTCCCAGGGGTGCTGGTGTGGGCAGTGACCCCGAGCCCCGCCTCAGGATTGTCTCTTTGTGCTGGCTCTGACAGAATTATTCCATACAACTGTTTTGATAGGATTATTGTGTAAAATTGCTTCAATAGAATGATTTCATAGAGTTGCTTTGCAGAGTGGCCTTGGTGGCCACACTGGTCACAGTGCCTGCAGTGGCCTCGTGGGTCAGGGGGATCCTTCTGGTGAATCACGGTGGCCACAGTGACCTTGGTGCTTACAGTGACCCTGGTGGCCAGAGTGGCTGTGGTGGCCACAGTGACCATGGCAACAGACGTGGCGACAGTGGCCTCACAGTGTCCTCCTGGTGGCCAAAGTGACCATGTTGGCAGTGGTGGCCACGGTGGCCTTGGTGGCCTTGGTGGGCGATGTGCTGAGGCCTGAGCAGCAGGCCTCAGCCAGAGCTGCCTTACAACGTGAATCCCGGCCTCTGTGTGATTAACACCACCATTATTATTTAGCTAAAACCAGCCTGAGGCCCTTAGGCTGCCTCTGTAGAACCTTGTGTAGTTCTCGGCAAGGTGTGAGTGATTTTCAGACTCTTTCCCAACTCCGTGAATGGAGGCCGGTCTGTTGGGGATTTCAGGGGAAACCCTCCCCGCTGAGGCCTGGGCGCTGGCCAAGGCCGGGCCCCTGCTGGTCGGGACGTGCGCCATCAGATCCAGGAGTTTCTGTGCTAAAAATAGAACCAGGTCACTTGGGCTTGCTGACTCGGGCCTATAAAAGCTGGGCCCACTTTCGGGGCAGGAATGTCCCAGTTGCTGGGAGGGTTCTCCAGCTCCTCGCTGCAGCCGGGGCTCCCCAGCGACTGCGGATCTGGGTGATGGTAAAGATTCAGCAATTGCTGATGGACCCGTGTCAGTCGCTCTCCTTTCTCTCGTACAGTAACCATCAGCTGCCTTGCCTTGCTTACTCTTGCTTGTGGCTAAAGCCGAGCGCGGAGTTTTATTGGATCAATGGTTTTACTCTTGTGTTGCCTGTATATCCGTGGTAAAAGAACAACATTCCTTCCACTGCTGTCTGTGGCCTTTAAATCGCCCCCGGGAATTGGCACAGCAGCGGCCTCGTTGCTCTGGGGGTCCTGGTGGCCTTGGTGGCCATGGTGGCCACAGGGACTGTGGTGACCTTGATGGGCTCGTGGCTCAGAGGATCCTGCTGGCCACTGCCAGGGCTGTGGTGGCCAGGAGAAGCCCTCCAAGGAGGGGGGGGTCCCTGGGGCCGCTCCCATCTGGGGGGACAAAGACAAGGGTCAGGGGGTCAATGGGGGGAGTGAGGGGGTCAGGGAGGGCCATAATGGGGGCTGAGGAGTGACAGGAGAGACGGGGGCCATGAGGTCACAGGTGACAGGGTGTCGGGGGGCATGGGGGGTACAGGGAGCCAGGGGGTGTCAGGGGGGTCATGGTGGGCTTTAGGGGTGACAGGGGTCAGGGGGAGTCAGGGGTGCCATGAGGGGTGGCAGAGGGTGGCAGGGGTCAGGGGTGCCATGAGGGGTGACAGAGGGTGAGGGGGGGGTGAGGGTGGGTCAGGGGTGCCATGATGGGTGACAGAGAGTGGCAGGGGTTCAGGGGGGGTCAGTGGTGCCATGAGGGGTGACAGAGGGTGGCAGGGGTTCAGGGGGGGTCAGGGGTGCCATGAGGGGTGACAGAGGGTGGCAGGGGTTCAGGGGGGGTCAGGGGTGCCATGAGGGGTGGCAGAGAGTGGCAGGGGTTCAGGGGGGGTCAGGGGTGCCATGAGGGGTGACGGGGGCTGACAGGGCTCAGGGGGGCTCAGGGGCTGCCATGGGGGAGTCCCAGCTCAGCCGTGTCCAGCACACGAGCCTCGTACCCACAGCTCCCTGTGTCTGTCCCTTTCCCTGTCCCTGTCCCCACCGGCAGGAGTGTCCCTGGCCCCTCCCAGGTGTGGGGGTCCCCGTCCCTGTGCCCTGTCATGGGTGTCCCTGTCCCCACGCTCTCAATGAGTGTCCCCACAGCTGGCAGCGAGTGTCCCCACCCCCTGCGCCCTACCATGGGTGTCCCCTGCCCACAGTGGGTGTCCCCAGGGCTGGGTGTCCCTGTCCCCCATCCCCAGTGGGTGTCAGTGTCCCCTGGGCCTTATCACGGGTGTCCCCATCCCCCCGGTTGTCCCCTCTGTGCCATCACCTCGCAGCCACTCGCAGTTGTAGTTGCTGTGGGTCCCGGTGGAGTTGAGCCAGATCCGTGCCCCCTTCTTGTCCTGGGTGACATCGGTGACCTCGAAGGTTTCGAAGGGTGGGATCAGCACCTCCTTCTCATTAAAAAAGCTGGAGAATCGCTGGATGTCCACACCGTGGCACGTGTGCACCTGGAACACCGTGTCTGTGCCGTAGCGCTGGGCGACAGCTTTGGAAAGCGACGTTGACGCAAATTGACCAAACCGGACCTTCTGGCCCCGCTGAGCCTTGAACTGCTTATTCCTCACCCCCCGGAACACATCATAACACTTCTGTCCCCTCAGCTCCGCCAGGGCATCGGTCAGCAGGAAATGCAGCGCTTTGAAGTGGAAGTTGTCCCGGTATTCCCGAGGGGAGCTCCCGGCCTCTCGCACGGCCCCGTTGAACTCCTCATACACGTCATCCATCGTGTAGGCCATGAGGGCGATGGCCTGGGCTGGGGACGACAGAGGGGACACACAGGACCCCTTCTCCTGCCACTCGGCCGTGGCCTTTGCCCAGACCTGGGCGAACAGAGGGTTCTGCTGGAACTCAGAGCGGTTGAGGGCCGGCAAAGCCGCGGTCATGGCAGGGCCACAGCCCTGGTACTGGTCATTGAAGGAGTTCTGGGCCATGTCCAGGGGCACCACCTCGATGGCCGCAGTGGCCACGGTCATTGCCAGCAGGGCCAGGGTGTGAGCCAGGGGAGCCATGGAGGGGAGAGGCCACGGGGAGCTGAGTGGGACACAGAGGGACACAGAGGGGACACAGAGGGGACACTGAGGAGATACTGGGGGACACTGGGGGGACACTGAGGAGATACTGGGGGACACTGGGGGGACACAGAGGCAACATGGGGAGGGTTCCTCAGGGAGGGACTGGGGAGGGGAGTGGGGTCAGCCCAGGGGGAGGAGAGGCAGCCCCAGCCAGGAGACCCCTGGACATGTCCTGGGCCCATGATCCCAAATCCTGGGCTCACTTCTGGACCCCCCAAAGCCCCCCAGCCCCCCAGGGACCCCACTCCCACAGTGCCATGTCCTCCTGGCCCCCCAGAAGCCCAAACCCACTCCCATGGTTACACGTCCCCTCAGCCCCCCAGGACCCTGATCCAAATCTGGGGTCACTCCCTGAGCCCCCCAGTGTCCCCCTCGGCCCGTCCCCAGACCCAAACCCACTCCCACCATCCCCTGTCCCCCCTCACTTTCCCCCACACCACCCCATGACCCCAGTCCCAGTCCCGTGACTCCCCCAGTGTCTCCCCAGGGCCCCAGTCCCGATGCCACGGGCCCCTGTCCCCCCCCAAGTGTCCCCGGGGTCCCCCCAGCCCCCGATACCGAAATTGGCCGGAGTGAGCTTCCTGAAAGAACTGGAGGGATCAGAGAGCCGGAATTCTGTATCGGTGCTGGACTCACAGTGAGTCTCTCCTGCTCCTGCAGGTCGGGGAGACTTTGCCGCCGGGTATTAATCCACCATAATTATAAATATTCATTAAAATGGGCCCCCCATCTAACACAGAAACAGCACCTTTCCTGGAAATCATTTGCATGGCTCCACCTCCTCCAGGGTGTCCTTTTATGGTCCTGGAGAGTCCTAAAAATGGGGTTTCTGGGGGTCATTTTCACTGGGTGACCCAATATCCCAAATGACCTCGCCTCAAACTTTCACTTTGGGCACGTGCTGCTCCTCCTGTGTTACAGAACTCGCCAAGAGCCCCACTGGAGTTCCCTTCATCGTCTTGGCAAGTCACAAATTAAATTTAAGTTAAGGTTAAGTTAGGTGTAAGTTTAGCGTTGTCCCTTTGTCAAACTGCTGATTTTAAGGTATGAGTTACATTTAAGGTGTCCCTTAAGGTGAAGGTATAAGTTAGGTCTCAGTGCTGCTACATTTGAGCTCTGTGAAGCTTTCTGGCCGTGTTCCCTTTATCCTCGCCCTCGCTGTCCTTCTGCCACAGGCACCCAAACGCACCCACACCCACGGACAGTGCTCGGGTCATTTTGGGTTTGATTGCCTGGATTTGCTTTGGTTTTGTTGTTGTTTTTTTTTCTGTGGTGTGCCTGAACTGCCCTGTAAGCAGCAGAGTGACTCTTGCCGATGAACTTCGTGCTGTCACTTCATATTAAAATCTGGGTTTTGCTGATGCCCTTGCAGGTGATTTTTAAGTGATCTCAAGCACTCGTTTGTAACAACCCTAAACCCTGGATCCAAATGGGGAAGGCAGAACCGATGCCCTTTAAAATCAGAAGCTGGGAGAGGAATTGAGGGCCTAACAGAACTACTCGGGGAATTTGGTTTATTGACAGAATGTGAGTCAGAATCGAACACTCCTATCTTGCCACTTAAAAAGCCTGGGACGGACAGGTACAGGCTAGTACAAGACTGTGGGAAACAGAGGAGTAAAGACTCCTGCGGTCAGTGGTGGGTTTGATTCACAGCCCTGGAAGAGATTAGGTCTGGCAGAATTGGCAGAGATTTATTGACCTGAAGCAAGAGAATTACAAACCTACGTTATAAGTAAAAGTATGTGTTGGGTGTGTTATGGTGGAGGGTTTTAAGTATAATAATGTGATTTTATAGTTTAAGAATTTAGATGTTATGATAGAAGTATCTGTGTGGATGTGACATGACAAGCCATTGGTTGAGACACAGCTGCAGTGCAGTGACAAAGTATTACAAATGATAGGTCGTCAAGTCAAAACAAAGTTTCCTTTTAAGCTCCTATTGGATTAGAAAGTTATAAATTCCGACGTAACCTCGGATCTTGTGAGTATTTCTTGTTAAGGCGACTTGTCACTAAATCTCACGCCTCTGGGACTGCTGCTTGTTTGTTATTTTAAGTAATGAATCGTGTGTAACTGCTACAGTCCCATCTCTCTTTCCTAAGAGCCCCGAAAGCAGCAGTGAAAGTGGTCTGAAGTACGGCACCAATACGAGACCTCCGAGCAAACAGCCACACAGTCCAGGATGCCCACCCCGCTGCAGCCCGGCCCTGCACCCTGTTAGCAGCCCTTACAGAGGGCTCAGAGCCCTTACCAGTGGCTCAGAGCGATGGGTTTGAAGGATGGCTTCTTTTGCAAACCCCTTGATAAACAAAGCCGGGCCATTTTCGCCTTTGAGTGGGAAAATCCCCAGCCTGGCCCAAAGACTCAGCCTACCTGGACTGTGTCACCACGAGGATTTAAAAACAGCCCAACGACTTTTGGGAACCAACTGCAGAAGAACTCGAGGCCTGGAAGGAGGAGAACCCGAAGGGTTGGTCCCGCAGGATGTGGATGACATCCTGTTAGCAACTGAAACGAAAGCAAAGCGCGTGGAATCGACCACCAGTCCTCTAAATTCCCCACGCCAAGGGGGCTAAGGAGCGTCCCAGGACAAAGCTCTGATCGTGAGGCAGCAGGTTCCCTACCGGGGGTCTGGAATAATTCCAGGCCAGCGGAAACTGGGAAGGGACAGAAACGAGGCCACCTGACAGGTACCCCAGCCTGCGGCCGCCCGAGCCTCGAGAGCACTGTCGGGCTGGTGCAGACTGTGGGGCTCAAATTGCGGGTTTAGTTAAACCACTGAGTGAGCTTTTAAAGGACACCCAGAAGGACTCCTGAGGGTGGACACACCTTCTGTAACTCAAAGACGGCCCTGACGTCCACACCTCCCATGGGGCTTCCGGACCTAACAAAGCCCTTGGAGCTTTTTGTGCACCAGCGACAGCACCGGGCCCTTGGAGTCCTGGCTCAGAAGGTGGGGGAGACTGCAGGAGACCTGTGGGGTGCTTTTCCAAACAGCTGGACATCAGCCAGGACTGGCCCGGATGCCCGTGAGCTGCAGCAGCGACTGCTCTCCTCATCCAGGAGGCCCAGAAATGGACCTGGGGACAGAAGTGAGTTGTGTATACCCCGCACACCGTAACCGCAAAAAGATGTGGAACAAAGGGCGGAGCTCGCAGTGCTACGAGGAGCCCTGGAGCTGGCAGCAGGAAGAGGAGCAAAGCCTTGAATCCAGGGGAAACCTGCTTTGAGCAGCGTTCATGGCCAGGGAGCCAAATGGAGAGAGAGGTCTGTTAACAGCACAGGGATCTCCGACTAAATATCAACAAGAAATATTCAAGAAATATTGTCCCTCCTTGATGCCACCCAGCTGCCCAAAGAAGTGGCCGTACCCAGGGCACACCAGCTTGGGGATTGCCCAATCCGTGCAGGAAAGGGACAGGTAAAGCTGCAGGAGACAAAGCGTCCCGGTGCCACCACCTGTACCTGAGCAAGGAGTTTCACTGCCAGAGGGGAGCCCTGGCTGGAGTCGGGCAGATTGAGAATTGGCTGCTTATCTAAAAGCCCACAGTAAAGAGGGTGGTGACCCCCAATAGCCAGGCCAGTCCCGCCCCAGCTGATGCTGCAATGGGTAAGGGAGAAAAGCACCAGCAAACCCTGGGGAGACCGAGCGATGGGGACAGACCTGCGGGCACAGATACTCAGTGAACGCAGCACAAAAAACCTGTCAGGTCCGTGAGAGAACAATCCCAATTTGCCTTAAAAATAACCCTGGGAATTCAAAAACGCTGCCCCCAGGGAGCACTGAAAGAGGAAACGCTGCCGGGGATTGCTGGCAAATGGCCAGCGAGGATTCAGGTATCTCCTGGTGCCGGTGGATCCCTTTTCCAGGCGCTTCCCCTGCCGCACCAAGGCCAGGGAAGTCACCCAGGCACTCCCCAAAGAGCTCCTCCCCAGCTCGGGGTTCCTACAGGGGTGTCCTCTGATAGGGCACCCCATTTGGTATCGGAGGTGTGACAGCGGCTCAGTGAGCAGTGGGGAGAGGGACGGGGGGCACTGGGGGACACGGGACCGTGGGAGCGGGATTGGGGTCCTGGGGGTGAGAAAGAAGCGAGGGAATAGAAAGTTCCAGTTCCCCTGAAGGGGCTGCGGTGGAGCTGAAAGATGGACGAGCAAAGAAGATAAAGGATGTAGAAGTGCTGACACAGGATGATAAACGCTGCCAGAAGCACCTGAGAAAGAGATAAAGGGAACTCCAGTGGGGCTCTTGGCGAGTTCTGTAACACAGGAGGAGCAGCACGTGCCCAAAGCGAAAGATCGAGGCGAGGTCATTTGGGATATTGGGTCACCCAGTGAAAATGATCCCCGGAAACCCCATTTTTATGACTCCCCAGGGCAATAAGAGGATTCTTAGAAAGAGGTGGAGCCATGCCAATGATTTCCAGGAAAGCTGCTGTGCCTGTGTTAGATTGGGGGGCCCATTTTAATGAATATTTAGACCAGGACAGACCCGCTGTGAGTCCAGCACCGATACAGAATTCCGGCTCTCTGCTCCCTCCAGTTCTGTCAGGAAGCTCACTCCGGCCGATTTCGGTATCGGGGGCTGGGGGGACCCCGGGGACACTTGGGGGGGGACAGGGGCCCGTGGCATCGGGACTGGGGCCCTGGGGAGACACTGGGGGAGTCACGGGACTGGGACTGGGGTCATGGGGTGGTGTGGGGGAAAGTGAGGGGGGACAGGGGATGGTGGGAGTGGGTTTGGGGTCCTGGGGGCAGCAGAGGGGACATGGGAGCAGGAGTGGGACTGGGGCCATGGGAGGGCTGGGGGACACTGGGTAGGGCAGGAGGCAGGCCCTGGAATTGGGTTGGGGTCTTGGGGGGATACCCAAGGGGTCACGGGACTGGAAGGGGAATTTGGGCCTGAGGGCAGCAGAAGTGGACACTGAGGGGTCAGGGAGTGACCTCAGGGTTTGGGTCAGGGTCCTGGGGGGGATGAGAGGACACCAGGGGGGACAGGAGACTGTGGGAGTGGGATTGGGGTCTTGGGGGGGGCTGGGGGACACTGGGGGGTGCAGAAGTGAGCCCAGGATTTGGGATCACAGTCCCAGGACATGTCCAGGGGACTCCTGGCTGGGGCTGCCTCCCCTCCCCTTGGGCTGACCCCACTCCTCTCCCCAGCCTCTCACCAAGGAACCCTCCATGTCCCTCAGTACCCCCTCAGTGTCCCCCAGTGTTCCCCAGTATCTCCTCAGTGTCCCCCCAGTGTCCCCCAGTATCTCCTCAGTGTCCCCTCAGTGTCCCCTCTGTGTCCCTCTGTGCCCCACTCAGCTCCCCGTGGCCTCTCCCCTCCATGGCTCCCCTGGCTCACACCCTGGCCCTGCTGGCAATGACCGTGGCCACTGCGGCCATCGAGGTGGTGCCCCTGGACATGGCCCAGAACTCCTTCGATGACCAGTACCAGGGCTGTGGCCCTGCCATGACCGCGGCTTTGCCGGCCCTCAACCGCTCTGAGTTGCAGCAGAACCCTCTGTTCGCCCAGGTCTGGGCAAAGGCCACGGCCGAGTGGCAGGAGAAGGGGTCCTGTGTGTCCCCTCTGTCGTCCCCAGCCCAGGCCATCGCCCTCATGGCCTACACGATGGATGACGTGTATGAGGAGTTCAACGCGGCCGTGCGAGAGGCCGGGAGCTCCCCTCGGGAATACCGGGACAACTTCCACTTCAAAGCGCTGCATTTCCTGCTGACCGATGCCCTGGCGGAGCTGAGGGACATTCAGGGACGGCAGCGCCGCTGTTTGATCCAGGGCGTGAGCGGGCTCCGGTTCGAGGCACCGTGACAGCGTCCGGTTCGGTCAGTTCCTGCCGATGTCACCCTGCGGAGGTGACGGTCACGGTGGAATGGACACGGTGTTCCAGGTGGCCACGTGCCACAGCGTGGATGTCCAGGATTTCTCCTCCGATCCGAGCAAGAAGCAGGTGCTGATCCAACCCTTCGAGACCTTCAAGGTCACCTTTGTTGTCCCGGATGGGGACAAGGTGCACATCATGCTCAACTCCACCAGGACCCACAGCAACTACAACTGCGAGTGGCTGCGAGGTGACGCCACGGGGACAACCTGGGGGGACAGGGACACTCAGTGAGGGCTGGGGACAAGGACACACAGGGCTGGGGACACCCATGGCCAGGAGGGGACAGGGACAGCCACTGTGGGTGGGGGACAGGGACACCCAGCGCGGGGGACAAGGAGAGGGACAGCCTTTGCTGGGCACAGGGGATGGGGACACCCAGAGCCAGGTGAGTGGGACAGGGACATCCAGTGCTGGGGACGCCCCTGGGGCTGGGGGGACAAGGGCACAGGGAACAGGGACCCCGTTATGGCCCCCTCTGATGCCCTCAGGGCCCCCCTGCCACCCCTGTCCCTCCCCCAGGCCCCCATGACCCTCCTCTTCTTCCACCCAGGTGGGAGCATCCCCAGGGACCCCCCTCACCTTGGGGGGCTTCTCTTGGCCACCGTGGCCATGGCAGTGACCACCAGAACCCTCTGAGCCACAAGGCCTCCAAGGTCACTGTGGTGTTGGTGGTCACTGTGGTGTTGGTGGCCACTGTGGCCACCGTGATCATGAAGGCCACCAGGACCCCCAGAGAAATGAGGCCACCACGGCTATCAAGGCCACTCTGGCCACCGTGGTCACTGTAATTACTGAGGCCACAGTGGCCACCGCAGCCACTATGGCCACTTTGGCTCCTATGACCACTGTGGCCACTCTGGGCATTGGGACCACTGAGGTCATCACCATCACTGTGGTCACCATGGCCATTGTGGCCACCGTGGTCACTGTAACTACTGAGGCCACCGTGGCCAGTGTGGTCACCAAGGTCACCATGGCCACCACAGCTGCTGTGGCCACCGTGGCCACTGTAACTACTGAGGCCACCGTGGCCAGTAGTGCGGTCACCAAGGTCACCGTGGCCACCACAGGCTGCTGTGGCCACCGTGGCCACTGTGACCGTCCGTTCCCACCCGCCCAAGGGGACGGGAGCCGCGCTTTGGGCCAGTCCGGAGCTGCGGGAAGGAGCCAGGCCCTGAACGCACCCGGCAGCGCCGCTGAACCTCGAGCCAGGGGAAGTGCTGGGCAACTTTGTCAAAGAGGAAGAGCTCAGGGCAGGGGTCACCACCCCACGGGTCAGCGCTGCCCAGTGCAGCTAAAAAAGGGTTAATGACCAGTTAGGGGCCAGTTCCAAAGTTCCTGATTTGAGGCAACGCAACAGAAGAGGCATTTGGGGGACAAAAACCAACCAACCAACCAACCAAACAAAATAAAAAAAGAAAAAGGATGGAAAAAGAAAATAAAGGAAAGGGATAAAGGAAACACAGAAAGAAGAAAAGGGGTAAATAGAGAAAAATATAGAGGAAAATAGAGAAAAGTAGAGAAAACAGAGAGAAATGGAGAAAAAAGGAAAAAAGGGAAAATAGAGAAAAATAGGAAAAAAGGAAAAAAGGAAAAAGAAAAAAGAGTAAAGGCAAAAGAAATACAGAAAAAAGGAAAAAGAAAAAAGAAAGCAAAAAAATAAAAAAGGGGAAAAAAGAAATAAAGGCAAAAGGAAAAAAGGGAAAAGGGGGAAAAGGGGAAAAAGGGGAAAGAGGAAGAGAAAAAATAAAGAAAAAAGAAAGAACCTTACCCCCTCCTCCCCCGCCCCCAGCATTTCCCTGAGCGCCCTTGACTTCTTTGGAGATTGATTTATTTGCATTCATGCCCAAATTCTGTGAATTCCCACGTATTCAGGAATTTAAACCCGACCAAACTCTATTTCCGCACCCCAGTTCCTCCAGCCCTGAAAGGAACGAGAGGAACTTGTCTTTACAAACGGATTGCGTGAATCTGGTGGTGGATGGGGCCAGGGACGCGTCGATGGGGAAGTGATCGCAGAAACCAAACCATCAGTGCCACAAAATCGTTCCTCATCGACATGGGCTCCTGAGCTCCTGAACTTCGGGAAGAAGAACCAAGACTTAACAGGCTCATGGATATTAATTTCCGCGCCCAAGGTGGAGCTAAAGCTAATTTTAGTGGTCACGTATCTGTGTTGTAGAAAGGCGGGGTGGGTGGTAATGGGACACCAGTAGCGGGACTGGGAAGCCTGCAACTTCCAATGGGGAAAGGGACACGGAGATGCGGCCGGGAAAATTCGGATAAAACGGAGCCGCGTCGTCCAGCAATTCGAGACACCCCACGGGAAATGCCCCGTGGCCTCTCCCTTTGTGTGTGAATAAAATCACAGGGCTCCTCTGTGGGCACAAACCTCTGGCAAGGTGAATTTTTCTGCTCAAAAGTTCGACAGCGAAAATGTTGTTCCGCTTGGGTTGTTCTCCAGGCAAGAAAAATGAGTTCCCAAGGCTGTTTGTTGAAGCAGGAGCTCGTTAGCCAGCAGCAGTTCCCGGGAGCAGACCGTGTTCCCGGTAACCTCGAGAGGAGCTCGGCGCAGGCGCCGCTCGTTGAGGTCTGACGGCGTTTCTGAGACCACAGAGCAGCGCGAGGCTCGCGGAGAGAGGCACCGCCACCCATTTGTTTATGGAAACGCCTGATGTTTCGCTCAGGAAACTCTTTTTTCCTTCAAATCAGGGGATTTTCCCTCTTGAGCCCGCACATCTCCTGGAACTCGCCGCGGAGTTGTGCTTCGGGAATTGTCCACCGGAGGGCAGCAGCGAGCGCGGGGAAACAGCGGCACTGCGCATGCGCCGCCCCGCGGCTGCAGTTCCGGCTGCCAACACCAGGCGGCAGCACGAGCTGACGGCGCTGCCGAGCGCCCGCCCCGCCCCAGCCCGGCCCCGGGGGCTCGGGGATGGTTCGGGACGGGGCGGCCTCAAAGCCCGTCCGGTGCCACCCCTGCCATGGGCGGGGACACCTTCCCCTGGGCCGGGCTGCTCCAGGCCCCGTCCAACCTGACCTTGAACCCTTCCAGGAACTGGGCAGCCACAGCTGCTCTGGGTGACCTGTGCCAGGGCCTCCCCACCCTCACAGAGAAGGATTTCCTCTCCATGTCCCGTCTATCCCTGCCCTCTGGCAGTGGGAAGCCATTCTCCCTTGCCCTGCCCCTCCATGCCCTTGTCCAAAGTCTCTCCCCGGCTCTCCTGGAGCCCCTTTAGGCACTGGAAGGGGCTTTGATGTCTCCGTGGATCCTTCTCCAGGCTGAACACCCCCAGCTGTCTCCACAGCGGAGGGGCTTCACCCCTCGGAGAATCTCCGTGGCCTCCTCTGGACTCGCTCCAGCAGCTCCACATTTTCTTTGTGCTGGGACCCAGAGCTGGCAGAGTGCTCCAAGTGGGAATGTCTCATGGTGGGAATGGCTCAGTCCCTGCCCCACTCCCATCCCTGAACAAGCACCTGGCATGGAGAACCTGGGGGGGCTCCAGCAGCTCCGGCCTTGGTCTCTGGCAGCGTCACAGGCCCAGCAGCTGCTCCTGTCCCTGTCTGCACGCCCAGTGCCTCCCCTGGCACTGCGGACACAGGGCCAGCCAGGGCAGGGGACAGCCCCGGGGGTGTGGGACACAGGGCCAGCCCAGGGCAGGGGACAGCCCCGGGGGTGTGGGACACAGGGCCAGCCCAGGGCAGGGGACAGCCCCGGGGGTGTGGGACACAGGGCCAGCCCAGGGCAGGGGACAGCCCCGGGGGTGTGGGACACAGGGCCAGCCAGGGCAGGGGACAGCCCCGGGGGTGTGGGACACAGGGCCAGCCCCGGGGATCACTTCGTGTGACACACACATGGCCTCAGGGGTGGGACGGGGACAGCAGCAACACGACAGGTGCTGGGGAGGGATTTACAGAAATAAACAAACGAGGCAGCAGGGTGGAATCCTGAGGGCAGGAGAAAGGAGAAGCTGCCAGGGCAGCTCTGTTCTGCAGGAGCGGCCGTCGGAGGCGGCCCGGAGCCAGCAGCTGCTCTGCAAATCAGGAACAGAGGGCACAGAGAGGGACCTGGGGAGCCCCGGGAGAGGCAAGGCTGGAGGTGAAGCCCTGCAGACAGACAGGTGGGAGATGGAGCTCGGGTGCTGCACGCCCACACCGCTCTGTGATCTCAGAAATGCTGTCAGACCTCAACAAGGAGCTCCTCTCGAGGTTATCGGGAACGCGGTCTGCTCCCAGGAACTGCTGCTGGCTAACGAGCTCCTGCTTCAACAAACAGCCTTGGGAACTCATTTTTCTTGCCTGGAGAACAACCCAAGCGGAACAACATTTTCGTTATCGAACTTTCAAAGAAAGTCCCTGACCCAAATTGCAGCTGGGATGGAAAATGACGGTGGCCAAAGTCCACTCTCTTGTGACCTGTGGACGCCGTCCTGAGACCTTTGGAGCTGTCCCGCGCCTCGGCGGGCTGTGCCCAGCACCCCCCGGCAGCGGGGCCCCACGTCCGCCGTGCTCGGAGAAGCAGCGCCGGAGCCTGGGCTGCTGCCCCGCTGCTCGGGGCTCGGCCCTTCGGCCCTCGGGGAGAGCAGAGGCAGCGACCCTTCCCTGAGCTCTGCGGGATTTCTCAGTGCAAACCTGCCCGTGCGCCTGCACGGCCGCGGTGCCTCCCCTGCGCCCGCACCGCCGGCCCCTGCCCGCGGCAAACTCTTCAGGGCTCTGGGTGGGAGAGCGGATGCGCTGCAGCGAGCGCAGCGGGAATGTTCCTCTGGGATCCTCAAATTCTTTAGAGTTGTGGGTAAGTCAGGCTGGGGTGGTTTTAGGTTTACACTGACCAATATTAGATTTTTTTCTCTGTGTGCTTTATCCATTGAGTAGCAGAGTGAGCTTTGCCAAAGAACTCTGTTGTGCTTTTGCTTTTATTTTAAACCACTTTTGCTGATGCCTTTGCCGGTGCCACCTTAAAACCCTTAAAAGCCACTCAAAACTCTCTAACACAGGAGCCCTGGGAGCAGTCAAGAAGAGCAGGGAATGTCTCTCGAGGGAGAACACGGAGATGGAAATATTGGCCAGGGCTGACAGCTGCCAAGGATGGACTGGGCATCAAGGAATCGTGGAATTGTTGGGTTGGATGGAAAAACCTCTGAGCCCACCGGGTCCAGCACTGCCCGCGGCAGTGCCAAGGCCACCCCAGACCGTGTCCCCAAGCGCCACATACACACATCTGTTAAATCCCCGCAAGGATGGGGACTCCAGCCCTGCCCTGGGCAGCTGTGCCAGGGCTGGACAGCCCCTTCCAGGAAGGAATGTTTCCAATATCCAACCTGACCCTCCCCTAAATCTCCCCCGAGGCTGTTTCCTCTTCCCCTGTCACTTGTTCTCTGGGAGCAGGACCCGACCTCACCTGGCTGCCTCCTCTGGTCCTGCTGGGGTCCCCCCTGAGCCTTCTTGTCCCCAGGCTGTCCTCAGCTCCCTCAGCCCCCATTGTCGCCTGACCCCCAGCTGGAATGTGGTGGGGACACTGGGAGATGAGGACAGCAGTACACTGCGATGGAGCTGGAGCCGTGGGAGATGAACAAGACAATTTATTAACAGCAGGACCAGGACGGGGCCTCGGCCACGCGGGGAGGGGACAGGGGGGTCTGGAGGTGCCACGGGGGTCAGGGGGTGGGGACAGGCAGGTGGCTGGAGATGTCCAGGAATGGGCAGGGCTGGTGGCTTGGGGGGGTCTAGGGGTGCCTCCATGTGAGGACAGTGGCTCAGAGCAGGAGGGTTTGAGGGTGCCACAGGCTCAGGGGGTCTGGGGACTGACAGGGACAGTGGTCCGAGGGGTTCTGGCGGTACGTCCGTGTGGGAACGGTGGCTCGGGGGGTGTCTGGGGGTGGGGACGGGCAGGGACAGTGGCTCGGGGGGTCTGGAGTGCTGCCGGCACTGCCCCTGCCTGCGCGGCCAGAGGGGTGACGGGGGTGGTGGGGAGGGGTGGGGACGGGACAGGACGGAGGGGGTTCCAAAGTGCTTCCAGTCCGCGTTCAACGCAAGGGGAGGGGGGGAAACCGTATTCACAGCAGGGAGGGGCAGGGGGCTGGGGGGGCCGTGGCAGCCCCGTCCCAGCGAGCCCCCGCGGGGCAGGAACCAGGGCCACGGGGAACCGCCGGGGAACGCGATGAGAACGGCAACAAAACCGGCTACGGGGAGGGGATCCCGACCGGGGGGCCGCGGGGAGCGGCGGGGGGGGGCTACTCCTTGGCCCTGCCGATGATGGCGAGGATGTAGAGGAAGATGTTGATGATGTCGGTGTAGAGGTTGAGCGCGGCGAAGATGTACTCCTCGGGGCTCAGCGCCAGCTGCTTGTTCCCCAGGATCAGCTGCGTGTCCACTGCCAGGAACTGCGGGACAGCGCCATGTGGGGGGGCCCAAGGCAGCAGCAGCTCCCACAGCCCCCCCCAGCCCCAAACCAGCCAGGCACCCTGAGCACACCCTGCACCCCCCAGCCCAGCCCACATCCTGCTGTCCCCACCGAGCTGGAGCAGCCGGCGGTGCTGGCACTGCCCCCCCCCAGCAGGAATCGGGGATCCCGGCCCCCCCGACTCACGCAGGTGAAGAGCAGAGCCCCCAGCGAGGCGTAGACGATGTCCACGATGCGGTTCCGGATGAAGATGCACAGGATGGAGAAGAGGATGAGCACGACGAGGCAGATAATGAGGACGCCCCGGCATGAGGTGAAGTCGTACTTGGTCTGTGGAGAGGGGGATTGGGGGGGATCAGACCCAGCAGGGACCGCAGGGGGAGGGGTCATCGCTCCGTTCAGAGGCCCACAGACCCAGCAGGGAGCTGGGGTGGGGAAGGGAACAGGTCCTACACTGGTTGGGAGCCCCGCAGGCCAGCAGGGAGCTGGGGGAGGGTTGTACACCCCATCTGGGGTCCCCGGGCCCTGCAGGGAGCTGAGGGGAGATCACACACCCCATTCCCAGGTCACGCACTCCCAGGAACCCGGCAGGGAGTCAGTGGGGGGTCGCACCCCCGGTCTGGAGCAGCCCTGCCCGGAGCGGGGGCAGCCCTGGCGCTGACCTGCAGGGAGAAGATGACGACGGTGAAGCAGACGACGACGGTGATGCCGACGGCCATGATGACAGCCTCGGTGTCATAGAAGCTGGCGATCATCCCCACCATGTAGGACAGGCTGACAGTCAGGATGGACTGGGAAGGCAAGGGGGGGGGGGAACCCATCAGGCCTGGCACCCCGAAACATGCCATGTGCCCTTAGCTCAGCACCCCCAAACCTGCCCCCAGACTGGCACCCCACCCAGCTCAGCACCCCCAAACCTGCCCCGACACCTCCCTGCTGCAGCACCCCCAGTCTTCCCCCTCAGCCTGGCACCTCCAAACCCGCTGTGTGCTCCCCGGCTCAGCACCCCAAACCCACCACACTGTGTGCCTCCAGCATGGCACCCCCAAACCTTCCCTGTGCCCCCAGCCCAGCACCCTTACACCCCCCACACCGTGTCCCTGGCCCAGCATCCCCAAACTCATCCTGGCCACCCAAAAACCCGCTGCTGTGCCCCCCAGCCCACCAGGGACACGAGGTTCCAGGGGTGCTTGCGGCGGAAGTCGCCGCAGCAGCTGAGGACGATGAGGGAGATGAAGAACACGGCGTAGGACACGTAGTACGTCCACACGTTGCGCTGCACGAAGCCCCGCACGCCTTTGACGAAGGTGAAGACGGTCACGAAGGCGAAGGTGACGGTCAGCTGCAGCGTGAGCACCAGGAACACCTGCGGACAGGGGGGCAGGTCACAGGGGGCCCCCCCGACGCCCCGCGCCCCGCCCGGAGCCCCCCGCGTCCCACCTTGCGGATGAAGGCCTGCCGGATGCTCTTGTCGTCCCAGTGCGCCGACGGGAAGTCCTGGTTGTCATAGTAGGAGGGGGGCCCATCCTCGTGGTAGGTGCTGTGCAGGGGGGCTGTGGGGAGGGGGGGACACTGCTCAGGGAGGCTGGGGGTCCAGGGGGGTCCCAGGAGCCATGGGGAGTGGAGCTCTGTGCCCCCCAAAGCCAGGTGTCACAGCTGACACAGCTCTGGGCAGTGTCCCCCGCCCCTCCCAGGGTCATGGCCAGCGCCATCCCAGGTGGGCAGTCCCCCAGTTGCCCCCCAGGATGTGTGGGGCACGAGCCAGGACCCACAGGGGGATCCCCGCTGCCCCACTTGGGCCCCCTGAGCTGTGTGAGCTGCCCCCACCGTCTGCACAGCCAGGCTGAAACAGGGACAGCGCTGCCAAAACGGGGCCCTCCCTCCAAGGCAGCCCCCCCGGCTGCCCTCAGTGCCCAATGCCAGGGGCTGCCCCACACACCTGAAGCCCCCAGACTCACAGCAGCCGGGGGGGGGGTGTCACACACCCACTGGGAGCCCCCAGCTGGGAGCCAGAGGAGTCACACACCCCATTTGGAACCCCCCCAGCCTGGAGTGCACCCCCCAGCCCCCCTGTCCCCACTACTTACAGTCCTGGTCACCAGGGACCATGGGCTGGGGCTGGGCATAGGGCGGCTGCGCGTAGGGGCCCTGTGGGTAGGGCCCGGGTGGGGGGTACGGCCCGGGGGGGTACGGCCCGGCAGGGGGGTACGGCCCCGGTGGCGGGTACGGCCCCGGCCCCTGCGTGAAGCCCGGCTGGGGGTAGGGCGCGGGGGCGAACTGCGGCTGGGGGTACGGGGCCACGGGGTAGGGGGGCTGAGGGTAGGCTGGGGGGGCCGCCGGCTGCTGCTGCCCCGCGAAGCCATCGCTCGTCACCAGGAAACTCTTCTCGTGGGACATGGTGTCCCGCAGGCTGCGGCCGCCTTGGTGCTGTGGGGGGGGGAGGACAGGGGGTTAGAGCTGGTGGCATCATCCCCCGGGGCTGTCACCCACCTCCTCATCACCCCCACAGCCATCGTCCCCCTCAGTCATCACCCACTACAGCCACCAGCCCCTCACGGCTGTGTGTCCAACCCCCCCCAGCCATCACCCCATCCTCAGCAGCCCCACACGGCCCTCACCCTCCCACAGCACCGCCGCGGCCATCACCCCTCCGTGGCTGTCACCCCTCCACGGCCATCAGCTCCCACCCCCTCAACCCCGCCCTCAGCAGCCCTGGGGGTCCCCGCCACCGGGGGGGTCCCGTCCTGCTCCCCCCGCCACCGGGGGGTCCCGTCCCGCTCCCCCCGCCACCGGGGGGATCCTGTCCCGCTGCCCCCGCCATCGGGGGGTCCCGTCCCGCTGCCCCCGCCACCGGGGGATCCCGTCCTGCTCCCCCCGCCACCGGGGGGGTCCCGTCCCGCTGCCCCCGCCATCGGGGGGTCCCGTCCCGCTGCCCCCGCCCCCAGGCCCGCACAAGATGGCGGCGGCGAGGCCGTTGCCATGGCAATACCCCCCCAGGGCAGGGGGCGACGTGCGGGGCCTGGTGCGGGTTGGGGGGCTCGGCCATGGCGGGGGGGCGGTGTGCGGGCTTGGGGGATCGCTGTGCGGGACCGGTTCTTGCCGTGATTACCGGCAGCGGTGCGGGGGAGCTCCGGCGGTGCCTCACTGCCCCGTCGGGCCGTCACCGGGAACAGCGGGGTCCTGCCAGGCCCGGCCCCGGCCCCGGCCCCGGTCCCCGGCCCCGGCCCCGGCCCCACCTCATCGAGCCGAGCGGGCTACGCCGCAGCCCCGGGGCCGCCCCCGCTCCCAGGGCCCGGTTACAAAACCGGGCGGTGCGAAAGCGGCGGCTGCGCCCTAAGCGAGGATCGCGCACCCGTGGGCACCGGTGCCCGTACGGTACCACTGAGGCGGCGGTACCGGTGCGGTGTCGCTGCCTGTGCCGAAGCGGTGCCGGTGCGGTGCCGCGGCCTGGCAGGTACCGGTGCCGAAGCGGTGCCGGTGCGGTGCCGCGGCCTGGCAGGTACCGGTGCGGAAGCGCTGCCGGTGCGGTGCCGCGGCCTGGCAGACGCCGGTGGCGGTGCCCGCGCGGTACCGGTGCGGTGCCGCCGCTGTTCCGATGCCGCAGCGGCCCCGGCCCGGCCAACGGGCAGCGCCGGCCGGTGGCGCAACCGCAGCCGCCGCGTGACGGCCCCGCGCCCCGGGCGGGCAGCGGGACGGGGGGGGGGCTCGGCCCTGCGGCACCGCGGGGGCGGCACCGACACCGGGCGGGGGGCGCATTTAGGGGGGCAGAGAGAGCCTGGGCGGTTTCCCCGGGGGTACGGAGGGCACGGCGTGTGTGCGGCATGGGAGACACCCTGAACGGGGTCAGGGGGCATGCGGTGCACCCCACATGGGGGGTACGGAGGGCACCCCGAATGGGGGGGCATGGGGTGCGGGCACTATGGGGGCACGAGGTTTGGGGGGCTCAAGGGGGTCCGCAGCACGTGTTGGGGGGCGCAGGGGGTCGCAGCACGGGGTGCGGGGGGGTGTCTGCATCACGGACTGCGGGGATGCGGAGGGGCACGGTGTGCAGGAGGACTCGCATCACGGGGTGCGGGGGTGCCCGCAGCACGGCGTGCGGGGGGCGCAGGGATGCCCACAGCCCGGCGGGCGGCGTTGCGGGGCTGCAGGTGCTCCCGCATCACGGGTTGCGGGGGTGCCGCCGCCCGCCCCCCCACCGGTTCTCTCGGAGCCCCGTAAGCCGCTTTGCCCTGACGCTCGGTAAAGCCCCACCGCGGCCTATTTACGGCAGCAGCGAGCCTAATCCCCGAGCGCTGCCGCGGGGGGGAACTGCCGGGGGCCTCCCGCTGTGCCCGTGGCCGCGGGGTCCCGCTCGGCCCCGCTGCCCCCGCCCCGCTACCCCCCCATCAGCCCCTCCTCGCACCGAACCCGTGCGCTGCGGAATGCGGCAGCCGGAAGCGGCGGAGGGAACCTCGCTCGGGGGAAGCCCCGGGGTCCCCGCGCCTCCCGCTCGCCGCCCGACCCGAGCCCCCGCCGGAGCCCCGAGCCCCCCGAGTCCCCCGAGCCCCCGCTCACCGGCCGGGCCGAGCTGCGCGGGTCCGCTCGCTGCGCGCCGGGGGGCGGGGCCTGGAGGGGGCGGGGCCTCGGCTGTGCCCGGCCCGCTGAGCGGGGGGGCGGGGCCTCCCTTGGGGGCGGGGCGTGTGGTGATGAGAGCGCCCCCTGGTGGCGGCAGCGCGGACCGGGCGCGGGCAGCCCCGGCCCCGCCCCCGCCGTGTCACGCGTGGGGCCGGTCACGTGTCCCCGGTAACGCGAGAGGGACGGTCACGTGACCCCGTCACCCGTGGGGCCGGTCCCGTGTCCCTGTGTCATTCCCGTGTCCCCCCGTCACCCGTGGGGCCGGTCCCGTGTCCCTGTGTCATTCCCGTGTCCCCCTGTCACCCGTGGGGCTTTTTCCCGTGTCCCTGTGTCATTCCCGTGTCCCCCCGTCACCCGTGGGGCTTTTTCCCGTGTCCCTGTGTCATTCCCGTGTCCCCCTGTCACCCGTGGGGCCGGTCCCGTGCCTCTGTGTCATTCCCGTGTCCCCCTGTCACCCGTGGGGCCGGTCCCGTGCCTCTGTGTCATTCCCGTGTCCCCCCGTCACCCGTGGGGCCGGTCCCGTGTCCCTGTGTCATTCCCGTGTCACCCTGTCACCCGTGGGGCCGGTCCCGTGTCTCTGTGTGATTCCCGGGTCCCCCCGTCACCCGTGGGGCCGGTCCCGTGTCCCTGTGTCATTCCCGTGTCACCCTGTCACCCGTGGGGCTTTTTCCGTGGCCCTCGTCACATCTGGGGTCAGTTCCTGTCACGTCCGGGGTCCGTTCCGTGTCCCCTGGTCACTCGTGGTGCCGGTCACGCACGAAGGACAGTCACTTGTCCCCCGTCACTCGTGGGGCCGGTCCCGTGTCCCTGTGTCCCTCTCGTGTCCCCCCGTCACCCGTGGGGCTTTTCCCCGTGTCCCTGTGTCATTCCCGTGTCCTCCTGCCACTCGTGGGGCTTTTTCCATGTCCCTTCGTCACGCCCGGGGTCAGTTCCGTGTCCCTCGGTCACTCGTGGGGCCGATCATTCCCGTGTCACCCCGTCACCCGTGGGGCTTTTTCCGTGGCCCTCGTCACATCTGGGGTCAGTTCCTGTCACGTCCGGGGTCCGTTCCGTGTCCCCTGGTCATTCGTGGTGCCGCTCACGCACGAGGGACAGTCGCTTGTCCCCCTGTCGCCCGTGGGGCCGGTCCCGTGTTCCGCGTGAGGCCGGTCCCGCGCCCTCTGGTCACTCTCGGAGGGATGGCCGCGGGTCCCCACGTCCCGCGTGGGGCCGCTCCTGTGTCCCCACCCCGGCCCCGCCCCCCGCCCTTCCCCTTCCCGTTTTCGCCCCGTTTCGGTTTCGTTTCTCGGCCGGGGCGGAGCCGCGCAGCGCCCGGTGCGTGGGGGGGCCCTGCCCCCGGGGGGGGCCTGCGGGGCGTGCGGGGTCCCCACGGGGCTGCAGAGGTCCGGGCCGGTCGGGGGGGTCCCGCCCCGGGGCTGCAGGGCGGGGGGCCCTTGGTAAGGGAGATGCGAGGGGGGGACACGGACGTGGGGTTTGGGGAGGGGAGTTGGGGTCACGCGTGGTTGCACGGGGGGTCCTCGGTCCGCGGGGGGGGAGGGGGTGTAAAGGAGCCGAGGGAGATCCCACCCCACAAATGTGTGGGTGCCCCAGGATGGCAGGAGGGGTGCTGGAGGTGCAGGGGGTCCCCCCCGACGCCCCGGAGGAGCTGCTGGTCCTGTACTTCGAGAGCCGGCGGCGTTCGGGGGGGGGCCCTGTGCAGAGCTGCCAGCGCCTTGGCCCCCTCCTCTTCCTCACCTTCGAGGACCCCCAGGGTAAGCGCGGGCCGGGGGTCCCAGTTCCAATGGGAGCCCTGGGATGCGGTGTGGGGGGGTCACAGTCCCAACTAGGAGCACCGCGATGGGGTGTGTGACCATCCCGGTCCCAGCAGGGGGCACTGGGATGGGATTTGGGGGTCTCAGCCCCACTGTGATCACTGGGATCAGGTATGTGACGGTCCCAGTCCCACTGGGAGCACTGAGGGGGCTGTGGGGCGGTCCCAGTCCCACTGGTGAGCACTGAGGGGGGCTGTGGGGGGTCCCAGTCCCAACTGGGAGCACTGAGGGGGGCTATGGGGGGTCCCAGTCCCACTGGGAGCACTGAGAGGGCTGTGGGGGGTCCTAGTCCCAACTGGGAGCACTGAGGGGGGCTATGGGGGGTCCCAGTCCCACTGGGAGCACTGAGAGGGCTGTGGGGGATCCCAGTCCCACTGGGAGCACTGAGGGGGCTGTGGGGGGTCCCAGTCCAAACTGGGAGCACTGAGGGGTCTGTGGGGGATCCCAGTCCCACTGGGAGCACTGGGGGGGTTTTGGGGGGTCCCAGTCCGAACTGGGGGCACTGAGGGGGGCTATGGGGGGTCCCAGTCCCAACTGGGAGCACTGAGGGGGGCTATGGGGGGTCCCAGTCCCACTGGGAGCACTGAGAGGGCTGTGGGGGGTCCCAGTCCCAACTGGGACCACTGAGGGGGCTGTGGGGGATCCCAGTCCAACTGGGAGCACTGGGAGGGTTTTGGGGGGTCCCAGTCCGAACTGGGGGCACTGAGGGGGGCTATGGGGGGTCCCAGTCCCAACTGGGAGCACTGAGGGGGGCTGTGGGGGGTCCCAGTCCCACTGAGAGCACTGAGGGGGCTGTGGGGGGTCCCAGTCCCAACTGGGAGCACTGAGGGGAGCTGTGGGGGATCCCAGTCCCACTGGGAGCACTGGGGGGGTTTTGGGGGGTCCCAGTCTGAACTGGGAGCACTGAGGGGGCTGTGGGGGTCCCAGTCCCACTGGGAGCACTGAGGGGAGCTGTGAGGGATCCCAGTCCCACTGGGAGCACTGGGGGGGTTTTGGGGGGTCCCAGTCCAAACTGGGAGCACTGAGGGGGCTGTGGGGGGTCCCAGTCCCACTGGGAGCACGGGGCTGTGGGGAGTCCCAGTCCCACTGGGAGCACTGGTGAGCAGTGCTGGGTCCCCGGGGGTCACAGGGGGGAAGGGGGTGCTGGCTCACCCCCAGTGACCCCAGTTTTCCCCTTACAGATGCACAGAATGTGTTGGCCCACGGCAGCCACAGGGTGGGGGGGGCCGAGCTGGAGGTGCGCCCGGCCCCCCCCTGGGACCCCACCCACCTGCTGCTGCATGGCCTCGATCCCCGGACCACCCCCGAGCACCTGGACTTACCCCTGGAGACCCTACTGGGGGTCCCCCCCGGCACTGTCACCCAGTGCCAGGGCCCTGCGCCCGGCTGGGGCCTGCTGCGCCTGCGGGACCCCCTCGCCCCCCCAGGTGGGACTGGGGGCCACAGAGGGGACAGCAGGGTGTAGAGGGGCGGTGGGATGGGGATGCCGGGGGGTGGGGGGTGATGGGGTGGGGGTGCAGGGGCTGGGGTGACAGGGTTGGGTGACAGGGACAATGGTGCCGGGGGTGGGAGTATTGGGGGGCTGGGGGATCTGGGAGCACCAGGGTGGCATTTCGGGGTGCGGGTTCTGCTGGGTGCCCAGCCCCGAGACGCTGGCGTGGGGGTGGTGGTGGCACCGCCGTGGGGTTCCCGGTGTCCCCATCCCACCGCCGTGCCGCAGAGCTGGCGTCGGCGGAGCAGCGGGCACGGCAGCAGGGGCTGGCGCTGCTGCGGGTGCCGCGGAGCCCCGCGGTGCTGGTGCGGGCAGCGGCGGCGGCGGCGCTGAGCCGGGACCTGCTCGAGCTCTACTTTGAGAACCGGCGCAGCGGCGGCGGCTGCGTGAGGGACGTGCGGCTGCTGCCAGCTGGGCGCGGGGCCGTCGTCACCTTCCAGGAGCCAGCAGGTGAGCGGCCGCCAGCGGGACCGCCACTGGTGCCAGGGGACCGTGGGGAGCCGCTCTGGGCCACTGGCTGCCCGTCTGTTTGTCCCCCCGCAGCCGCAGAGCGGGTGCTGCAGAGGCCACACCGGCTGCAGGACGTGGTGCTGGAGCTCATCCCCCACTACCCCTTCCTGGAGCCACCGGAGGAGAGCACGGACCTGCTCCTGGACACAGTCCCCCCTCTGGACAGGGCCCCTCCTCCTGACACGGAGCCCCTGCTGGTCATGGACCCCTTGCTGGACATGGAGTGCCCTCCGGACACAGACCCATGCTCGGACACAGATGCCCCCGTGGCAGACACGAACCCCACACCGGACAGAGCTGCCGCAGTCCCAGCGCTGGCAGCACCAACATCACACCCGGTGCCGGAGCAGTCGTCACCCGCCGTCCCTGGCGGGAACAAGGACACAGAGGGGTTCAGTGCCGTGCCCAGCCAGGCCCAGTGCCCGGGGCCTGTGTCGGTGGTGGTCCCGGAGGTGGTGTCGGTGGTGCTGGCGCCGGATGAGGCGCTGGTGCCAGCAGAGCCGGGAGCTGTGCGGTACCTGCAGCAGCACTACCAGGACGTGCTCGACAGCATCCCTGAAGTGTCCCTGCTGCCACTGGAGGGGGGGGACATCTCTGGGTTCCGGGTGAGCTGTGGGAAGGGGTATGAGGTGTGGGAAGGGGTATGAGGTGTGGGCAGGGGTTTGGGCGGGTGTGGGCAGGGCTCTGTGCTGTGCTCCCACCTCCCCGTGCTCACGGCACATCCCAGTGCCAGAGGCTGCCGGCCCCGTGGTGCTGCCCGTACTGCCTGCAGGTGAGTGGGGAGCCGGGCAGGCACTGGTGCCCAGGTGTTGATCCCCTTGACCGTCTCCTGACAGGTGAGTGGGGAGCCAGGCCGGTGCCAGGCAGTGGTGGATTTCCTGTGTAGCCTGCTGGACTCGGTGACCTCGCACCCCACAACCCTGCACTTCCCTGGCATTGCCCGCTTCCTGCGGGACCCAGCTGGGCAGAGCCTCCTCCGGCAGGTGGAGAGCCGCTTCCAGTGCATCATCCAGCTGGACGGTAAACCCTGGAGCCCTCCAGATCCCCAGGTGCAGTCTCGTGGGGAGGGGTCTGGCAAGCAGGTGCCATTGTGCTGGTCGCTGCTGTGCCGGAGCAGCGTTGGTGATGCCACCCTCGATCCCCACAGCCGGAGCTGGAGGAGCTGCTGCCCCTGAGCAGCCACTGCGACTCCTGGCACCAGGACCTGCCTGAGGACAGCAATGCCACCGCTGACAATAGTGATGATGGTGACAATGGCTTTCACTCCAACGTAGGTGAGGGGCGAGGGGGCCACTTTGGTGCCCACTCTCCAGGTGCTGCGGTGGGATGAGGGGGCCATGGGTGCTGGTCCTCCCCCAGGACATGGTGGGGCCTCATGGTTGACACCCCACTGCTCCCACAGAGGAGATCAAGGAGGTGCTGGCAGCGCTGCACCCCAGCGAAGACGACGACTGTGAGAACCCCGGCCTGTGGCCTGACACTGTCCCCGGCAGCGAGTGGGACCCCGACACAGAGTTCCCCAGTGTGGCCGGTGGGGAGGGTGCCAGGGAGCTGCTGTCGGACACCAGGGTGGAGGAGGAGGTGCAGATGGCCCTGGCCATCCAGTACTCCATGGAGAGCACGCGGTGCGAGGAGGTGGAGCTGGCGCGTGCCACCGCTCTGTCCCTGCGCTCCTACTGCCGGGAGCAGGAGCAGGCTGAGGAGGATGCCGGGCTCCTGGCCGCACTGGAGGCCTCGCTGGAGGAGGCGCTGCTGGCGGCAGATGTGGCGCAGGTGACGGTGTTCTGCTCCTTTGAGCAGGATGTGTCAGCGGTGCGGCAGGAGCTGGACTGGGTGCTGGTGGGACAGCTGCGGGCACAGGAGGTGGTGAGCGAGCGGCTGCGGGCGCTGCCGGCCGCCGGCCACTGCGCGCTGGCCCTGCTGCGGCGCCGGCACGCCGTGCACCTCAGCCTGTGCGGTGACACCGCCACACTGCGCGGCTTCGCCAAGTACACGGCCCCTGCCGCCCAAGACCTCGTGTCGATGCTCCAGCGCCCGCTACCACCGGGGCATGGTGCCACCGCTGTCACCGCTGCCACTGCTGTCACCAATGCCACCGCTGCCACCGCTGCCACCGCTGCCACCACTGCCACTGCGCATTGGGTGCGCTGGGACCCCTCTGGCACCGCTGTCCCCTACGCCCCCGAGGCAGCGGCGCAGCTGGAGCAGGCCTGGTTGCGTCGGGAGCGCAAGCTGGATCTGGTGCTGGATGGGCGGCCCTTCACCGTGGATTTGGAGCGCATGGAGGAGTTCGACATTGGCAGTGCCCTCGCCGTGCCCATCTGCCGCAGCCAGCCCCCGCTCGAGAGCACCTCCTGCCTGCTTGGTGCGTGTGGCTGCTGCGGGGCCAGCCCTGCCCCTTGCTGCGCCCATGTTCACCGGGGCTTTTTCCAGCAGAGCCGGAGGTGGCTGGGCTGGAGGAGGAGGTGCGGCTGCTGGCCCTGGCTGAGGACTCGGAGGAGTTCGCTGACGCCGTGCAACATTTCTACGGGACACTGGAGGAGCTGCACAGCCAGATCAGCATCGTGCAGGTGGGTCTGGGGATGTGGGACCCCCAGGGTGTCCCTGTGGCAGAGCAGTGACACAGCGGTGCCCAGCAGGTGCAGAAGCTGATCCATCCAGTGCTGTACAAGCAGTACCAGCTGAAGAAGGGCAGTGTGAAGCGCGCCTGTGCCGCTGGCACTGTCGTGGAGCGCGTCCTCTTCCATGGCACCACCAAGGCGTCCAGCCGCGAGATCTGCCTGCACGGCTTCAACCGCAGCTTCTGCGGGAAGAACGGTGAGCGCCGGGCAGGTGTGGAGTGACCTCGTGGGCACGGTGTCCTTGGTGTGGGAACAGGGTGCTGAGGGAGGCATGGTGCCACCAGCATGGGAACAGCGTGCCAGCGGGGGAACGGTGCCATCGGTATGGGAATGGGGCACCAAGGCAGGCGTGGTGGCATCGGCATGGGAACACGGTGCCCATTTGGGCCTGGTGCTGACAGCATGGGGACAGGGCGCTGGGTGCCATTGGCATGGGAATGGGGTGCCAATGTGGGCACAGTGCCATCGGTGTGGGAACGGGGTGCTGAGGTGGGCACGGTGCCATTTGCACAGGAATAGGGTATCATGGGTGCATGGCAAGGAGGTGCTGGTCCAGGCACGGTGCCATCGGTGTGGGAAGGGGGTGCTGAGGTGGGCACGGTGCCATTTGCACAGGAATAGGGTATCATGGGTGCATGGCAAGGAGGTGCTGGTCCAGGCACGGTGCCATCGGTGTGGGAACGGGGTGCTGAGGTGGGCACGGTGCCATTTGCACAGGAATAGGGTATCATGGGTGCATGGCAAGGAGGTGCTGACCCAGGCACGGTGCCATCGGTGTGGGAAGGGGGTGCTGGGGTGGGCACCATTTGTGCAGGAATAGGATGATCGTGGGTGCATGGGAAGGGGGTGCCAAGATGGGCGTGGTGCCATTGGTGTGGAATGGGATGCCGATGTGGGCCCGGTGCTGCTGGCACACCCCCCGTGCCCCGGCTGACGCCTGGCCCCGCAGCCACGCTCTACGGCCTCGGAGTGTACTTCGCGGCGCGTGCGGCCATCTCGGCACGGGACCGGTACTCGCCGCCCAGCGCCAAGGGCACCAAGTTCATCTTCGTGGCCAAGGTGCTGACCGGGGAGTTCACAGCTGGGCAGCCGGGGCTGCGGGCACCCCCGCTGCGGGAGGGGTCCGGGGCCCACCAGCGCTACCACAGCGTCGTGGATGACCCCCGGCAGCCTGACATCTTCGTCATCTTCAACGACACCCAGGCCTACCCCCAGTACCTCATCACCTGCCGCTGCCGCCGCCGCCGCCGTGGGGCCCCCCCTGACCCCCCCGGCAGCCGCTCTGGTTCAAGGACTCCCCCTTAGCCCCCAGAGCCTCCTGGCACTGGTGCCACTGCGGGGGTTACGGTGTCCAGGGGCTCAAGGGGGCCCTGCCATGGGGACTTGGTGTGCAGGGAGGTTCCTGCCCTGCCCAGGAGCTCGGAGTGGGAGGATCCTCACTTGGGGATGTGCCTGGGCACCCTTGTGCCAGGGCAGGAGGTGGACAGGAGGACTTGGGGTCACCAGTGTGACACCAGTGAAATTTGTAATAAAACTGCAAATAAAATTGGGAACAAATTAGAGCCTTTTGCATGGCTGGGATTGAGAGGGGACTGTGGGGAGGGGGTCCCAGTCCCAACTGGGAGCACTGGAATAGGAGGCAATATCTATGTCCCAACTGGCATCACTGGGATTGGGGTGGATGGAGTCCCAGTCCCAACTGGGAGCACTGGGAGCTGGGGTCTGACAGGGCCTGGCTGTGTTCCCCCTGTGAGGTGGCTGTTCTGGGTGGTGGCTCTGGGCCACCCCAGGGCTGGACCTGGCCACTCCTGCACCTCTGCCTGCATCCTGCTTCCTGCATCCTGCATCCTGCCTGCTCCCTGCTCCCCACCTGCTCCCTGCCTCCTCCCTGCCTGCATCCTGCTCCTTTCCTGTTCCTGTGTCCCAGTGGCCCCCCCGAGCTGTGCTGGGGGGACCCGGGTGCCCACCCTGCGGGTGTGGGCAGAGCCCCCGCTCTCGGCAGTGCTGGCAGTGCCGGTGCCCACCGGGCGAGGCCCTCCAGCAGGCAGCAGCGGGGGGACGGAGGGGTGCACAGCCTCCCCTCCACGCCCGCTTTGCCCACTGAGATGCCCCGGGTCACAGGTGGGCGAGCGCAGGGCCGGGGGTCTCGGTGACACCCGCACCCCTTTGTGGAGCCCACACGGAGCGGGCACGAGTGTGACACCAGTGGCTCCAGCGCCGGCCCCGCGGGCACGGGCGGTTCCAGGGCAGGGCTGGCCGTGGCACCGCGCCGGCGTGTGCCAGCCCCGCTGACGTGTGCCAGCGCTGGGATCCCGGGGGGCATCGTGCCAGCCGTGCCAGCCCCGCGCACGTGGCGCCAGCCCCGCTCCCCGGGGAGCGCCGGCGGAGGGAGGCGAGAGCCGAGAGGGACGGGGCTGCAGGAGAGGTTCTGGCCGCTCACCCACCCCTTCTGCAGGGTCCGGTGCCCCGCGCCCCGCGGGTGCCCCGGCCAGGGAGTGCCCGGCGCTGCCGGTGCCAAGCGTGCCGGACCTTTGTCCCCTGACGCCGAGGGGCCCGCGGGGCCCAGCGCCACTGAAAAGGGCCCTTTGTCCGGCTCTGGCCGGGGGATTCGCTCCCTGCGCCCGTGCCGGCACCGGCACATGACCGCCGCAAGAGCGGCTGCGCCAGCACCAGAGCCGGACGGACGGAGCGAGAGGCAGCCCCGGTACGGCCGCAGCGAGATCGGGTGGGGGGTTTGAGCCTTGGCAGGTGCTACGGTGGGGACCGAGGGTCCTGTCGAGCCGGGAAAGGGCCCCGACCTCGGCGCTGCCGGTGCCACATTGCACTGCCCCGGTGTCGGGTCCCGGGGGGTCCTCATGTCACCCCGGTCCTCGGTCCTCGGTGGTCTTTGCGCCCCGCGGGGGGGGTGAGGTTGTGCTGGGGTTGCCGGGGTCGGTTTGGCGTGCGATGGCCCCGATGAGGCACACGGTGGGGCTGGGGGTCGGGGGGGCTGTGCCGTGCGATGCCACGCCAGGAACTGGATGTGGCGGGGGCACCGGGGGTCTTTGAAGCCCCCGAGACGCCCCCAGTGCGTGTGTGCACACGGGTGTTCTGTGCCGTGCACACAGCGGTGCCCGCTCCGGGGTTTGCCTGCAGCCAGCCAGGGCCGGGCACACTCGTGTCCACCTGTGTCCACACCCGGCTGTGCACACGCACCGGGGGGCTGCACGCACGCCCGTTCTCGGCTCCAGCTCCCTTTGCCGGTACCGGCTCTGGTTCCCGGCACCAGCTCTGGTTCCCACCGGCTCTAGCTCCGGTTCCCTCTGGCTCCAGCTCCTGTTACCAGCTCCGGTTCCCACTGGCTCCAGCTCCTGTTACCAGCTCCGGTTCTCGGCACCAGCTCTGAGTCCTGGCAGCAGCTCTGGTTCCCAGCACCGGCCCTGGATCAAGGCGCCAGCTCCGGTGCCCAGCACTGGTCCCCGGCACCAGCTCCGGTTCCCGGCACTGACTCCAGTCCCCAGCCCCATCTCCCCGGCTGCACTGGGGATCCCTGGCTCCCAAGCTCCCGAGCTGCCAGACCAGACGCCCTCCTGCAGTGCTGGTGGCTGGAGCCGCTCTCTGGTCCCCAGCCAGAAGAGAGACCGGTGGCCAGCAGGGTATGAGCACCACGCTGGAGCCTCGCCGGAGCCGTGCGAGGGCCGAGCTGGGGCTCCCACCTCATCCCTCCGCCACCGCGCTCCCCTGGGCTCTGACTGCGGCAGCCGGCGGCGGCCCGTGCACCGTCACCCGTGGCCACCGTCACCCGTGGCCACCGTCACCCGTGCCACCGTCACCCGTGCCACCGTCACCCGTGCTGCTGCCCGAGCCGGTGTGCCGCTTATGTGCCAGCGATGTGCCGGTGATGTGGCCATGCTGTGCCGGTGCTGTGCCCACGGCTGAGCGCCCAGCCGGGGCGGGGAGAGCCGAGCGGCTGCGGGACTTCCCTGCGGGAGCGCGGGGCGGGACCAGCCTCGCCGGGAGCGCTGGGCGGGGTTCACCCTCTCCACACTGGTTGCAGTGGTGAGGGTTAACCCTCTCCGTGTCTGGTGTAACTGGTCACAGTTACCCTCTCTGTGCTGGATGTACTGGGTGCACTGGTCAGTTAACCCCTGGCTGCTCGGTGTACTGGGAACATTGGTCAGGGTTAACCCTCTCCATAATGGATGTACTGGGGAAAGTTAATCCTCTCCGTCCTGGGTGTACTGGGTGCACTGGTCACCCGTGCCATGCTGGGTGTACTGGGAGTACTGGTCGGGGTTGGCCCCTGGTGCTGGCTGTACTGGGAGCACTGGTCGGGGTTACCCCCGTGCCGGGTGCGCTGGTCAGGGTTAATCCATCCCGCGCCGGGTGCCCGGGGGTGCGTAGGGTGCGGAGGGTGGGGCGGTGAGATAAGGCGCCCCCCGCTGCCCGCCCCCCGCCCCGCCTCTGCCGCGAAGCCGGGGCCGGTGCCGGTGCTGGTGCGGGCGGAGCCCCCGGGGCCATTTTCCCCCGGAGCCCCCGCGGTACCGGTGCCGGTGCTCCCCCCCGGTGCCGCATTCCCTCCGGAGCCCTCCCGGTGCCGGTGCCGTTTCCCCCCCCGGTCATGCCCCCCCGTCGCGTCCCGGCGGACATCGTGGCGCTCGGTGAGTCCCCGCGCGTGGGACCCCCATCACCCGCTCCCCCGTGGAGCCGGGAGTGGCGGGGGGGCGGCTCGGGGGATGCTGCGGGGGTGCCGCAGGGCGGTGGGGGGGCTGCAGGAGCCGTGGGGGCTGGGGGCTGCGGCGTGGAGGGGTTGTGCGGGAGGGCTCTGCTGGGGGTGCGAGGGGTCTTTGGGTGCTGGGACCCGAGTCTGGGGGCGGGGGGGTCCCTATGGGTGCCCCTGCGGGTGGGGGGAGGCGGCGTGTCAGGCCTGGGGTGGGGAGGCTGCGCGGGGGACGTGGGCGATGGAGCCGGTGACTCAGGCTTGGCACCGCGCCCCCCACGCCCGCCCCCCACCTACTCCCCCCCCACACCTGCTCCCCTTACTTGCCCCCCACGCGCGCTCCCACCTCTTCCCCACGCCCACCCCCCGCCTGCCACCCCACTGCCGGGGGTGCCGGTGATGCTGGTGGGTCTGGGGGTGCCGGTGATGGCGGTGACACCGGGGTCCGAGGGTGCCGACGGGGCCGGGCGCTGTGATGTCGGTGATGCCGGTGGGTCCGAGTGCCGGGCCCGGTGGCTTTCCCGGGTTCGGAGCTTCTGCAAATGGCGCCTCGGCCGCGGCAAACGCCCGGTGCTGCCGGCTCCTGGGGGAACGAGCCCGAGCCGCTGTCAGGGCTGCGGAGGCGCCGGGGAGGAGGTGGGATCGCGGAGGTGTCGGGATGCTGGGGGCAGGATCGCGGAGGTGCCGGGATGGCGGAGGTGCCGGGATGGCGGGGGCGGGATCACGGAGGTGCCGGGATGATGGAGGCGGGATGGCGGAGGTGCCGGGATGGAGAGGGCAGGATCACGGAGGTACCGGGATCACAGAGTCATCCCCGCCGCTACCGGCACCCTCCGTCCCGCTCCCCTGGGAGCGCTCCTGGCACTGAGGGGCTGCAACCGGCACCGACCCCGCGGGGCGCCCGCCCCAGCCGAACCCCGGCAGCCGCTCGCAGACACGGAGCCGGCCTGGCCGCTGCCCCACTGCCGGTGTGGTGTTGTCCCCCATAGCTTCGGTCTGGTTGTTCTGCCCGTGCACGCCCCGGCTGCGGCGGCACTGGCCAGGGGTCTCACGGGCGAGTTCCCGGTGCCGGACCGGCCATCACCGAGGCTCCCTGCCCGTCCCTTCGCCGCGGTGGCCCCGTGGGGACCGTGTCCCTGGCAACATCACCCTGCACGGCTCGGCACAGACCCCACTTCCCGCGGCTGTCCCGAGGGGTTCTGGCACCTCCGGGCGCCCCGTGGTTCTGCTGAGTGCTGAACCGGGTCTGGGTATGCGGGCGCCTGCCGGTGCTGCCGTCCCGGTGCCCGGGACCGTCTCTCTGCCGCAGGAGCCGGGGTCAGCGGTGCCGGGGATTCCTGAAGCGAGAAGGAGGGCGGTGGCGATGCCGCGGGTCCCTGGTGCCCCGGTGCCGGAGGTCCCTGAAGCCCGAAGAAGGGCGGTGGCGATGCCGGGGGTCCTTGGTGCCCCGGCCGGGGGTCCGTAGCGTACGAAGGCGATGGTCCCGGTACCGGGGGTCCCTGACGCCGACCCTCTGTTACAGGAGCCGGGGTCTGCGGGCAGCCGGGGGCCGGCGGCGATGGCGGAGGAGAGCTCGAGTGGCAGCAGCGGCTCGCCTGGCGCCGGGGACACGCTGCCCTGGAACCTGGGCAAACACCAGCGCTCCCAACGAGCCAAGGCGGCCGCGGGCAACGGGACGGTGCTGGACCCCGCCGAGAGAGCGGTCATCCGCATCGCAGGTACGGCCCGGAGGACCGGAACGTGTCCGGGGAGTCAGCGGGATGTGGCAGGGGAGCCGGGACGTGTCTGGGGAGTCGGGCCGTGATCGGGGGCCGGGATGTGTCCGGGGATCTCGGACGTGACCCGCGGGGGGATGGAGGGATCGGAGGGGGAGGGACGGTGTCTGGAGGCCCGTGGGGCGATGCCGTGGGGGTCCCACGGGCCGGGGGATCGAGGGGTGGCAGCGCGCTGGGGGCTGTGCCGAAGCCGGGGCAGGGAAGCCGCCATGGGGGATGCCGTGCCGAGCCGTGCCGTGCCGTCCCCATACGGCTTCCAGTGTGTTCCCCCCACGGAGCACTCAGCCCCCCCGGCACAGAACCCTCCCCCCCCGGCTATTTCCGTTACACCTCCCTGTCCTTCCCCGCCTCCCTCCCTCCCTCCCCGCCCCCCCGTCGCTGTCCCCGCTCGAGTTTCGGGGCATTAGTGTCTATTTTTAGGGGATGACGATGCCCCGGCCCATGGGGCCGATTCCCCCACATTCCCCCCCCGCCCCCAGCTCGCCCACGGCTGGGACTGGGCTCCGTTGGGGGTTGTTGGGGGCCGCGGTGGGGCCCCCTCAGTGCTCCCCAGGTGGCACTGGGAGACGGAGCTTTAAAAATCCCTCGGTGCTCCTGGGGCTGCTGCGGAGTCCCAGGGGGAGTGACGTCCCTGTCCCCCCCAGCTGGAGGGCACGCGGGGGTCTCTGTGAGGGGCTGAGCGTTCACCAGAGGAGGGGGCGCCCGGTCTGCCCCTCGAGCGAGGGTGGGGAGGTCAGGGTGCGAGCCAGGGGGTCCCTGCCCGGGCTCTGGGGTGCCCCAGGCACCCCCCACCCCATCCCTCATCACCTGCATCCCCAGCCCCACACTGTCCCCTATCATCTGGGACCCCTGTCCCTTATCGCCCACCCCTCGCCCCCTTTGCGCTCCTTTGGGCACCCGTGGGTGCCCCACGGACGGGGCCAGCAGTATCGGGGTTCGGGCAGTGCCACATCCCCAGCACCGTGTGACCCCTTTGGGGGGCGTAGAGGATTTCACTCGCCCCATGCCCCATGGGGTGCCCTGCCCCGAGGGCTGCCCGGCCCCTGGGTGCCGTGTCCGTGGGCGCCGTGTCCGTGGCTGCCGCTTCCGCGAGTCGCGGCGCGCGTCGGGGCGGTGTCCGGCGGTTCCTTTAAAGGGCTGGGCGGGGGCACGCCCCGTCCCCTGTCCCGTCCCCTGTGCCGTCCCGTGCCCCTGCCCAGCCGCGGGGTGCGGGGCCGCCGAGCCGCTGGACACGCCGGACACGCCGGGCACCCCGGACCCCGGCCCCGGCGCCCGCCCTCGCCCCCCACCACCGCCCTCCGCCGCCATGGCCACCGCCGGCCCCCCTCCCGCGCCCGAGGAGCAGGACTTCATCCAGGCCTACGAGGACGTGCGGGAGCGCTACAAGGGTACGGGACCCCTGCCCCACCGCGGGCCGGCCGGGGGGCGCAGTGGGGCGCCGGCCGCGGGGGGGGGCAGCGGGGGAGCGCGGCCGCTCATTCCCATAATTGGGCACGACGGGCACCGCCGGCACGGCCCGGGGGGGGGACACGGCGGGGGGGACGGGGGACACAGCCCGGCACTGCGGACCCCACGGGGAGCGCCCCGGGCTGCTGCCCTCGCCGGGGGCTCGGTGACCGAGGACGGGTGGGGGGCTGTGCCCGCGCCCGCCGGAGCGCCCGGTGCGATCGGTGGCGGCGTGGTGGGGCGGGGGGCTCCCCCCGAATGTTCTGGGGACGGAGGTGCTGCCGGGTGGCCGGGGGCGGCGCGGGGGGGCGCGGGCGGTGAGGGTGCGGCGGCGGGGGGCAGCGGAGCTCCGGTGCTCGGCTGTGGCAGTGGTGGCATTGCTGGCTAGCATTGGTGGCATCGGTGGCATCTCGGAGTATGCGCTGGGCAGGGGTCTGACCCCGGTGCTCTCCACAGTGCCCCCGGTGCCTGCGCGTGGCCGAGGGCGCCCCGGTGTCGCGGCAGCGGCCGCGGCCATGCCCTTACATGGGAGCGGGTGCTGCCTGCGGGGGCAGCCCCCCCGGCCCCACGCCGGGGGTCCCAGCTGCCCCCACTGCGGGGTCCTTCGCATGATGGGATCTGGCAGCTCCCACAAGAGTGGGACCCCAGCGTTGGGGTGGTGGGCACGGCCTGCAGCCCCTGCTTGGTGCCGCCACCAGTTGTGCCACAGTCCCGATATCCCCTGGCTGAGGGACCCCGGTGCACTCGGTGCTGTCGGGAGTAGCTCGGCACGCCCAAGCCTGGCAGATCTCATCCCGGCCCGGGTGCCACTGGCAGGGATGGCACACGGTTCGGCAGCTGTTGTCCCTCAGCGATGCCAGGGCACCGTGGGACGGGTTGGTGTGGCTTGCTGGTGGTGCTGGGCAAGTGGCAGAGGCTCAGTGTCACCATGCTGTGCCACCTCCCCAGGTGGTGACACTTGTTCCTTGTCACCATGCTGTCCCACCTCACCGGGTGCTGCCAGGTGTTCATTGTTACCATGCTGTGCCACCTCGCCGGGTGCTGGCAGGTGTTCCTTGTCACCATGCTGTGCCACCTCGCCGGGTGCTGGCAGGTGTTCCTTGTTACCATGCTGCGCCACCTCACAGGGTGCTGGTGGATTTGGTTTTGAGGTCCTGACGTGGGAGTTTGGTGTCATTCTGCTCCCACCTCACCAGGTGCCAGCAGGCTCAGTGTCACCATGTGGTCCCACCTCACCGGGTGCCGGCAGGTTTAGTGCTGTAGGTCCTGGGGCAGGTGTTTGGTGTCACCGTGTCACCCCACCTTGTCGGGTGCTGGCAAGTTTGGTATCGCCATGCGATCCCACCTTGCTTGGTGCCGGCAGGTTTGGTGCTGTTGGACACAGGCCGGGTTCAGTGTCACCACGCAGTCACTTCTCACTGAGTGCCAGAGGCTTTGGTGTCACTGCGCAGTCCCTGGCTGGGTGCTGGTGGGTGTGGGACCCGGGGGGGTTCCTGTCACTCCTTGCCAGGTGCTGGCGGGTTCAGTGCCGTGGCCCATGGGGTGGGTGTGGATGCCCGGTGGCCGAGCGGCCAGAGGACGGTTTGTCTGGAGGAGTGGTGATGTCAGGGCTGAGCCAGCACAGCCGGGAAGCGTCACAAGCCAGGGCAGGCGGGAAGGGTGACACAGTGGCGGTGGGCACGGAGCCCATCGGAGCTGGTGATCCCTGCCAGCACGGCTGGCACGTGCCATCCCTGAGGCTCAGAGCCCAGGGGGACCCAGCAGCCACTCTACCAGGGACTCTGCCGTCCATGGGGCAGGGGCTGGCAGTGCTGGCGGTTGCCCTGGCATGGGGCTGGGTGCTGGGGGTACTGGGATCTCCAGGTGAGGTGGGCACCGGGCACCTCGTGCTTTCTCCATCAGAGCTGTTACTGTGGCACAGTGCCCGGCGGGCACTGAAACCAGGCTGGAGGACACAGTCTCCACTGCCACCGTCACCACTGCCACCATCACCACGGCCACCGTCACCACTGCCACCGTCACTGCGGCAGCTGGGCCCTGGGCTTGGCACGGTGTTCATCCACAGTCACCTGTGGGGGACAGCTGGGCCCCTGGGACACCCCAGCCCTTCACCGGGGTTGTGGAGTGGAGACCACACCAGGGTCCCTCCCACTGTCCCTGGAGATGGCCAGTGCTCACAGTGCCATGGCCAGTGTCCCTGGGAGTAGAAAGTGGCTGCATTATGGTGGCTATGTCATGGTCCCTCCAGGTATCCTTGGGGTTTGGGGGCTGGCTGGTGTCCGTGCTGGGGTCCCTCCTGGTGTCCGTGCTGGGGTCCCTCCTGGTGTCCCTGGGGATCTGGGAGTACTGATAGCCACAGTGACGATGGTGGCTGCAGTGCTGTGGCTATGCTGGAGTCCCTCCTGATGTCCCTGGGGCTTGGAAGCTGGCCAGCGTCCTGCGTGTGGTGGCCAGCAGCTATGGTGGCTGCAGTGTGGTAGCCTCCTGGTGTCTCTAGGGCTGGCCAGTGACCGCAGTGGCTACGGTGGGGTGGCTGTTCCGCAATCTCTCCTGGTGTGCCTGGGGCTCAGAGACTGGATGGTGGCTGCAGTGGTTGAGGTGTGGTGGCAGTGTCAGGGTCCTTCTCAGTGTCTCCAGGGTTCTGGGGGTGGCTGTGATGCAGTGGCTGGTGGCCACAGTGGCTGCGGTGGCTGCTGGCCACAATGGCTGCAGTGGCTGGTGGCTGTGCTGGGTCTCTCCTGGTGTCCCTGGGGCTCGGGGGTTGGCCAGTGGCTGTGTTGGAGGGGCTGAGTACCTCCCAGTATCCCCAGGGCTGGCCAGTGGCAACAGTGCGATGGCCATGCCACAGTCCCTCCTGGTGTCCCCAGGGCTGGCTGGTGGGCACGGTGTGGTGGCTGTGCTGGGTCCCTCCTGGTGTCCCCAGGGCTGGCTGGTGGCCACGGTGGCCGCAGTGCGGCGGCAGTTCCCGGCTGGGCTCGGGGCTGGTGTGGCCATGCAGAGCTGAGGCTGAGGCCTGGCACCACCAGCTGGCACCGTGCCAGGGGCTCCCGCCAGCCCCCAGATGGTGGTGCCAGTGGCAGCGGGGGGAGCTGGGGGGGTCCTCTGCCCCCTCAGGGACAGACACCCACCACCCAGCACTGCTGGCAGGGCAGAGCTGGGCTGAGGCCCCATGCCCCGGGGATGGGCCCCTCTGGCAGGGGAGCTGGGCTGAGCTTGGGGGGCTGTACTAGGTGGGGGGGGGGGGGGGGGGGCTGGGCGTGGGGGGCACTGTGTGTGCTGGGTGGGAGGTGGGGTCTGTGCTGGTGGAGGGGTCTGGACTGGTGGGGGGGGTCTGAGTGGTGGGACCACGCTGGTGGGGGGTCTGTACTGTGCTTGGGAGGGCACGGGGCTGTGCTGTTGAGGGGGTGCTGGGTTGTTTTTGATGGGGCGGGGTCTCTGCCGTACCGGGGGCCGGGGAGGAACTCTGTGCCGTGCCGGGGGGCTGCGAGGCCGGTCCTGGCCGGTGGCGGGGGGGGCGGTGTCGGTGCCGCAGGGGCGGGGGGCTGCGGCGGCGGGGCGGGGCCGCGGCCGGGGGGGCGGGACGGACCCGCCCCGGAGCTGCGGGACCGGCCGGCAGCGTGCGGGAGCGCGGGCAGCCATGGAGGGGGCGCGGGGCATCCACCACGAGATCGCCTCACTCAAAGGTACCCGGGGGAGGGGGCACCGGGAGGGGTCCCAGGGCCAGGCCCACGGGGATCGGCGGGAAGTCCGCGTCCCGGGGAGGATTCCGCGTCCCGCGGGGGGGGGGGGGGCGCGTCCCGGGGAGCTCCAGCCGCGCCGCATCCCTCCTGTGCCAGTGTCGCAGCGCAGGCAGGAGAGCGGGGGTCACCAGGAACGCCCCGGCATCACCGTGGGTGCCCCGGCATCACCGGCGTCACCCAGAGTTTCCTGGTGTCACCAGGCCCGTGCCAGGCACCGCCGTGCCGGTGCCGTGTTACCGAGCCGTGCTGCAGAGCCGGCGCGCTGGGGCGTGAGTAACGGGCGCCGGCGGATGCCGGTCACGGGGCTGCTGGCGGCTACCGGCCCCTGTGCCACCGCAGCGGGCAGAGAGCCACCGCGGGGCCCGGCACCGCAGCGAGCCACCGGGCCGGGGTAGGGCTGGAAAGGAGCCCGGCGAGGGTCGGCATGTACCCGGCGAGAGATGGGATGGACCCCGGGAGAGTCGTGGTGGACCCCGGGAGCGTCAGGGTGAAGTCAGCGAGGGTCGGGGTGGGATGGACCCCGGCAAGGTTCGGCATGAACCCCGGCAGGGCCAGGGCGCCCGGCAGCTGTGGCGATGCCGCAGGCCCCAGCGAGGGGCTCCGGGTCGTGTCCCCTCCCGCAGAGCCCGGGCTGCGGCGGGGCTGATTTACGGTGAGAACCATCCCGGCGCCGGGACCCCTGCTGTCGCCGGGACCCCTGCCGGCGCCGGGACTCCCGCTGGCACTGGCCTCATTATGAGCCGGCCTCTGGCCGCGGTGCCCTCCGCAAACAGCCGCGGCTTTGTTCCGCTGGGCACGGGGAGTCCCGCGGCCCCGCCAGACCCCGGCACTGGCACCGGCACCGGTGCTGGCACCGGCACCGGGAGGGCAGCGCCGGGCCCGTGGCCAGAAGCCGCTGCCACAACCGCTGCCCGCCCCAGATTTGGGGGGGTTGCCCCTCGCCCGGCTGCCCGAGGGTTCCATGGGGTGGGGGGCTCAGGGGGTGCGCAGGACCTGGGTTGGGGAGTACCCCGGCCCCGGTGCTCCCGGCCCGGCCCGGGATGCGATGAGGTGAGCGGAGCTGCGGAGCCGATGCGGGAAGGCTCTTTCCCGGTGGGTGCGGGGGTGCCGGCGCCCTGCCCAGCACGGGGCAGCGGCGGGACGCTGGCGATGGCCCCGCTGTCACATCGCGTTGGATCACGGCGGGCGGCGGGCGCTGACGCGGCACTTCCCGGAGGGAGCCGCCGGCGCGGCCGTGACCCCGCTGCGGGCTGGGGGTGCGGGGCCGCGGCTGGGGGGGACACGGTCCTGCTGCTCCCCATCGCTACCCCGGTCGCTGCCCCCATCACTTCCCTATAGATGCCCCCATTGCTTCCTCCATCACAGACACCATCGCTCCCCCCATTGCTGCTCCCCATCATTTCTCATCTCTACCCCCCCATCTTTGCCCCCATCCCTGCCCCCCATCACTCCCTGATTCACTGCCCCTCCCTCTGCCCCCAAACCGCTGCCCCCCTCGCTCCTGCCGTCTATCCCACCCCACTGGGGTTCTGGGGTGCTGTGGGGCACTGTGGCTGGAACGTGCCGAGGTGGGGCTTAGGCAGGCAACTTATGCTCTCCCAAGGGATCCCCTCTGGGGGGCCTGGCACCCCAGTGCTCATGGGCCCCTGCGCCAGCTGTGCTGGGGCCCAGCAGTGGGGACTCTCGCCATGGGAGCCCAACTCCACCACACCCCTCTGCCCTCCGGGATGGCGGGATGGGGAAGTTGTGCGAGTCCTGGTGGGGGCCCCTGGTGACACCAGTGCGTTTACATCAGCCCCCGCGGGTTTGGGATCCCCGCGGCCTGGCAGCAGCCTCCCATGCTTGGGTCATTGCTCCACACCAGTAAACCCCAGTGAACCCCAATGTCACTCCCAGTAGTGCCATCGGCAGGGACGGGGGTGCCGAGGATGGTGCCCCTCCATTCCCCCAATGCTGGCGGGGGGGCTCCTGCTGCAGCCTTGCAGCATCCCTGTGCCCCGAGCTCACTGCGCTTGGCCGGAGGGGCTGAAGGAGCCCTGGGGGGGTTCCTCCCCTTTTGGGGTCTGGGGGCCTGGGATCCCCCCGGCATGAGGCAGCCCCCGGCGTGGGGGACACCCTGGCAGCCCAGTTCGCCCCACACAGTCCCTCCTGCTCTATGAAGTGGGTGCCACCCACACCCCCTCACGGAGAACCTGGGTATGCCCTTGGAGACGGGGGTCGGTGCTGGGGGTCCCGCTGCTGCGCCGGGGGCCGTGCTGGGGTCCCCGCGGTGCCAGTGGGGGTTGTTGGGCGGTTCTCGATGCCGGGGGGCTCAGGGGCTCGGGCAGCTGCCTCGTCCCCACCTGCCACCCGGAGGGTGTGGTGTGGCACAGCTGTGCCACCACCGCGGTTGTGTCACTGCCGGGGAGTGGGGGGGACGTGGGGTCCCCCTGGGGCTGCCGGGATAAACAGGGGCAGGAGCAGAGCAAATACTGACGTGGCAGGATGTGGCTGCCGAGCCCCGCCTGTGCCCCTGCCCGCACCCGTGCCCATACACCTGCTCGTCCCCTGCCCGACCCCTGCCTGTGCCTCTGCCGGCAGCCGGGCAGTGCGGGATGCTCGGGCGAGCGTGGAGGTGCCGTGCCCGGCTCAGGGCCCCCCCGGTCTCAGGGATCCCCGGGCTCACGGTCCTCTCCCGAGCTCAGGGACACCCGCGGCTCAGGGTCCCTCCCCAAGCTCAGGGTGCCCCTCTCAAGCTCAGAAACCCCCGCAGCTCAGTGTCCCCCTCCCCCTGGGCTCAAGGACCCCCGCGGCTCAGGGACACCCCCCGGCTCAGGGTCCCCCCGGGCACTCCATGGGGCCGGTCCCGGGGCGGGGGCGGGGCGAGACCCGCGGGGGTTCCCACGCAGGAACCGGCCGGGTGGGTCGGGGCGGGAGGGGGAAGGGGGAGGCGGGTCCGGCTGTGCCCCCCCCCGGGCGGGAGTCGGGGCCGGGGAGGGGCCGCTGGTGAGTCAGGGCTGGGCCTGGGGCCCTCCCTGACCCCCCCGACCGGGGGTGGAGCTGCAGCCGCTCCCGCCGTGCCGGCAGCCAGCGCCGCGCCGTGTCGGATCGCGCCGGGACGTGCCGGGCCATACGGGGCTGTACTGGACTGTACTGGGCTGTGCCAGGCCATACCGAGCCGAACTGGACCATACTGGGCTGGGCTGGACCACACCGAGCCGTGTTGGGCCGTACTGGGCTGTACTGGACCATATTGAGCAGGGCTGTGCTGGGCCATACTGGGCTGTGCTGGTCCATACTGGGCTGTGCTGGACCACCCTGGGTTGTACCATACGGAGCTGTACCGGACTCTGCTGAGCTGTGCTGGGTGAGACGTGACCGAGCCCTGTGGCCTGTGCCGTGGCCTGTGCCGTGCTGCCCGCACCATGGTGGCGGGGATGCTGATGCCGCTGGAGCGGCTGCGCTCCATCCTGGAGCTGCTGTTTCGCGAGGGTGTTCTGGTCGGGGAGCGGGACGGGTGCCCCCGGCGCACCCACCCGCAGCTGCCCGGCGTGGCCAACGTGGAGGTCCGGCGTGCCATGGCCTCGCTGCGCTCCCGCGGCCTCGTGCGCCAAACGGCCGCCTGGCGACACCTCTACTGGTACCTGACGGACGCCGGCATCGCCCACCTGCGCCAGTACCTGCGCCTGCCGCCGGACGTCGTCCCGCGCTCCCTGCAGCGCGTCCCCCGCCCCGCCGCCCCCCGCCCCGAGGCCCGCCGCGCCACCGCCACCGCCGGCACCCAGCGGGCGCGTCCTGCTGGCGGTGACCGCCTCTACCGCAGGAAGGACGAGAGCGAGGGGCACGTGGAACCCGTTGCCGTCACCGCAGGGCAGGGGGTGTCCCAGCCGCCCCCCCAGCCCAGCCCGCCCACAGGTACCAATCAGCGCCCCGGGGTGCTCCTGATGCTCTCGTGAGTGGGGGTGCTCGAGCCCCCCTGCTCCTAGGGGAGGTCTGGGACAAATTCTTGAGCCCCCCTTACCCCCCTCTCTTCCTGGCCAAGGATGGGGTGGGGGGTACCTGCAGGCCCCTGAGCTGTCAGAGGAGGGAGGAGGGCTCTGGGGGGGCTCCTCGCCGTGCCCCCCCGACCCCATGGGGACCCTGTGGGCTGGAGTGGTTCCTGGTGGATCGGGGGGGCCGGGGTGTACTCAGGTGGCTTCCCGGGGTCCCCAAGAGGCCGGTGGGGTGACGGGGCCTGGGGCGCTGCAGGGGTGTCATTGCTCCACCATGATGGGGAGGGGGCTGTGCCATGGGGAAGCTGGGGCTGTGCTGAGGGGTGCCGTGCTGCGGGGGAGGATGTGCTGCGGGGTGCCCGTGCTGTGGGGAGCAGCGCTTTAGGGGGGCCATGGCGGGGGGGAACATTCCGTGGGCACTTTGCGCTCCGAGATCCCCACTGGGCCCAGGGTGGGTCGGACAGACGGCGGCAGCTGGGGCGGGCAGTGCTGGTGGGGAGGGGGCTGCGGCTGCGGGGGGGGGGTCCCCAACCCCGCCTCCCTGGCGATACGCGATCCCGACACACGATCGGCGGCAGCTGGACCCGGCGGGGGTGCGGGGCGTCCGGTGTCCCACCCCCCCGGGCGGGGCAGCTGTGGTGTCGCTCCGAGGCGGCGGTGAGGGCCCCCCCCCCGATCCCCCCGGGCTGTGAGTCAGCCCGTGGCCGTGGGCAGCCGCCTCCGGTCCAAGTTTCCAGCCTGGAGGCGCCGAGCTCGGTCCCTGCCAGCGCCGTGAGTCACCGGCCGGCGGGGGGGCCGGGCCCGCGGCGCTGCTGCCCCGTGGGTACTGGTCCTGCGCGGGCAGCACCCACGTCCCGTGGGAACGGGGGGCGTTCCGCCGAGCTCTGGCCCGGGAGTCGCATCTCGCGCTGGGTTCCGGGGCTTCGGTCGCTGCCCGACCCTCGCGTGGGGCGCGATCACGGAGCCCCGGCCGTCCCGTCCAGTCCCGCCGTGCCAGCGGATCCGGCTCCAGGCTTTCCCTCCGCCCCGGGAGCCGCTGCCGGAAAACCCGGCCTGGAGTTCCGGCTTGCGGGGACGGGGTCGCGCCGGCGGCGGGGAGTTGCAGGGTCCCCGCGGGGCGGAGGGGATCCCGGTAGCCCCCAGCGGCCCCATTTCCCCCCCAGCCCGGCGGGCCGGCCTCTTTCGGCGGCGGGGCCGTGCCGAGACCCTTAGTCCCGATGTCACGGCGACCCCCGAGGTGTCGGCCTGGTGACCCGCCCCGGTGCCGGGGGGTCCGGGGGTCCTGGGGCGCCGCCGCGGTCACTCCGTCCCGCCCCTACCCGTGTCATGTTCTAACTCGGGCTCGGTGACGGGCCCCGGTTATTTATATCGGCGCCCGCTCCCTGCCCGCCCCCCCCGCCCCCGCCGCCACCGGCGGAGCCGCGCTGCGCCCTCGCTCCGCGCTCCGCACCTGTCCGCACCCTGCCCGCACCTGCCCGCACCCTGCCTGCCCATGAAGGTCGTACCGGGTGGGTGAGACCGGTGGGGCTGCGGAAAGGACGGGGACGGGGGGGCTGGCGCCGCCGGGGCGCGTTGTCCCGGGATATAAAAAGCCGGGATGAAGGGGACACTCCGGGGCGGGGGGAGAACACGGGAGGGGGGGGTCACAGGGGGGCCCTGCCGGTGCGGCGGGCAGGAGGCGTCTCCGCGCCGCGGTTCGGGAGGGGTTAAGGCGGAGCGGGCGCTGCCCCGTGGGGGCGGGCGCTGGTCCGTCCCTGACCCGCCGAGCCCGGCCGGTGCCGAGCCCGTCCCGTGTCCCGCATGGAGGACACCGGGTCCCTGTTCCCATCGCTGGTTGCAGCGGGACACGCAGCATCCCTCGCCCTGGTCTGGTACTGGCGGCGGCAGCGGGACGAGCCGGGGGGCACCGGTGAGTTCGGCTCCGCTCAGCCCCCCCGCGCTTCGCTCGGCTCGGCCCCTCGCCCCGCCCACCGGCCCCGGGGAAGGGGGAGCCACACGACACCTGCAGCCCCGCTGGGTCCCGTGTGGGTGGGGGTCCTGGGGGGATTTAGGGGGGACCCACCCACCGTGGGGTGGGGGACAAGGGGAGAGGCCTGCTGGCCTGAGTTCTGGGGGGCTTCACCTGTCATGGGGGAGCATCCTGGTGGGAGCGGTACCCAAGCGGTGGGAGCGGTACCCAAGGGTGACTCAGCACTGATAGAATGTGGCCCCCCCAGTGCCCCCTCCCGTGCCCCCCCGCTCCACTCTGACGCTTTTATGAGTGGAGGTCCCGACAGGAGCTTCCTGGCACTGGGCTGGCTGCCCAAACCCTTCCCCAGCATCCTCATCCCGAGGCATGAATCTGCCAAATATTTTGGGGTCGGGTATCTGGTGACGGGGCGGAAAGGGCCGGGAGGATGCCGGTGTCTGGGGGTCCCACGAGACCCCCACACGCCCCTCCGGCGCGGCCGCAGCCACCCGCATCCCAGCTACCGGGACTCTGCCGGCGGCCCCGGTCCTCCCTCCCCCCCCCGGCGCTTTCCAGGGCGTTGGCTGCGGCTTCCGTCGATCTGTGTGCGGCACTGGGCACCGTCACGCAGGGATGGCTCCGCTCCCGCGGCCGCCGCGCTTGGAATCCACCACCAGTCCCGCGGCCGGTGGGAGCCACGGTGGCCGCTGCCGTTGCCGGTGTCAGATAAGGCGGGCAGGGCACCTTGGCCGGGCCGGAGCCCCCCGCTGCTCGCAGCCGGGGGGGCCGCTGTCCCTGGCGCCTGTCCAGTCCGAAGGACACCCCCAAGGTCGCACCTGCCGGGGCCCATCATCCCGCTGCGCTGTGCCACGCCGCGACCCCCCCGAGCTGGGAGCTCCCGGGGGGCTCCGGCAGCACCGGCTGCTCTCGGTGGTGCTGAGGGCTGCGCTTCTGCAGTCCCTTCGGGGCTGTGCCACCGGTGGTCCCCGTGCTCGGTGGCGCCACGCCGGGGCAGTGGGCTTGGTTTTGAGCGCTGTTCCTGGAACCCTCGTGGCGGGGGAAGGGGGCTGCCCGGTGCCCACGAAGGGGCTGCCCGGTGTCCGCGGGGGGCTGCCCGATGCCCACGAAGGGGCTGCCCGATGCCCTTGGGGGCTGCCCGGTGCACATGAGGGGCTGTACCAGCTGCTCTTGGTGTCACTTGTGGCACAGTGTCAAGGCAGGTGTTTTCGGGGGACACCACAGCCCAGCCGGGACTCCCGTCCTTGTCTGCATCCCCATGCCGGGCTGGGGGGCAGAGGGCTGGGGAAGCTCGGGGGGGGTGAGGCAGAGCTTGGCAGCCTGGGGGTGGCGCCGGCTGGTTTTGGCACCAGGATGCCGCTGTTTGTTTGGCCCCGCTCCGGTTTCCAAGGCTGCCAGAGACGTGGCGGCAGTGGGCGGGTGGGGGCCCCAGAGGTTTGGGAACCCCCCCCGTGTCCCCCTTTCCGCTCCACTCAGCTTTTCCACCGTGCTGGTGGCTCTGGCTGTGCCAGGCCGGGAGGGTTGTTGGATGCTGCTTCTGGCCGCAGCTATGACTCACCAGTCTCGAGGGGCTGTGGCTGGCAACCACCGGCATCCCTGGCGCAGCCCCCCCCCGACACGGCCCCCGCCCCGCGGCACTGCCTCTGGCAGCCCTGGGGAAACTCTTCCCGCCACTGTCCCACGTCCTGCGCGGTGGAGCCGTGGGAAGCGTCCCAGAGCCCTGGGAAGCGCGTTGGAGCCGTGGGAAGTGTGTCGGAGCCGTGGCAGCGTGCGGGAAGCGTGGCGGGCGTGGCAGGCGCATCCTACGGGACACGTGTCCCGTTCCAGGCGGTGTTCCCCACTCGCCAGCTGCTATCGCCCCGGCTTGGCCCCCCCGCCCCCCCGGCTCCTTATCTCCGCAGCACAGATGGGACGCTGCCGCTGCCGTGGGGCTGAGCCGTGGGTCGGCACCGTGCCATACCGTGCCGTGCCAGTCCCAGCCCCCACTCCTGGGCCTTGCTGCTGACCTGGTTCATCCTGGCTGGCTTGTGCCATGTTGGGTTTTAACACTAGATTCCCTGAGACCCCCCTGAGACTCCCCCGGAGACCCCCGTGCTCCGCGCAGCAGAGATGTGCCTTGCTCCAGCAGACCCCTCAACACCCAGGGTGCTGACACGGGCTGCAGCCGACCTCAAACCGCTCCAGTGCCTCCCTGACCTGATCCTGTGCCGTGCCGTGCCATGCCTGTGCCAGGCCATGCCCATGCCGTGCCCATGCCCGATGGTTCGAGCCTCTCCAGCTTTGTCCCAGCTGCTCGCTGCGCCCTGCCCACAGCCGTGCGGGATTGGGGGGTCCCAGCAGAGTGGCCGGGGTTGGGCTCCACGCTGCCTAGGAGCAGGAGGAGCCGGGCTGGCGGAGGCCGTGGGCTGTGTGAGTCACTGACCGCTCTCTGGCCGCGCTCCGGGCGCGGATTCCGCTGCACTCCCACCAGACGCGGCCGGACGTGGAGCGGGGCGGGGGGCGCCGGGCCAGGACGCGCGATGGGCTTCTCGCTCTGCTGTTGTTGCTGCTGCGGGCCAGGAGAAGGTGACCGACCTGCGCGCGGGGGGTTGGGGGCATCGGGATGCCGTGGCATCCCCCAGGACCCCCGTTCCCGCCCCCGGCCCCTTCCCAGCACAAACAGGTCCGGCCCTGCGTGTGCTGGCGGGCTCGTCCGGCCGCGGGGCGGGGGCAGTGGGACGCGGCGTTGAGCACAGGGGGTTCCCGGCAGCTTGGGGACCGGTACGGTGGGGACCCACCGGAAAACACGCTGAGGGCTCCCCTTGGCACGTGGACCCCTGTGGAGCCTGTGGGGAGAAGAAGCCGGAAGGAATGAGTGCTGGAGTAAGCGGTTCGCGGTGCCCCCACTCCTGGGAGCTCTGTGTGTGTGGAGGGGCCAGGACGCGGGTGCTGGAGATGTCGGGGTGCCCCGTGGCTGCAGTACTGGGTGGTCCTGGGGGCACCGGGTGGAGGGGTGAGGATGGGGGGGAAAGGGGAGTTCTGGGTGTGTGGGGTGCAGAGACCCAGCACCGGGGTCCTGAGTGCAAGAGGGGGAGTCCCGTCTGGAGATCCCCCCAGGCTGTGGGGTGGAGTTTCCCCTCGGGTCCCCCTGGGTTGCAGGGATCGCTCCGGTTTCCCCGGGTGCTGCGGGCGGTGGCGCAGCCGGGGCCGCCGGGGGGAGGGCGGGGCGGAGCGGGGCGGGTCCCGCCCGTTTTCTCCCCCCCCCGCCCGTCCCGTCCGCCCGGTGCCGCTGGTCGGTCCCGGCCGTGGGTCCGTCGGTCGGTCGGTGGATGGTGGGTCCCGTCCAGTCCCGTCCGGTGGAGCGGCGCGGCCATGTCGGGCCCCGGTCCCGGTGGGGACTGGCTGAGCGGCAGCTCCGGGCCCGAGAGACGACGGTACCTGAGCGCCCGGCTCTGCTGCACCGGTGACCGAGGGGAGAGGGGCCGGGGGGGCCGCGGAGGAGGGAGTGGAGGGGTCCTGAGACGGGAGGGGGGCGCGGGGGGGCTCGCGGCGGGACGGGGGCCCCGGGAGCGGCGGGAGGGCGGGGGGAGACGGGGAAGGGCGGGGTATGCGCGGAACCCCCCCTTGAGCAACGCCCCCTCTGTGACCCCGCCCTCAGGGCCAGGGTTAGCTGCGCTGAGTTTGGGGCGGGCTCAGCCGGGAGGGTGTGAAAGTGTCAATGTGTGTGCGTATTTGTGTGTGTGTGCGCGCTGGTACGCGTCTGCTCAGGTGTGCACCAGCGAACGCTCGTGTGCGTGCGCCCGTGTGTGTGTCCGTGCACTCGAGTGGGTAGAGGTGTGCATGCGAGCGTGTGTGAGTGTGAACGATGCTGCACGTGTGTCTGTCCGGGGGCTGTGTGTGTGTAAGTGAGCTGCTGCACACTCATGCTTGTGTGTGTGTGTGTGCAGGTGTGCACGCACCTGTATGTGCCAGTGCACACGTGTGTGTGAGCATGTGCCCACCTCTGCGGGCCAGTGTGTCAGTGTGCACGTGTGTGTGTGTGTGCGCACCCGTGTGTCCTGCTGCACTGATGTGTTCTGTGCGTGTGTGTGGTGTGTTTGCGTGCCCCGGCACACTCACGTGTGTGTGTGTGCACCCCGTGTGCGTATGCCTGTGTCTGTGTGTGCACGCCGTGTGTCTGTCTCAGCTCAGCTCCCCGTGCCCACCCACCCTGGGGTGCTCCCTCACCGCGAGGAATCTCCGGTGCTGACCCTCTCCCCGGTGCTGACCCTCTCCCCGGTGCTGTCCCTTCGCCCCCAGGTCCTGACTCTCCCCCCGGTGCCAACACCCCGCTCGCTGCCGGCGGCCTCCCGGCCCTCCCTGGCGGGGGGCTCGAGGTCTCCCCTAGCCCTGGTGCGGCCGGGCCGGTGCCGGGAGCCCTCGCAGTGCTTTGCTGCCCCGTTGTCCTGGCCTGGTGCGTGGCGGTGTCACCTGGGTGTCACCGCAGCGCTGGGTACAGCCCCGGTGCCGGCAGCGCCCGTTCCGTGCCCGCGGCCGCGGATGCCGCAGGGTGCGGGCGCCCGGCGCAGTGTCGAGGTGGGGGCGGCTCGGCGGGTCCCGGGGGCTCCCTCGGAGCCCGGAGGGCGAGAGACGCCGTGGGAGGGAGCCAGGCCGGCCCGGTAGCGTCGGCACCCGCGGGCGAGGCTGAGGCGCTCCTGCCCGGCCGGCCCGGCTGGCCCGGGAGCCGCCGGAGCCGGGAGCTGCCAGGGCCGGGAGCCGGGCGCCGCCTGCCCCGGGAGCCGCCGGGGACGGTGCCAGGAGCCGCCCCGTCAGGTCTTCAAAGCGCCCGCTCTGACGCCGCCGCGTCCTCCCGGTCGGTACCTGCCGGAGCCGGGGTGCCGCAGCCGGGGGGTGCCGGTGCTGGCGGTGCTGGAGCGGCGGTGCCGTCCCGCCCCTCACCCTGGAGCGATCCCAGGCTCTCGGTCGCGGCTCAGAACCCGCCGGCCCTGGCCCCGGCCCCGGCTCGGCACGTCGGGGGCGGTTCGGCCGGTGAGAGCGCGGTGCCAGGGCAGAGAGGTGCCACCCTTGTCACCGCCGTGGCAGTGTCACCGCCGTGTCCCTCTCCCGCCCGGTGGCACCTTCGGCCGTGTCGCGGTAGCCGCGGCTCCGGGGTGTCCCTGCCTCCCCCGGCGTGCGTCAGCAGGGCTCCCACCGCGCTCCGGGCGCCAGATGTGCCTGTGCCAGATGCGCTCTCGGCGGAAAAATGTGCGTGCCGGGGCTGGGGCCGGGCCGGTGCCGCCCGCATTCCGCGGCGGCCGCGCTGGCTCTGCCCCAGCGGGCATCGGGCCGGCCGCGGCTGCCGCTCCCTGACGGGCCCCTGTACCCACAGAGTGTCACAGGTGGGTGTCAGGGGTGGGTGTCACGAGTGGGCGGGGGCCGGCGGGGCTCCCCGTGGCGCCGCGGGCGCGCGGTTGGACCGTGAGTCACCATGAGACGCGGCCACGGCCCCGTGTCCTTGGACTCCACACTGGGGACGGGCAATGCCCGCCGCTGCAGGAAGGGGCTGTTGGGGCGCAGACTTGGGCGTTAGGGTGCAGACATGGGTGTTGGGGTGCAGACGTGGGTATTGGGGTGTTGGCTGTGCCAGGCTGGCAGCGCTCAGGGCACCCGCAGCTGCACTTTCCCCAGCAGCTGCCACCCCTGCCGTGGATGGCGTGGGTGGCGTTGGTGACATGGGTGCTGCGATGGGCAGGACTGACAGGTCCCTGTCACCCCAACTGGCTGTGGATTCTCAGCCTGGGCCAGCCACCCCAAGGAGGGATGCAGCACCCAGTGGGGCACAACCCCTGCATCTGCCCTGTGGTCCCCACAACCGACATTGTCACCCGTTGGGGGAGTGTGGTGGGAGAAGAATCCCTGGGGAGGGGGGATTCCTACAGTGCTGCCAATTCCCCCACCCGATGCGAGAGCCCGTGGGGCCTGTGGGGCACAGGGCAGGGTGTGGGTGCTGTCCTGGGGGGCTTGTCAGGAGTGGAGCCACTGGAGGGGCTGGTGTGTGCAGGGGGAGCCCGGGGGAGTCTGTGGGGCTCAGTCCCACATCCTGGGGATCCTGCAGCCCAGGGGATTGTGACTCTGAACCCCTCAAGACAGGCCCCAGGGATCAGCCCCTCAAATGTGGGACCTGGGACCGGGGCTGGTGAACCTGGGGGGCTTGAACCCCAGGTGGGGGGAGAAGGGATCCTACTGTGTCCGGCCGTGTGCTGGGGTTTCTGGGGTGTGGGACCAGGTGGTGCCAAAACCCCCACAGGGACTGAAGGCCCCAGTTGGGGGCTGGGATGCTAGGGAGCCCCTGACCATGGGGCCAGAGGGGTTCTGGGGACCCTCTGTGGTGGGTTAGGAGGGTCTTGAGATGGAAACCTGGGTGACCTGGGTCTCTGAAGCTTTGAAACCTGGTGGTCCTGAGGTGTGGTGACTGGGGGTCCAACAGCCCCAGGCTGTGGGTCCCACCCTCCTGGACTTGTGGACCTGGGGGTCCCAAGGCCCCGAGGTGTAGGGCAGGGGGTTTGGCTGCCCTGGGTGAGGGGGTGAGCGGTTTCTGAGCATCCCGGTCTTCAGGAACGAGGGTCCCGCTCCCTGCGCTTGCAGATCCGGGGGTCTCACGGCCCCATGTGTGGGGCTGGGGGTGCTGGCTCTCCATGGGGTGCCCCATAGCTGGTCTGTGGGTCCATGTCCCATCCCGGCTGCAAGCGCAGGAAAGGAAGGGTTAAAGCTCGGGAGTTTCCTGTGGGCAGGGTCGGGGCGTGGGGCGGGGGAGAGAGCCCCGTCTCCTCCCCGGGCCGCCCCACTCGCGGCGGGACCGGCGGCGGAGCGGGAAGGGAGAGCGGCTGTGTTGGGGCTCAGCATGTCCCGGCCGCGGCGCAGCTCGGAGGAGGCTCCGGCGGTGACCGCCCGAACGGGCTCTGAGGACAACCTGTACCTGGCCGTGCTGCGGGCGGCCGAGGGCCGCAAAGGTACCGCGCCATTGCATCCCCCAGCCGGGGCGGTGTCCCCAGAGCAGGCTGCGGGGCAGACCCGCGTACCAGGGCGGCGTCCCTGGGGGACACCCCCGTGCTCATGGGTCCGCGTCCCCGGGGCCGTGGGCCCCCAGGCAGGCCGTGGGGTAACCCTCCACACCAGAGCGGTGTCCCTGGGACAGAGCGCCGTGCCGGGGCGGTGTCTCCAGATGGTTCTACCCAGGGCAGGCTGTGGGTCTGACCCGCCACGCCGGGGCGATGTCTCCGGCCAGGCTGTGGGGCAGACCCCCATGCTGGGGCGGTGTCTGCGGGACGGGTTTTGGGGCAGACTGGGGCAGACCCCACGCCGCCGCCCACCTCCATCCCCGGTGCCCGCGGTCGCTTCCTGCCACGCCCTGCCTGGCCGCCCGACCTGGCCGCGGCTCTCATTCTGCCGCCGCCGCGGGGTGGGCGCCGCTCTGGGGACCCCTTGAGTGTCAATGTTGTGGGCGCGGATGCCGGGGTATGGTGTCGGTGCCCCCCGCTCGGCGCGCACTGTGCCCCACGTTTCCTTCCTTCCTTCCTTCCTTCTTCTCGCACCGTGGCCACTCCCGGCCCGGCACGCCCTGGCTGTGCCGCTGAGCGCCCGTGGGCCCGCGGGGCGATTCGGGCCGTGCAGCATCCCCGGGTGCTCTCTCGGGCGGGGGATGTTGGTTGTGCGGCGCTGGGTGCTGCGTGGGCAGATCCCGGCACGCTCCGGCAGGGCAAGACCCAGCATGCGGCGCCCGGCTCGCCACGGCGAGGGCAGGGGGGCGTTGAGGCTGACGCGGCACCAGTGGCATCGCCCCATGTGCGTGGGGTGTCACTCCTGTCTCCGACCCCTCTTGGGCATCAGGCTGGGTCTGGCACTGGCGGTGACACTGAGGCCCCCAGGGAGCGGGGACAGGAGAGCGGGTGCTGGCAGCGGAGCGCAGGGCACTGGGGGGGTTAGCAGGGCGCAGGGCAGTGGGTGCTGGTAGCGGGTGCTGGGGAGCTGGGTCCGGCGTGATCCCAGGTTCCCATCCCAATGTGTCACCATTCCCATCCCATCCCATCCCATCCCATCCCCTAATGACAGGGCAGTGGGCAGGGAGTGCCGTGACTCACTGTGGCCCTGTTGGCCCTGTGCCCACAAAGAAGGGTGTCCTGGGGGTGTGGGGTGTCCCGGGGTGTCCCACGGCTCTGGCAGTGCAGACGGTGCGTGGGCTCGTCTCGATCCCATACATGTCCCACCAGGGCCCTGCCTGTGGGGCCAGGGCTGTGCCGGGGTTGTGCCAGGACAAACACCCCGTGGCCTTGTCTCTGTACCATACCGGTCCCACTCAGTCAGTGCCCACTGAGGCCAGGGCAGTGCTGGGGCTCCTTGCCGCAGTGCCAGGGGGCTCAGGGTTGGGTGGGCACCTCCTGCTCTGAGCAGTCACAGAGACACAGAATATTCTGAGGTGAAAGGAGTTCCACAAGGATCACCAAGTCCAACTCTTAATTTATCCATACTGGGGTTGAACCTGCAGCCAGTTCTGGCCAGCTGATCTAACCTCAGTGCTCAGCGCTGAAGTGCTGCTGGGTGCTGGCGGGTGCTGGTGGGTGCTGGCATCGTGCTGGCACGCTGGGGCCAATCCCCGTTAGCTGTTTCCTTTCCCCACACCCCGTGACTCACTGTGGTTCCCCAGAGCTGTTGGCTCATCGTTTCCTGCGCCAGCCATGCCCTGCGGTGCCACCGGCGGGGTCTGTTTTTTGCCATGCCGTGACCCTGGTGCCACTGGCTCACCTGTCCTTCTCGTCTCTTGCAGATGAGCGAGATCGTGTCCAGAAGAAAACCTTCACCAAATGGGTCAACAAGCACCTTATCAAGGTATGGGCACCGCCAGTCCAGTGGGCACCACTGCCTCAGCAGTCCCCGGCCCCAGGCCCTGAAGCACCCCCAGCCACAGCCCCGTGTGCTGGTGTGGCCGAGGATGTGGCAGCGGAGGGTCCCTGGTGCCAGTGCCGGTGCTCTTGTGCCTCACCTGTGGCTGAGGCCTCTCAGCTGCTTCCATGGAGGGGTCTGCCCTTGCAGGCAGGATCTGCCCTCCTGCTGCCCTCCCATGTATGCCAGGAGGGAATGGTGCCCTTGGCACGTGGGGATGTGTCCTGTGCTTTGATGCCCTCAGTGCTGTCCCACTCCTGCCAGTGCCTATTCCCTGCCAACGTGCTGGGCCCATGGCCACAGGCAGAGCCCCACCTTGGCACCTGGCACACACTGGGACATGCCCCAGCCCCTGGGCCAATGTGTCTCCACATGTCCCTGACCCTGCAGTGCCATCGTGGTGCCACCACGCTCTGCCCATCCTGGGTCCCCTCTCTGCTCTCTCCTAACTGCTCTCTTCTCTCTGCCCTGCGCAGCACTGGCGAGCAGAGGTAGGTCCTTCCTCTCTCTCTCTCTCTGTCCCACCGCGCTCTTCCTCTTTGCACACCCTCCTTTCCCCACGCTGGGAATGGACCCCTGGGGCTGCCGCTGTGGTAGGCAGTGGGTCTGACCCCTTGATGGTGGGCGGTGGGTCCAACCCAGCATGGTGGGCAGTGGGTCTCTGTGCATGCCAGAGTGATGCCAGAGTGATGCTGGAGTGATGCTGGATCCATCCTGGCACGGGGGGAGCTGCTGTGTGTGTTTGGGCGGGACATGGCACTGGGGACAACAGCTGCACTTGGGGCTGTGTGTGAGCACCCGCTGTGCTGGGGGGTCACCGGGCGCCCACCCCGGTGTTGGCTGGCAGGGGTGGGGGATGCTCAGCTGCCCCCAGCCCCCTGAAACCGCTGTCCCCACAGGCGCAGCGCCATGTCAACGACCTGTACGAGGACCTGCGGGATGGGCACAACCTCATCTCGCTGCTGGAGGTGCTGTCGGGTGACACACTGGTAGGTGTCGCGCTGTCCTGCCCTGCGCTGTTCCCCACTCCCCGCCACGTGCCGGTGCCCCTCTGCCGGCCGTCCTCGTCCTCACCCTCGCTGCCTGCCTCTGTTCCCTCTCTTCCCGCTTGGCCGTCGGTCTGTCCCAGCGAGCCCAGAGTGCCCGCGCCCCACACCCCCGCCTCTAACCTCTCTTTGCTTTGGTGCCCTCTCTGCTTCCTGGCGCCGGCCCCCGGCCCACCGCCGCCTTTGCCTCCTCCTTCTCCTTCCTCTCTCTGCTCCTCTCCGCTCGGCTCGGCCGGGGCAGCCCCGGGAGCGCGACGTCCTCCGGACCTTGCGGTTGGTGAGTGGTTCTGCCGTCAGCTCTTGGCATGGCCCCGCATGGCAACCACCGGCACGGAGCAGCGCCGAGCATGTCCCAGGACTGTCTGCATGCCATGTGCCCTGTGCCGTGTGCCATGCCTGTCCCAGTGGTCCAGCCATGTGCCATGCCTGTCCCAGTGCCATCCTGGTGCTCTGGCTGCATGCTGTGCCTGTCCTGGTGCCCCCCAAGCCGAGTGCTGTGGGGGTGGGTTTCCCTGGGCCAGAACTCGGTGGCAGCAGCAAGAGAGAAGTCGTCTTCCACAAACAGCATCGCTGGGAGCAGTCCCACCATGCTGGGTGTTGTCAGGCTGGAGCTGGACTGTGGCTCCTGGCACCACAGCAGGACGTGCTGCAGGCTCTGTGGAGTGGCTGGCCACCGTGGCCACCAGCTGCATAGGTCTCATGCTAGGGCTGGCCGTGGCCCTGAGCGGCTGCAGGTCCATGTTGGCCCCCTTCTGTGGGATGGGGTGACCCTGGTCTGTTGCTGAGTGGCACGAGGGGGTTCATGGAGTCCCCAGCTCTCCCAGCAGCCAAAGCTGGACTTAGCTGGTGAAACGTCGGCATTGTCATGGGGCAAGAACGTGTGGGGGGGTCTGTCTGGGACAGGACCCAGGGGATCCCAGCTGGAACCCACAAGTTTGGGGGGCGCTCACCCAGCTTGGCAGTTCCTGGTCCTGCTGAGGGGACACTGGAGCGTGCCGGGGAGCTGCATGGGGAGGGACCACGGTGGCCAGACATGCAGCACTGCCAGGACCGGGGTGCACTGGCACTGAGCCAGCACCAGTCCTGCCCGGGCAGTGGCTGCTATGCCCACACGTCGGGCACTCGGCTCCCCTCGGGATGGCTGTGACGGTCCCGGTGCTGCCGGGTGCGGCGTGGGAACAGCCTGTGCCGGCGGGTTCACGGGGGGGCATGGGGAGCGTCCCCACCCCTGCAGGGGCAAAGTGCGAGGGCGGGTGCCATCGGCATGCGCGGCGCTGGGAGGGGCCGGATAGTGCCGGGCGTGGCGGGGGGGGCCGGGTGGCAGGACGGTGTCGTGGCATCTCGGTGGGGCCATGGCCGTGGGGGGGGGGGCCGGGGCTGTGGCGGCAGGACACGTCAGGGCTGCTGTGTCCAGTGTGGCTGCACTCACTGCCCTCCTCTCCCGCAGCCCCGGGAGAAAGGCCGGATGCGCTTCCACAAGCTGCAGAATGTCCAGATTGCCCTGAACTACCTGAAGCATCGGCAGGTGAGAATGGGGTGGGACCCCTGGGATGCCCGTAACCCCGGGGCCGTGCCGCCCTGCCCTGTCCCTGAGCCGCGCGTGTCCTGTGCTGCAGGTGAAGCTGGTGAACATCCGGAACGATGACATCGCCGATGGCAACCCCAAGCTCACACTGGGGCTCATCTGGACCATCATCCTCCACTTCCAGGTGAGCCTGGCGGGACGGGGATGGGGACAGTGGTACTGAGGGGCCAGGATTCCGTGGTGCTGGGGGCCTCCCCGGGCTGGTTTCATCCCCAGTGGGGCAGGAGCGGTGTCACTGGCAGCTGCCATGTAGCGAGTGTCACTGTGCCCGTGCCGGTGCCTGTGCTGGTGCCTGTGCCGGTTTCTGGAGTAACAGCTGTGTCCTGGCAGATCTCAGACATCCAGGTGACGGGGCAGTCAGAGGACATGACAGCCAAGGAGAAGCTGCTGCTGTGGTCACAGCGGATGGTGGAGGATTACCAGGGCCTCCGCTGTGACAACTTCACCACCAGCTGGCGGGACGGGCGCCTCTTCAATGCCATCATCCACCGGCACAGGTGGGTGCCTCGGTGTTGCCGTGTGGTCCATGGGCAGGCGTGTGCTCGCGGGGTGCCCATGCCGATCTCGCTCGGGGCGATGCGAGTGCGTGCTCCTGACGAGTCCTGGCCCATCGGCCTGTGCCGGCAGTGCCGTGCCCACCGCGGCGTGCCGGGGCGCTGGCAGGCAGGTCCCCGCGGGTCCTGCTGGGACTGCTGCATGCCTTTGGGGAGAGCAAATATGTGCAGGCCTGTGCCAGATGGGGGGAGTCACCTACGCTGTGCCGTGTCACGGCTGTGCCGTGCTCTGCACCAGGTCACTGCCATGCTGAGCTTGTTCCCACCATGGGGCCCCAAAGGGGGCCAAGCTGTCAGCCCCGCAGGGGATTGGGGTGTCAGCCCCATGGGGGCCTGGAGCGCCAGCCCTGTGCAGGGTTGGGGTGCCCAATTCGCAGGATATGGGGGCTCTGACTGTGTCAGGGTTCCCACTGGGGACTGAGGGTATCCCCACTTCCTCGTGTCCCTGTGCTGCCTGTGGGGGTCTCCCCTGCCACTGGTGCCCCTGGTGTGGGGGTGTGGGGTCTGGGGTGGCCGGGCAGGAGTACAGGCAGAGGAGGCAGCCCTGGTGGCCCCAGGAAGGGGGGGACCTGCCCTCCTCGGGGTTTTGGGGTCCCCACAGCCCCACTGATCCCCGCTTATCCCCCACCCACAGGCCAATGCTGATCGACATGAGCCGGGTGTACCGCCAGAGCAACCTGGAGAACCTGGACCAGGCCTTCACCGTGGCCGAGCGGGATCTAGGGGTGACACGGCTGCTGGACCCCGAAGGTGCGGGCCGGGGTGAACTGGGATGTCCCTCTAGGGAGCCCCATCCCTCCCCACCACGGAGTCCCCCTCCTGACCCCCTCCCTCCCTACAGACGTGGATGTGGCACAGCCAGACGAGAAGTCCATCATCACCTACGTGTCCTCGCTGTACGATGCCATGCCGCGCGTGCCCGAGGTGCAGGATGGTGTCAAGGCCAACGTGAGTTGGGGTGCTGGGGGTCACCGCTGCTGCTGCCCCCCACAGTGTCACTCCCTGCCCCACACGTGTCCCCCTCCCCAGGAGCTGCAGCTGCGCTGGCAGGAGTACTATGAGGTGGTGACGGGACTGCTGCAGTGGAGCCGGCAGCACTCAGCACTCTTCGAGGAGCGTCGCCTCCCTGCCAGCTACGAGGAGATTGAGGTGAGGCCAGCAGCACAGGCACGGGGGTGAGGACAGGAACAGTGCTGCTGGCCTGGCATGGGCATGGGGATGGACACAGAGGAAGGGACATGGACGGTGCTGCCACAGGGATGACCGACCCCAGGAGCCACTGATGGCTGGGGCAGCACGTGGCAGAGTCCTAGCTGGCCAGTGGCCCCACCGTGGGTGGCTCATGTCCAGTGTGGCAGCATATAGCCAGCTGTGCCATGCCGTGGGTCACCGTGGGACCTGGGTGCGGCGGTGGCACTGAGCCCTCACCGGTGCCACTCCGGGGGTCTGCAGGATTTGGGGACTCAGAGCAGTGACAGAGCCGGGTGCCCCATGAGGGGGGGCCTCCTCTGACTCACCCTCCCTGGCTCTGCCGTGAGTCACTGCTGGCAAAGCCCTGCACGGCCACTTCCTTCCCGCCGGCTCTGCACACACGGAAAATTGGGGGGGGAGGGAGGGCGGATGCTTGGGGAGGGGGCAGCAGCGGCTGGGGGTCCCCGCTCAGCTGCCCCCCACCCCCGGCAGATCCTCTGGCGCCAGTTCCTCAAGTTCAAGGAGACGGAGCTGCCGGCTCGGGAGGCTGACAAGAACCGCTCCAAAGCCATCTTCCAGGCTCTGGAGGTACCAGCCAAGGGCTGGGGAGGGGCTTGGAGGTGTGGTCCTGAGGGGGGGCGAGGGTCCTGGTGAGGGTGTTTGGGACCCCAAGGGGTGGGGAGCCTGCGGGGGAGACCCTGGGGTGGAGATCCTGGGGGTCTGGGGTCCTGAGTAGCCAGGGATCTTGAGAAGCTGGGGAGGGGTCCCAAGGGGATGATAGCCCTGCGGGGCTGGGGGCCTCGGGGGGTGTGGGGTGGATGATGGTCCTGGGGGCTGTGGGTCCCAGGGTGTCAGGGGTCTTGTGGGGTGGGTCCCAAGGGGATGAAGGGTGCCGGGGGTCCCGCGGCAGACCCCGGCCCGCCCCTTCGGGCAGTGTGTGACAATTGGGGTGTGCAGGGCGCGGTGCAGTCGGGACAGCTGAAGGTGCCCCCCGGGTACCACCCCCTGGACGTGGAGAAGGAGTGGGGGCGGCTGCACGTTGCTGTGCTGGAGCGGGAGAAGCTGCTGCGGGCAGAGTTCGAGAGGCGAGTGGGGGGGCCGGGGGGGCGGGCAGGGCCGCGCTGGCATCCACACCCCCCTCCCGCTGCCAAACCGCGGGGCTGGGCCGGGGTGGGGTGTCCCGGCCCCCCCGAGGGGGAACCACAGGGCTGTGAGTCACCGCTCCGGCTGGGAAGCCTCGGCGGCCGCCGGCCTCGAGAGCGGCACGGCACGGCACGGCACGGAGAGGGATGGGGGCAGGATCGGGGACAGGGGGGGTGGGGGTGGGATGGGATGGTGGGATGGGGATTTGGATGGAGGTGGGGGGATGGGGAATGGGATGAGGGGCGGGATGGGGATTGAAATGGGATGGGATGTGGGGGATTGGGATTGAGACTGGAAGTGGGATGGGGGCAGGATGGGAATGGGGATGGGGAAAGCAAGATGGGGATTGGGAGCGGGATGAGGAGCAGGACAGGGAACAGGATGCAGCACGGGACAGGACCCATGCTGAGCATGGCCAGGACAGCTGCCCCCTGGGCAGGACCCCATCAGTGCTGACCATGTCCCTCTGTGTCCCTCCGTGTCCCCGCAGGCTGGAGCGGCTGCAGCGCGTGGTCACCAAGCTGCAGATGGAGTCAGGGCTCTGTGAGGAGCAGCTGAACCAGGCAGATGCTCTGCTGCAGGCGGTGAGTGCCGGTGGCACTGCGGCAGGGGGCCTGGTGGGACCAGTGCTGGCCACGCTGCTGGCCATGGCCTTATTGTCCCTGCCCCCGCAGGACGTGCGGCTGCTGGCGGCTGGGAAGGCACCACAGAAGGCGGCAGAGGTGGAGCGGGACCTGGACAAGGCGGATGCCATGATCCGGCTGCTCTTCAATGATGTCCAGAGCCTCAAGGATGGGCGGCATCCCCAGGGCGAGCAGATGTACCGCCGGTACGGGTGCTGTGGGGGTCCCCACGGCTTGTCCCGTGGCCCTGTGCTTCCAGAGACCTCCATGTCCCCCTTGTCCTTCCTGCCCCCCAAAGCCCTTCATGTCCCGTGTCCTCCATGCTGCCCATGCACCCCACGTCTCCCATGCTCCCTGCACCCTGGCCACCCCTATGTCCCCTGTGCCCCCCAAAGCCCTGCAAAACCTCCTGTGACCCCCATGCCCTGCATGTCCCTCATGTCCCCTCAAAGCCCCCCATCCTCTCTGTGGCCCTTGCACCCCCAAAAGCCCCCTGTGACCCCTGTACACCCCAAATCTTCTCATGCCCCCAAAGCCTCCCATGTCCCCGAACTCCCCATGTTCGCTGTACTCCCTTGCAACACCTGTACACCCCAAAGCTCCTCATGACCCCGAAGTCCCCCATGCTCCCTGTGCCCCCTACTGACATTTCCCCCCCCCGCAGCGTGTACCGCCTCCACGAGCGCCTGGTGTCCATCCGCACTGAGTACAACCTGCGGCTCAAGTCGGGGGCGCCGGCGACAGCGGTGACGGCCGTATCCGTGGCATCAGGGCAGCGGCGGCCAGAGCCGGACGAGGCTCCGCTGCGGTACCTGCAGGAGCTGCTGGCCTGGGTGGAGGAGAACCAGCGGCGTGTGGCCACAGCCGAGTGGGGTGCGGACCTGCCCACCGTGGAGACCCACCTGGGCGCCCACCGCGGGCTGCACTGTGCCATCGAGGAGTTCCGTGCCAAGGTGGAGCGGGCACGGGCTGATGAGGTGAGACCCCTGGGTGCTGGGGATCCCCAGGTTCTGGGGGTCCTCTGGGGTTGTTCCCACTCTGTTTCCAGGGGTCCCCCGGTTCTGTCCCCTCCCCTGCTCCTGAGCATTTCCTGTAGGGCTGCCTTCACTCTGTGCCTCAGGGTCCCCGAAGCACCATGGCCACCCCTCTTTCTGCTACTGGGAGTCCCCGAGGCCCCCCAGAACTCACCCACCTCTGCTCCTGGGGGTCTTTGAGGTGCCAGGGCTTTGCACAGGCTGGTGGTGGGGGGGGGGGGTTGGGGACAGCAGCCCATCCTGACCCCCACAGCCCTCTGCCCCCAGCCCCCCAGGTCTCGGGGTGCCCTCACCGTGCCATGAGGGCATCCCCCGCAGCCCCTGCACTGCTGGTGTGGCCTCTCCACTGCCTTCCCCATGTGAGTCCCCGCTGTCACTCCTCCTCTTGCGGGGTGCAGGGGGGCAGCTGGGGTGCTGCTGTTTCGGGGGAGTCCTGGGACTGATGGTGTGTCTCATCCAGACCCAGCTGTCCCCTGGCCCGCGCGGCGCGTACCGGGAGTGCCTGGGCAAGCTGGAGCTGCAGTACGCCAAGCTGCTGGTGAGGGCTGGAGGGGTGGGGGGCAGACGTGGGGGGACCTGCTGGGGACATGTGGCTTGGGAGGTCATGGGGGGTAGACATGAGGGGACCTGCTGGGGAGGGGATGTGTGACATGAGGGGGCCCTCCTGGTGGGGTGTGAGATGGGAGGGACCTGGCGGGGGTGTGTGACGCGTGAGAGAGACCTGCTGAAAGAGGGTGTGACAGGAGGGGGGGACAGTGGTGGTGTGGTGGGGTCATGCCGGGGATGAGTGTGTGAGGGCTTTTGGGAGGAGGATGGGGGAGATGTGTGGGAAGGAGGATGCAGGACATGGGGGGGAAGTGGGGAGGAGGATGAGGGAGGACAGAGGGTGGGGGGGGGCAGCCCTGTGGGGAGGAGCGTGTGGGGTGTGGCCGTGCAGGGCAAGGACGCAGCTGCAAACCACCCCCCCCCCCCCCGTGCCTCCCCAGAACTCCTCCAAGTCGCGGCTGCGGCACCTGGAGAGTCTCCATGGCTTCGTCAGTGCTGCCACCAAAGAGCTGCTGTGGCTGAGCGAGCGTGAGGAGGAGGAGGTGGCCTTTGACTGGAGCCACAACAACCCCGCCATGGCTGCCAAGAAGGAGAGTTACTCGGTATGGGCACGGCGGGTGATGCATGGGCACGGACACGGGGATGGGCGTAGACATGACATGGGCACTGTGATGGGCATGGACACGGACATGGGCATGGGGATGGACATGGACGCAGGGATGGGTGTGGACACGGACAAAGATGGGCATGGCCATGACATGGACATGCATGTGGGCAGACACACATGGAGGACACCTGCTGCACGTGGGGACACGTCCACGGACACGCACACGTGTGCCATCCTCGCGCAGACACGCACACGTGTGCCATCCCTGCACAGACACGCACACGTGTGCCATCCCCACACACGGACACGCACACGTGTGCCATCCCTGCACAGACACGCACACGTGTGCCATCCCCACACACGCACATGCACACGTGTGCCATCCCCACACACGGACACGCACACGTGTGCCATCCCTGCACAGACACGCACACATGTGCCATCCCCACACACGGACATGCACACGTGTGCCATCCCCACACACAGACACGCACACATGTGCCATCCCCACACACGGACACGCACACGTGTGCCATCCCCACACACAGACACGCACACGTGTGCCATCCCTGCACAGACACGCACACGTGTGCCATCCCCACACACGGACACGCACACGTGTGCCATCCCCACACACGGACATGCACACGTGTGCCATCCCCACACACAGACACGCACACGTGTGCCATCCCCACACACAGACACGCACACGTGTGCCATCCCCACACACGGACACGCACACGTGTGCCATCCCCACACACAGACACGCACACGTGTGCCATCCCCGCGCAGACACGCACACGTGTGCCATCCCTGCACAGACACGCACACGTGTGCCATCCCCACACACAGACACGCACACGTGTGCCATCCCTGCACAGACACGCACATGTGTGCCATCCCCACACACGGACACGCACACGTGTGCCATCCCCACACACGGACATGCACACGTGTGCCATCCCCACACACAGACACGCACACGTGTGCCATCCCCACACACGGACGTGCACACGTGTGCCATCCCCACACACGGACACGCACACGTGTGCCATCCCTGCACAGACACGCACACGTGTGCCATCCCCACACACGCACATGCACACGGCTGTGCCATGGTCCCCTCCCTGCTATGTGGCACTGAGCCCCCGTGTCCCCCTAACACCCAGAACCCCCAGAACCCTTCTGAGCACGCCCAGGGCCCCCCTGGCACACACAGCCCCAGCTGTGCACATGCACACAGAGTTGTGCACATGTGTGCCCAACTGTGCTGACATGTGCACACACACACACACACACGTGTGCCCAGCTGTGCTGATGTGCACACACACACACACACACACACGTGTGCCCAGCTGTGCTGATGTGCACACACACACACGTGTGCCCAGTTGTGCTGACGTGTGCACACACACACACACACACACACGTGTGCCCAGCTGTGCTGACATGCGCACACACACACACGTGTGCCCAGCTGTGCTGTGTGCACACACACACACACACACACGTGTGCCCAGCTGTGCTGATGTGCACACACACACACACACACGTGTGCCCAGCTGTGCTGACATGCGCACACACACACACACACGTGTGCCCAGCTGTGCTGATGTGCACATGCGCGCACACACACACACACGTGCCTAGCTGTGCTGACATGTGCACACACACACACACACACACACACACGTGTGCCCAGCTGTGCTGACATGCGCGCACACACACACACACGTGCCCAGCTGTGCTGACATGTGCGCGCACACACACACACACGTGTGCCCAGCTGTGCTGTGTGCACACACACACACACACGTGTGCCCAGCTGTGCTGTGCGCACACACACACACACACACGTGTGCCCAGCTGTGCTGACGTGTGCACACACACACACACACGTGCCCAGCTGTGCTGACATGTGCGCACACACACACACACACACACGTGCCCAGCTGTGCTGACGTGTGCGCACACACACACACACACACGTGTGTGTGTGTGAGCCCTGACCTTCCCCCTGCCCCCCGCCCGGCCCTGCACACGTGTGTGAGCCCTGACCCCGCCCCAGGCGCTGATGCGGGAGCTGGAGCTGCGGGAGCGGCGGATCCAGGAGCTGCGGAGCTCGGGGGAGCGGCTGCTGCGTGAGGAGCACCCCGGCGCGCAGACACTGGAGGTGGAGGACACGGGGGGAGAGTGGGGGGTGGCATGGGGGGGCTTTGGGGGAGCGGCTGTTCTGTGAGGAGCAACCCGGGGCACAAACGGTGGAGGTGGGTGTGGGGCTGGGGGGCTGCAGGGACTGGGGGATCTGGGAGGGTGCGAGGAATCTGAAGGGGGCCTGGGGGTCTCAGTGACCTTGGGGGACCTGAAGGGGCTGGGAGAATCTGAGGGACACTTTGGGGCCCTGGTGGGTTGGGGAAGGGGGTTCAGGAGGGTCTGGGCGCTGGGGGTCAGCTGTGTGGGGTGCAGTGAGTGCTGGGGGTCACTGGTGTGGCTGCCTCTACCAGCGCGAGTGCAGGTCAGGTGAGGGTGCAGGTGGTGGCCCCTGTAGCGGTGCCGGTGCCCTCGGTGCCAGCCCCGGTGTCCCCCCTGTTCCCCCCAGGCATTCCTGGCAGCGCTGCAGACCCAGTGGAGCTGGATGCTCCAGCTCTGCTGCTGCATCGAGACGCACCTGAAGGAGAACACCAACTACTTCCAGGTATGGGGGGTGCCAGGGAGGGGCTGGGGGCGGGAGGGAGGGAGGGTGTGACCCCAGTGCTGACCCCTGGGCCCCCAGTTCTTCACCGAGGTGCGGGAGGCCGAGGAGCTGCTGCGAAAGACGGAGGAGTCGATGCGGCGCAAGTTCAGCTGCGACCGCGGCACCACGGCCACACGCCTTGAGGACCTGCTGCAGGACCTTGCGGTGAGGGCACCCTCGAGACCCCCAGGAAGAGCCCCCCAGGCCGCGGGGGGACCCCCATAGTGACCCCCAGACACCGGGGGGGTTCTCCCCAGTGTGACCCTCCCAAGATGCCTGGAGTGACCCTGCTGCACGACCTTGAAGTGAGGGCGAATGGGACCCCAGGGGGACCACCCAAGTGGACCCCCCCAAGATCCTCTGGGTGACACTTCCAGGGTGGGCCTAGCCCCATGGCAACCCCTGAGGTGACACCCCCCTGCAGCCCCCAGGATGACCCCCAAAATGAGAGTCCCATAACAACCCCCGAGGTGTCCAGCTGCAGAGTGCTGGGGTGCCACCCCCACTGCAGCCCCTGAGATGACCCAAACACATCCATTGCTGCAACAGACCAGGGTGCCCCCCTGCCTCGTATTCTTGACCACTCCTAAACTCCTGGGATCCCCCCAAAATCCCAAGAGCTCCCAAAACCTTTGGGACCTCCTGATATTTCTGAGCTCTCTCAAAAAACTGGTGTCTCCCTAAAATTCTGATTCCCCTCAACACCATGGGACACCCCAAATCCTGAGGTGCCCCAAACCTGCCCCCACAGGAGCAGAAGGAGCAGCTGGCAGAGTTGGGGGTGCAGCTTGGGGGTCTCTCCCGCCGCGCCAGGACCATCGTGCAGCTGAAGCCACGCAGCCCCTCGACACCCCTGCAGGGCCGCCCCCCCATCCAGGCCGTCTGCGACTACAAGCAAATGGAGGTGTGGGGGGATGTGAGGGTTGGATTAGCGTTGGTTCCCCTGGGGACGGCATAGGGGGATGTGGGGCAATGTGGGGAGACATGGTGGATCCAGCACCCCGGTCTGGTGCTGCCCCAGCCCCACAGGGCGACACAGGAGGGGACCCCCTTCTGGTCTGACACCACCCCAGGGGACATGGGGAGACATGGGAGACCCCCCACCCTTCTCTCATGCTGCTCCGGCCCCATGAGGGGACGCAAGGGGGGACACAAGTGCCCCCCCACCCAGTCTGAGACCACACCAGCCCCAGAGGGGAATATGGGGGGACACTGGGGAATATGGGAGAGGAACAGGAGGACACAGGGGCCCCTGCCCCACCCTGATCCCCTGCCCCGCAGGTGACGGTGCACAAGAACGACACCTGTGCCCTGGTGAGCCACGCGCAGCCGCAGCAATGGCGGGTGCTGAGCGCCAGCGGCAGTGAGGCCGTCGTCCCCTCGGTCTGCTTCCTCCTGCCGCCCCCCAACAAGGAGGCTCTGGACGCGGTGCACAGGTGTGGACGGTGACCCTGCACCCCCCCCCCCCGGCCTCCCCTGTGTTCCCCCTCTGACTCCACATCCCCGCAGGCTCGAGACCACGCACCAGCAGCTGCTGGGGCTGTGGCAGCAGCTGCACCAGGACCTGCGCAGCCTCCGTGCCTGGCAGTACCTGACCCGGGACATCCAGCAGATTCAGTCCTGGACGCACATCACGGTGAGTTCCCCGGGGGTCCCAGGGTGGCATAGGGGTCACAGGGGTCCCAACAGGGGCTGACATGGCCATGCCCCCCCCCCCAGTTCCGCACGCTGCCGGCCGAGGAGGTGCGTCAGGTCCTGCGCAGCCTGGAGAGCCACTACCAGGAGTTCCTGCGGGACAGCCAGGACGCCCAGAGCTTCCAGCCTGACGACCGGCTGCAGGTGGAGCGCGACTACAACGCCTGCACTCACAAATACGAGCTGCTGCTGCGTAGCCAGGAGAAAGGTGGGTGTCCCCTCTCTGCCTTCTCTGAAAGGTGGGTGTCACCAGGGTTTCCCCAGGTGCTGAGCATCCTCAGTTCCCTGTGGTGTCCCTGGGGTATCTCCATGGTGCTGAGCTGTCCCCTCTTCTCACCTTGGCTCCCCAGGGTGTCCCCAGGGTTCTGAGCCATCCCTGCATCCCTTGCTCCCTGCCATGGGTCCCCTTGTTGTCCCCACAGTTTCCAAGGGTGTTGAGCCATCCCTGTGTCCCCTCTCCCTGCTGTGGGTCCCCAGGATGTCCCCAGGGTGCTGAGCCATCCTGGTGTCACTGTGGGTCCCCGTGGTGTCCCCATGGTGTCTCAGGGCACTGAGCCACCCCCCTGTCCCTGCAGGAGAGCAGGACGAGTCTCTTTGCAAGAGCTACATCTCTCAGCTGAAGGACATCCGGCTGCAGCTGGAGAGCTGCGAGAGCCGCACCGTGCACCGCCTGCGCCTGCCCCTCGAGGCCGACCCCCTGCGGGAGTGTGCCCAGCGCCAGGCCGAGCAGCAGGTGTGTGACACGCGTGTGACACGTGTGGTGTGCACAGATGGGGACTTCAGTGCCAGGATGGGCTTGGGGGAACGGTTTGGGTTGGAAAAGCTTTCAGAGCCCACTCAGTCCCCCAGCACTGCCAAGGCCACCCCTGACCGTGTCCCCAGGTGCCACATCCACGTGGCTGTTAAATCTCCCCAGGGATGGCACTCCACCCCTGCCCTGGGCAGGTGCACCAGGGCTGGACAGCCCTTTCCAGGAGGAGTTTTCCCAATATCCCTCCTAACCCTCCCCTGTCCACCTACCCTGACAGGCTGCAGACCCTTCCCCTGCTCCACTCCTCCTTGGGTCCAAGGGGGTGGGGCAAGCATTCAGTCGGGGGTTGGCCCTGACCTGCAGCTGGCAAGGATTGAGGGACTCCTTCCCTGCAGCAAACCCACCTGGAACTGGAGGGCATCCAGAAGAACCTGGCCAAGGTCAGCGAGAAGACGGAGCAGGTGCTGGCACAGCCAGAGCAGGCGGGCTCAGCCCCTGTGCTGCACTCCGAGCTGGAGGTCACCCTGCGGAAGATGGAGCAGGTGTACAGCCTCTCCAGCATCTACCTGGAGAAGTGAGTGAGCCCTGGCACCGACACTGTGCAGCTCCTCGGCCCCCGGGCTGGGAACAGGCCTGGGCAGCTGGGAGGCCACGGGGAGTCTGGGGAGAGCCAGAGTGCCTTTCCCTTTCTTTTCCTTCCCTCTTCCCTTCTTCCTTTTTTTTTTCTTTTTCCCTTTTCCTTCCCTCCTGGCTCTGTGGTGCCGCTCTGGCTGAGCTGTCCCACTCCCATCCTGATCCCGGCTAATCCATCCTCCCATCCCACTCCTGCTCCCGGCTGATTCTGTCCCTCTGCCGCAGGCTGAAGACCATCGGGCTGGTGATCCGGAGCACGCAGGGGGCTGAGGAGCTGCTCCGCAAGTACGAGGAGCAGCTGAAGGACGTGCAGGCAGTGCCGGCTGACCTGGCTGAGCTGGAGGCCAGCAAGGCCGAGCTGAAGGTACCAGGGGCTCTGGGGGTCCCAAGGGGAGTCAGGGGGTGGCTGGGGACACCGTGTCCGGCCCTGACCACTGCCTATCTGCCGCAGCGGCTGCGGGCACAGGCCGAGGGGCACCAGCCCTTCTTCAGCACACTGGAGACTGACCTGGGCAAGGCCAAGGACGTCAACGAGCGGATGGTCCGCGGCCACAGCGAGCGGGACGTGGACCTGGAGCGGTACCGGGAGCGGGTGCAGCAGCTGCTGGAGCGCTGGCAGGCAGTGCTGGGCCAGGCTGACCTGCGCCAGCGCGAGCTGGACCAGCTGGGCCGCCAGCTGCGCTACTACCGGCAGAGCTGCGACGCGCTGCGCCAGTGGATCCGCGATGCCCGGCAGCGCCAGGAGGCCATCCAGGCCGTGCCCATCACCGACAGCCAGACCGTGCGCGAGCAGCTGCTGCAGGAGAAGGTAGTGCTGGCTGTGGGGCAAGGGGTGCTCCCGGCCATCCCCAGCAGGGTGAGGGGTGTGCCTGGCCATCCCCAATGGGGCAAGGGGTGCTCCTGGGCGTTCCCCAGCAGGACAAGGGGTGCTCTCAGCTATCCCTGGCTGTGGCAGGGTAAGGGATTCACCTGGCCATCCCCAGCAGAGTGCAGGCTGCCCCTGCCCATCTCTGTCTGAGGCAGAGTGAGGGGAGTGCCCAGTCGTCTCCAGTCATGGCAGGTTGAGTGTTGCTCTGGGGTGGCTGCAGCAGGATGGGGGACCATCCCTGGCCATGGCACGTGGTGGGTGCTCTCAGCCATCCCCAGTGGGATGGGGGGTGTTCCTGACCATTTTTGGCTGCAGCAGGGTGAGGGGTGCTCCCAGCCATTCCCAGCCATGGCAGGGCAAGTGGTGCTCTTGGCCATCCCTGGCCATGGTGGGGTGTGCTCTTGGGTGGCTGTGGGGTGCCTGGGCTCACCCCCACGTGTCTCCCCAGAAACTGCTGGAGGAATGTGAGCAGCACAAGGAGAAGGTGGAGGAGTGCCAGCGCTATGCCAAGCAGTACATCGACGCCATCAAGGTGTGCCCAATGTCTGGGGGGCCGGGGCTGGTGGGGTGCTGGGGAGGCAGCACTATGTCCTGCAGAGGGGTGGGGTCACAGAGCCGTGGCCAGGGAGCTTGCTGGGCATAGCAGAGCTTTGATCACTCTCTCCTCATCAGGACTATGAGCTGCAGCTGGTGAGCTTCAAGGCACAGGTGGAGCCGATGGCATCACCGGCCAAGAAGCCAAAAGTGCAGTCGGCATCTGACAGCATCATCCAGGAGGTGAGGGGCAGGTCACTGCCACTGGCCTGGGATGTCCCACAGCTCTTGGGGCATGGCTGCTCACTGGAGGGGTGGACTTGGGGGTGTGGCGTGCGGTCTTGCCTCCATGCAGCCCCATCTTTGCTGGGGTACTGGTGGGCTGGGGGTACGCTCCCCTCTCTCCTGCTGACCCACTGTCTCTGCAGTACGTGGACCTGCGGACACAGTTCAGCGAGCTGACCACGCTCACCACCCAGTACATCAAGTTCATCACTGAGACACTGCGGCGGCTGGAGGAGGAGGAGGTAGGGAGTGGTGCAGGGCAGCATGGCCGGCTGTACAACCAAAAGGAACACGGTTCACGGGCTCTCCAGCCCCATCACTAACGCCAGCCCATGGCCACGACTCCAGCCCCATCACTAACGGCAGCCCACGGCCATGACTCTGGCCCCACCATTAATGCCAGCCCACGGCCGTAACTCTGGCCCCATCACTAACACTGGCCCCTGGCTGTGGCTCTGGCCCAAGCCCCATCACTAACGGTGGCCCCTGGCTGTGGCTCTGGCCCAAGCCCCATCACTAACGGTGGCCCCTGGCTGTGGCTCTGGCCCAAGCCCCATCACTAACGGTGGCCCCTGGCTGTGGCTTCGGCCCAAGCTCCATCACTAACGGTGGCCCCTGGCTGTGGCTCCAGCCCCATTACTAACATGGGCCCATGGCTGTGGCTCCAGACCCATCACTAATATTGGCCCACAGCCATGACTCCGGCCCTATCACTAATACTGGCCCACGGCCTCTAGCTCCTGCTCTCTGCTGGGCTCCTGGGAGCAAGGCTGCTGGCTCTGGGTACAGTGGGTCTCTGAGCCAAGCTGGCTCTGGGCACCGGGGTCTCTGGTGTGACTGGTGGTAGGAGGCACTTCCCAGATACACGTAGTGCAGTCAGGACCTGCCTGCGCATGCTGCTGTGCTGGGCGCTGGCCCGCGGGGTCTGGCGTGGGGTAACCTCTCTAACTCTTGGTTTCTGCCCTTGGAGCTGCTTTGCCAGTGCTTTTTCTTGGGGAATATTTGTGTTGGTGGGGATCAAATGGAGGGTAAAAATCCAGGATGACTCTGGCAGCCATGCACCAGGTACTCACTCTGCGCATGCCTTCTCCCCACGGCACCCTCCGCCTCCCCCACGGCTCACCCTCTCCTCCTCGCCCTCCTCTACCTCTGTGCTGCTCCGGGATCAGGGGTCCAGTGCGGGGTCTGGCTCCCCTGCATGCGCTGCCTGTGCCCGGGCCCTGCAGAGCGTGCGGCTGCCTTGCTCACAGTGCATGTGGTGCACGCGCTGCGGCACGGCCCCGAGCCAGGCGCCAGCCGTGTCGGCCCTTTGGCAAACCCTGCTCCCAGTTGCCTGGAGAGGGCTGGGAGGGGTTTGAACCAGCTGAACTGCTCTCTCCTGTTGAGGCTTTCCCGGCAGGGAAGGCTCTGCTGGCACCGACCTCACACCGCTCCCCTCTGTTCTGCTCCTGGTGCTCCGGCCATCTCTCTCCTTTCCCCACGGCAGGGGCTGTCTGTGCCAGCCCCCTCACAGGGGGAGCCATGGTGATGGTGTGCACGCTGCTCGCATCGTCTTCATCGCTTGGGCTCCGCTCGCTCTCTGTCCCTTCTCTCTGGAACGTGGCTTCCTGCGCTGCTGTCTGGCTCCTGTTGCCTGTCTGCCTGTGCTATCGTGTGTCCCCTGTCCTGCCATATATCTTCTGGAAGCTGGTGTCACCGGCTCGTGCGGTGGCCCAGGGGCCGAAGCCATTCCACGCGCATCTGCCACCCCTCCGCTGTCTCGGCAGTGTGTGGCTGGGCCAGCATCGATTCCACGGCTCGATCGCATCCCTTGTGATTTGTCTCTCTCTCCCCTCTCTGTCCCCTGCACCCTCTTTCCCCTCCAGAAAGCCGCCGAGAAGCTGAAGGAGGAGGAGAGGAAGCGGCTGGCGGAGGTGGAGGCGCAGCTGGAGAAGCAGCGGCAGCTGGCCGAGGCCCACGCCAAAGCCAAGGCACAGGCAGAGGCGGAGGCACGGGAGCTGCAGCTCCGCATGCAGGAGGAGGTCACCCGGCGGGAGGTGGTGGCCGTGGATGCCGAGCAGCAGAAGCAGAACATCCAGCAGGAGCTGATGCAGCTGCGGCAGAACTCAGACCACCAGATCAAGTCCAAGGAGAAGCTGATCGAGGAGGCTGAATACAACCGCAAGAAAGTGGAGGAGGAGATCCGCCTCATCCGCCTCCAGCTGGAGAGCACCGAGAAGCAGCGGGAGGGTGCAGAGACGGAGCTGCAGGAGCTGCGGGCACGTGCCGAAGAGGCTGAGCGGCAGAAGCGCCAGGCACAGGAGGAGGCCGAGCGCCTGCGCCGGCAGGTGAAGGAGGAGAGCCAGAAGAAGCGGGAGGCGGAGGAGGAGCTGAAGCGCAAGGTGCAGGCTGAGCGCGAAGCGGCACGGGAGAAGCAGAAGGCACTGGTGGACCTGGAGCAGCTGCGGCTTCAGGCGGAGGAGGCTGAGCGACGCATGCGGCAGGCAGAGGCTGAGAAGGAGAGGCAGATCCAAGTGGCCCAGGAGGTGGCCCAGCGCAGTGCCGAGGCTGAGCTGCAGAGCAAGAGGCTCTCTTTCGCCGAGAAGACGGCGCAGCTGGAGCTGTCACTGCAGCAGGAGCATGATGTGGTGGCCCAACTGCAGGAGGAGGCTGAGCGGCTGAAGAAGCAGCAGCTGGAGGCTGAGCGCTCGCGGGAGGAGGCTGAGAAGGAGCTGGAGCACTGGCGGCAGAAGGCCAACGAGGCGCTGCGCCTGCGGTTGCAGGCCGAAGAGGTGGCCCACAAGAAGTCGCTGGCGCAGGAGGAGGCTGAGAAGCAGAAAGAGGATGCAGAGCGCGAGGCCCGCAAGCGCGCCAAGGCAGAGGAGGCAGCCCTGCGGCAGAAGGAGCTGGCGGAGGAAGAGCTGGAAAAGCAGCGGGAGCTGGCAGAGGGCACAGCCCAGCAGAAGCTGGCGGCGGAGCACGAGCTGATCCGGCTGAAGGCAGAGATGGAGAATGGAGAGCAGCAGCGCCTGCTCCTGGAGGAAGAGCTCTCGCGGTTGAAAGGGGAGGTAAATGAGGCCATCCAGAGGAGGAAAGAGCTGGAGGAGGAGCTGGCCAAGCTGCGGGCAGAGATGGAGGTCTTGCTGGAGAGCAAGGCCAAGACAGAGGAGGAGTCACGCTCCAGCAGCGAGAAGTCCAAGCAGCGGCTGGAGGCAGAGGCCAACAAGCTGCGGGAGCTGGCTGAGGAGGCCGCTCGCCTGCGCGCCCTCTCTGAGGAGGCCAAGCGGCAGCGGCAGCTGGCAGAGGACGAGGCCGGCCGGCAACGGGCCGAGGCTGAGCGCATCCTGAAGGAGAAGCTGGCGGCCATCAACGAGGCCTCACGGCTGAAGGCAGAGGCAGAGATCGCGCTGAAGGAGAAGGAGGCAGAGAACGAGCGGCTGCGGCGGCTGGCGGAGGACGAGGCCTACCAGCGCAAGCTGCTGGAGGAGCAGGCGGCCCAGCACAAACAGGACATCGAGGAGAAGATTGCGCTGCTGAAGCGCTCCTCAGAGAGCGAGCTGGAGCGGCAGAAGGGGCTTGTGGAGGATACACTGCGGCAGCGGCGACAGGTGGAGGAGGAGATCCGTGCCCTCAAGGCCAGCTTCGAGAGGGCCTCGGCTGGCAAGAGCGAGCTGGAGCGGGAGCTGAACCGCATCCGTGGGGAGGCAGAGGAGGTGCAGCGCAGCCGGGAGCAGGCGGAGCAGGAGGCTGAGCGGCAGCGGGCGCTGGCGCTGGAGGAGGAGGGCCGGCGGCGCGAGGCTGAAGAAAAGGTGCAGGCCATCCTGGCAGCCGAGGAGGAAGCTGGGTGGCAGCGGCGGCTGGCCCTGGAGGAGGTGGAGCGGCTGCGGGCCATGGTGGAGGAGGCGCGACGGCAGAAGGAGCTGGCGGAGAAGGAGTCAGAGAGGCAGATCCAGCTGGCACGGGAGGCAGCACAGAAGCGGATCGCAGCGGAGGAGAAGGCACACCTGGCTGCCGTGCAGCAGAAGGAGCAGGAGCTGCTACAGACGCGCCAGCAGGAGCAGAGCCTCCTGGACCGGCTGCGCGAGGAGGCCGAGCGGGCCCGGCGGGCGGCTGAGGAGGCCGAGTTTGCCCGTAGCAAGGCCGAGCAGGATGCCAGCTTGTCTCGGCAGCGCGTGGAGGAGGCTGAGCGGCTGAAGCAGCGGGCAGAGGAGGAGGCGCAGGCCAAGGCACAGGCACAGGCCGACGCAGAGAAGCTGCGGAAGGAGGCCGAGCTGGAGGCGGCAAAACGGGCACAGGCAGAGCAGGCAGCCCTGCGGCAGAAGCAGCTGGCCGACGCTGAGATGGAGAAGCACAAGAAGTTTGCTGAGCAGACACTGCGGCAGAAGGCGCAGGTGGAGCAGGAGCTGACCAAGGTGAAGTTGCAGCTGGATGAGACAGACCACCAGAAGGGCATCCTGGATGAAGAGCTGCAGCGGCTGAAGGAGGAGGTGACAGACGCCGTCCGGCAGAAGGCCCAGGTGGAGGAGGAGCTCTTCAAGGTCCGGGTGCAGATGGAGGAGCTGGCCAAGCTGAAGAGCCGCATTGAGGAGGAGAACAAGGCACTGATCCTCAAGGACAAGGACAACACGCAGAAGTTCCTGGCGGAGGAGGCAGAGAAGATGAAGCAGGTGGCAGAGGAGGTGGCCCGGCTGAGTGTGGAGGCGCAGGAGGCCGCCCGCATGCGGCAGCTGGCTGAGGACGACCTGGCGCAGCAGCGGGCGCTGGCAGAGAAGATGCTGAAGGAGAAGATGCAGGCGGTGCAGGAGGCCACGCGGCTGCGGGCTGAGGCTGAGGTCCTGCAGAAGCAGAAAGATCTGGCGCAGGAACACGCCAAGAAGCTGCAGGAGGACAAGGAACAGATGCAGCAGCGCCTGGCTGAGGAGACCGAGGGCTTCCAGAAGACGCTGGAGGCCGAGCGCCGGCGGCAGCTGGACATCACGGCTGAGGCTGAGCGCCTCAAGCTGCAAGTGGCGGAGATGAGCATGGCCCAGGCCAAGGCTGAGGAGGAAGCCAAGCGGTTCAAGAAGCAGGCGGAGGAGATCAGTGAGAGGCTGCACGAGACTGAGCTGGCCACACAGGAGAAGATGACGATGGTGCACACCCTGGAGATCCAGCGGCACCAGAGCGATGAGGATGCGGAAAAGCTGCGTAAGGCCATCGCTGACCTGGAGAAGGAGAAGGAGAAGCTAAAGCAGGAGGCGGCGCTGCTGCAGCAGAAGGCAGAGGAGGTACTGGGCTGCGGGTCCCCCTTAGTGGTGGTGGTACACAGGGAGGCCGTCCCTCTCCCCAGCCAGCCCACACCATCTCTGGCCAGGTCCCCAAGGACCATCACTGGGGATGGTGGGGCAGGACCCCCCGTGCAGGTCAGGGGAGTGCATAGAGCTAGGGGCAGTGAAGCAAACCCCTCAGGCAGCGTCGGAGCAGGACCCCAAACCCCTGGAGCCGTGGAGGGGGGGATCCCCACTGCCTGGGCCAGCTCTTCCACCCCGTGGCACATCCTGCCGTGTTCCTCTCTGTGTCCAGCTCCCAGCCTTAATGCCGGGGGTTCCCTTGTGTCCTCCCCCTGCTCATCTTGCCCCATGTTGTGTGTGGCTCCCTAACCCTGGCTCTGCTCCTTAACTCTTACCTGATGGAGGGAGTGTGTGGGTGACTTCCGTGCCACCCCTGCCGCCTGTCCCCCTGCCTCAGCCCACCCCCAGTCCCCCACTGACCTCCTAGGTGTCTGACCACTGTCCTCTCTCCCACCCCAGATGCAGGTGGCCCAGCAGGCTCAGCTCCGTCAGGAGACGCAGCTCCTCCAGCAGAGCTTCCTGACAGAGAAGGATGCCCTGCTGCAGAAGGAGAAATTAATTGAGGAGGAGAAATCGAAGCTGGAGAAGCTCTTTAAGGACGAGGTGAACAAAGCCCAGAACCTGAAGGCAGAGCAGGAGCGGCAGCAGCAGGAGATGGAGCAGGAGAAGCAGCAGTTGAAAGCTATGCTAGATGAAGCCAAAAAGCATCAGAAAGAAGCTGAGGAAAATGTCCGGCACAAGCAGGAGGAGCTACAGCAGCTGGAGAAGCAGCGACAGCAGCAGGAAAAACTTCTGGAAGAAGAGAATAAGAAGCTGAGGGAGAGGCTCGAGCAGATGCAGGAGGAGTACAAGGCTGCCCTGGCCCAGAGACGGGAGATCATGATCCAGACCGATGACCTGCCTGGGGAGGCCGTGGTTACAACAACGCAGCTGTTGGACATCAAGGCTGTGCCCAATGGCCGGGATGCAGTGGACGGCTTAGCCCAGAATGGGGAGCCGGAGTTCGCCTTTGACGGCATCCGGCAGAAGGTGTCAGCAGAGAAGCTGGCTGATGCCGGCATTCTGAGCAGGGAGAGCTTAGACAAGTTGGCGAAGGGTGTCGTGAGTGTGGGCGAGCTCTCTCAGAGGGAGGATGTCAAGAAGTACCTGCAGGGCAAGAGCAGCATTGCCGGTCTGCTGATCAAACCCTCCAATCAGAAGATGAGCATCTACGAAGCCATGAAGAAGAAGCTGCTCAGCCCAGGCACAGCACTGGTGCTCCTGGAGGCACAGGCTGCTTCTGGCTTCATCATCGACCCTGTGCAGAATGCAAGGCTCTCAGTGAACGAGGCGGTGCGAGAGGGAGTGATCGGGCCAGAGCTGCACAACAAGATGCTGTCGGCCGAGCGGGCTGTCACCGGCTACAAGGATCCGTACACAGGTGACAAAATCTCCCTGTTCCAGGCCATGCAGAAGGATCTCATCGTCAGGGATCACGGCATCCGCCTTCTCGAGGCCCAGATCGCCACCGGCGGCATCATCGATCCTGTCAACAGTCACCGTCTGCCTGTGGAAGCTGCCTACAAGCGTGGCTACTTTGATGAGGAGATGAATCAGATCCTGTCTGATCCCACTGATGACACCAAGGGCTTCTTCGACCCCAACACTCAGGAGAACCTCACCTACCTGCAGCTCATGGAGCGGTGTGTGACTGACCCAGACACAGGACTGTGCCTCCTGCCCCTCACTGACCAAGCAGCCAAAGCTAGAGAGCTGGTCTACACTGACAAGGAAGCCAAGGATGTCTTCAAGAAGGCCACAGTGACGGCACCGTTTGGCAAGTTCCAAGGGAAGACAATGACCATCTGGGAGCTCATCAACTCTGAATACTTCACTGAGGACCAAAGGCGGGACCTGATCCAGCAGTACAGGACTGGCAAGATTACGGTGGAGAAGATCATCAAGATCGTCATCACGGTTGTGGAGGAAAGTGAGAAAAAGAGCCAGATGTGCTTTGAGGGCCTGCGGGGCCCTGTGCCCGCCGCTGAGCTGCTGGAGAGCAAGATCATCAACAAGGACCTCTACAACCAGCTGCACCAGGGCAAGAAGACTGTAAAGGATGTGGCAGAGATGGAGTCCGTACGGCAGTACCTGAAGGGCACGGATGCCATCGCTGGCGTCCTGGTGGAGTCGACTGGCCAGAAGTTCACCTTCTACGAGGCCCTGAAGAGAAACCTGCTGAAGCCAGAGGTTGCCCTGTCTCTGCTGGAGGCGCAAGCTGCCACTGGCTACATCATCGACCCTGTGGGTAACAAACTTTTCTCAGTGGATGAGGCAGTGAAGGCTGAGGTGGTGGGGCCAGAGTTCCATGAGAAGCTGCTGTCGGCAGAGAAGGCAGTGACCGGCTACAAGGATCCCTACACAGGTCAGACGGTTTCCCTCTACCAAGCACTCCAGAAGGGCCTCATCCCCAGCGACACTGGGCTCCGGCTGCTGGATGTCCAGCTTGCCACTGGTGGCATCATTGACCCTGTCAACAGTCACCGGCTCCCACTTGAGGTCGCCTACAAGCGCGGCTACTTCGACCGGGAGATAAACAAGGCGCTGGCTGAGCTCCGAGATGATGCCAAGGCTTTCTACTGTCCCAACACCCAGGAGCACCTCACCTATGCCCAGCTGCAGAAGAGTTGCCACCGTGACAAGCAGACTGGCCTGTGCCTGCTGCCCCTGTCTGACAAGGCAATCCAGTCACAGCAGGAGGAGGTCTACACCGACAGCCAAGCCAAGGAGTGCTTCGACAAAGCAACCATAGAGGTCCCAGTGGGCAGCATGAAGGGCCAGACGATGACCATCTGGGAACTGATCCACTCTGAATACTTCACGGAGGAGCACAGGCGGGAGCTGCTCCGACAGTACAAGACTGGCAAAGTGACAATCGAGAAGATCATCAAGATCGTGATCACCATCATCGAGGAGGCAGAGACCAAAAAGCAGGAGAAACTGACATTCAGTGGTCTGCGGGCACCGGTACCAGCCAGCGAGCTGCTAGAGTCCTGCATCATCAGCAAAACCCAGTACGAGCAGCTGAAGGAAGGCAAGAAATCGGTGAAGGACCTCTCTGAGACAGATGCGGTGAGGAGATTCCTGCATGGCAGTGACTGCATTGCTGGTGTTTATGTAGAGGCCACCAAGGAGAAGCTGAACATCTACGAGGCCATGAAGAGGAACCTGCTGAGGCCCAGCACTGCTGTGGTCCTCCTGGAGGCCCAGGCAGCCACTGGGTTCTTGATCGACCCTGTGAAGAACCGTAAACTGTACGTCAACGAGGCAGTGAAGGCTGGCATTGTCGGGCCTGAGCTGCACGAGAAGCTGCTTTCGGCCGAGAAGGCTGTCACAGGGTACAAGGATCCCTACTCGGGCGATACCATCTCCCTGTTCCAGGCCATGAAGAAAGGGCTGATTGTCAAGGAGCACGGCATCCGCCTGCTCGAGGCCCAGATTGCCACCGGTGGCATCATCGACCCCGTGCACAGCCACCGCCTGCCCGTGGAGGTGGCCTACAAGCGTGGCTACTTTGACGAGGAGATGAATCAGATCCTGTCTGACCCCACTGATGACACCAAGGGCTTCTTCGACCCCAACACTCAGGAGAACCTCACCTATGTGCAGCTGAAGGAGAGGTGCATCGAGGATCCCGAGACGGGCCTGTACCTGCTGCCTCTGCGGGAGCCTGAGAAGCCGAAAGTGGTGGAAACCACCCACATGTACACAGAAGCAGAGACACGGAAGGTGTTTGAGGAGACGCAGGTGGACATCCCTGTGGGCAGCCGGGCAGGCTCCTCCATGTCACTGTGGGAGATCATGCACTCGGACCTGCTGCCCGAGGAGCAGCGTAAACATCTCATGGAGGAGTTCCAGTCAGGCCGCGTGTCCAAGGAGCGCATGATCATCATTATCATCGAGATCATTGAGAAGACTGAGATCATCCGGCAGCAGAATCTCACATCCTTTGACTACGTCCGGCGCCGCATCACAGCCGAGGACCTCTATGAGGCCAGGATTATCTCACAGGACATCTACAACCTGCTGAAGCAGGGTTCCAAAACCTTCCGGGAGCTCCTGGACGTGGAGACTGTCTGGAAGTACCTTTATGGGTCGGGCTGCGTGGCTGGCATCTACATCCCCTCCTCCAAGCAGACACTCAGTGTCTACCAGGCGCTGAAGAAGGGGCTGATCAACTCCGAAGTGGCCCGCTCCCTCCTGGAGGCCCAGGCAGCCACCGGCTTCATGATTGACCCCACAAAGAATGAAATGCTGACCGTTGATGAGGCAGTCAGGAAGGGCGTGGTGGGGCCAGAGATCCACGACCGGCTCCTGTCTGCAGAGAGGGCTGTGACTGGCTACAGAGACCCATACAGTGAACAGAAGATTTCCCTCTTCCAGGCCATGAAGAAGGATCTCATTCCCAGCGAAGAGGCCCTCAAGCTCCTGGATGCCCAAATCGCCACCGGTGGCATCATTGACCCGCACTTGGGCTTCCACCTGCCCCTGGAGGTGGCCTACCAGCGGGGCTTCATCAACAAGGAGACGTATGACATGCTGTCGGAGCCCAGCGAGGTGCGCAGCTACGTGGACCCCTCCACAGATGAGAAGCTCAGCTACACGCAGCTGCTAAAACGGTGCCGGAAGGATGAGAACTCCCGGCTCCTCCTGCTCCCACTCTGCGACACACGGAAGCTCACCTTCCGGGGGCTGCGGAAGCAGATCACTGTGGAGGAACTGGTCCGTTCGCAGGTAATGGACGAAGCCACAGCCCAGCGCCTCCAGGAGGGTCTCACCTCTGTCGAGGAGGTCTCTAAGAACCTGAAGAAGTTCCTGGAGGGCACCAGCTGCATTGCTGGTGTCTTTGTGGACTCCACAAAGGAGCGTCTGTCTGTCTATCAGGCCATGAAGAAGGGGATCATCCGGCCTGGCACTGCCTTCGAGCTCCTGGAGGCGCAGGCGGCCACGGGCTACGTCATCGACCCCATCAAGGGCCTCAAACTGACGGTGGAGGAAGCTGTGCGCATGGGCATTGTGGGCCCCGAGTTCAAGGACAAGCTGCTCTCTGCTGAGAGGGCTGTCACCGGCTACCGGGACCCCTACACTGGAAAGCTCATCTCCCTCTTCCAGGCCATGAAGAAGGGTCTGATCCTGAAGGACCATGGGATCCGCTTGCTGGAGGCGCAGATTGCCACAGGAGGCATCATTGATCCTGAGGAGAGCCACCGCCTGCCTGTGGAGGTGGCCTACAAGAGAGGGCTCTTTGACGAGGAGATGAATGAGATCCTGCTGGACCCCAGTGACGACACCAAGGGCTTCTTTGACCCCAACACGGAAGAGAACCTCACCTACCTGCAGCTCATGGAGCGGTGCATCACGGACCCAGAGACTGGCCTCTGCCTCCTGCCTCTGAAGGAGAAAAAGCGGGAGAGGAAGACCTCCTCCAAGTCCTCCGTCCGCAAGCGCCGGGTGGTGATTGTTGACCCAGAGACGGGCAAGGAGATGTCCGTGTACGAAGCCTATCGCAAGGGCCTCATTGACCACCAGACTTACCTGGAGCTGTCAGAGCAGGAGTGCGAGTGGGAGGAGATCACCACCTCGTCCTCCGATGGCGTAGTGAAGTCAATGATCATCGACAGGCGCTCAGGGCGCCAGTATGACATCGATGACGCCATTGGCAAGGGTCTGATTGACCAGTCAGCCCTGGACCAGTACCGCTCGGGCACCCTCTCCATCACCGAATTTGCTGACATGCTCTCTGGCAACATGGGCGGCTTCCGGTCGCGGTCGTCCTCTGTAGGATCCTCCTCCTCCTACACCGTCAGCCCAGCCCTGACACGGACCCAGATCTCCATGTGGACTGACCCGACTGAGGAGACTGGGCCAGTGGCGGGCATCCTGGACACAGACACTCTGGAGAAGGTGTCCATCACGGAGGCAATGCGCCGCAACCTGGTGGACAACATCACAGGGCAGCGTCTGCTGGAAGCCCAGGCCTGCACCGGGGGCATCATTGACCCCAACACTGGTGACAAGTGCACCGTCGCTGATGCGGTCACCAAGGGCCTGGTTGACAAGATCATGGTGGACCGCATCAACCTGGCGCAGAAGGCCTTCTATGGCTTTGAGGACCCGCGGACCAAGACGAAGATGTCGGCGGCGCAGGCACTGAAGAAGGGCTGGCTGTACTATGAGGCTGGGCAGCGGTTCCTGGAGGTGCAGTACTTGACGGGAGGTCTGATCGAGCCCGACGCCCCAGGCCGTGTCTCCCTGGATGAGGCACTGCAGAAGGGCACCATTGATGCGCGGACTGCCCAGAAGCTGCGGGATGTCAACACCTATTCCAAGTACCTCACCTGCCCCAAGACCAAGCTCAAGATCTCCTACAAGGACGCCATGGACCGGAGCATGATCGAGGACGGGACCGGTCTGCGGCTGCTGGAGGCCTCCTCCCAATCCAGCAAGGGCTACTACAGCCCCTACAACGTCAGCAGCGCCGGCTCCACCTCTGGATCACGCTCGGGCTCTCGCACCGGCTCCCGCTCAGGCTCCCGGCGCGGCAGTTTCGACGCCACTGGCTCCGGCTTCTCCATGACCTTCTCTTCCTCCTCCTACTCCTCCTCGAGTTTCGGGCGCAGATATGCGGAGGGTACCCAGGGCACCATGGAGGTGGCTGCCCTTGCCCTCGCCCTGGCCGCATCCAGAAGCTGCGGGTGGGAGGCAAGCAGGGAGTGCCCCGAGGTGCGTGGGCCCCTGTTCCACGTGGCCTGAGACCTGCCAGCCCCCCGAGGTGCCGCCTCACCTGCTGCGCATGTGGCAACGCTGCTGGCTAATCACTAGTATTTTTTTTTTAATTTTGAACCTCCACTCTTCTCCCAAAGCAGTGCCTCAAGTTTAACCAAAAAGACAAGACTAATAAATTAATATATGCGAATGTGCTGACAGTGTTTGTATATTAAGAGAAAAGAAAGAACACACACTACCCTCCCCTCCCTGTGCCCCAAGAGCTGGACATCGATCCTGCTCCTGGCTGCGCCAGTCCCGCCGCTGCTCGCACACGGCGTGGCCGAGCCGGATACCAGGAAAACAGTTCCCTGTTTGGATCTAACCACTTAGCACTCTTTTGTAATTAACCTGCCGGCTTCAGCCCCTGCACCCCAAAGGAGGAGATGACCTTGGCCCTGTGGTGCACCCCACTGCAGCCAATGTGCCAGAGGAGGACATCGCGGGCTCCTCGGCACTGGACGGCCAGACACACCACGCCAGCCCTGAAGCTGCTGCCTGGACCCCTTCCACGCGCTCTCAGTGCAGCGAGAAGGGGGCTCTGCACCCCAGCCCCCGAGCTGCCCCATCTCCCTGCCTTGGCCTCCCGGCACGTCCCCACCACCACGCCGTGGAGCCGGTGCCCCGACCGTAAGTGCTGCGCTGGCGCTGCCCGGTGCTTCTGCGCCATGCGGGGGGACCTGCCTCCTCTCACTGCTTCGCCCGTCAAGGGGCTTCGCTGCGTGCCTGCCTCCGCCAGCCCACCCGCTCACCTGTCCTCTGGGACGCACCTGCCGCGGTCGGCCGGTCTGTGTGTCTGTCTCTCCGTGTATCTGGGAAGTGCTTCTGCTTGAGGTTGATTTCCTCACACTCATGTGGCTCCATGACCCATTGGCAGGTGTCTGCCAGAGCCCGTGCCCCAGCCTGGGTCTGCACAGCTCCTGCACCCAGAAACCCCCGGCCGTGGGGGTTTTCCTGACCCTAACAAAGGGTATGGGGGCCACAGGACCCCTGCAGCACAGGGTGGGCCATGGGATGCTGTAGCAGCCTGGCACACGCTCTTGTTAGAAATAGGCGGATTTCTTTAAAACCGGCCTCCTTTTCCTTCTTTGCGGTAATTCCATCCCCCTGGCTTCCCCCCTGTGCCGGAGCTAATGCGCTCTCTCTCTGGCAGACATCTTTTTCCAGTCCCAACAAAGACCTCCCAGTGCCGCTGGGCGAGCTCCTGAGCTGGGTCTCTGACATCAGCAGGTCGTGGATGGGCTCGAGGGGAGCCCCGGAGGCGGCAGCTGCTCGGCCGTGCTCACCAGCCCAGGTAACGCTGACCTCCCCGCTCCGTCCCGGTCCCACAGCACTGCGCGGCACTGACGGCCGGGCTTGGTGGCTTCATCTCATGGATTGTTCTTCCTGTCTCATCCCATCTTTTCTGTTCGCTTTGTTGTAGTGTGGCTGGATGTCCATACCACCTCCCCTCATCGCCGCCATGGAGCCCGTCCCCCGCCCTGAGGCTGGTGGGACCGCACCTGAGGACACAGGGACGTCCTCCCTCACCCTTTGCACTTGCCAGAGTCCCCGGCCAGAGACTGGGGCCACAGTGCCCAAGCAGCCAATGGCTCAAGAAGCATCCACAGGGTCACCTGGCCCCCACCTGCCCCACACACTCCCTCCTCCCCGGGTATGGCCTCCTGGTGTGGTGTCGGGCTCACTGCGGATCTTCAAAACATCTCCTCCTTCCCACCTGCTCTCATCTGCCACCTGTAAATCCAGTCATGTTACCCTCTGCCTCTGGTGTCATTATTGCTCTCATTACCCCGTTTGGCTTTGCATGAGGTGCCACTGCGCGCGGCTCCAGGGCAGCCCCCACTCCCGGGGCCCTCCACACCCTGACCATCGCTCATCGGGACAGTGGGGGTCCATCAGTTACCCAATCACATCTCTTTTTTGGGGCAAAACACTAAACTTGTACATACTGCGAAGTATCTGTAAAAGGAGCAGTGTGGACCCAGGGCTCCCCTACAAGGGCAGTAAAGGAGAATCCTCTGAAACCAGCTGGCAGCTCTGCGTGGTCTGTTCGCCCCTTGGCCTTGCCACCGTGGCCGTGGGCTCCCATTGCCTCCTGTGGGCTGCGTGTGCTGCTGCAGGTCGTGATGAAGCATGTCGGGGTGCCAAGGGTCTGACCAACTCCTGGTGCAGGTGCTGGGCCTGGGTGTACCCGTGGTGCTGCCAGGCACAGAGCAGGGCCACGGGGGTGTCCCCGGAGCTGCCCCGTGCTGGTGGCACAGCCGACACTGCCAGGAGGTCAGTGTGGGTGTAGCACTGGGCCAGTGGACCCCTGGTTCTGGGGAGTGGGTGCTGCTGTTGTGGGGGCTTCTGAGCATCCCTCACATGAGGAGAGACCTGTCCCTCCATCAGTGGGGCTCTGGACTGGGCAGGGACACTGTCCTCCATTGTGCTGTTCCCATGTTGCCACTACCTGCCACTGCTGGTCCGGGGCTGTGCCTGCTGGTGCTGTAGCCTCTGCTGGTGTGGGCTGTGCTGTCGGCACTCCCTTTCTGGGCAGTGAGGGGCTGTTGTGGGTGGATGGCAGTGGTCAGCTGCGAGGCTGAGGGGCTCGGGGGGGTTCAGGATGTGATGGCCTGGCAACTGCTGGTAGGGCAGCAGCATGCAGAAGGGAAAGCCCTGGCAGACCTGGAGACGTCAGTGCAGCCACTGGCACAGGTGGCTCAAGGGGTCTGTCCAGCCCAGTGAGACAGGTGCCACTGTGCTGCCCAGGCTGGGGCTCTCTGAGCAGAAGGGTCATCCCGCAGCAGTGCCGGGAGCCCCAGGCACTGTGCCAGGAGTGCCAGAGCTGTCAGGACCTTGCAGGACCCCTGCAATGTCCAGGGACTGGTGGGGTCTCAACTGTGCCGGGATCAGCCAAGCATGTCAGCAGCCCCGGGTGGGGAGGCCGGGCTGGCCGGGACAGATGGCGGTGGCTGGGTAGGACGTTAATTGCATTGTCCATCAGCAATTAACCGCAGCATCCGTCTGTCCCCACCAGCAGTGGGACGTGGCCGTTAGGCGCAGCCGGGCCAGGGGGACTCAGGGGGGTCGCAGGCTGCTGCAACCACTGGGAGGCTCAGGAGAGGTCCCAGGACAGCAAGACACTCCCCCAGGTGACATGAGCTTCTTGGGACCCTGCCCCACCTCACTGGCCCCCAGATATTTCCTTGTATCCGCCAGATGTTCCCTGCTCCCCCACATATTCCTTGCTTACCCCCCGACTTCCTGACTCCTCCCCCAGGGCCAGTAACCTCTCCCAAAGCTCATGAGACCACCAAAAGCCCTCTGACCCATGGCCCAGTCTCATGTCATGGGCTAGAAGCCCTTCATCCCCCCCCCAACACTGATGGGGTCCAACTTTGTTTCCTGGTGCGAGACCCCCCTGCTCCCAGTCCCAGCCATGGGACTCACATCCATGTGCCAGGGGGGACCCTATTCCCTGCACCCCTTCAACCCTGTGCCCCTGGCATGGGGACCATCCCTGGTGTGCCTGAGGTAGTGGGATCCCTCCCGCAGTGGCTGGCAAAGGGGCGCAGGAGCGTGCGGAGGGGGGAAGCCCTGAGACCCAGGCTGCTGCTCCTGGGGTGAGCCAGCCTCTTCCCCCATGCAGCGCAGTGTCCCTTGTCCACGGACATTCTCCATCATCTCGTGTTGCTCCGTGTCACCGTCTCCCCCCCACTGATACCCCCCTGTCCCTCCCAAAGCCCCCTCAGCACTGTGTGCTGCGAGTGATGGAGCCAAACTCGCCATGATGGAGAACTCCAGGATATTCCCCTGCATTTTAATGCCCAGCATGTCATCATCCCCTGCTGCTTGGAGCTAACCCTCCCTGCCCCCCCGAGTTAAACCACCCCTCAGCATTGCGGTGGCACGTGAGGCACCGAGTGCCTCCCCGGCCGTGGTGCCGAGCACCCTGGAGAGGTCCCGAGCACCCTGGAGGGGTCCCTCGCTCCCCGCCCGGCGCACCCCAGCATTTGCCGACCGCCCTTCAGGGCGTGAGTGGCAGCACCGCCCCGTCCTGGCTGTGGTTCGTCGCGTGGGACCCGTGGCCGCTCTCCCAAGCGTGGCCGCGGCCGCCGGCTCGGCCCTGCTGGCACAGAGCAGCTGCCAGCTCCCTGTGCCCACCGCCCCAGGCGCTGCTGGCTCGGCCCCCGCCGCTCCGGGAACGCTCTGTACAGCTTCTCCACAAAGACGGACCGGCCTCTCCCACGCCTCCCCCTCGCTGGGGAGCTGAACCTCCCCATGGGCAGGGACCCCGAGACCCCCCCCCGGCCGTGCCGCTGAGGCTCGGAGCCCGGGTGCCCCGGCCAAGGACGGCTGTGCCTCGCGTAAAGCGCTGCCGCCTCTGTGCCCCGTCGGTCTGTGCCGAGGCCGGTGTTTGCTGGGCGGGTGAATCCCCCCGTCCACGGCGCGGGGTCCGGGGCTGCGAGCGGGGGTGGTGCTGCCCCAGGGCTGCAGCCGCCACGTCCTGCCGGGTACCGGGCAGCCCCCAGACCTCAGGGCCAGGCCGATGCACTGCGGATGGCGGTGGTGCCGTGTGGGCAGCGCGGTGCGGGGACCTCCCTTCCTCAGCGGCACAGCGGAGCTGCTGTCCGGCTGCTCCAGAGCTGTTTGCTCCGGCTGTCGCGTTCCCGGGCGTAGGGGCAGCCCGCGGTGTCTGCTGCCTGGGCCGGCGCTGGGGGTTGCTCTGGACCGACCCCCGCCATGTGCCGGGGCAGGCGGCGGCTGCGGGACCCTCACAGGCGTGAGCCTCACTCAGCGCGTCCTAGCACCTATTTGGGGTTCGCTGCTCCTCGTGGTCTCGTGTCTCTTGGCACGTCCCGGCTGGAGCAGCCGGTGCAGCCGCGCTGGCACCATGTCTGGGACCGGCTGTCAGCGATCGTCGGAGCTCCATCCCCAGCCCCAACCCCACCAGCCCAGGCTGAGTTTGAGCTGGAAGAGCGTTTCCCAGTGCAGATGCTGTCATCGTCTGCCCACCTGCGGTAGCATCCTCCACCTCCCCGGTTCCCCGTGCCCAACCTCTGGCAGCAAGGCTGACATTGTAACACCGCAGTCCTGCCCTGGGATGAGGGCTCATTGTGGGGCACACAGGGCCAGGGACCACCGGCATGAGGCAGGAGGGCTGTGGGACCACGTGTGACTGCACTGGAACTGCCACGACCCCATGAGCTTTGGTGGCCCCAGCTGTGCCATCCTGCTCCCTTCTCTGGACACTGACCTGGCCCTGGCCAGGAGGAAGCAAGGCGCTGCTGGTTGCTCATCCAGCTGGTGGGTGGCACTGATGCCAGTGCTGGGGCAGGTGGCCACACTGTGAGTGTGTGGGTTGGTGGGGCCCTGCTGATGGCATTGTGGCAGCAGGGTCTGCCATGAGCATGTCCCCAGAGTGTCTCCGACGGGACTGAGCCCTGCTGGCACTCCGACCATGAGAAACTGCCATGAGGCACCAGCACCCAGCACCTGCCTGATGCCTCTTCCCCTCACCCAGGGAATTCACTGCTGCTCCTGGTGGGGCTCCTGACCAGACCCTGGCTGTGGTTCCTTCTGCAGCAGACATATCCCAGGCACTCCCAGCCCCCTTGTGCTGCAGCTCCTGCTCAGCTGCCTTATGTCACCTTCTCCGGGTCCACCGATGGCAGCAGCGCTGCATCACTCCTGCACCATGTGGGTTTTATCTCCCATTTATCCAGCTCACATTCTCCGGCTGTTTCCCCTGGTACAATATCTTGGAGATGTGGCTGTGTCCTTGTTCAGGTCTTGGGCTCATCACCATCTTTGTGGCACCACTGTGGCTGTGCCCCATTTCCCTCACAGGATCCACAGTGGTGTCTCCCCCTCCTTGTGCTCAGTGACCAGTTACTTACAGGGCTCCCGGGCTGTAGGAACAGCATCATCCTCAGCCTTTGGGTGCAGGCTTGGTGTGACCCCTCCTGCCAGTCCTGCTCTACATCGGGGCATGAAGCAACTGCTGCCTGTTCATGCCCCGCGTCTGTGCCTGTGCCAGGGCATTGATGGTTTGTAGATCTTGGTGTTTGCCCGGCATCTCCTCCCACGTGTTGTGGCAGAGTGGCTGCACTTGCAGCATCGGAGTCAGGTCTGAGACACCACTGCTATGTGACAGTGCAGTGGGTTTTCCATGGGTCAGTTTGTTGGTGGTCATTTTTTACTGGGGGTCAGTTTGCCAGGGGTCAGTTTGCCATGGCTTGGTTTGGGTTCAGCCAGGGGCTGGACCATGGCTCTGCAGTGCACAGAGCAGGTGTAGGGATACCAGGGACCAGATGTACTCCGAGAGGCAGCAGGGTGAGATGTGGGAGTGATCCCGGCTGAAAAAGGGGAAATTGGGGTGTACCACAGGAATGCAGAAGAGCTGGAGCCAAGCCCAAACCCGCACTTACTGGTGAGGGCTGGACCACGGGACAGACGTTGGGGATCCCAGCCAGGGGAGCTCTGTCCCAGCTGGTGGGGACGGGCTCTCCCTGGGAAGACGCAGCGACACTCCAAACCTCCACACTGGTATGCCAGGGGCAAGTTTGTGGAGCCTTGTGCCCCGCCCCTCTGCCAGGACCTGGTGTTCTGTTCCCACCGTCCCTCTGCTCTACTTGCAGATGCACCGCGCTGCGGGAGACGCCGGGCTCACCGGAGAGAGTGTGGAGGGGTCGCCATGGGACAGGGAGGAGATGGAGAGGTACGGGCACCGCTGGGCACTGCCAGACGTGCCGTGTCGGGAGCTGCGGGTGTGCCTGGGCGTTTGCACCCTGATGGGGGAGCTGGTGAACCCCACACAGCTCAGGAGCCTGGGCCAGCGCTGGCACGGGGAGGGCGTGGGTTGGCTGTGCTGGGGCGAGCACCGCCGTGAGCGCTGGTGCGGCTGTGACGCGCTTGGTGCAGGTGGGCAGCAAGGCTGCAGCTCAAGGCGGTGCTGGCAGCGGGGACAGTGGCCACGTTCCCTACAGCCTGGTGTGTCTCTGCTCTCTCCCCAGCACCTGTCTGCGGTCAGAGCAGAGACTGGAGGTGCAGGAGCAGCTGCTTGCCCTGCGGCACTGGCTGGACGCCGTAGAGAAGCGGCTACTGGCGCTGCCGGAGCCTGGCACGGCCCTGCAGGTAACGTCTGGCCCCGGGTTATGACTGGGCCATGCAGAGCCGGGCACGACCAGCCCATGTCTGCACTGAGGCTGGTGAGGTCTTGGTGCCCGGAAGGGAGTAAGGCAAGCTGGCTGGAGTCCCTTCGGCACAGCCCTGCAACCATCCGGTGTCAGGTCTCCTGTCTCCGGCTCCTGCTCCCCAGCCCAACAGTGCTGCTGGCTCGGAGCCCCACGGCCCTGACGGTACTCGTGGTATCACCGCCTTGGAGCCCTGCTGACCACAGGGCCACCACCTGCACCAAGTCCAGCCGCAGCTCATGGCACCGCTGCCTGGGCACGGGGCGAGTGGCCAAACACCGGGGGTGTGGGCTGTGTGAGAGGTGTGCGGCTGCGCATGGGATGTACAGCCGGTCACAAGGGATGTGCCCTCGTCAGGGCACGACGGGTGTGTGCCCACGCACCGGCTGTGCCGCCGTGTGCTGCCGTGCCCCCTGCCCAGGCGCGGAGCCGCAGCGGGAGCAGTGCAGTGGGGGCTGCCGGCAGCCCCTCCTCGCCGCCCCAGCGCAGCCCCTCGCCGGCTCCTTTTGTTCGAGGCCTGGCCGGCACACGGGCTCCCTCGGCACACATGACGGCACAAACTGAAAGGGCCATTCATTCCGGCCCCGGCGCAGACAAAGCCGAGGCCGCACAGAAACCCACCCGGCTCCCGGGATCTGAGGCTGTGGATTCCAGCCGACCGCTCCCGCCCGGTGCCCCGCGCCGAGCTCCCCTGCCCGGGGCGCCCGTGCCACCCCGAGCCTGGTACCTGGGGCTGCGGAGCGTGCCGGGCGAGCTGCCGGCGGGCGCGTGGGACAGAGGTGGCGAGTGGCTCTGCAGAAAGACCTGGATCCTCACCCCCTGCCCAGCTTCTGCCTGGCAGGTCCCTGCTGGGCTCTGTGGGGTGCTGTGGGGTGCCTGGAGTACCATGGGGTTCAGACCCATGCTGGGTGCCAAGCACCTCGGTGCCAGCAGTGGAAGGCTCCAGAGGCGTGTGGGGAGGATGATGCAGAGATGCTGCAGGACGGTGTGGAGCCACCGAGGCCCTGGCAGATGCTAATTCCCGGCAGCGTCTCTGGCAGCAGACAAAGCCCCCGGCCCCGCCGCCCGCCGCTCCCAGGAGACCCCAGGGAGCCCCATCCATCAGCGTGGCCGACGCGCCTGCAGCGGCCCCCCGGCTCCCGGGGCCCAGCAAGGGGCACCCACGCGGCTCTGTGGGGCAGGACCCCCGTCATGGGGGGCTCTCACTGGCTGGGAGGCCGCAGTGCTGGAGCTGAGTCAGGGCAGGATGGGGATGGGGCTCACACCACGGGGACACAGTCGGAGGTGCCCCCTGGTCCCACCAGCACCCAGGATGGCAGCGAGGGGGTTCTGGAGACCCAGGCCTGCGGCACCCTGGCTCTCAGGTTGGGCTTCACGATAGCATCTTGGTAGCCCGGCCTGGCCCCCCAGCCCAGCCCAGCCCAGCCCAGCCCTCCTCCACTGAGCCCCCCCAGGCTCCTGGCTGAGAGGCCCTACACCCAAAGAGCCCCAGGGAATGGGGCCAAGCCCTTCAGTGACCACAGCATCCACTGCCTGGGGGCCAGAGCCAGGGTGGGGGGTGCAACCCTAGAGCTGGAGGGACTGTGTCGCTGTGGGGCCGTGACTCCGTGGGGCTGTGCTGTCCTGGGGCCCATTGTGAGGCAGCACAGCCTGGGCTGGTGCCGGTGCAGGTGTTGGTGCTGGAGCAGTTGCTGGTGTCGGTGCAGGTGCCGGTGTCAGTGTGGGTGCTGGGGCAGGAGCAGGTGCCGGTGAGAGTGCAGTGCCAGTGCCGGAACAGGTGCTGGTGCCGGTGTCAGTTCTGGTGTCGGTGTTAGTGCTGGCGCCGGTAGCGGTGCTGGTGCCGGTGCCAGTGGCAGTGCGGGGTGCGGGCAGTCGCCCCCGCGGGCGGCGCGGGGCGGGCGGTGGGCCGGCGCCGCCCCTCCCCCGCGGGATGGCTGCGGGGCCCCGGGGGTTTCCCCGGTAACGGCGGCGATCGGCGCCCGGAGGGTTAACGGGGGCGGCGGTGTGTCCGGGGTCAGACCAGCCCCGCCGAGCCGGGCCGGTGCCGGTGCGAGGGTCTCCGCCCGGTGCCCCCCGCGCTCCCCCCGAGCCGCGGGCGCGGCGCACAAAGGCGGCGGGGCCGGGCGGCGGTAACGGGGACCGAGTCTCCCCCCGCTGCCTCCGCCCCGCTCCCCTGCACAGGCCGGGCCCCCCCGGAACGGTAACGGCGGCGGCGGCACCCCCGGCCCGGCCCCATGGACGCCCGAAGTCGCCGAGGGGTGAGTGCGGGGCGGGGGCTCCGCGCGGGTCTGGGACTGCGGTGTGCGCGGAGCCGGGCGGGGTCCGTGTCCCGCAGCCCCCCGGGGCGCGGTGCGGGGTCTCCCCAGGTCACCCTGCACCGTGGCCCACCCACCCGTGCAGCCCCGCGGGACCCTGACACGCGGGGCGGTGCGATGGGGTGGGAGTGCGGTGCCCCGCGGGGCTGCACCCACAGAGGTGCGTGAGTCGGGACCCTGCCGTGGGTGTGCGTGCGGTGACCGTGGGCGAGGTCGTGCTCGTGGCGTGTTCCGCGGCGTGTTGGGCCGCGCGTGGGGGCTCAGGGTACGGTACCCACGCCAGGGGCGCGGCCGCGGTGGGTGCGTGTGGGTGCACGTGCGCTCCCCACGCGTGTGCGGGGCTGCTACAGGTGTGTTTCATGTCGTGGATGATGCAGGCGTGGGGGGTCCTGTCGCTGCCCCCCCGAGCAGGGGTGTGTGAGCGTGGGGTCTGCCTGTCGGGGGGTGCGTGCACACGAGCAGGAGCGTGTGTGTGTGGGGTGCGTGTGTGTTTGCACACGTGTGCGTGTGATGTGTGTGTGTGTGTACAGGCGTGTGTGTGTTTGCACACGTGTGTTTGTGTGTACACACGTGCACAGGGGCGTGTGCCCAGGGCCGTGCCGGAGGGGTGAGGCCGGGGGCCAGGGGTAGCAGCGCTGCGGCTGCGGCGGGGGGGCTGCCGGGGGAGGGTCCTGCCGGGTCACGCCGGGGATTTATGGCTGCGGCAGGGCTTGCAGGCTGGGGAGGCCACCTGCCCGTCCCCTGCCCGCCCCCCGGTTGGTGCCCCCGCCGCCCCCCACCAGCCTCAGCCCCCGTCCCCCCCGGGCAGATGCTCCTCTCTCCCGGCTCCGCCGTTCTTGTTAATCCAAAGGCACAAGGCGATGCCGGGCGGGAGCATCTGCCTCTCCCCAGTGCCTGGCGCTGCCGCCGCCGCCGCTGCTGCGTCTTCTGCCGAGACGTCTAGGAGAGGCACTCTGGGCACTGCCGGGGGGTCCCTTGGACTCCCCTCCCTCCGCCAGTGTCCCATCTCCCTGTCCCCGTGCCCTGGTTCTTGGCAGCCCTTTGCTGGGGGGGCCAGGACCTCCAACACCGGAGCGGGAGGTCAGGCAGCCCCGGCAGCACAGTGGAGTGAGGGGGCTGACCCGAGTGCAGGCCGGCGTCTGGGGGCCCCGCGGTGGCCCCGGTAACGCGCATCCCCTGGATCGTTGCAGGCCGGGATTTGAGGCGGGGGCCCGGCGCCCGCGCCATGGGGAACTCGGTGAGTCGGCCCAGCTGCCTGGGCGAGAAGAGCCGGCGGCCGGAGGAGCTCCTGCGGGAGCCCGGGCTGGACGCGGGGCAGCCATCCGCCGGAGGCGACTCGGAAGCCTGGCCGGGGCTGCTGGAGAAGGCGCCGGTGCCGGTGGAGAACGGCTGGAGCCCGGTGCCCGGTGCCGTTCGGAGCCGGCCAGGCAGCCCCGTGCTGCGGCGCAGCCAGTCCGAGGTGGCGGTGCAGAACGGGGGTGCAGCTGGAGTTGCGGTGAGGGGGCAGGTGGGGGGCGCAGCCTGGACCCCCCCGCGGGCCAGCGTTCCCCGCAGCACCTGGTCCTGGAAACCTGTCACCACCCGGGAGGTGACAGAGGTGACGGAGGTGACTGAGACCATCGTGACGGAGATCGTGGAGGTGACCGAGTACCCGGCGGGTGAGAAGGGTGGCGAGCCCGTGGTCACCCGGACGGTCACCGTGCTGACGGAGTGCGTGGGGGAGCTCACTGCTGCTGGCTGCGCCGGACACACCGATGCCACCGAGGTGACTGACAGACAGCGACCCTTGCTGGGAGGACACTGTGCCAAACCCTGTGCCACAGGACTGCCCTCCGGCGTGGTTTTCTCCACAGCGAGTCTTGACCTTCCTGTCCCTTGGCCAGGGCTCATATCGAGTCACTGTCTGTGCCCTGGTAGGGGCTGGGCCGGTGGCACCCCTCGTGCTGGGCACCCAACAGGGAGCTCCCTTCCCTCAGCTTCGGCTGGTGGGGGCCATGGGTCTGGAGGGATCCAAACGGCACAGGGTGTGCAGCCCCTGCTTTGGGGAGCCCTGTGAAGGATGCCAGAGAGAACCCCATGGGCTGGGCAGGGTCCCACTGTCTCCGGTGTCACCTCGGGGACAGGGCATGGTGTGGGGGCTGCTGCCCAGCCCCATGGCTGCCCTCCACCTGCCCCATGGCTCAGCCACCTCTCCCCACAGGTGTCCTCACGGTCTGTCCCTGTCCCGGAGGAGGCAGCGGACCGGGGCCAGGAGACGCTGGAGCGGCTGCTGGCCTGGGTGGCTGATATGGAGGAGTTGGTGAGCAACCAGAAGCCGCCATCGGCGGAGGCGAAGGTGGTGAAGGCGCAGCTGGAGGAGCAGAAGGTCAGCAGGGCCGGCCGGCGTGTCCCGCCCACGCACACCCTGGCTGGGGATTAGGAGGCCGGGGGCCAAGTGGCCGCCCAGGGTTGTGCCGAGGTGGTAGGGGTCCACAGGAGTCCCCAGCACAGCGCCGTGTCCCCCGTCCCTGCAGCTCCTGAAGCGGCTGCTGGAGGAGAGGAGGCCGCGCGTGGAGCTCGTTCTGCAGGACAGACTGATGGCACAGGGCTCTGGCACGGCAGCGCCCGAGGGCAATGCCGGCCTCTTCAGCCTCGGGGAGAGATGGGACAAGCTGATGCAGGAGGCCGAAGCCAGGTGGGTCAGGGGCCAGGCCTCATCACCGGGCTGGCAGCTGTGGCCCACTGGCACAGGCTCTGCCCACTGGTGTCCCCCACACGGAGTCTCTGTGACACCCTGATGTCCCTGTGCGCTGCCCCACTGGCACTGGGGCCACCGTGACAGAGGGACCATCCCCATCGCATCCTGTGCCGCTGCTGCACAGGAGCAGCAGGCGCAGGGCTCTGTGGATGGTCTGGCACGCAGCCCTTCCCACAGGTCCCTCTGTGGGGACACTGGCCCTGCTGTGTCCCTCGCTTCAGGGCAGCACTGTGCATGGGGACCCCAGTGTGGGGGAGAGGGGGCTTTTCTGGCTGGGACCTCAGTCTCGGGGACTGCCACTGCCTGGCTCACCCAGCCCTCCTGGCGCAGGTATGGCTGCCTGGAGCGGATCCTGCCAGCGGCTCAGGGCTTCCAGGAGGCTGTAGACTCTTTCCAGGAGTGGCTCGGTGCCACAGAGCGGCAGCTGGCCCAGCTCTGGCGTGCTGACGGCTGCGTTGGCCGTGTGCAAGATGCCCACCAGCAGACCCAGGTGGGCACAAGGTGGGCGCGGGGTGGGCACAGGGTGGACACGGGCACCTGTGTCATCACTGGTCGCTGCTACAGGCCCTCTGTGAGGAGATCCGCGGGCGGCTGGGAGAGCTGGATGGCGCCCTGGAGAGCGGGCAGCGGGTCCTGGAGATGGTGACAGGCAAGTGACAATGGCCAGGAGTGGTGGCCACAGGGTCAGGACCATGGGACTTGGGATGGGATGAGCACAGACAGCAGCAGCCCAGGCCAGCAAGGGGACCCCCAGGCACTGGGGGTCCTTGGGGCGTGCTGCTCCCCACCGGGAGCTGTGGCGTGGTGTGAGCGGGCAGACAGCATCCAATGGGATGCAGAGGGGCCAGGGCAGAGCCTGCAGGTCAGGGCTGTGGTGGGACAGGGTTCAGTGGTGGTGAGATGCAGCCAGGGAGGTGGATCTTGCTGGCAGTGGGATGAGAGACCAGAGCTGGGTCTGGGAGCAGCAGGAGGCGGGGTAGGAGAGGAGAAAGGTCAGGACAGAGTGATCATCATGGGCTTGGAAGCTGTTGGTGTGGCCAGTTCCATGTCCAGGGATGTCAGTGCGGTGGTACTGATGCTGGTGTCACACTGCCACAGGGGAGGAGGCCCAGCTGACACAGGAGAAGATGGAGTCACTGAGGATGCGGTACCTCATTGTGGGCCAGAGCAGTGCTGATACTGCTCACCGGCTGGGGCAGACCCTGGAAGCCTCATCTCGCCTGGGCACGGCCCCTGAGGACCTGGCACTATGGCTGAGCCGCATGGAGAAGGAGCTGGGCGAGCAGGAGAGCCAGCAGGATGGCCAAGAGCCCTCAGTCACTGCCAGTGACAGGGAGAAGGTGTGGGACACTGGGCTCCCTGAACCCCTCACCATTCCCACCATTGCTGTCTGCAAGGGGAGTTTGGGTGGGACGCGGTGGGTCATGGCACAGTCCCGGGGGACTGGGATGCGCTGGGTGTCCGTGTCCCAAAGCAGCTGCCCTGGTGCGTGCACACCCTTCCAGCTGACATCTGTCCCTCCACTGCAGTTTGAGCAGGTCTTGGAGTCCCAGCTCACCCGTGTGGCTGGGCTGGGCGAGCGACTGGAGGAGATTGGCCGTGTGCAGCTGGATGCTGAGGCTCTCTGCTCGCAGCTCTCCGAGCAGAAGGTGGGTCTGCAGCAGTGCCCAGGGGTCCCGGGGACACTGACTTGGCATCCCCATCCTGCTGGGTCCTGCCAGGACCTGGCACCCACCTGCGTCTCCATTCCAGCTGCTCTCCGCTGAGATTCTGCACTGCCGGGGCCTCGTTGAGCGTCTCCTGGGGTTCTCGGAGCCGCTGCTACGCTGCTGCCCTGAGCCCCTGCAGCAGCGCCTTCAGGTGAGCTGGGAGGGTGTCGGGGGGACACTGCCAACACCCAGGGATGGCTGTGCCCTGTGTCCCCGGCCACCCGATGACTCCCTGTCTCTGCAGCCGTCGGTGCAGGCGCTGCGGGAGAGCACGGAGCAGCTCTCCGTGCGCAGCGGTGCCTGTGCCATGCAGCTGGAGCACGCCCAGTCCCTGCTCACCCAGTTCTCCGAGGCCCTCGAGGAGCTGCTGCCCTGGCTGGAGGAGACGCAGGCCCTGGGGGTGCAGCTCTCCCCCAATGCCATCAGCTACGAGGCCTTCAAGGAGCAGCAGGTGCTGCTGCAGGTGCGGGCAGGGCAGGGGCCAAAGGGGCTCGCTCGGCCGCCCCGCGGGTTGGGAGTGGAGAGGTGACGGGATGGGGGTGGCATCGCCATGGGGACCACGGGGCTGGGGCACCACACGAGCAGGACTCCTCTGGGAGCAGCGCACATCCCTGTGGGGCGTATCCCATGAGGCACATCCCACCCCAATGCACCCCCACGGCTCTTCCTCGCTGCCAGAGCCTGCGGGAGGCCATCGCCGAGCACCGGCCGCTGGTGGGGAAGCTGCAGCGCGTGTCAGCGCAGCTGGTGGAGCTGAGCCCAGAGCAGGGAGCCCCGTTCCAGCGGCGCTGGCAGGAGGTGGAGGAGCAGTACGGCCACATCCGCGAACGCGTGCGCCAGGCAGCGGCTCTGCTGGAGGATGCTCTGCCGCGGTACAGCCAGGTACGGGGCTGGCACTGCGATGGGGCGCGTCCCCAGGGGCCTGCCCTCGAGTGACCGGGCTGGTCCCCAGCTGTCGGAGCGCATGGATCTGCTGCTGGAGTGCCTGGAGCGGCTGCAGAGCCGGCTGCAGAGCCAGCCCCCTGTCCGCGGCGACGCAGCCCACTTGAGGGAGCAGATCCGGGAGAACAGCCTGGCCTTGGGCGAGCTGGAGAAGCTTGGGGTGGCCCTGGAGGGTGTCCGTGCACAGGGCGAGGAGCTGCTGGCCACCATGCAGGCGGTCAGCTCCGACGCTGCGGCCAGAGGTACCAGGACGGAGGGGTGGGCACGGCTCCGCTGGCAGGCGATCTGTGTCCGTGCCAGGGCTGTGTGTGGGTGCTGGGTCCCTCGCAGCACCCTGATCCCTGACCCGTGGTGCCCCGCAGGGATCCAGGAGCGCACGGCACAGCTGCTGTCGCAGTGGGGCTGCCTGCACGGCCGCTGCCAGGAGCAAGAGCGGTGGCTTCGGGAGCTGCTGGCACTGGCCGAGCGCTTCTGGCATGGTCTGTCTGAGCTGGCCGTGGCGCTCAGTGACACCCAGCAGCTGGTGCTGGGGCTGGAGGAGGCTGGTGGCGAGCCTGAGGCCATCCGCACACGGCTGCGCACCATGCAGGTGTGGCTGGGCAGGGGCTTAGTGGGCAGTGCCACGGCACAGGCAGCCCCCTGGTGTGGGCAGTGCCCTGGGCAGCCCCCAGTGTGGGCAGCCCTGAGCCCCATGCCCTGCACAGGCACTGCGGGAGGAGATCGACGCGCTGCAGGGTGAGCTGGACACGCTGGGCAGCCTGGGCGTGGAGCTGATGGCCTCCTGTGGGGACCCTGACAAGCCCGATGTCACCAAGAGCCTGGATGATGTGAGTGTCCTTGGGACTGGGCTCAGGCAGGGACAGGGTCCCGGGCTGTGTGGATGCTGCTTGTGGGGGTGGCGTGTCCCCTGACCCCCATCAGTGCCACTGACCCCTGCACCCCAGACCCTGCTCAATGACACTGACCCCCACAGAATTCCACTGATCGTGTGCCCAGGCAGTCCCGTGATGTCTCTGATCCCCATGCCTGCATGCCCGTGCAGTGCCACCCCTGTGCCCTGGCATCCCCCATGGCATTAGTGACTCCCACACCCTGTACCCCCGGTGCACTGCTGACCCCCCGTGCCCTGTCCACCCTGACCCCCACGTCCTGTCCCCCTGTGGCCTGGCCCCGCTGTGACACCACTGACCCTCGTGCCCGGCCGCAGCTCTACTCCTCCTGGCACAGCCTGAGCCGGGTGTGGACGGAGCGGAACGGGCGCCTTGAGGAGCAGCTCCAGGCCGCCCTCAGCTACCAGGACACGATGCAGGTGGGTACGGGGGCCCTCAGGCAGATCCCCCATGGATGGGTCTGCGTCACTTTCCTCTCTCCACTCAGGGGTGTGAGGGGCCATGGGGCCACCATGGGGCCACCATGGGACCCCCCAACCCCACCCCCCTGTCTTCCCTATCCCCAGCGACTGCTGGAGTGGCTGGACACAGCCGAGCTGCGCATCGCCGAGGAGTTCCTGGTCGGCGGGGACCTGGACATGGTGCAGCAGCAGCTGGCGGAGCTCAAGGTGCTGTGATGCGCCACGCCAGACCGTGCTGTGCCATGCCATGCCCCGATCCCCAGAGCAGGCGGAGGCAGGGAGGGTAGAGGGTGCTCTCAGCAGAGGTGGGATGGAGGGACGGCAGGTTGGACAGTGCTGGTGCCCCAGTGCTGAGCGCTGAGGAGCCAAGTCCTGCCTGGGGTGGCCAAGCCCTGTCCCCCACAAGCCCCACAGGAGCAGCTCAGGGCCCAGGTGCCTGTGCTGTGCCATGTGGTGCCATGGGGACAGGCAGACCCTGGCCCGGTGTGTGGGACCAGGTCACCAACCAGTGCCACCCCCCAGGAGTTCAAGCGGGAGCTGTACCAGTGCAAGGTGGATGTGGAGAGCCTGCGGCACCAGGGGAGCACGGGGCAGGGGGATGCCCCGGCCACGCTCAGTGACTTCCGCCAGCGCTGGGACCACCTGGAGGAGGAGATCGTCAGCCGACAGGTGGGGAGGGGGCACGGGGGGCACAGGGCAGGGCTGGGAGGACACACGGGGTGCCATGAATGTGCTGGGTGGGTGGGCGTGTCCTGGGGGTACTGGGTGTGTGGTGCTGGGTCACCATGGGGAGCTGCAAGTGGGCACTGGGTGGGTGCTAGGTGGGCAAATGGGGCCATGTGGGCACTGGGTGGGTGCTGGGTGGGCAAATGGGGCCATGTGGGCACTGGGTGGGTGCTGGGTGGATAAATGGGGCCGTGTGGGCACTGGGTGGGTGCTGGGTGGGTAAATGGGGCCGTGTGGGCACTGGGTGGGTGCTGGGTGCTCTGGGCCCGGGCTGCCGTTGCTTCCCCCGACGTCGCAGCTCCCTCCCGACAGCATCAGCTGGAGGCAGCGCTGCTGGGGCTGGGGCAGTTCCAGCACCAGCTGGCGGAGCTGCTGCAGTGGCTGAGCCGCACCGGGGAGCAGCTGCGCGGCCCCGCACCCCTGCGCCCCGACCTGCAGAGCTGCGAGATCGAGCTGGCCAAGCACAAGGTGAGGTTATGCCGTGGCCCGGGGGACACGCGGCCACAGCCACGGTCGCACTGCCGGGTTGTGTGTCCTTGGGGTCCTGGCTGTGGTGGCACCCCCAGGGTGGGTGTCCTGGCCACAGGGCGCTGCCCGGCCCCTCCTCGGGTGCTGCGGCAGCAGGGCTGGGTAGGCAGCAACGCGAGGACGCGTCCCCTCCCGCGGTGACACCATGGAAGGAATGAGCTGTCTCCGCGCCGGCCCCGTGCCACAGCCCCTTGCCCGGGCACGCTCGTGATGTGCCTGACGCAGGCGAGGCCGCAAGGGCCGGGCTGTCCCCGCGCCGGGGGGGCCGTGCAGGGGCTGCCTGTCCCGGCCAAGCCCGGCCACGAATCGGCAAATCTTGTGTCTCGGCCCTGCCCCGCACCCTGCTGAGATCAAGAGCCCTGACACCAGCTTGGGGGCACCCATGGGTGCCATCCTTGCCCGATGTGGCACGCTCAGTCCTCAGTGCTGTGGTGGCAGCGATGCTTTGGGCAGCAGAGGTGTCTCGGGGTGAGGGGCTTTGCATGGTGCAGATAGAGGAACGTGGGGTGTGGGTGCCCCTGCCCCGGTCCCAGCCGTGACCCTGCCACCCCATCCCCAGGTGCTGCGGACCGACGTGATGTCCCACGCCCGCACGGTGCAGTCGGTGACTGAGGCCGGGCAGGGGCTGCTGCTGTCCAGCCTGGGGGATAGCGTGGAGGGGCTGCAGCGCAGCCTCCAGCAGCTGGGACAGCACTGGGACCTGGTGCGCAGCGAGACCGAGAGCCGGCAGCTGGAGCTGGAGAACAACCTCAGCCAGGTACGGCCGCGGGACTGCGGCGCTGCCGGGCGGCGGCCACGGCGCTGACCCCCCCACTCGCCCGCAGGTGCAGGACATCACGCTGGAGATCACGGAGCTGCTGCAGTGGCTGGAGCAGGTGGAGCTGCAGCTCTTCTGCTCCAAGCCGGCCTGGGGCCACCCGGATGCCACCAAAGAAAAGCTCAATGCACACTTGGTGAGAACCAGCGCCAGACTGGGTCCTGCTGCAGGGCCGGCCCCTGGGGTCTGTTGATCTCTTGGGGGAAGGTGTGCCCCAGATCCACCCCTCTCCACACTGCTGGGCCGGGATCCTTCTCTGCTGCCTCTTCTCCCCAACCACGCTGCTCCCCAGCTCTCCTCAGCTGCTCCGTGAGACAGAGCAGGAGCCATCCTTGTCCTTGTCCCTTACCCTGAACCTATCCCCATCCGCATCCCTGTCTCCATCCCCTCTCCCTGTCCACTGTGGCTGTCTCTGTTGTCCCCATCCCTGTCCCCTGTCTACTTTACCCCTGTCTACTTTGACCCCTCCACATCCCCACCCCTGTCCCCTTTCTCATCCCCATCCCTGTTCCCATCCCCATCTCTGTACCTGTCATCCTCCCCGCCCCATCCCTATCCCCATCCCGATCCCTGTCCCCTTCCTCATCCTGCTCGCTGTCCCCATCCTGACCCGCTGTCCCGGCAGGAGCTGTGCCGGGAGCTGGAGGCGCGGGCGGTCACGTACCGGGGGCTGCGGGAGCGGCTGCAGCGGCTGCTGGACTCGTGCCGCGCCGGCCGGCCCTGCAGCACCGAGCACAGCCTGCGGCTCCTGGAGCAGAAGTGGGAGAGCGTCCAGGCCGAGGCCCAGGAGAGGAAGGTGTGCGGGGTGAGGGGCTCTGACCCCCGGGGGGCTCACCCTGACCAGCCCCGCTCAGGAGCGGCGGGTGCCCGTCTCCACCAGTCCCTGCCCCTGCCCGCAGGAGCGCCTGGCCGAGGGGCTGACGGTCACCACCGAGTTCCACGGCTCTGCGCAGGAGCTGCTGCGCTGGGTGGCCCACGCCGAGGAGCTGCTGGGGTCCCCCGCGCCCCCCAGCTTCGTCCTCGACACCGTCACCGCCCAGATCCAGGAGCACAAGGCAAGAGCGGGCGGGGCCGGCGCGGTGCCCTCAGGGCCAGTTCATGGGGCTGGGGTCTGTCCCGGGGGTCCTGCGTGGCCCCTGCAGGGATCTTCCCCGGGCTGCAAGCGGCACGTCTGCCCCCACAGCAGGAGAGTGAGTGGGCTCGGTGCCCCATCCCAGCATGGGCTGTGCCTGGTGCTCTGTGTCTTGTTCTGGCACGGGCTGTGTGCGGGGGCTCCTCACCTGCCCCAGGACCACCCACACTCAGCTGCCCCCTCCCCGTAGGCCCTGGTGAAGGAGGCAAATGCCCACGGGGAGAAGCTGGGCAGCCTGGAGGCCGTGGCCGCTCGCCTGAAGGATTTCAGCCGGAAGCAGGACGGGGCCGTCATCCAGAACCTGGTGCTGGCGGCGAGGGAGCGCCTGGGCAAGGTCCTGCAGCGGGCGGCCGAGCGAGGGGCGGCGCTGGAGGAGGCCCGAAAACGCAGCAAGCAGGTACCGGGACCCAGCCCAGCCACACCACGGGCTGGGGAGGGGGCTCTGCCCCTTGGTTTGCTTTGGACACGGGCCTGGAGGGACAGCACAAGGGGGAATGGCTTCCCACGGACAGAGGGCAGGGTTAGATGGGATATTGGGAAGAAATTCTTGCCTGTGAGGGTGGTTTCCCAGAGAAGCTGTGTCTGCCCCATCCTCGGATGTGTCCAAGACCAAGTTGGATGGGGCTTGGAGCAACCTGGTCTAGGGGAAGGTGTCCCTACCTGTGGCAGGAGGATGGAACTGGATGGGCTTTAAGGTCCTTTCAACCCAAGCCATCCCGGGACTGTTGATTCCATGACATGGGTCCTGCCGGGAGCTGTGCCAGGAAGGAACCACGTGGCTCCAGTGTTGTCACTGTGCTGTTCATGGTGTGCCCCATGGTGGTGCCCAGGCCGTGCCACTCCTTTGAGTGGCTCCATGGCTCCTGTCTGGGTCAGCCCAGATCTGCTTTGCCCCTGTGTCCCCCCCTCAGCCCCCACAGCCCTCTCCTCCACTGCAGTTCAGCGAGTCCCGGCGGCTGCTTCTGGACTGGATGGACGAGGTGGAGCAGAGCCTGGAGGTACCGCAGGATGCTGCCACCAGCCAGGAGGAGATCAAGTGCCAGCTGGCTGACCACAAGGTGAGGGCTGCCCCGCTCCCTGGCATGGGGGGTCCCGGGAGGGTGGGGGGCACAGAGCTGGAGTTCTGGGGGCTGCAGAGGGGGAATCCCCGGCTGCCAGGGGAGTTGAACAACCCCCCAGGGCCATCCTGCAGAGTTGGGAGACCTGGGATAGGGGAGTGCTGGGCCAAGGGATGTTGGCACCCCAACAGTCCCAGAGGTCTTGGGGGAGGAGCTGGGGGACCCAACACCCACCTGTGGGGTGCGTGGGGCCCCTGCAGGCATTCCAGAAGGTGCTGCGGGCAAAGCGTCCGGTGTACGAGGCGACGCTGCGGAGCGGGCGGGCGCTGCGGGAGGGGGCCCGGCTCCCCCAGGACCTGCAGCCGCTGGAGGAGCTGCTGGGGGAGCTGAAGGAGCGCTGGGATGCGCTGTGCAGCCACGCTGCAGAGAGGTGGGAATGGGGCGAGGGGGAGTGGGATGGGATGAGAATGAGATGCAGGTGGGATTGGAATGGGTTGGAATGGGGATGGGATCGGGAAGGGGTTGGGATGCAGGTGGGATGGGAATAGGGATGGAAATGGTATGGGATGGTACTGTCTGTTCTCCACTCGCTGCGTGGGTCCCAGGCAGGCACATGGAACTGCCCTTCCTCCCCGAGCATCCTGGTCCCTGCTACGGGACCCCATTCCCAACATTGCTGGACTCTGCCCTTGGGGTGCAACTGGGCCCCATCTGTGTCCATAACAGCGCTGCCAGGACCTGTCCCTGGCCATAACGGCGCTGCCAGGACCTGTCCCTGGCCATAATGGTGCTGCCAGCTCTGTGGGGTGGCTCCATGGGGTTACCCCCAGCACCTGGGTGCTGCAGCATCTCCCGTGCCCCCCTCGCAGGCAGCACAAGCTGGAGGAGAACCTGCTCTTCTCGGGCAAGTTCACGGACGCGCTGCAGGCCCTCATGGACTGGCTGTACCGTGCCGAGCCACAGCTCAGCGAGGATGTGCCCGTTGGAGGGGACCGGGACCTGGTCGGGGACCTCATGGACAAGCACAAGGTGGGTGGCCCGAGGCCTGGGGGGGCCCCACCCAGTATGGGCCCCCAGGAAGCCCCAGGCTGTGCCCACCCTCCATCTGGGACAGCACCAGAGCCAGGCACAGGATGGGGCATTGACCACTGGAGTGACCCCTGCTTGACCCCAGCTTGTGCCCTTTGCCCTGGGCCCCACGTACCCCAGTGCTGGGAAGGGTTTGGGGTGCAGGGGAGCCCTGTGCCCATTGCTGTGAGGCTCTGGGGGGGTGCAGGGGAGCCCTGTGCCCATTGTTGTGAGGGTTTGGGGTGCACAGGAACCCTGTGCCCACTGCTGTGAGGCTCTGGGGGGGTGCAGGGGAGCCCTGCACGGTAGCGGGGTCCAGGTGGGACCCCATCCCACCCTCCTGCCCTCCCTGCCAGGTGTTCCAGAAGGAGCTGGGCAAACGTGCCAGCTGCATCAAGACGCTGAAGCGCTCGGTGCGGGACCTGACGCGCGGCAGCAGCAGCGTGGACTCGCAGTGGCTGCAGCGGCAGGTGGAGGAGCTCAGCACTCGCTGGGACCTGGTTTGCAAACTCTCCCTCTCCAAGCAGGCCCGGCTGGAGGCTGCACTGCGGCAGGTGAGGGCTGGGGGGGCAGCAGGGGAACCCCCAGGTTGGGATCTGCAGCCAGTGCCCCCATGGGGGAAGGCTGAGATGGCTGTGGGGGTGTGGGGTGTCCGGGTGGTGGGTGGCTGCGTTTCCAGGGTGCTCCATGGGGTGCCCAGGCTTGGTGGGTGGCTGTGCACTGGAGGGGTGCTCTGGGCTACCTGGGTGGTGTGGGTGCCTTTTGGGGTTCTCCGTGGGGTGCCTGGGCTCGGTGTGTGGGGTTCTGTGACGCAAGGTGCCGTGGCCAGGTGCCAGGCTGGTTGCTGTGGGTGCCTGTTGCAGGTGTGAACGTGTGCAGGGCGCCTGGGGCAGGTGGCTGGGTGGTACAGGGAGGTACTGAAGGGTCAGAGGAAATCGTGTCCAGGTGTAGAGCTGGGTGCGGGGTATCCCCTCGATCCCACAGTGGGGTTGGAGAGAGGCTGGCAGCATCTCTCCCTTGGCACAGCATGCTGCCAGTGCCTGTGCCAGGGGCTTGTCCATCCAGCAGCACAGGGCTCAGGGCATGGCCAGGAGATTCAGGGGCCTGGGGGCTCAGGGGCCGGGACCAGGGTCTGCAAGGTGGGTGCTGAGCAAGTCCCTGCTGTCGTGGCAGGCGGAGGAGTTCCACACCCTGGTGCACTCCTTCCTGGGGCGCCTGACTGAGTCAGAGAAGACCCTCAAGTACGGAGTCTTCCCCGAGGAGGAGGCGGCTGTGCAGGAGTGCCAGACCCAGCTGCAGGTGGGTGCCAGCCCCCCGCCCCCAGTCCCTGCCTCAGGTTGGCTCCAGCTTTGCCCCAGGACCCCCAACACTGGGGTCAGCTGGCCCCAGCCAGCCCCTGCTGGGCTGTGGGATCCCCACAGCAAGACACAGGATGTTGGGTGCCACCACAGAGACATGTGCGATGTTGAGTCCCACCACACCAAGAGCACGGGGTTTGGGGCTCCAAATGCCCTGAGGTGGGGAGATTTGGGCACCCCCGCCCCAATCCACCCATCCCTCTGGCGCAGGGGGGTGCGGTGGTGTCTGGAGGGCTGAGCCCTGGCAGTACCATGGTCCATGTCCCCCCAGGAGCTGATGCAGTCCTTGCAGTGCCAGCAGCTGGAGCTGGAGTGCATCACCTCGCTGGGGGAGGAGATCCTCACCACCTGCCATCCCGACTCCATCATCACCATCAAATCCTGGGTCACGGTCGCCAAGAGCCGCTTCCAGGAGGTGAGACAGGTGCCCTGCTCCCATCCCTGCCTGGGGGAGCAGAGTGGCACCCGCACCTGGGGCAGGCACAGCCCCACACCTCTCCCACCACCAGGGACTGCCTGGGGCAGCCCCCCCAACCAGTGCATTGCGGGGAGCTGGGGGTGCTCGGCCCCGAAGGGTCTTGGCCTTGCCAGTGCCCCCCCATGCTCCCCCATCCTGTGGCCTCACAGGGGGCCACCTGGGGCCTCCGCAGCCCCCCTTGGGTGGTGGTGGCTCATTCCTGTGCAATGGCAGCCACCACGCAGCTGAGGCAGGGAAACCTGGGAGCAGTGTCCCAGGGACCCTCACCCCAGACCCTGCTCCCACAGGGGCCCAGGGCCTTCCTGGGTTTTGTGGGTTTGCAGGTAAGAGACTCCTGGCACTCCTGGGACCGGTCTGGCAGGTTCAGCCGATCCCACACAAAGCCCTTATTGAGCAGAGACCTGCAGGATCTGCTCTGGATCTGCCCTGGGGCTGCCCCCCTCACTCCACTCACCCCAAAACAGGAGGGCAGCTGGCATGTCCACACAGCACAGACCTGGGGACCCTTGGCACATGGGGGTCAGCACCCCCAGCCCTTCCTCAGCTGCCCAACAGGAGCCTGGTCCTGCCCCGTGTCCCTGCCCCGTGTCCCTGCCCCATGTCCCTGCCCTACGTTTACTACAGCTGCTGGCCGGGGGTCCATGTGCCTGCCCCATAGTCATGGTGGACTGTGGAGCCCCCACGTCTCTGCCCCATGGTCACTAGGGCAGCTGGTGTGGTTCCACGAGCCTGTCCCATGGCCATGGTGGCCGTGGCTCCCGGTGCTGACTTGTTCCCCTCAAAGCAATGGCCCTGTGGCATCTGCTCCAGATGGGAGCCCTTGGGGTCCGCAGTGGGGTGCCCCCCATGCCCCACTGGCCCTGGCTGCCCTGCAGGTGCTGAGCTGGGCGCAGCAGCAGGGCGAGCGGCTGCGGGCACAGGCGGCCGTGCTGGCGGCTGAGCGGGAGGAGACGGAGCAGCTCCTGGACTGGATCACGGCCGCCGAGGAGGCGCTGGGGCTGCGGGACCAGGAGCCGCTGCCAGAGGAGGCCGAGCAGCTGGAGGAGCTCAGTGCCCAGCACGTGGTGAGGGACTGCAAACCGGGCTCTCCCTGGGGACCCTGTCACCCCCCTCACACACCCCATCCAGCCCTGGGCGAGCACCTGGCCTGACTGAGGGCTTTGGGGAGCACCGGGTGGGTGCTCCCACTGGGGTCGTGGGTGGTGCTTGCACGGCAGCAGCTTTTGTGTTGCGCTGTCCAAGCCCATCACGTCTGTACCACACGCTGCTGGTTAGGGAGGGTCCTGGGAGGGGGACAGCGGGGCCCCAGGGCCGTGGAGTGCTCAGCACCAGCGCTCCATGGCAGGTGTTCATGGAGGAGCTGAACCGCAAGCAGCCAGACGTGGAGAAGGTCACCAAGAGCTGCAAGAGGAAGCTGGCGGTGGATCTGGGGCCCCCGGCAACCCGCCGACTGGCCACACGTAAGGACCCCCATCATCATCCCCCACACACCCCGGACCCTCAGCCGCCCCCTCACGCCCCTCTCCCCAGGTCGCCGCAGTGGTGGGAAGGCGCAGGGCACGGCGGTGGTGCCGCTCGGGGGGCTGGAGCCCCAGACACCCCTCATGGCCCAGCTCCTGCACCGCTGGCAGCAGCTCTGGCTGCTGGCCCTGGACCGGCAGTACCGGCTGGAGACGGCCCTGCAGCGCCTGCGGGAGGTAGGGGCACCCCAGGGGTCCCACTCCCCCGGGGGTCTTCTGCCCATGGGACCCCCTGGCCCCAGGTCAGATGCAGATGGGGTCAGCAGTCCCAGGCCCTGTCCCTGCAGCTGGGGGTCCCAGCGCACCCCATGGGTGCACCTTGACATCCCTGAGTGGCTGCTGGAGCCCAGGGTCCCCCGTGCACCCCAGAGTCGGGGGTCCTGGGCAGAGACATCCCCCTTGCAGCCTTGGCAGGGCCAGGGCTGGGAGCAGCCGGGCTGCACAGCTGGGCCTGAATGTGGGGTGCAGCGTGGTCACTCCAGCTGACGCGGGGTGGATGAGGGGGTCCCGCTGTTGTGTTAATCCCCATGTGTGCCCCTCCAAGCTGGAGGAGTTCGCACACTTTGACTTCGGGGTCTGGAGGAAGCGCTACATGCAGTGGATCAGCCAGATGAAGTCCCGTGTCCTGGACGTTTTCCGCGGCATCGACAGGGACCAGGACGGGCGCATCAGCCAGCGGGAATTCATCGAGAGTGTCCTTGCCTCCAGTGGGTGCCGGGGGGACTGGAGGAGGCTGAGGGGGCTGGCACTGGGGGGCTGAGGGTCCCCGTCCCCCCACAGAGTTCCCCACCAACGTCCTGGAGATGAATGCCGTGGCCAGCATCTTCGACATGAACGGCGACGGGTTCATCGACTACTATGAGTTCGTCAGTGCTCTGCACCCCAACCGTGACCCGCTGCGCCGCTCCGCCGACGCTGATCAGATCCAGGACGAGGTGTGGGAGGGACAGCGGGGGGGGCTGGAAGGGTGGGGGCCCTGCCTGGGGCTGAGCTGAGCGTGCCCCCACAGGTGAACAGGCAAGTGGCCCAGTGCAACTGTGCCAAGCGCTTCCAGGTGGAGCAGATCAGCGCCAACAGGTACCGGGTAAGTGCCGACCCGTGGCACTGCCGCAGGCACCGGCCCTTGGCCCCCAGCGCGGGGTTCCGGCTTGCTCTGACGCCGTGCCGGGTCCTGCAGGGGCAGGGAGGTGGCACATCCCCATGCCCGAGGAGCCCTGGCTCCTGTGGGAGGGCAGTGCCAGCGGGGCTGGAGGGCCCGCAGGGATGGGCAGGTCTGGGTGCTGGCACCTGCCCCGGCACCCCTTCCCAATGCCCAGCCCTGCCCAAACCCCTGGTCCCCACCGTGCCGCAACGTCCCTCTCCCCGCAGTTCGGGGAGTCGCAGCAGCTGCGGATGGTGCGGATCCTGCGCAGCACCCTCATGGTGCGGGTGGGTGGGGGCTGGATTGCCCTGGACGAGTTCCTGGTGAAGAATGACCCCTGCAGAGGTGGGTGTGGGGGTCCCACACCGGGCACTGGTGCGGGGGGTCCCCGTGCCTGGCGCGGTGCCTGCGGGCCATGCGGGTCAGCGGGGGCCAGGGGGGGCACAGCTTACCGCGCTCCCCAGGGTCTCGCACTGCTGGGACCCCATCACTGCCACCTCGCTGCCTCCCTTGTCCCCAGTGAAGGGAAGGACCAACCTGAAGATCAACGAGAAGTACCTGTCCTCAGACGTCTTCGGAGCCGCCGCCGCCACCAGGTGTGCGGGGAACCAGTCGGCCGCCTCCTCCAAAGTGCTGTCCCCGAGCCGCTCCAACTCCAGCCTCAGCCTCTACAGCAGCGCCTCGGCTCCCAGCAGCCCCCTGGCCAGGAAGGTAAAGGCCGTGGAGCCCCCCCTGAAGTCACGACCCCCCCCCCCCCCCCAACCCGCCTGCCACGGGCACTGACGCTCACCCTTCGCAGTCGGTGCTGCGGAGGACGCGCTCCGGGGACCGGTGTCCGCGCTCCCGGGGCTCGGGGCTGCCCGACGGAGCCGAGCTGCACTTCAGTGCGGCTGAGGAGAGCCTGGCTGTGGCACCCCCAGGTGAGTGCCGGGCCGCTCCGAGGTTCCTGCCGCCCCGTAGCGCTGGGGGCACAGGGGAGCCGGGGTCGGTGTGTGGTGTGGGGTGGCGCAGCGGGGCTGTCCCCCGGTCCCTCGGAGCGCTGGAGCCGGGTGCAGGAGAGCTCCCCGCTCCAGCGCCGCCCCCGTGCCCTCGCAGAGCCGCCCGAAGGGTCCCCTCCGGAGCGCTGCAGCCCCTGCCGCTGACCCCCGCGCCCGCCCTGCGCCCAGCACCCTCGGCCGGCCCCTCTCAGGACCCTCCTCCCCGAGGCTGGAGGACGGCGAAGCCGCGGCCGTGCCCCCCGCGGGTCTCCGGCCCGGCGCTGCGGCCCCCCGAGCGGGGCTGAGCTGTCTATCCGTCACCGATCCCGCCGGGGCCAAGTCCGGCGGATATGCAAGTATCTCCCGACACACACCAAGCCCCCGGGCTCTGGTCTCCCGCCCCACGGCTCCACCGGGCAGCGCGGGGGGGTCTGAGCCCCGGTGCCCCGCTCCCAGTGCCCGGGGCTGTGGGACCAGCCAGGCAGCCCCGCGCTGGGCCCTGTCCTTCTCCGTACCGTCAGCTCAGGGTGGCTGCGGTACCCCCGGCGTTTGGCGTCGCTGACGGCGGTCCCCATCCTGCCTCCCATGCCCCGGCGGGAGGTGGCCAGGCTCGGTACCCGGGCACCGGGACCCCTGGCTGGGTGCCGAGCCCCGTTTCTGGTGCTAACCCTCACCCCTCGGCCTTCGGCGTGCGCGCACGGGCCCCCGGCTCTGGCCGCCCCTGCCCCGACGGGGCGGGGGCTGCCACGGGTGGGGGTCCCTCGCGCCTGCCCTCCCGTCCTGCCAGCGGCACCGGCGGGCAGCGGGACCCCCGCCCTGCTGACGCATGCTCGTGCCACCGTGCCACCCCGCTAACCGGACAGCAGTAGAGCTGAATGTAACCCCGGCCGGGCCCACCCGCCGCCACAATAAACCGTAGTGACGTTCCTTTTTCTATGAGCACCCAGACGGAGTCTGTCCGTCCGTCTGTCTGCTCGGGGAGGGGCTCCACTCCATCCGTCTGTCTGCTTGCCCCTCTGCTGAGGCAGGGGTCCGTCAGTCTGTCTGTGTGTTCGGGGCGGGAGGCTCCACTCTGTCTGGCTTGTGTGCTCACCCCACTCTCGGGGCTGCGGTCTGTCGGTCTGTCTCTGTGCTCAGGGCCAGGGGCTGCAGTCTGTCGGTCTGTCCATCCCCTCACCGTGCTGTCAGGACAGGGGGTGCTGAGTCTGGGCAGCGCAGGCGGTGTCACATCGCCAAAGCAGGTGCACAGCAGCGCGGTGGCACTCGGTGGCTGGGCACGGCCGGGTGTGCCGCAGCCGGTGCCACCGGCAGAGCTGCCTGGCGCCAGAGCCGCGGCTGGCGAGCCCCAGGCGCTGCAGTGGTGCCAGCGGGCACCGCGCCGCATCACCTCCTTTTCCAAGGAAGGCATTGCTGGCATTCCTGCTGTGCCCACGCTGGGCAGCACGGGGAGAGGCCAGATCCCTGTCCCGGACTGCTGGCTGCTTTTTGGATACCCCTCAGCCCTGAGGGCACCGGGAATGTCTGCGTGGTCCCCAGCCAGCGTGGATCTGGCAGCTGTGCATCCATCACCTGCATGCCCCGTCCCAGTTGGAATGGCTGGGGGACAGCTGGGATGGGCCCAGCTGCCTGTCAGGATGGGATGGGGTGTCTGGAGGCACTGGCTGTGTCCCCACACCAAGAGCTGGGGGACACCTTGAGCATGGGGACTGTCCCCAGGCATTGCAGCACCATGACCCCTGCCTGGCACCTCCCCGCCTTGGAGGAGTCCCAGACCCCATGCACAAGGGCTGTGGCTGCTCTCTTTGGTCCCCCATCAGCACTACCTGCCTGCCCCCTCCCAATCTCGGTCCCTTTGGTCACCAGGCCATGTCCTCATGGCTTCCAGTCCCTTTTTTGCACTGTTTCACCCTAAAACCCTCTGTCCACTCATTTTCTTCTAAATAAACACAGAGCCAAAGGGTCCAGGACTGGAATTGTGCCTGTGCCGGGCACATCTCTGGCCATGCACAGAGGAGCCCCATGAATGCCCTGGCACAGGTCAGGACCCCTTGCCCGGCACTGCCGCAGCCCCCCAAGAGCAGGGCTGAGCCTGTGGCTCTCCGTGGCACATCTGCCAGCACATCCCGGGACAATCCCGCAGCGCTGCCGGCGCGGGCTGGAACCGCCAGTACGAGTTGCGTTGCACATTCCGATGCCTATGGAAATCTCATCCACCCCTCCCAGCCGGGACAATGTGCCTGGCACCACCGGCATCACCGGCACTGCGGCTTGTGTCAGCCGCATCCTGAGCCCCAGGCAACGGCGCTGGCTTGGGAAGCAAAGACGACAGGCATGCGGTGGCTGGGCCCACACCAAACTGTTTTGTGTTTTTGCTGCAGTGCAGCCCCTGGGGGTGCAGCAAGGCTGGCACTGATACAATGGACAGACACACCCACGCGGAGCACAGGAATGGGCACACGGGAACTGCACCCACTGAAACTTCACCATCCTCAGGGAGAGGAGGTGGGGAGCAGGGATGCCCTGGGAGAGCCTCCGTGGCTCTCCGTGGTTGGTGTCTGCAGCATGTGCTGAGTTTGAGGGATCACATTGCCAGGGCAGCAGGTGAGCAGGAGGTAGCAGTGGGGAGTGGGGCTGGACACTCGGCCCCAGGTGGGACCACCATGGTTGGGTGCTCAGCTGTGAGCCCCCGAGTCCCACAGCCCCGCTCATGGATTGAAGCAGCTGTCCCAGAGCTGGCTGACCCCACTGCAGGGAACCCGAGGCAGGTGCTGCCCTGTTGCCCAGCCACCCCAGCACTCACCCCGGCTGTGGGAACCCTGGCAGGGGAACATGGCCTGCCTGACATCCCGTTCCACACACCCCACGCAGCCACCCCAGACCTGGCTGGAGCCACTCGTTTCATCCACCCAACAGCCTGGGCCCACCTTGGGGATGAGTGGCCATGCCCCAGGGCAGGGGACTGGCAAAGGGGAGAGCACTCAGGTGTGTCCCCCCAGACACCTCCAATCCTCTCTCTGGGGTGTGAAGAGAACCGGTGCCAGGGCAGCTCCCCCAGCCCCAGGAGGCACCGCCCAGCTTGTGCCACTCTGCTCCTGGCTTTCCTGTGTCCCAGGCTGCTCCATCTCCCACCCGCAGGCACTGGGCTCTCCTGCCTGCGGCTTGCACCCATATCCTGGGCGAAGCCTTTGCCTGGCACCTTGGGCTAGTGTGGCTAGGGAAGGAATGAGAGCTACAGGCTGGAGCCCTCCAGGCCCCATCCTGCCCCATGGAAACCACTATCCAGGCACAGGGCCGGGACGGTGGCGGGGCTGGAGGCAATGGCGTGTTGGCAATGGAGGCTGGCAGGGCTGGAGGCCCCAGGGCTGCGTGGCTTGGCATCAACACCATCTCTGATCTCAGCTGGGCCCAGCTTGTGTCCAAGCACATGCGTGTGAGTGTGTGGAGCCACTTGCACAGCAAATGTGTGTGAGCACCTGAGCTCACTTGTACGTGAGGTTGTGAGCACCAGTGCTGGGCATTGGAGCCCCAGCGGGCACCTCCCGGTGCTGAGCTCAGCGTCTGACCCCAGCCCCAGTGACGGCCGCGCTCCTGCCTGCCTCTGCCCTTCCCCAGCATCTGCCCCGAGGGATGGGGAGTGTGGCGACTCACACCCAAGCCGGCCCATCCTCCTTGTGCTGCCACCGCCACTCCACCGGTGCCACCAGCAGCACGCTGACCCCCCCCAGAGCTGGGGCCTGTGCACTTTGCTGATGGTCCTTGGGCTGTCCGTGAGCCTGGGCTGACAGCAGCTGGGACACACAGACATGGCACAGGGGACTCGTGCTGCCTGGTGATGCAGTGAGCACCAGGGGCTGCGCTGGGGGCATTGGATGGGATGTCCCTGCGTATGGGAGCTCGGCCAGTGGCAGCAGTTTGTGGTGGGTGGAGTGGCTGCTGCTGGGACCCCTCACTGGCTCTGCCAGCTCCGCCCAAGCTCCCGTCACTCCTGCTCAGACCCAGCGCCTTCCCCACAGCCCCTGCTGGCAGCCGGGCATGGCAACTCTGCCAGTGCACCCGTGACACCCGGCTCAGTTGGCCACCAACCCAGCACGGGGGGTTTCCACTGTAGGACAACTCCTCCAACACAGAGTGACCACATCCCAGCGCCTCTGGGCTCCCCCCTCCCCACAGCCATTGTCCCTGTGGCCCCACAGCTTGGCTGGCATGGCAGGGGTGTCACCGAGGCTCTGGGAGCCGTGGCTGCCCACAGGCAGGGGAGAGGTGCCCAGGCTGGTCGCTCCTCGTCCTTGTCGGCAGCAGAGGAGCTTTGATGAAGCTGTGCGTGCTTTGGTTGGATTTGCCCACATCGCAGCTGCTCATTACGGCTCATTAACACCACAGCCCTTTCCCGCTGCCACGGGCAACAACAGTCACCCTGCACTGGCTGGGGGAGTGTTGCAGGGCTCAGCATGGCCCAGTATGGCCCAGCACAACCCAGTATGGCCCAGCACAGTGCACTGGGTCCTGTGTGCAAAGCTGTGCTGCCCCAACAGGCACCTGAGGTCTCCTCCTGCCTGTCCCTGCAGCCCGGCAGAGAGGCCATGCCCCCATCAGCCGTGCCCATCTCGCCGGTCACTGGCCACCATGTCCATGCCTGGTCCCGCTGCAGCCCCGGGGCTGGCTGGACTCCCAGCATGGGTCACAGGGCCGCAGGGCAACTGCAGAGAGGCTCCGCTGGTCCCCGCCCTGCTGGAGGTGAGCGGCTCAGCGCCTCGGCAGCAGAAGTTCCGTGGTGCCCGTGCCGAGCCCTCTGTGGTGGCGGCGAACACTTAGCGCTGTTTGCCGATGGATTAAGGCTCCTCAGCACCTCTCATGAGCAGCACCTCCGCCAACGCCTGGGCAGCCGTCAGAAACTTGTGCCAGTTTCTGGGACACAGCTGCCCCTCCATGGCCCATAGGAGCAGGGATGAGCACAGTGGCAGCCACCGGCCCCGCCAGGAAGGACGCAGTCCCTGCCGCTCTCACCGGCCCTGCTGGTGCTGCCCCTGTTCAGACATCACCCCACAAGTCCAGGGCATTGTGCCAGCTAGTGCCTCTCTTGATTCGGCAGCTCTGGATGCTCCAGGTGACCCTGCCCGGGTTCCTTCGCCCTCCTGGACCACCAGCTTGGCACTGCCGAAGCAGGGGGCACACAGGGGCCACCCTGCCCAGGTGTTCGGCAATGCCATTCCAATGGGAATGCCCCTCCACCTGGAGTGCACCACCACTGCCAGGACTGGCTGCACCCACAGCGGGCACCAGGGCTCCGTGCCCACTGGACCGCACCGTGCGGCATTGTGGGCTCGCCCAGCCAGCCCCGTGCCTGGATACCGGCACCTCTCCAGATAACACACTCCCACACACCATAAACATCTTGCCCAAGTGCTGCATCCCTCCCGCAGCACCTCGCCCTGCAGGGTGGGACTGGAAGAGGCTGTGGCATGACCCCCCTGCCCCAGTGGCCCCAAAGGCCTCTTTGCCCTGTGTGGTACCCGCTGCTCTCACAGGGCCCACCAAGTACCTGTGGCACTGGGGAGAGGGCTCAGGGTGCTCAGAGGGGAGCAGGAGCAGGATGTGGGGCTGGCTGCAGGGTCTGGAGAGAGGGTGTGGAGCTGGTAACAGAGGCAGGGCAGGGGTGTTTGGGTGACTCAAGCAGCAACAGGATGGTTTGGGCATGTTTTGGGCCATTCAGGCTTCATGCACATCCAGGGGTGTGGGCAAGACTGGAGGGAGCAGGGAAGGATCCCTCCTCTACCCCAGCTGCCGTGGTGCTGGGTTTAGGCCTACACTGGGGGTCTGTCAGCCCTGCAGGTGCAGCCTGGCCAATTCAATGAGGCACAGGGGCACTGCTGGCAGTGGGGGTGGGGGTTTGGGGGGCTGATGGAGAGAAGGATGAGGAGCTGCTGGGGATGAAGGCAGTGCTGACCCTGGGGAGGAAGGTCTCTGCTCTTCACTCTCACCTCCTCTGTGGAGGGCACAGCCCACCGGAACAGGGCCACCTTCTGCACCTCAGCCCTTTTGGGACCAGTGAACCCCTGCAAGGAGGGACCCCAGCTCCCAGAGGGAGCTGTGGGGAGGGCTGGCCCGCGAGTTTCTGCGAGGGCTGGGCTGCTGTGTCATCCCCAGGGGCGGGGAAGGGCCAGGTTTTAAACGTGCTCTGGTCCCGGCCAGGAAGCAGCAGTGGAACTCCGGGCACCTGCCAGAGGAGCCCGTTGTGTGACCGCCGTGCACAGGTAGGAGAGCTCGGGCGGAGCGGGCCCTGGCTGGGCACCACGGGCCCCCTGCAGGGGATAGAAGCGCTCCCTCGATCCCCGGTATGGGAGGAATGCAGCAGCACTCCCGGTGCCGGGGTGGGACCGTGGGCGTAGGGCAGCAGCCGCACGGGGCTGTGGCACCCTGGGCACTGCCAGCCGTCCTGCGGCACAGGGGGAGGACGGCGGTCCCTGACCCCGGCACTTCCCAGGAGCAGGACAGGAGGTGATGGCTGCCCGGGCAAGACGGGCTCCCGGGAAAAGCCCGTGATGCCTCGAGGCTCCGACGGCGCAGGTGGGCTCGGCGGGTGCTGAGGAAGGGGCAGGTAGTGGGACAGGGCAGGCGGGGGACTGGCAGCAGCCTCCCACAGTAGCCGGTGAGGCGGGTCCACGGTGCGGTGGGGTCGTCCCTGTGGACAGGGTGCGACTTCATGGTACAGCAGCCGCATTCGGGCACCGGGCAGGACCCCGGCGCTGCGGACCCCACAGCACTGCCCGGGAAGGGGCGCTGAGCTGCCCCCAGCCCGCTCAGAGCAGGGCCCCCCAAAGCGCGGCCCAGCTCCCTCCCTGTTCCCATCACCCTCCGCCACTGCCCCAGAAAACTTCCCTGCTGCTCTCCCTCCCCCGAAACACCGCCGGCCTCAGCCTGTCCCACGAGACACCACCCTGCAGACTCTCCCCGGCCCCGCCAAGCTCCCACCCCCAGCCCCAGCCTCTCCCAGCGCTCTGCAGTCCCTGCCCCAGCAGACAACTCCTCCGCCACCCTCTCCCGACACCATGTCCCCCACTCTGCCAGTAAAACCTGTCCCTTCTCCCCGTCCCTCCCCAGGGCCCCCGGCAGCCTCTCCCTCCCCAGCCGGTGCCGGTCTCCGGGTGCTCCCTGAGGGTGCAGACGTGCGGATTGTCCCGCGGGACGTGGGGCAGCGGCACCGCCGTGTGCGAGGAAGGGCCTTGCGGGGGGACTCCCGCGGGTGGCGGTGGGTGCGCGGAGGCCGCGGCTCATACTGGTGCCAGCGACTTCCCTGAGGCAGCCGGGAGTGAAAGCCACGGAGCAGTGGTTGCGGCTGCCAGGGAGTGCTGCCCGCGTCGGGGAGAGACCGTGGCCCCGGGGAGGGTGGCAGGTGCCAACACCTCTGCCAGGAATCTCCCTGCCTTCGTCGGCAAAGTCGGTTACTCAAAGTTTCCGATGGGGCTGCTGCCTTCTGACGAAAGGGAGCGGAGCCCTTCCCCTGCCGCTCCCCTTCCGCCTCCCCCTGCCCGGAGAGGGGCAGGGGGCAACACCTCGGCCCTTTGCCCAGACCTCCAAGCTTTCAAGCTGCCACAGTTCTGGGTGGTAATGCCGACATTCCATCTGCACTGCGGGACCAGTGGCCAGTTTAGCTCCGGGAACATGTGGGGACCTGCCTGGGGCTGTCCGGATACTGGAACCACACCGGTGCTGGTGTCCGCGGCCGTCTCAGCTCTGGGACGTGCAGGGACCTGCCTGGGGCTCTCCAGACACCGGAGCCACACCGGCGCTGCCACCGCTGCTGTGCCCACGTCACGGCTGGGCTGAGCCCAGCTCCTTCCACGTGCAGCACAGCCGGTGCCATCCAGCCCGGCACCTCTTGCCAGGAAAGGGCTGCAGGACCAGAAACAGCTTTCCCGGCCCCAGGAGTGGGGCGGGCAGAGGTGCTGGGAGGTGCTGCCAGCCCCGCAGGTGTTTTGCATGCGCATGGCACAGGGATGCCCATCACCGGCCCGCGTGGGCGTGGGCAGCCGGTGTGAGCCCGTGGGACGGCAGGGACAGCCCTGTGAGGCGGGGAAGCCCCTCGCTGCCAGCCCACGGCGCAGGACCGAGCAACTGTCCCGGCTCTCAGCCAGCAGCCGGACCCCTTGCCCTCCCCCCAGGACCCCCCTTCCTCCCAGGCAGGGACCCCCGAGTCCTCCTCCCCTCTCCCAGTCCTTCCCGGAGGCAGGCGCAGCCCCGGGGCCTCCTGCCCGTCCCCACCTCTTGGCGCCGGAGCCGGGCGCAATCCTGATCCTTGCAAACACAAACAGCATTGCCTGGGCAGATCCGAGCCGCACTGACATCACCGGGTGGAGGGAGCCGGCTCCTGTTGAGACCTTTCCCTGGGCCGGGCAGCGAGCCCAGAGCACGGCTAGGACAGAGGAGCAAGAGTAAGGAAAAGGTGCTGGCGTGGCCGCGGGGCACGGAATGAGCTGGAGGGACACATGGGGATGAAGCCAGGTGCACGGAACCCCGTTGGAGAGGCTGCTCCTGGGGTGGGCAGGGCCCGGGCACAGCACTCGCCGGCACCGTCATGGTGCTCTTTGCTCCACGCACTTGTTTACACGGGAGAAGCCGGGGAGGACCTGGGTCTGTGAACTCCAGGCAGTGAGACAGAGCTGCTCCACAGTGTCCCCACTCGACATGACCTCTGCGGGAAGGTCAGTGTGGCACCAGCTCTTCCTGGGGCTCTGTGCGGTGAATACCTCGAGGCAGCCCTGCCCGGGCTGTGTCCTTGCAGCCGGGTCCAGAGATGCCGGTGGGCAGCACCGTGACCCCCGTGCTGGGCTGCAGGAGCTTGGGCAGGCGCGTCTCCTTGGTCCTCCACAGCACTTCGTCCGGCCCTGACAGACCCCGCTCGGCACCGGAGCTGGGGCTCTGCCTTGGGGGACGGCGTTCACGAGGGAATGAGCCATCGGACCTGCCCCCTCGCTCCTCAAACCTGCTCCAAGCCCCTGCTGCAGGACGGCCTCCTGAAGGGTGCTGGCACAGACGCTGTGGAGGCTGCGGGCAGGGAGGCTCCTCTGCCGCCGTGTGCCGCGGCCACAGCCCGGAGGCGGTGGCTGACCGCAGCTCCCAGAGCTCGGCACACCCGTGCTTGACCACAAGCACCTTCCAACCTCCCGGTGTTCACGGCCCAGTGCCGCGGCCGTGGCAGATGCAAGCTGTCAGGATCCGGTTATTAAAGTTATCAGGAATGCCTCTGCCCGAATTAAGGTGCAAACGAGACCATATGCCGAAGTCAATAGCATGGGTTTTATTTGATAGTAAACATGAGAGAGATAGAAATAGAAAGTAGGGCATGGAGACAGAAATAGAGTGACAGAGACAGAATAAAGAAAATATCACCACTCTGTGGATCCCAGTGATGTTCTGTTGATCCTCTCCAGCTGGTCTTCTCGGCGGTGAAGGTCCCCCCAAAAAGCAGAGAATCCGATGGGTTAATATAGCTCAGGCCAGGTAGGAAACCCCAGGCATCTCCCTGGGTGTGGGGGCAGGATTTGCCGCTGTCTCTTACAACAGACTCCGGGTTTGTCGTATCACGCGCAGCCCTGTGGTGCAAGGCCTCAGGAAATGGCTCTGGGCGGCACTTCGGGGGGTCTTTGATGGATTAAGGCACTGCCTCCGGTGCTCCTCACTTGACTGTACCGTGGGTGTGGCCTCCCCGGGGCTGGGGGCTCCACAGCCAGGCCGGTTTGAGTGAGGGAGGATGGGTTCACTGCCCCTGAGCAGAGGTTACCACACAGCGAAACTTCCTCCCCCCACCTCGGCTGGGGGGCAGATCTGTGCAAACCTGCTCCCAGGAAATGAGTCTGTGGGCTACAGCCTCCCCCACCCTGAAGCAAGCCAGAGGTGATTCTTAGCATGGCTGCTGGGTTAGGCTTGCATTCTTTTCCTTATTTACTTGTTTACTTCTCCCCTGAAGAATGGGTTCCCTTATCTAATCTCAGCAGTCTGATTTTCAGTCCAAAGTTCCAGCCAGGCATTCTTTAGGGAGGGGTGGGCTTCGACGGCTCCTTTATTGAGTTTTATGAGCAAAACTTTATCTCAGTGCTTGAGACATGAACTGTTTCAGTCAAGCACATCCCGCAGCTCTGCAAGCAGGAGGGCAGGTTTGGATTAGGTGTAATCTCACCCTAAGGTAGCCGTGGGGGCTCTTTGCCTGGTGGCCACTGCTCACTGAGATGGAGCCTCTGCCTTCCTTGCATTGCTTGGACAGGGTGAGAAGTGGGGCACAGTGGAAGGAGAGGGAGGCTCATGTGGCACCCGTGATGGGAGCACACGGACCTGCATGGCAGCAACCCTAGAATCACAGAATCATGGAATGGTTTGGGCGGAGAGGGACCTTAAAGCCCATCCGGTCCCACCCTGTGACATGGGCAAGGACACTTTCCATTATCCCAGGTTGCTCCAAGCCCTGTCCAACCTGCCCTGGAAAATTTCCAGGGATGGGGCAGCCATAGCTTTTCTGGGAAACCGGTGCCAGGGTCTCCCCAGCCTCACAGGGAAGGATTTCTTCCCAATATCCACCTAACCCTGTTCTCTGGCAGTGGAGAGCTATTTGGCCTTGCCTGACCCTCCATGTCCTTGTCCCCAACTCCCTCTCCAGCTCTCCTGGAGCCCCTTTAGGCCCTGGAAGGGGCTCTGAGCTCTCCCTGGAGCCTTCCCTTCTCCAGGTGAGCACCCCCAGCTCTCCCAGCCTGGCTCCAGAGCAGAGGGGCTCCAGCCCTGGGAACATCTCTGCGGCCTCCTTTGGACTCTCTCCAGCAGCTCCACGTTCTTCTGCTGTTGTTCTCCAGGGCTGGGGCAGCTCTGCAGGTGGGGCCTCACCTGAGCAGGGCAGAGCGGCAGAATTCCCCCCTTCCCTGCTGCCCACGCTGGGGGGTCAGCCCAGGGCACAGGGGGTTTGGGATCCCAGTGCACGTGGACAGGGCATGTGGAGCTTCTCATCCAGCGGCTCCTTGAGTTTGGCCAGATCCCTCAGGATGGCACATCAGGTTTAAACATGCTCAGCCTTTGGCTGTCACTTCCTCCTGCCTGAGAATATTTAAGTTTCTGACTTCCCTGTATTTAACACGCAAAGCATAAAGAAGTTGATTTCTCACTGAGCTTTCCCACTCTCCCCTCTCTCTCCAGAGTCCTGAGAGCTGTGGAAGGCGTGCAGCAGGAGGATGGAGAGCAAGCCAGCAGTGAATGGCCACGCTGTTCCCAGCTCTCCCGGGGAAGACATGCCAGGGACAAACCACTTGTGCCAGGACGTGATGTCGTGCAAACAGCAAAAAGCAGCTGGCAGGGATGTGGCGGGTCCGGATGCGCTCAGGGAACCCTCGGAGACAGCTGGCAGCATTGCAGGCGTGTACGTGGAGGCTTCAAAGAGGATAATGAGCTTTTATGAGGCCACCAGAGAGCATCTACTGAGCCTGGATTCAGCCCTCTACCTCCTTGAGGCCCAGGCAGCCACAGGCTCCATCTCCAACCCGGTGGGGAACTGCCGTGTCCCCGTGGCAGAAGCTGTGCGGATGGGGCTGGTGGGGCTGGAGCTAAAGGAGAGGCTGCTCTCGGCAGACAGAGCTGCTACTGGCTTTGTGGACCCCTACACGGAAGAGAAAATCCCCCTCTACCAGGCGATCCAGAAGGAGCTGGTGGGGAGGGAGCAGGGCATTCGCCTGCTCCAGGCCCAGATGGCAACCGGAGGCGTCATCGACCCGGCCACCGGCAGCCGGCTCCCGGCAGATGTGGCCTGTGAGAGGGGATATTTGGACGAAGAGATGAGCCAGCTCATTTCTGACCCCAGCAATGAGGACAGCAAAGGGTTCCTTGACCCCAGCACTATGGAGAAGGTCTCTTACTCGGAGCTTAGGAAGAGGTGTGTTGTGGATCCGGCCTCAGGCTTCCTCCTCTTGCCACTGCAAATCACATTCCCAGGGCTGGGAGGGAGGGTGAGCAGCAGGGACCTGATGGACTCTGGCATCATCAGCCCTGATGTGTTCCGAGGCCTTGAGGAGGGAAGGATCTCTGCCCAGGAGGTGGCAGAGAATGACATTGTTCAGCACTTCCTGCGTGGGACAAGGAGCGTGGCTGGTGTTGTCTTGCCTTCTGGGGAGGAGAAAAGCCTTTACCAGGCACTGAGGGAGCATCTCCTTGTGCCTGGTGCCGCTCTCATGCTCCTGCAAGTCCAGGCCTCCACTGGCAGCCTGACAGACCCCCTAAAGAACAAAAGCTACTTCGTGGATGAGGCTGTCAGGGCTGGTCTCATTGGCCCAGAGCTTTATGAGAAACTGTCTTCGGCTGAGAAAACCATCACTGGATACAGAGACCCCTCCACCGGGGAAATGCTCTCTCTGTTCCAAGCCATCAGGAAGGGTTTTGTTCCCAGGGATCATGGCCTGTGCCTTCTGGAGGCTCAGGTGGCCACGGGGGGTGTGATTGCTCCGGGCAGGCACCTCCGTGTCCCCATGGAGACAGCCTGCGAGTGGGGGTATCTGGACGAGGCCACCAGACAGCTCCTCTCCAGCCCTCCTGACGATGTGAAGGGGTTCTTCGACCCTGGCTCCAAGGAGAAGCTGAGCTACACGGAGCTGCTCCAGCGCTGCGTCACCAATCCCAGCACAGGGCTCCTGCTGCTGCCGCTCAGTGGGGACAGCCGTGAAGGATCCCAGGGAACACTCACCTTCTTTGACCACAGGACCCAGACGGCTCTGGAAAACACAGAGGTACCCATTGCTGCAGGGAAATTCAAGGGCAAGTTGGTGTCTCTCTGGAAACTGCTCTTCTCCGACTACATTCAGGGTGAGCAAAGAGCTGTGCTCGCTCAGCAGTTCCTGGCAGGAACGCTCTCCCTGCAAGGACTGGGAGAGGCCCTCAGAGCTGCCATTGAGGAAAAGGCTGCTAATGTCACCTTCAAGGGCCTGAGGGACCAGGTGACGGCTGACCAGCTCCTGAGCTCGGAAATTATCAACAAAGACTTGTTTAAGAAACTCAAGGAGGGAGAAACATCGGCCAAAGAAGTCGTCAGCATGGACACTGTCAGGAAGTACCTGCAGGGCACGGGAAGCATCGGTGGGCTGCTGCTCCCCGACTCCCAGGAGAAGATCAGCATCTACCAGGCAAAGCGGAAGGGACTTCTAAGGCCAGGAACATCTCTGATTCTCCTGGAGGCACAGGCTGCCACGGGGTTTGTCATTGACCCAGCTGCCAACAAGAGGTATTCTGTGGAGGAGGCTTTACGAGCAAACGTCATTGGCCCGGACGTTTACGACAAGCTGCTGGCTGCGGAGAAATCTGTCACTGGCTACAGAGATCCTTACTCAGGGAGTAAGATCTCCCTGTTCCAGGCCATGCAGAAGGAGCTGATCGTAAGGGATCACGGCATCCGCCTGCTCGAGGCCCAGATCGCCACCGGCGGCATCATCGACCCCGTGAACAGCCACCGCATCCCTGTAGAGGTGGCCTACAAGCGTGGCTACTTCGACAAGAAGATGAATTTAATCCTCTCTGACCCCAGCGATGACACCAAGGGCTTCTTCGACCCCAACACCCACGAGAACCTGACGTACCTGCAGCTGAAGGAGAAATGCATCACCGAGCCCTCCACCGGGCTCTGCCTCCTCCCTCTGAACAGCAGGAAGCGGCAGTTCATCGACGAGGCCACCAGGCAGCTGTTCAGGAGCTCCTGGCTGCCCGTCAGGTTTGGGCGCTTAAAGGGGGAGAAGGTCTCTGTGTGGGACCTGCTGAACTCCGAGTACTTCAGTGAGGGGAGGCGCCGGGAGATTTTCAACCACTTCCAGCTGAGGAAGCTCAGCCTGGAGCAAATCCGACTCATGTTGGAGGAGGAAATGAAGAAATGGGCCTCCATCAAGTTCCCGGCCATGAGAGGCAATGTGAGCGCTTATCACCTGATGGAAACTGGTATCATTGACAGGGCCCTGTTTGAGCAGGTGCTGGAGGGATCCGTCACCCCAGAACAAGTGCTGCACATGGACTCTGTCAGGAAGTACCTCTATGGCTCGGGCAGCATTGGGGGGATTGTGCTTCAGCCATCCAACCAGAGAATGAGCATTTATGAGGCCATGAAGCAGAACATCATGGTGCCAGGAGTAGCCCTGCCCCTGCTGGAGGCCCAGGCTGCCACGGGCTTCATCATTGACCCTGTGAGCAACCAGAAGCTCCGTGTGGATGAGGCTGTGAGGGAGGGCGTCATTGGGCCAGATGTCCACGAGAAGCTGCAGCACGCGGAAGGGGCCGTGACAGGCTATAAAGACCCTTTCACAGGCAAGAAGATCCCCCTTTTCCAGGCGATGAAAAAGGGCCTGATCGCGGACAAGCAGGCCATGCAGCTCATGGAGGTGCAGATGGCCACAGGAGGCATCATTGACCCAACGTGTGGCCACTACATCCCCCTCAAGTCAGCCCAGCAGCGAGGGTGCCTGGATGAGGACACAAGCAAGGCCCTTTCCAAGCCTAGTGATGACCACAGAGCCTTCTGCCTCCCAGACAGCAAAGAGAGCGTGACCTATGCTGAGCTCATCCAGCGCTGCCAGAAGGACGATGTCTCCGGCTTCCACTTGCTGCCTCTGGCACAGACAGCTGCTCCTGCCTACACTGATGAGCAAATCCAACGGATTTTCAAGGAAACCATGGTGAAGGAAAAAGGAGTCTCCCTCTGGCAGCTCGTGCACTCAGGGTATTTCACCGAGGAACAGAGGAGCAACTTCATGGAGAAGTTCCGGTCAGAGAAGCTGTCGCTGGAGCAGCTGGTCGCTCTTGTGCTCAGACTGGTGGGGGAGATGGAGATGAAAGCCAAGACCCAGATCTCCCTGGAAGGCCTAAGGGGCAGTGTCCCTGTGGTCTGGCTGCTGGACGCGGGCATCATTTCTGAGAGGACGTTTGAAGAACTGGCTCAGGGTGTAAGAACTCCCGAAGAAGTGGCTGCAATGGAGAGTGTAAAGAGGTACTTGCAGGGCACAGGCAACATTGGTGGAGTCTTCATAGAGGCATCCAAACAGAAGATGAGCTTCTATGATGCCATGAAAAACAATCTCCTCCTCCCTGGGGTTGCTCTGAGGCTGCTTGAGGCTCAGGCAGCCACAGGATACCTGACTGACCCTGCAACAAACCGGAGGCTCAGCGTGAGGGACGCCGTGAGAGCAGCTGTTGTTGGAGAAGAGCTTAGCGAGAAACTCCTTCTGGCTGAGAGGGCTGTGACGGGCTACACAGACCCCTACACCGGGAGCTCCATCTCCCTGTGCCAAGCACTCAGGAAAGAGCTCATCCCCCTGGCAGAGGCTGTGCCCTTGCTGGAGGCCCAGCTGGCCACGGGAGGGGTTGTTGATCCCATCCACCACCTCCACCTGCCGCTCCAGGCTGCCTGCAGGTACGGCTTCTATGACGAGGACCTGAACCAAACCCTCTCTCAGCTGGATGACAGCACCAAGATATTTTTTGACCCAAACACCAAGGAGAACGTGACCTACCAGCAGCTGAAGGACCGGTGCATTCGTGAAGCTGAGTCGGGTCTGTGGCTCCTCCCTCTGTCAGAAAACGCAATGTTCTGTGTGGATGAACAGACCATGAAGGTGCTGAAATCTGTGACTGTTTGTGTCAACGTGGGGCGGTTCAAAGGACAGACCGTGTCTGTCTGGGACCTCCTCAACTCTGAATACTTCTCAGACAGCAAGAGAAGAGAGCTGGTGCAAAAGTACAAAGATGAGAAGACTGAAGTGCTACAAGAAATCACAACGATCATCACCACAATCATCCAAGAGACTGAGGCACAAGGCAAGAAATTTGCTTTCAAGGGCCTGCGGAAAAGAGTGTCCGCCAGTGACCTCTTCCAGTCCCAGCTGATAGACAAAAAAACCCTCGATGAGCTCAACCAGGGGAAGAAAACAGTCAAAGAAGTCACTGAAATGGAGTCTGTCCGCAGGTACCTGGAGGGCAGTAATTTCATAGCAGGGGTCCTTATACAGCCAAGCAATGAGAAGATGAGCATCTACCAGGCCATGTGGAAGGGCATCCTGAGGCCAGGGACCGCCCTGGTGCTGCTGGAGGCGCAGGCAGCCACCGGCTATATCATCGACCCCGAGAAAAACAAGAAGTTTTCAGTGGAGGAAGCATTAGAGGTGGGTCTGATCGGAGGAGAGATTTTTGAAAAGCTGCTCTGTGCAGAGAGAGCTGTGACGGGCTACACTGACCCCTACACCAAAGCCCCAATGTCCCTGTTTGAAGCCATGAACCAAGGGCTGATTGTGAAGAGCCACGGCATCCGCCTGCTCGAGGCCCAGATTGCCACCGGTGGCATCATCGACCCCGTGCACAGTCACCGTGTCCCTGTGGAGGTGGCCTACAAGCGTGGCTACTTCAACCAGGAGATGAATCAGATCCTCTCTGACCCCAGTGATGACACCAAGGGCTTCTTTGACCCCAACACCCATGAGAACCTGACGTATATGCAGCTCCTGGAGAGATGTGTCCAAGACCCAGAGACTGGGTTGTACATGCTGCAAGTTGTAAAAGAGAGAGGAAAGTACTTCTACATTGATGAGTCTACAAAACAGGCTTTGCGCTCAAAGCTCTTTCAAGTGAAAGTTGGAAAATTTAAAGGCCAAACAGTTTCTGTCTGGGAAGTCCTCTGCTCTCACTACATCTCAGAGCAGAAAAGGAAAGACTTGGTGATGCAGTACAAAAGCAAAACCCTAATGCTGGAAGACCTGATATCCCTCATCTTAAAAATCATTGAGGACACAGAGAGAAAAGGAGAAGCCCTCAAGGTCAAAGGACTGCGGGGGGAGGTGTCGGTATCAGAATTGTTCAACTCTGAGATAATTGACAAGAAAACTCTGGATCAGCTGCAGGATGGGAGTCTCACACTTGCCAGCCTCACAAAGAGGGACACCATCCAAAGGTACCTGGACGGCACTGGGTGCATTGCTGGGGTTCTCCTCCCATTGAGGAAAGAGAACATGAGCATCTACCAGGCGCTAAAGAAGGGCCTCCTCACAGAGCAATGTGCACTGGGGCTGCTGGAGGCACAGGTGGCCACTGGCTTCCTCATTGACCCCCGGAACAACCAGAAGCTCTCTGTGGACGAGGCCGTCTCGTCTGAGCTGGTGGGCAGCGAGCTGCGCGAGCAGCTACTGTCGGCAGAGAAAGCTGTGACAGGATACACAGATCCTCAAACAGGAAATAAAATATCTCTCTTCCAGGCTGTGAGACAGAAGATAATAGCCAGGGATCGCGGCATCCGCCTGCTCGAGGCCCAGCTTGCCACTGGTGGCATCATTGACCCCAGGCATAGCCACCGCCTGCCCACGGAGGTGGCCTACAAACGTGGACACCTGGACGAGGACACGTTCCTCCTCCTTTCAGATCCAGATCATGGTAGCAAAGGCTTTATAGATCCAAACACTCATGAGAAGATCAGTTACAGCCAGCTCCTGCAGAGGTGTGCCAAAGACGGGGAGAGCGGCTTGTACCTGCTGCAGGTCCTGGAAAAGGAAGGCGACTATTTCTACATTGATGAGCAAACAAAAAATGCCCTGTTGTGTACAAAGGTCCAAGTGCCTGTGGGAAAATACAAGGGACAAGTGTTATCGCTGTGGGAACTTCTCTGCTCTGAGTACATCACAGAGGAGAAAAGAAAAGAACTGGTGAAAAAATACAAAGTAGAATCCCAACATATTGTGCAAGGACTCATTGAGACAATACTAAAGATCATTAGAGAAAAAGAAGAGGACAGAAGTGATGTCTGGTTCCAGGGAATCCGACAGCAAATTACAGCATCAGAATTGCTCAGTGCACAGATAATTACAGAGGAAACAATGGAAAAACTCCAGGAAGGAAAAGAGACGGCACAAAAAATAGCACAAATAGATAGTGTAAGGAGATACCTTGAGGGAACTGGAAGCATTGCCGGCGTGCTGGTGCCCTCCAAGGCTGAGCCTGGCAAGATGGAGAAGATGAGCATCTACCAGGCCATGTGGAAGGGCATCCTGAGGCAGGGCACGGCGCTGGTGCTGCTGGAGGCGCAGGCGGCCACCGGCTTCCTGGTCGACCCAGTCAAGAACCAGAAGCTCTCTGTGGACGAGGCTGTGTCCTCTGGGCTGGTGGGCAGTGAACTACAATACAAACTTCTCAGTGCCGAGAGAGCCGTGACGGGCTATACCCATCCCTACACAGGACAAAAGATGTCCCTGTTCCAGGCCATGAAGAAGGAGCTGATCGTCAGGGAGCACGGCATCCGCCTGCTCGAGGCCCAGATCGCCACCGGCGGCATCATCGACCCCGTGCACAGCCACCGCCTGCCCGTGGAGGTGGCCTACAAGCGTGGCTACTTTGACCAGGAGATGAGCCAGATCCTGTCCGACCCCGGCGACGACACCAAGGGCTTCTTCGACCCCAACACCCACGAGAACCTGACGTACCTGCAGCTGCTGCGGCGCTGCGTGCCTGACCCGGACACGGGGCTGCTCATGCTGCAGCTGATGGACAAGGGCTCCGTGCTCTACCAGCTGACCGAGGATGCCCGCAAAGCCCTGCAGGCCGCCCGCACCACCCTGGCGGTGGGGCTCTTCCAGGGCCAGAGCGTCAGCGTCTGGGAGCTCCTCTTCTCCCGCTACGTCCCTGACCACCGGCGCCAGGACCTCCTGCGCCAGTACAAGGCGGGGACGGTCACCATTGCAGAGATGATCGACCTCCTCACGGCCATCATCACCAGGGCTGAGGCCCAGGGCCACAGTGCCAACGTGGCCCCCAAGTCCGCAGAGAGAGAGGTTCTGCCAGAAGCCATCCAGAACGGCAGTGCCGCAAACTCCCAGAAGGAATTGGAACAGAAGCGGGAGCGAGAGCGGGAGCAGGAGCGACAGCAAGAGCAGGAGCTGGAGCGATCCCTCAAGTCTTACACCGTCGAGGTGTCGGCAGGCGGCTTCCACGGCAGGAAGGTGTCCCTGTGGGAGCTCCTCTTCTCCAAGTTCGTGTTGGAGGCAAAGCGTCGGGAGCTGCTGGGGCAGTTGCGGGCCGGGAGCCTGGCGCTGGCCGAGCTGGCCACGCTCCTCACCCTCCTCGTGGAGGAGGCGACGCAGCGCAGCAGCAGCGTGAAATTCACAGGCCTCAGGAGGCAGGTGAGCGCCTCGGACCTGCTGGACTCGGGCATCATCGACACGGACACGCTGGCCGACCTGGTGCAGGGCACCAAGACGGTGCAGGAGGTGACGCAAATGACCTCGGTCAAGCGCTACCTGGACGGCACGGGCGTCATCGCCGGCGTGCTGGTGCCCTCCAAGGCCGAGCCGGGCAAGATGGAGAAGATGAGCATCTACCAGGCCATGTGGAAGGGCATCCTGCGGCAGGGCACGGCGCTGGTGCTGCTGGAGGCGCAGGCGGCCACCGGCTTCCTGGTCGACCCAGTCAAGAACCAGAAGCTCTCTGTGGACGAGGCTGTGTCCTCTGGGCTGGTGGGCAGCGAGCTGCACGAGAAGCTGCTGTCGGCCGAGCGGGCCGTGACGGGCTACTCTGACCCCTATACGGGCGACAAAATCTCCCTGTTCCAGGCCATGAAGCAGGAGCTGATCGTCAGGGAGCACGGCATCCGCCTGCTCGAGGCCCAGATCGCCACCGGCGGCATCATCGACCCCGTGCACAGCCACCGCCTGCCCGTGGAGGTGGCCTACAAGCGTGGCTACTTTGACCAGGAGATGAGCCAGATCCTGTCCGACCCCGGCGACGACACCAAGGGCTTCTTCGACCCCAACACCCACGAGAACCTGACGTACCTGCAGCTGCTGCGGCGCTGCGTGCCTGACCCGGACACGGGGCTGCTCATGCTGCAGCTGATGGACAAGGGCTCCGTGCTCTACCAGCTGACCGAGGATGCCCGCAAAGCCCTGCAGGCCGCCCGCACCACCCTGGCGGTGGGGCTCTTCCAGGGCCAGAGCGTCAGCGTCTGGGAGCTCCTCTTCTCCCGCTACGTCCCTGACCACCGGCGCCAGGACCTCCTGCGCCAGTACAAGGCGGGGACGGTCACCATTGCAGAGATGATCGACCTCCTCACGGCCATCATCACCAGGGCTGAGGCCCAGGGCCACAGTGCCAACGTGGCCCCCAAGTCCGCAGAGAGAGAGGTTCTGCCAGAAGCCATCCAGAACGGCAGTGCCGCAAACTCCCAGAAGGAATTGGAACAGAAGCGGGAGCGAGAGCGGGAGCAGGAGCGACAGCAAGAGCAGGAGCTGGAGCGATCCCTCAAGTCTTTCACCGTCGAGGTGTCGGCAGGCGGCTTCCACGGCAGGAAGGTGTCCCTGTGGGAGCTCCTCTTCTCCAAGTTCGTGTTGGAGGCAAAGCGTCGGGAGCTGCTGGGGCAGTTGCGGGCCGGGAGCCTGGCGCTGGCCGAGCTGGCCACGCTCCTCACCCTCCTCGTGGAGGAGGCGACGCAGCGCAGCAGCAGCGTGAAATTCACAGGCCTCAGGAGGCAGGTGAGCGCCTCGGACCTGCTGGACTCGGGCATCATCGACACGGACACACTGGCCGACCTGGTGCAGGGCACCAAGACGGTGCAGGAGGTGACGCAAATGACCTCGGTCAAGCGCTACCTGGACGGCACGGGCGTCATCGCCGGCGTGCTGGTGCCCTCCAAGGCCGAGCCGGGCAAGATGGAGAAGATGAGCATCTACCAGGCCATGTGGAAGGGCATCCTGCGGCAGGGCACGGCGCTGGTGCTGCTGGAGGCGCAGGCGGCCACCGGCTTCCTGGTCGACCCAGTCAAGAACCAGAAGCTCTCTGTGGACGAGGCTGTGTCCTCTGGGCTGGTGGGCAGCGAGCTGCACGAGAAGCTGCTGTCGGCCGAGCGGGCCGTGACGGGCTACTCTGACCCCTATACGGGCGACAAAATCTCCCTGTTCCAGGCCATGAAGAAGGAGCTGATCGTCAGGGAGCACGGCATCCGCCTGCTCGAGGCCCAGATCGCCACCGGCGGCATCATCGACCCCGTGCACAGCCACCGCCTGCCCGTGGAGGTGGCCTACAAGCGTGGCTACTTTGACCAGGAGATGAGCCAGATCCTGTCCGACCCCGGCGACGACACCAAGGGCTTCTTCGACCCCAACACCCACGAGAACCTGACGTACCTGCAGCTGCTGCGGCGCTGCGTGCCTGACCCGGACACGGGGCTGCTCATGCTGCAGCTGATGGACAAGGGCTCCGTGCTCTACCAGCTGACCGAGGATGCCCGCAAAGCCCTGCAGGCCGCCCGCACCACCCTGGCGGTGGGGCTCTTCCAGGGCCAGAGCGTCAGCGTCTGGGAGCTCCTCTTCTCCCGCTACGTCCCTGACCACCGGCGCCAGGACCTCCTGCGCCAGTACAAGGCGGGGACGGTCACCATTGCAGAGATGATCGACCTCCTCACGGCCATCATCACCAGGGCTGAGGCCCAGGGCCACAGTGCCAACGTGGCCCCCAAGTCCGCAGAGAGAGAGGTTCTGCCAGAAGCCATCCAGAACGGCAGTGCCGCAAACTCCCAGAAGGAATTGGAACAGAAGCGGGAGCGAGAGCGGGAGCAGGAGCGACAGCAAGAGCAGGAGCTGGAGCGATCCCTCAAGTCTTACACCGTCGAGGTGTCGGCAGGCGGCTTCCACGGCAGGAAGGTGTCCCTGTGGGAGCTCCTCTTCTCCAAGTTCGTGTTGGAGGCAAAGCGCCGGGAGCTGCTGGGGCAGTTGCGGGCCGGGAGCCTGGCGCTGGCCGAGCTGGCCACGCTCCTCACCCTCCTCGTGGAGGAGGCGACGCAGCGCAGCAGCAGCGTGAAATTCACAGGCCTCAGGAGGCAGGTGAGCGCCTCGGACCTGCTGGACTCGGGCATCATCGACACGGACACGCTGGCCGACCTGGTGCAGGGCACCAAGACGGTGCAGGAGGTGACGCAAATGACCTCGGTCAAGCGCTACCTGGACGGCACGGGCGTCATCGCCGGCGTGCTGGTGCCCTCCAAGGCCGAGCCGGGCAAGATGGAGAAGATGAGCATCTACCAGGCCATGTGGAAGGGCATCCTGCGGCAGGGCACGGCGCTGGTGCTGCTGGAGGCGCAGGCGGCCACCGGCTTCCTGGTCGACCCAGTCAAGAACCAGAAGCTCTCTGTGGACGAGGCTGTGTCCTCTGGGCTGGTGGGCAGCGAGCTGCACGAGAAGCTGCTGTCGGCCGAGCGGGCCGTGACGGGCTACTCTGACCCCTATACGGGCGACAAAATCTCCCTGTTCCAGGCCATGAAGAAGGAGCTGATCGTCAGGGAGCACGGCATCCGCCTGCTCGAGGCCCAGATCGCCACCGGCGGCATCATCGACCCCGTGCACAGCCACCGCCTGCCCGTGGAGGTGGCCTACAAGCGTGGCTACTTTGACCAGGAGATGAGCCAGATCCTGTCCGACCCCGGCGACGACACCAAGGGCTTCTTCGACCCCAACACCCACGAGAACCTGACGTACCTGCAGCTGCTGCGGCGCTGCGTGCCTGACCCGGACACGGGGCTGCTCATGCTGCAGCTGATGGACAAGGGCTCCGTGCTCTACCAGCTGACCGAGGATGCCCGCAAAGCCCTGCAGGCCGCCCGCACCACCCTGGCGGTGGGGCTCTTCCAGGGCCAGAGCGTCAGCGTCTGGGAGCTCCTCTTCTCCCGCTACGTCCCTGACCACCGGCGCCAGGACCTCCTGCGCCAGTACAAGGCGGGGACGGTCACCATTGCAGAGATGATCGACCTCCTCACGGCCATCATCACCAGGGCTGAGGCCCAGGGCCACAGTGCCAACGTGGCCCCCAAGTCCGCAGAGAGAGAGGTTCTGCCAGAAGCCATCCAGAACGGCAGTGCCGCAAACTCCCAGAAGGAATTGGAACAGAAGCGGGAGCGAGAGCGGGAGCAGGAGCGACAGCAAGAGCAGGAGCTGGAGCGATCCCTCAAGTCTTTCACCGTCGAGGTGTCGGCAGGCGGCTTCCACGGCAGGAAGGTGTCCCTGTGGGAGCTCCTCTTCTCCAAGTTCGTGTTGGAGGCAAAGCGTCGGGAGCTGCTGGGGCAGTTGCGGGCCGGGAGCCTGGCGCTGGCCGAGCTGGCCACGCTCCTCACCCTCCTCGTGGAGGAGGCGACGCAGCGCAGCAGCAGCGTGAAATTCACAGGCCTCAGGAGGCAGGTGAGCGCCTCGGACCTGCTGGACTCGGGCATCATCGACACGGACACACTGGCCGACCTGGTGCAGGGCACCAAGACGGTGCAGGAGGTGACGCAAATGACCTCGGTCAAGCGCTACCTGGACGGCACGGGCGTCATCGCCGGCGTGCTGGTGCCCTCCAAGGCCGAGCCGGGCAAGATGGAGAAGATGAGCATCTACCAGGCCATGTGGAAGGGCATCCTGCGGCAGGGCACGGCGCTGGTGCTGCTGGAGGCGCAGGCGGCCACCGGCTTCCTGGTCGACCCAGTCAAGAACCAGAAGCTCTCTGTGGACGAGGCTGTGTCCTCTGGGCTGGTGGGCAGCGAGCTGCACGAGAAGCTGCTGTCGGCCGAGCGGGCCGTGACGGGCTACTCTGACCCCTATACGGGCGACAAAATCTCCCTGTTCCAGGCCATGAAGAAGGAGCTGATCGTCAGGGAGCACGGCATCCGCCTGCTCGAGGCCCAGATCGCCACCGGCGGCATCATCGACCCCGTGCACAGCCACCGCCTGCCCGTGGAGGTGGCCTACAAGCGTGGCTACTTTGACCAGGAGATGAGCCAGATCCTGTCCGACCCCGGCGACGACACCAAGGGCTTCTTCGACCCCAACACCCACGAGAACCTGACGTACCTGCAGCTGCTGCGGCGCTGCGTGCCTGACCCGGACACGGGCCTTTATTTCCTTAATATTTTTAGAAAATAATTGTAAAACTTTTTTAGTTTTTTCCTTGTTTTTGCCTTGCACAAGAATGTTGCTTTTGTGAATAATTCTTTTGCTACTGGTCTTTGTCTTTCTTTTTCAAAGTGTTTTTTTACCTTCTATGATCTCAGTGAGGGAATTTCCTCCGTGATCTGTTTCTTTTACCACCAGCCATCTACATCAGGTGCTGCTTTGAAGTGCCTCCCTCGAGCAGTGTTGTTGCAGTGCATTGTGCCTTTTCCTTTGCTCGCCTTTCAGGAACAGAGGAGCCAGTCTGGGTTATCTCAGGTCATTTTGGTGAAGTGTGTCATCCTCATTTTCCTCACACAAGTTTAAGTGCATATCTTTGTTCCGTATGGGTGGTGCTGTGAGTGGTATTTTTATTCTCTTCCTCTGTTTTCTTGCATATGCCAGCTATTTTCCCCAGAAGCTTTGCAGGACAATATTTGGGTTGCAGGTTTTCAAGCCTGAGTTTTGCCTGGAGAGCAGATTTCCACATGGGCAGGATGCCAGGCTTGCGTTGGGTGTCACTGGTGTGGGACACATCATCTCTGTTTCCTCTCCATGCCTCAGCCTGCCCTGCTTTTCTGGGGGTGTCTGGAGTACAAACAGCCTCAGTCCAGAGCGGTTTGGTCTCTTGCTGTGCTTTCCTTCCCTCCATGAAGCCTCTGTGGGGATGGATCCTCACAGGAGCTGAGAGTGTACGTGGCTGTGCTGTGCTTCCAGTCTGTCCACCCACAGTGGAGCCTCCATTCCCTCCTGCTCCTTCTGTCCTCCCGTGTCCTGAGCTGACTCAGCCCACATTCCGTGCTCCAGGAGAGGAACAGCCCCGAGCCACTCTTCCATGGAGTTCAGGGATGAATAATTCTATTGCTGTTTAATAGAAGGAAACTTACCCTCCTTAAATGTGCTGCCTTGGGCTGTTTGCCTTAATTAACGGTAATGTCCTAGAAAATTGACTTTTGGCCAGAGCTTGTACAGCTGATACCTGGGAACAAGTGTAGAGGAGCTGTGGGACTCCTCACTGTAACCTGCTGTGGAGCCCGAAGAATTGCACAGGCTCAGAAAGTGATGGGACAAATTAATGGGAGAGAAGTCACAGAATCATGGAATTGTTTGGGTGGGAAGGGACCTTCTCGTCCCACACCCTGCCATGGGCAGGGACACCTTCCACTATCCAAGATAGCTACAAGCTCCATCCAACCTGGGGATGGCTTCCAGGGATGGGGCAGCCACAGCTTCTCTGGGCAACCTCTGCCAGGGCCTCCCCACCCTCACAGGGAAGAATTCCTTCCAACATCCCATCTAAACCTACTTTCTTCCAATTTGAAGCCATCCCCCCTTGTCCTGTCACTCCAGGCCTTTGTCCCAGGTCCCTCTCCAGCTCTCTTACAGCCTCCTTTAGTTACTGAAAAGCCACAACAATGTCTCCCAGGAGTCTTCTCATCCTGGAAACTCAATTCTCCTTTCCATGGAGGTGAGCAGGAGCAGCCGGTGTCGGGTCACTGGGCTGTGTCTGTGCTGCTGCTGTGACATCCGACTGTGTCGGTGCCAGCGCGGTGTCCCTGTGGCTGCTGCACTGTGCCATGATTTGGGACACTCCCAAGGACAGGGCACAAGCCACCTTGGGCTCTGGCAGCGCCCAGACCTGGGCCGGGGACCGGCAGGTGCTGAGCTGAGGCCTCCAGGATATTAAACACTGAGCCTGTGGACCTTGTCCTCCGTGCCACACTCCCTCCTCCCCTGCCTCCCTCCCCACCTTCCTTCCCAGTCCTTACAGCCATGGAATCATTTGGGCTGGGAAAGCCCTGTGAGACCATGGAATCCAACTGCTCCCCCAGTACAACCAAGGCCACTTCTAACCCAGGTCCCCACGTGTCAAATCCACACGTTTATTGAACACTTCTAGGGATGGGAACTCCACCACTGCCCAGGGCAGCTGTGCCAGGCCTGCACAGCCCTTTCCAGGAGGAATTTTCCCAATATCCCTCCTGAACCTCCCCTGGCACAGCTTGAGGCCATTTCCTCTTGTCCTGTCCCCTGTGCCCTGGGAGCGGAGCCCGACCCCCACCTGGCTGCACCCTCCTGTCAGGGAGTTGTGGACAGTGAGAAGGTCTCCCCTGAGCTTCCTTCTCTCCAGGCTGAGCTCCCCGAACTCCCTCAGCCTCTCCTGGGGCTCCAGACCCTTTCCCAGCTCCATTCCCATCTCTGGACACACAGGCAGCACCAGGGCTGGGGAGATGAGAGACTAGAGCATCTCTGAGGGATGGGCTGAGGGAGCTGGGCCTGGTCAGCCCTGAGAAGAGACAACTGAGAGGGGACCTGTGTAATGAAGGGAGGTGTCAAACCAGGCTCTGCTCCATGGTGCCAACCACAGGACAGGAGGCAATGGGCAGGAACTGATGCCCAGCAAGTTCCACCTGAGCATGAGGAAGAACTTTTTTCCTGTGCAGTGACCGAGCACTGGAACAGAGACCAGAGCGGGTGTGGAGTCTCCCTCACCAGAGACATTCCAGAGCCATCTGGACACACTCCTGTGCCATGTGGTCTGTGATGACCCTTCCTGAGGACCCCCACTATGGGTCCTTCCAGCCTGACCCATCCTGGTATTCTGTGAGTCTGGGATTTTGTAACCCCACCGTACCCAATCCAACCCACAGCCCCACTGTGCCCGGGGCACATTTGAGGATCAGCCGCTGAGAAAACTGAAAGTGGAAAACACAAGAACCAAAGGCCCTGCTGAGGCACAGGTAGAGACTCACCTCTCCCCCTCCATCCCTCCCTCGCTGCAGCCCAAAGCCGACCTGCTGGGGAAGCCCTGGGTTCCTTTTGGTGGCGGTGCAATTGGAATACCTCGTGTTCCAGCTCTCTGCAGCACAGCAATCCTCCTGGATTCTTGGGTATTGGGAAGATTCCTCCCTGGGAGAGTGGGGAGGCCCTGGCAGAGGTTGCCCAGAGAAGCGGCAGCTGCCCCATTGCTGGAAGTGTCCAAGGCCAGGTTGGATGGAGCTTGGAGCAACCTGGTCTAGCAGAAGGTGTCCCTGCCCATGGCACTGGATGATCTTTAAATTCCCTTCCCAAACCGTCCTGTTTGTCCATGACTCCTGAGCTCCTGGCAGAGGCACATCTGCCTTTGCTCTCTGGACACATTTGGGAGTGCTTGGCCAAGCACCACGAGCTGCCACAATTGGCACAGGTCTTCAGGTCCCCAGAGACCACTGCCCACATCTGGTCTGGCCACAGTGGCCATGTGTGTGGTGGCACTGTCCTCCTGAAGGTGTTGGTGGCCAGGTGCCCCGTGAGCTGAGCCAGGGGTAGAAGGCTCAGCTGGGGGAGTGCAGGCTCAGCCACCCCAGGCAGAGCAGCCACTTTTATCCAGTGACGATCTCTGGGGCAATGTTTCCCCTGTCTGCTCTCAGCAGGACGTTCTACCAGCACCAATCACCTGTGTCTTGGGGTGACTTTATGATGTTGTATCCCATATCGCTGCCCTATGCCCAGAAATTAATTCTGTGTCTTTCTATGCCTTTAAACTGAGCCTGAGAGGAGAGAGAGAAAAGTGTACTTTTTCAAAGCAGTTTGCAGTTTGTTTTCATGTTCCAAGGACACAGAGATAAAACCTGTCTGCTTCTGCAGCAGCGGGAGCGGGAGGAAGCAGCTTTCCAGCCAGTTTTTGGCTTTCTTTTTCTCCAGAGAGAGACGGAGAGTTGAACTTTTGTTTTTCTGGGACTTCGTTTTTTCCTTTTTTTTTTGTCTGCTGGATGGTTTCAACATCAGGATACATTGGGAGGAATTTCCACTGAGGCTTTGGCCCTGGAGGTGGGGCCACCACCCCATCCCAGCTCCAAGGATGGGGAGAGAGAGACTACGGAAGGACTCTGAAATTTTCCCAGGTTTTCTCTCTACAGTGAGAGGTATTTATTTAGCAATAGTATCTTTTTCCTGTGTGTTTGTTAAATAAATACTTTTATCTCTTTCACTTTCCTTTGAGGAAAATTCTTTTTTTCCCTGAACCTGGTGGGGGGAGGGATGGTTGTAACCTGCCTTCTCTCAGAGGATATATTTCCAAATTTGCCCAAACTGGCACAACCTGTCACCTGCGTCCTGGGAGAGGGGGATGGCACAGATGGCTGACCCTCAGAGAAGGGCAGTGGAGCTGCATCTTTGGCCAGCTGGGCAGAAGGGCAAAGCCCACCAGCTCCAGTTAGATCTGCACGTCCTCCAGTGCCCAAGGTGAGCTCCAGAGATGCCCCCACAGCCTCAGCTGTGGGGGGCTCGGGGGCTTGGGGTCCCCATGGAGCAGGCACTGAATGAGCAGAGCTCTGTCCATACCTGTGCCCTGTCCCAATGTGCCTCAGGGGAAAACAGGAGTGTGGCTGGGGGCAACCTGGGCCAGATCTTAAGCATGTTCCTTCCCCTCGCTGTGCTCCAGAGCTGCTGAGGGAAACTTGGCTGCCAGGAAGCCAAAAAATAAGCAAGTTCCTTGGGAAGGGTGAGGGAAGCATTTGCAGCCATGGTGCACCACTGGCACCACCCCCGTGACCCGACACCATCCCTGCAGCTCTGGCACCACCCCAGCACGCCCAGATTATCTCCCTCCCGGATCCTGCCACAGGCCAGGTGCCCTGAACCCCAGGAAAATCCTGGCCGATCCCTTTTTCCCAGGAATCATGAGTCGGGGAAGAGGATACTTGATAGTCCGTTTCCCACAGAGATCAGAGTTGTGCAATCTCTCCCAGCCAGAATAAAGAGCATTTTTGTCTGTGCCCGTGTCTGCCTGTGCCCGTCCCCTGGGCGCGGGGCTGTTTTGAAAGGGAACATTTTTGTTATTCTTTCCTCCGGAGGCGCCGGCGCTGAGAACAGGCGGGGCAGGGGTGGGGGCCAGCGGCACCTGCAGGGGACGGCAACACCGCCGAGGGTCCAGCCCTGCCGAGGGTCCAGCCCTGCCAAGGGGACGTTCCCCCTCGGGCCCAGCTCTGCCCGCTCACGCAGCTCGGCGGGTCCCGAGTCACTCCGCACCTGCCCGGAGCTCGCTCCCGGCGCACGGCCGGCTCCACGCCCTGGGAATGCCGGCGCACGAGCTCCCCGCCGTGGGTCGGGCCAGGCAGAGGGGCACCGGGTGCTGCCGGATTTCTCTGGTTACCGGTGTCCCCTGTGTGACAGACAGAACTCTTTCAGACAAACTGGTTGAGCCCTGCGCTCCTCGTGGTTCCCTGGGATTGATGCCTTAAACCGGCTGATTTCTGGCCAGGTAAGGCAAAACGCCGGTCAGAAGCAGATCCTCTGATAAGGATTCCTTCTGATAAGACACCGCTGACTCGGCTACGGCAGCACGAGGAGCAGGGCCAAACAGCATCATGGCATTAGAAGGGACCAGAAACCATCAGAGACCCCCAAAGACCCCCGAAGCACCCCCCGACTCATTTCGGAGGCTTCCTCCAGAGGACAGCACGATTCACAGTGTTGCATCCAGTAGTGTAAAATTGCCCTCCAGGGGAAACACCTGGACACCCCCACCTAAAGCTGAATGTAAATTAACCCACTGGATTCCTGTTTTGTGGGCCCCCACCCCTGATGGATGGAGACTGTGACCATCAGTCCGACCACGGCCACCGAAATTGCAATGGTCAAGTCTCCTCACTGGGTGATGGGTGGTGGGTGATACCTTTCCTCTCCATTATCTACTGTCCCTCCCTTCCTTCCTTCCTTCCTTCCTTCCTTCCTTCCTTCCGAATTCCGAATTCCGAATTCCTTCCTTCCGAATTCCTTCCTTCCTTCCGAATTCCTTCCGAATTCCTTCCTTCCTTCCTTCCGAATTCCTTCCTTCCTTCCTTCCTTCCTTCCTTCCTTCCTTCCTTCCTTCCTTCCTTCCTTCCTTCCTTCCTTCCTTCCTTCCTTCCTTCCTTCCTTCCTTCCTTCCTTCCTTCCTTCCGAATTCCTTCCTTCCTTCCGAATTCCTTCCTTCCGAATTCCTTCCTTCCGAATTCCTTCCTTCCTTCCGAATTCCTTCCTTCCGAATTCCTTCCTTCCTTCCGAATTCCTTCCTTCCGAATTCCTTCCTTCCTTCCTTCCTTCCTTCCGAATTCCTTCCTTCCTTCCGAATTCCTTCCTTCCTTCTCCTTATATACATTCCTAAGCAATATACTTCTAAATTTTTATAGGTGATAACCGAAACAGCCACATCCTTCCTTTCCACTGAAAGGAATTAAAGCAATCACATTGTTTCAAAATAACCCTGGTCATGTATACACGGGTCATTCAGTGTCGTTTCACTCTGATACACCCCGAGGGGTGGATTAATAAGAACCCTGCCGTGCTCTGCCTGTGCACAGATGTTTCCTAGGGCTGTCCAAGTGCAGGGGCTGCCATCCCCACGTCCAGCATAGGCTCTGTGCATCACCCTCCACAGGAAAACGCCCTCAGCAGCCACAGGTCCAGAGGTTCAGGGACCAATGCTCCCGGGACCAGCTGGAAGGGAGCCGGGAGCAGCGTCAGCACCTGAGCTCTGGCACCGGAGGTTTCCCAAATCAATCACTGAAGGAAAACCCTCCCCGAACACCCCAGTGCTGAAACATCCTTGGGAAAGGCATTTCCCAGCCCTCTGATGTGGTTTGTGGCTGCTTCAGCCAAGACTCCCACACCTTCCGGCAGGTGAGGCTGCGGGGCTGTGGATGCCCGAGCCCAGGTGTGTCCCGGGAAGCTGCAGGACCAGCTGGTGAGTCAGCGAGCGCAGGGGCATCCCCGGGGTCTGTGCCCCTCTCTGTGCCCCAGGGAGCTGCGGAGGCAGCGCACAAATGTTTCAGGGGCTCCCCCAGACCTGCACTCACCTGGTGTTACTTTTCAGCATAAAAACATCAGCCCTTTCTAACACCTGACATCTTCGAGGCCACACGGGCACAGCGGCGAGGCAGCACTGGCAATCCAGTGCCACTGATTCATGGAATCACACCCGAGCCCAACTGTTCCCCCAGCACTGCCAAGGCCACCACTGTCCCATGTCCTGAAGTGCCACATTCACACAGCTGTTAAATCCCCCCAGGGGTGGGAACTCTACCACTGCCCTGGGCATCCATGCCAGGGCTGGACAGCCCTTTACTGGAAAGATATTTTCCCAATATCCCAAAAGAACAATAATAATAATAATTTTTAAAAAGTATGTGTTATATATATTAATAATTCCCAATAACCTGAGGTCATTTCCTTCCATCCTGTCCCTCGTTCCCAGGGAACAGAGCCCAGTCCCCACCTGGCTGAACCCTCCTATCAGGGAGTTGCTGAGAGCAAGAAGGTCCCTCCTGATGTGACATGAACTGTCCCCAGATGTGATACTGTCCCCTCCCTGCCTCCTGCTGCGCACAGGACGTGCGGTCACTCAGGGACCTGTGGTGCCACCTTGCACAGAGGCACAGGGCCCTGGCAGGTGCCAGAGCACGTGCCAGGGGGGTATCAGGCAGCTCAGCTCTGGCTGCTCATGGGGCAGCTCTGGGAAGCTCCAGGATGTCCCTACAGATGGTCCAGCTCCCAGGGAAGGGGAGAGCTGGGGCCTCTGCAGGTCTACTAACTCCCCACGCCTGAAGCAAAGTGGTAAGCCAACGTTCTCCCCAGTCAACCCAGCACAGTCTATTTGTGTTCGCACAAGTGTCCCGCTCCTGGCACTTCAAGGAAAGTGACACGTGGAATCACTGTGTTCAAAACCCAAACAGCAGCTGCTGCCCCAGTCACAAACCTCTGACCACGTTCACAGCGCAGGAGGCCCAGCGCCAGCCCCAGTGACACATCAGCTGCTTCCAGAGGGAGAAGATAAAACAGGCAAAGCCATGCATTGCTTGAAGGGACAGCGGCTCCCAGGATCCCTGCAGGTCTCCGCCGGTGCAGCTGAAACCCACAGTGCAGCACTGCGGGGATCCACATCATCCACCCACCGACGGGTCTGCACAGCCTGGCTGGCACTCCTGGACAGTCTCCTCTGCAGGAAGTCTCCAGGACTTGGCACAGACTGGGAGCAGCCTAAGGAACAGCTTGCCTGTGGGGTGGACAGCTTATAGCCCATCCTCCCCATGCAGCTCTTTCCAAAAGCTCGGGATTAATCCCTCAGTCCTCAGGGAGAGCCTGGTTGGCTCTCCACCGGAGAGGGGATGACCTGGGAGGGGCACGAGGAGAGGCACCGGCATTTCCACATGACCCAGCTCTGTCAAAGGCACCTGTGAGGTGCCTGTGAGGGAGGTGGGGCTGCTCCGAGCCCGGAGGAGGTGACGCTCAGACCAACTCGCTGTGGATGATGTTTGTCATCGGTGACACCGGCTGCCCCGGGCAGCCAAGGGACAGCAGGTCCGTGTGGCTGCTGTCTGCTCTGTGGGCACATCCCACATATGCAAGTGGTCAGAGGAGTCATGCCCTGGATTCTGGAGAGTGTCCCAGAGTGCTCTCCACAGCTGTAACGGGACCAGGGCTCCGGTGCCGTGGGACACGTCCACTGCGGGGACATAAAGCACAGCCTGTCTGTCAGCGGCAAAGAAACCTCCGAGGGAAGCTGCCAAATGCTGGCACTTCAGGGGCATCTAAACGAGCTGTGCCAGCTCCATAGAGTGCTCTAGAGCCACTGGCACACTTTGGAGGAGTGTCCTGCATGGCCATGGCTGTGGCCAAGGAACAGTGGGGAGGACCAACATGGGGTAACTTGGTGCTGCCACACTCAATGGGCCAGGTCTGTGCATGGAGCCTGGGCTGAACTGAGCGGAGCTGAGCAAACAGAGAGGTGGGATCCTACTGCCTGAGAAGGCCAGGTGACCCTGCACCCCTCGCACTCTCTCCTGCCAAGGACGCAGCCCAGGAGGAAGCGTTGCTGCAGCCCGCCTGGAATGGCTGAACCTATGGTGAAACAACAAAATCACCGTGGAATCACAGATGGGTTTGGGTTGAAGTATCCCTAAAGCTCATGCAGTCCCAAACCCCTGCCATGGGCAGGGACACCTTCCACTACCCAAGGTTGCTCCAAGGCCCATCCAACCTGGCCTGGAACACTTCCAGGGATGGGGCAGCTTCTCTCGGCAACCTGCGCCAGGGCCTCACCACCCTCACAGGGAAGAACTTCTTCCTCTAAATAAATCCCTCCTTTTTCAATTAAAAACTGCCCCCCCCCCCCTTGTCCTGTCACTCTCTGCCCGTGGTAAGAGAAATGCAATTAACGAAGTTCCAGTTACGCCGCAATTACCAAGTGCAGCATCAGGCAGGCTGAGAGCACATGTCAGGCAGGGAAGGGCTTCGGAGCAGGGAGCGAAGACACCAGGACCGGATCCTGTACCCACCTCTCCTCCGAGGACAGGGGACCTCCTGCCCAGGTGTGTTCCCTGGAGCCAAACCCCCGCGGTGAGTCAGAGGGAAAAGCTCTCTGTGTGCTGATCAGCCAGTCTGGCGAGCGCCTACGCGAGCAGGAATGTGCTCCTGGAGCAGGACATCCAGGAAAGGCAGGGCCGGGGCCGGCAGCCCCTCCTGCACGCGGGGCACCGAGCCACGGCCACGCGGGGCAGTCACACACCCGGCTGTGGGCAGCTGTCCGTGCTGCCTCGCCCACGCCTGGCACACGCACTGTCACAGGTGTCCCCACTCACGGGGAGTCACCCACGCCTTGCACACGCACTGTCACACGCGTCCCCACTCACGGGGAGTCACCCACGCCTTGCACACGCACTGTCACACGTGTCCCCACTCACGGGGAGTCACCCACGCCTTGCACATGCACTGTCACAGGTGTCCCCACTCACAGGGAGTCACCCACGCCTTGCACACGCACTGTCACACGCGTCCCCACTCACAGGGAGTCACCCACGCCTTGCACACGCACTGTCACAGGTGTCCCCACTCACGGGGAGTCACCCACGCCTTGCACACGCACTGTCACACGTGTCCCCACTCACGGGAAGTCACCCACGCCTTGCACACGCACTGTCACACGTGTCCCCACTCACGGGGAGTCACCCACGCCTTGCACACGCACTGTCACACGTGTCCCCACTCACGGGGAGTCACCCACGCCTTGCACATGCACTGTCACACGTGTCCCCACTCACAGTCACCCACGCCTTGCACACGCACTGTCACACGTGTCCCCACTCACGGGGAGCCACCCACGCCTTGCACACGCACTGTCACACATGTCTGCACTCAAAGGGAGTCACCCACACTTTACACGCACTGTCACACGTGTCCCCACTCACGGGGAGTCACTCACACTTTGCACACGCACTGTCACACGTCCCACTCACGGGAAGTCACCTGCACACAGAGTCACACCAGAGCCCACACAGTCACACACACACCGAGGCACACACACCTGTGCAGGTTGACAGGAGCACAGACACTGTCACGAGTGTTCCCATGCACATCCGTGGCCAGCACTGTCCCTTCTCTGTCAGCCCAGGCATGGCTACAGGGACAGGCTTGGTCTCTGTCCCGGCCGGGGTGCAGGGACAGCTGCAGGATGCTGGCTGCAGCTCCCAACCAGCCAAGGGACTCAGCCGGGGCAAAGGCAGATCCAACAAGCCCAGATCCGTGGAGACCCCCGTGGCAGCTGGGACCAAGGGCAGGGCTGTCCACAAGCAGCTGTGCTGTCAGAAAAAAGTGGTGGCTGAGTCCAGAAGCCTCCTGGAAAGAGACGTGTCCCACGTTTTGCAGCGGGACTGCTCCCCGTGCCCCAGCCCCTGCCACCTCAGGGGTCCTGGGCTGTGGCTCCGTGGTCAGTGCAGGTCCGTATCCCAGGTATGCTCCGGTGTGTCAGCACAGGGCAGGGCCTCCCTGCCGTCCCCAGGGGCGGGGGAGGGAAGGATTTAAATTGGGCACTTGCCTCCTCTGCTCACCTGGCTGGCAGTCGGCGGGAGGAGGAGGAGGACCAGGACCAGGACCGGAGCCTGCCGGCGATCCAGCCGCTCTGGATACACGTCCAGGAGGTAGGACAGAGCCCACCTGGGGGTCACCGAGGCCACCACAGGGGGCCTGCACGGGAAGAGGGGACCTCACCTCTATCCCAAACTCCAGCGCGGAGAGGAGGTGGCTGCTGAAACTCTGGGGATGGGTGAGCAGGAGATCTCCAGGCAGAACTTGGTCCTTTCTGGGAAGGGACAAAGTGACCGAGTGGCACCAGGGCTGACTGGAACTGCTGCCCTGCGTGATGTGTTTTGTGTCGCCAATGCTTCAGCTGAACTGGGATGCGGGAGGGAAACAGCCGGAGGCCGTGGCTGGAGCAGTGGGGTCGGCCCGGAGCCCGGCGAGGAGGCTGCGAGCGAGTGCTGGGCTGGGCTGGGGGCACTGGTGTGATTCCCCTCCCCGGGGCGCGGGCAGGGCTGGGGACCCCCGCGCTGTGGGGCCACCCTGGCTCGCTCCGGCTGGAAAACCGCTTCCACTGGAGCCTCCTGGGCTGGGCTGCTGCGACAGCTTGCAGAGCCAGCCAGCCCCTGCCCCGGGAGCTGCGTGTGCAGCCCAGCCCCGGCATCAGGAGGCTGATTAGAGACCAGCTAATGACAGGCTGCAGTTGGGAAATGACTTTGCCGTGCAGGGTGTTCACACGACATCCGTGTCCTACAAAGGTGTCGCTGGCTCCAGGGTGTGACACCGCACTCCGGGACCCAGTGCCACCCCAGCAGGCAGCACAACCAGCCCATCGCCTCCCAGCTGCATCCTCGGAGTCGGGCAGGGAGGGAGAGAAGCGGCTGCCAGGGGCTGGAGGCACAAGGTGGGACAGAGCCACGGGCAGGGTCCCCGGAGAGCAAGGGCTGGGCTGGGACTGCTGGGATAAATCTCTCCCCAATCGTGATGCATCTGCCCCAGCATCAATCCAATATTTAAATGTATCAAAAGCAATGACTCAGAGACTTTCCAATCAGTTAGGTAAACATCAGAGACTTAATCTCTGACCTTGATAATGAGTTAAACGTGTCATTAATGTCACTCACCACAGTTTACGGGACATGGGTGTTCCCAAAGAAATCCTTTGGGTTTCGATTCTGCTGTTTTTACAAGACTGTGGCCTCATCACTGCACAGTGTTGGAGATGCTGAAAGTTTGTTTACAGGGCTTCCCAAGGGGACCAAGTGACAACATGTGAGACATCCCGTGAGTGGGTGGCATCCCTGCCCATGGCAGGGGGTGGAACGAGATGAGTTTTGAGTTCTCTTCCCACCCCAGCTATCTTGGGATCCCATGATGCGTCTGTGATTGCTGCATTAAATCATACAGAGCCCAGTTTTGCAGGACAGGAGGATGATAGGATGGGGTTTGGGGTCTCTGCCCACCTGGTGGCCTTAGAACAAGCAGAGACCCGGAGAACCCAGAGACCCACCCCAGCTGCAGCAGCGGCACAGCCAGAGGGAAAGTTTCTCTCAGCTCAGACCAGCTGCTGCCTGTGGATCTGAACAGCCACTCATCCATTCCTAAGACTGTTCCTGTGTCCTGTGGACTGCCAGGGTGGTGTGGGATCCCACAGCACCCAGGAAGATCCCCACGGAGAGCCGTGTGCTGGGCTGTGCCTGTCACCCTGTGTCCTACCATGCTCACAGCCAGCCCGTGACCAGCACAGGGCCAGCCAGGGCGACAGTCTCGGAGGACAGAAAATTACTGTCAGCACCAGCCAGCACCTCTCTGAGGCTGTGGCATTGTGTCAGGAAGCCACTGCTGTCTCTTGGCATGACCTGAGCTTGGGAAGAGACCACCAGCCAAATCTGCCTGCCCCAGGGCAGCTCCAGGGAGCAGGGAGGGAGCAGTGGGGTACGCAGTGCTCCTGCCTCGTGCTAGCACCCAGTGGCATCAGCCCAAAAGTAAGTGGTGGTTGTGTCACCCAGGAAAGAAGAGAGAAGTGGTTGAGGCCAGAGGTTTGAGGCAGCGTCGGGCTCTGAGAGAGCAGGTGGGTCCTCGGGGGGCTGGAGGGAGGCCAAGGTGTCCATGCTGCTGAGATTATGCTTCTTTGCATGGCACGTGTCTGTCACGAACCTGTGGTGTGTCCCCAGAGCTCTCTGCCCACCCCAGATGCACTCTGGCCCTAGGATTGCTCTGAGGGAGCAGCAAAGCCCCAGATGCCACTCCTCGCTTCTCCCTGGGCTCCTGCGGCCACCTCCAGGGAGAGGTTTCCTCCACACCCACTGTGAAAACCACACACGGACTTGTGTCTTACCACAGGCTCTGTTTGTTTCTCCCTCCTCAGACACACTTGGTGCCCCACAGGAGCAGGATTCTTCCCCAGAGATGATGCAGAAGATGAGTGGATGCTCCCAGAGCAACAAGTCAAGCAGCACAGGGAGTAACCTGGTTGCAGGTGAACACAAAGAGATGGGTGGGAGTGGGAGTAACTTCATCGCTGGAGTCTTCATCCAGGCCAAGCACAAGAAGCTGAGTATCTACGAAGCCATGATGAGGGGGCTGCTGACCCCGGGCACGGCGCTGGTGCTGCTGGAGGCACAGGCAGCGTCTGGACTGCTCACAGACCCCGTGAGGAACGAGCAGCTCTCGGTGAAAGAGGCGCTGGCTCAGGGACTCATCAGTCGGGACTTCTACGAGAAGCTGCTCTCAGCGGAGGGAGCCGTGACAGGGTACACAGAGCCCTACACTGGACACAGGATCTCCCTGTTTCAGGCCATGAAGAAGGAATTCATCGTCAGGGAACACGCGATCCGCCTGCTCCAGGCCCAGATCGCCACCGGTGGCATCATCGACCCTGTGCACAGCCACCGCCTGCCCGTGGAGGTGGCCTACAAGCGTGGCTACTTTGACCAGGAGATGAGCCAGTTCCTCTCTGACCCCGAGAATCAAACAAGAACTTGCTTCGACCCCAACACCCACGAGAACCTGACGTACCTGCAGCTGCTGCGGCGCTGCGTGCCTGACCCGGACACGGGGCTGCTCATGCTGCAGCTGATGGACAAGGGCTCCGTGCTCTACCAGCTGACCGAGGATGCCCGCAAAGCCCTGCAGGCCACCCGCACCACCCTGGCGGTGGGGCTCTTCCAGGGCCAGAGCGTCAGCGTCTGGGAGCTCCTCTTCTCCCGCTACATCCCTGACCACCAGAGAGAGGAGCTGCTGAGGAAATACAAGGCGGGGACAATGACCATCCTGCAGATGATGACCGTCCTCACTGCCACCATCACGGGGGCAGAAAGGGAAAATGGGGCTCTGGGCTCATGCACAGCCAAACCCAATAACAAGGTGAGGGCGTCACCCCCGGCTCAGGACACGCAGTCCCAGGAGCAACAGTTGAGAAAGTCCTTGAAGTCCGCAACCATCCGTGTCACTGCTGGGGAGTTCCGGGGGCAAAACATTTCTGTGCTGGACCTGCTCTTTTCCAAATACGTCCCTCAGGGGAAGCGGCAGGAGCTGCTGGAGCTGTATAGGGCAGGGATACTGACCACGGAGCAGGTGGCCACTGTGGTCACCACCATCGTGAACCGAACAGAAGCTGCGAACGCCAAGCTCGTGGCAAATGCCAGGAGCCCACACAGGGCAGTGGCAGTGGCAGGGGAGGATGAAGACGATTGTTCAGCACACCTGGATGACTCCTTGAAGTCCACCACCATCAGTGTGCCGGCTGGGGAGCTGCAGGGAAAGCAGGTCTCACTGTGGGACCTGCTCTTCTCCCACCACATCCCCGAGGAGAAGAGGCAGGAGCTGCTGGAGCTGTACCATGAAAGGTTATTAAGTCTGGAGCAGATGACAACTGTTGTCACCACTCTCATTAAGAAAAAAGAATCTACAGGCAGGAAATTCCGAATTACAGTCAAGAGTTCCAACCAGGACACTCTGACAGCAGCAGGAGAGGAGGGGGATGATCCCCCCAAAGAGGAACCGTGGGAAACAGCCTTAAAAACCACAGTGGTTGACATTGAGGTTGGGGAGTTTCAGGGCCACAAGGTCTCCCTGTGGGACCTGCTCCACTCCCACTACATCCCCGAGGAGAACAGGAAGGAGCTCCTGGAGCTGTACGAGGCAGGTGAGTTAACCCTGGAGCAGGTGAAGACCGTTGTCAGCACCATTGTGACCCGGGCAGCAGCAGAAGCAGCAGCAGAGAGGGCAGAGCCAGCAGCACCTGTGAATGAGCCCAGGGCAGAGCCAGCAGCCACAGAGGCTGAACCCACCCCCCTGCATGGGGACAGGGCTTGGGAAGAGACCCTGAAGGCCACCACAGCTGAGGTGTCAGTGGGAGAGTTCCAGGGCAGGCAGATCTCCCTCTGGGACCTGCTCTTCTCCCACCACATCCCAGAGGAGAAGAGGCAGGAGCTGCTGGAACTGTACCATGCAGGGACATTGGCATTGGAGCAGTTAAAATTTGTTGTCACCACTCTCATTGAGAAAAAAGAATCTACAGGCAGGAAATTCCGAATTACAGTCAAGAGTTCCAACCAGGACACTCTGACAGCAGCAGGAGAGGAGGGGGATGATCCCCCCAAAGAGGAACCGTGGGAAACAGCCTTAAAAACCACAGTGGTTGACATTGAGGTTGGGGAGTTTCAGGGCCACAAGGTCTCCCTGTGGGACCTGCTCCACTCCCACTACATCCCCGAGGAGAACAGGAAGGAGCTCCTGGAGCTGTACGAGGCAGGTGAGTTAACCCTGGAGCAGGTGAAGACCGTTGCCAGCACCATTGTGACCCGGGCAGCAGCAGAAGCAGCAGCAGAGAGGGCAGAGCCAGCAGCACCTGTGAATGAGCCCAGGGCAGAGCCAGCAGCCACAGAGGCTGAACCCACCCCCCTGCATGGGGACAGGGCTTGGGAAGAGACCCTGAAGGCCACCACAGCCGAGGTGTCAGTGGGGGAGTTCCAGGGCAGGCAGATCTCCCTCTGGGACCTGCTCTTCTCCCACCACATCCCAGAGGAGAAGAGGCAGGAGCTGCTGGAGCTGTACCGTGGGGGGACACTCCCCATCCAGGAGCTGCTCAGCATCACCAGCAGCCTCGCCATTGACGGCCACGAGAAGCACTTTGGGGCCCTTCCTGCGCACACCGTGGATCTTCTGCGTTCTGAGGGCTCCTACATCACGTTTGGCCCATCCCAGGAGCACAGGGTGTCGGTGTGGGAGCTCCTGTCCTCCAAGCAGGTCTCCGAGTACAGGCGGGAGGCACATCTTGACACCTACCCCTCAGGAGGGCTGACAGTGAACAGAATCACCATCACCACCACCATCACCACCGGCCCCCGGCGCGAGAAGAGCCACCCCTGGCACCACTAACACCTACGCTGGCAGAGGAGGGTCCTGAGCACCTGTGGGACTTGGCTCTCCACGCCCCTCCGTGTGTCACAGCAGCGACAAACCCGTGTGTGGAGTGGGGTGGGAGCTTGGTTAAACCCCTGCTGTCTCAACTCTGGTTGTGCTGAGATTTCTTTTGCCCAACAGAGCTTTCCCAGAGGGGCTCTGGGGATGTCCAGGAGCCTTGGGACTGCACTGTGCAAGCAGAGGCACTCACCAAGGACAGGGACACGTGGAGCCACCACCCAAGTCAGGTGGGCTGGAGAGTGCCCTGGGTGGGAGCAGGCAGAGATCCCAGGGCAGGGGCTGTGGGCAGCAACACCCGGTCCCAGGAGAGCCACGGAGGGACAGACACCTCCTGTTCAGGACAGCTGGGACCCCGGCCCTGCTGCACAGCAGGGCCAGCATCTGGGGCTGTGGGACATGGAGACCTGACCTGGCCCTCAGTTCTGCAGCAGAATGGGGCCACAGGGGTCCCTGGACTGCAGGGTGGGGCTGCAAGGGTCTCTGGGCTGCTGGAGCTTGTGGCACATGAGCACTGAAGGAGAGGGACACTGGTGCCAGAGCTATGACACCTGTGACAGTGAGAGGTGGCTGGGGGCACCCACAGGCACGGTGGTGCCTCCATGGAGCACGAGGACACTGCACGCAGGGCATGGGGTGCTGCTCCACAGAGGGAACGAGGATGCTGGAAATTCCTAGGAAGGGAGCACAGAAAAGGACAACAGATCCTGAGGCGCTTGTTGTCCCATCCCATTGTCTCATCTCGTTGTCCCATCTCATCCCATCCCATTGTCCCATCCCATTGTCCCATCCCATTGTCCCATCCCATCTCATTGTCCGATCCCATCCCGTTGTCCCATCTCATTGTCCCATCCCATCTGTTTGTCCCATCTCATTGTCCCATCTCATCTGATCTCATTGTCCCATTTCATTGTCCCATCCCTTTGTCCCATCTCATCCCATCCCATCCCATCGTCCCATCTCATCCCGTCCCATCTCGTTGTCCCATCGCGTTGTCCCATCGCGTTGTCCCATCTCATCCCATCCCGTTGTCCCATCCCATTGTTCCATCCCATCCCGTTGTCCCATCCCATTGTTCCATCCCATCTGTTTGTCCCATCCCATCCCATCCCTTTGTCCCATCCCACTGTCCCACCTCGTGAAGACTCAGAGAAGCACAAAAATGATGAGGCACTGGGAAGGAGAGGGAGGATGAGTGGACTCCTGGGATGGAGAAATGCCCAGGGTGGATGGCACAGCAGCCATGTGCTCCATGTCCTCTCCAGCCCAAGGATCGTGGGTTATTCCCAATCCAGCATGAGACCAGCTGAGGCTGAGGGAAGGAATTCTGCACACTCGGGGTGGCTAGGCTGAGGAACTTCCCGTGCAGGATGTCCTGGGAGCTAAAAGTTCCCGTGGACTCACACAGCATTTGGAGTAAGTCATAGAGGAAAACCCATCAGGGCTGCTAGCCAAGAGGAGAGGTGGCTGTTTCGGTCATTCCCAGAGCCACCAACACCGTGGGGACACTGGGGCGGTGCTGCCATGTCCGTGCCTTTTCCCCACACCACGTCCCGTCACCATGTCCCACCCACCGGCTGGCAGCTGATGCCATGGACGGGACAGAGGTGACACTGCAGCCCCCCCGCGTCCCTGTTCCCGGCAGGGGCTGGACACCAGCCTGTGCCTCTGGCACCGGGACACGCCGGGGGCTGGGGTGGTGTCGGATGGGTAGGAGGGCTCGCAGCCAGGGTGGGGTAGGATCTGCAGGGACCCGGCGCCAGCTTCAGCCTGCCCGGGGAGCTGGGGTTGGGAGGGCTCCAGACGGCTCCGGGGACTCGGGTTGCACTCCCACAGGAAGTGCTGGATTTCCAAAAAAGCAGCTGAAAGAAAACAGGAGGTTGTGCGAGGGGAGCGCTGAATACATTTGCATAGCTAAAAGCTCGTTGCATAACGGGACGAATCGGAGCAGTCTCCGAGCGCTCCCGGGGGCACGGGGGAGAAATGAAGGGTCGGGCAGCGGGAGCTCCATCCCTGCGGGAATGTCGCACCACAGCGGATGCACCGGGAAACGCCTCAGTGCTGTGGGAGAAGAGGTGGGGGACAGAAAAAGCTCCAGGACGGGACCTGACCTGCCGGAAAAGGAACGGGAAACCAACAAATCCCTCGCTGTGCCCACGGGCGTGAGTGGGAAAGCAGGGGCAGTGCCCACAGCAGCTTTTCCTGCAGACTGATCACAGAATCACGGACTCATGGAATGGTTTGGTGAGAAGGAACATTAAAGCTCGTCCCGTTCCACCCCCTGCCCTGGGCAGGGACACCTTCCGGTATCCCAGGTTGCTCCAAGCCCCGTCCAGCCTGGCCTGGAACACTTCCAGGGATCCAGGGGCAGCCACAGCTGCTCTGGGCAACCTGTGCCAGGGCCTCACCACGCTCACAGGGAAGGATTTCTTCCCAATATCCAATCTAAATCTACTCCTTTTCAGCACAAAGCTGTCCCCCCTTGTCCCCTGTCACTGCAGGCCCTTGTGAAAAGTCCCTCTGCTGGGACCCACAGGGGCACACACCTCTGCAGCAGTGCCCTCGAGTGTGGGACGTGGTGCCAGCCTGGCCCATTGCTCCCCTGGAGGCCCCAGCCCACCTGGACACAGCCCAGGGGGCTGGCAGGGCGCTCCCAGGCCGGGTTCCGATGGCAGCACCTTCCCCAGGAACCTTCATGCGGAACAGGCAGGCTCTGCCCTTCCTTTTCCAGCAGCCACAAATATTCTCTGAGTATCCAGCCCAATCTCCTCACATGCAAACCCCTCCATCAGCTGAAGCAGACCCACTCTGGCCCCCTGTTTGTCCCTGATAAGGCTGCCCTGGGCAGTTTTATCTCCCAGCACATCTGTCCTGCCAGAGCTGCTCCTGCTCTGCGTTCCTCCCTCAGTTGTGTCTCTGCCCCTTTTTCACAGCGAATCCGTGGGTTTTTGGCATGGCTGGTGCTTGGGCTGCACACGGAGCCCTGTCTAGCCGCTGGCACCATCTGCCCCTCTGGAAACACCTCCCGGGGCAGCTGAGAACATGCCACGGCCTCATTACCCTGAGCCCACGTCCCTCCTGAGGCTGCTGAGCCCACACAGGCCTTTTCCTCTTTAATCACCCCCGTGTCCTACACTTCATGGCGTAACTGTTTGTTCAGTGACTCCAGGGCATGACTCTGCATTCGGGCCCATTCCTGATGGTCCCATGACTGTTCCTCCAGCTTCAATGTCACCTGTCCCGGCCCTCTGCGCTCCCTCAACTCAGCCTGCTCACCGCACCTGGTGTTTATTGACAAAGCTGCTGATAAAAATATGAAATTAATTTGGCTCTGAGAGCCCATGTTCCCCCTTACAACTCCCCTTCCAGCACACTCCAGTCTCCGGGGCAGACAGGGCACTGCTCGTGTCTCTGTCCCACCTGTGCAGCAGCCAGGCTGTCACAGGGGACAGAAGTTTCCTTTTTGGCTTTGCTGCTGCTGGGATTTGCTGGGGAGTGCAAATTGTCCTGGTTTGTCCCAACAGCACAAAGAGAGGGCTCAGCAATGGAGCCCTGGGGTCCCCAGCACCTTCTCCCCAACTCCAGAGGTCACACCTGGCACCAGCTCCATCTGTTACGTTTCTCCTCATGAAAGGTTTGACTTGGAAGGTAAAAAGGAACAAACCAAACTGTTATGATGAAGCTTTGTCCAATTTTCCACCCAACTGGTTCCACATCTTTGCTTTAATCAAAGCTCAGAAAAGTGTTAAAGGTTGTTGGGACAGGGAACTCCCCAGCTGTGACATGACCGAACTCCTCCCTCCATGACAGCCAGGAGATGGTCCTGCAGCCCAAAGTCCTTGTGGGGTCACGATGTCCTCCCTCCTCATCCTCCCTGGGTGGGAGAGGTTCTGCCAAAAGTGTGACATGGGCTGTCCCCTCCTCGCCTCACCAGGAACTGCCCATCCCATCCCCCAACATCCACCAGTGTCCCCTCAGCAGGGGGAGTGGGACAGGGGCCTTGGCCAGCTCTGCCTGGGGATGAGGCTCCTCTGGGGGTCCTGGGGAGGATCCTGGACAGCAGTGGCATCACAGAGGGATGGGGGCTGAAGGAACCAGCAGAGATTTCAAAGTGAAACCACAGCCTGGAGAAGCAGGGAATTCCCCATCAGCCAAGCACAGGGTTCAGGACATGGAGACTCTGGGGTCGGGGTCTCAGCCACACTCAGCACCGGGTGTGCCCGCACCATCCCCACCAGGAGCTCCACCAGCTCAGCTGCCACCCTTGTGAGTGGGGCCAGGAGCCAGGAAACCCTGACCAGGGCCCTGTGGAGCAGCAGTGAATTCTCCCAGGAGCTGCTGAGGGCCAGCAGGGGCTGACACAAACCAGGTGCCCTTTGTGCATGACCAGCTACAGACAACGGGCAAAGTCCAACAGCTGCCTCCAAAACCCAGCCAGCCTGCTCCAAAATACATCCCCTCTGCTCCAAAATACAACTTTCTGTCTCCAAAATACAACCAGCCTGCTCCCAAATCCAACCAGCCTGCTCCAAAATACAATCCTTCTGCTCCCAAATACAATCCCTCTGCTCCCAAATACAGTCAGCCTGCTCCAAAATCCGATCCCTCTGCTCCAAAATCCAACTGTCTCCCAAATCCAACCAGCCTGCTCCAAAAATACAATTACTCTGCTCCCAAGTACAATCCCTCTGCTCCCAAATACAATCAGCCTGCTCCAAAATACATCCCCTCTGCTCCAAAATACAACTTTCTGTCTCCAAAATACAACCAGCCTGCTCCCAAATCCAACCAGCCTGCTCCAAAATACAATCCTTCTGCTCCCAAATACAATCCCTCTGCTCCCAAATACAGTCAGCCTGCCCCAAAATCCGATCCCTCTGCTCCAAAATCCGTCTCCCAAATCCAACCAGCCTGCTCCAAAAATACAATTACTCTGCTCCCAAGTACAATCCCTCTGCTCCCAAATACAATCAGCCTGCTCCAAAATACATCCCCTCTGCTCCAAAATACAACTTTCTGTCTCCAAAATACAACCAGCCTGCTCCCAAATCCAACCAGCCTGCTCCAAAATACAATCCTTCTGCTCCCAAATACAATCCCTCTGCTCCCAAATACAGTCAGCCTGCTCCAAAATCCGATCCCTCTGCTCCAAAATCCAACTGTCTCCCAAATCCAACCAGCCTGCTCCAAAAGTACAATTACTCTGCTCCCAAATACAGTCCCTCTACTCCCAAATACAATCCCTCTGCTCCCAAATCTAGCCAGCCTGCTCCAAAATGCAATTGCTCTGCTCCCAAATCCAACTGGCCTGTCCCCAAATACAATCACTCTGCTCCAAAATCCAGCTGGCCTGCTCCCAACTACAATTGTCCTCCAAAACACAACCAGCCAGCTCCAGTGCGAGCAGCTGCTGACAGTGCTCTCAGGGCCCTGACCCCCAACTCCCTTTGTTATCTCTGCCCTGAGAATCACTGAATCATGGAATAGCTGAGGTTGGAAAACCCCTCTGGGCCCACTGAGTCCAACCATCCGCCCAGCACAGCCCAGGCCACCACCAACCCATGTCCCCAGGTGCCAAATCCACAGGGATGTTAAATCCCCCCAGGGATGGGGACTCCCCCCTGCCCTGGGCAGCTGTGCCAGGGCTGCACAGCCCTTTCCAGGAGCTTGTCCCTCAGCCCGTGGCCTGTCCCGTGGTCTGTCCTACATCCCGTGGTCTGTCCCAAATCCCATGGCTGTGCTCTCCCACCTGCCGTGACCCATCCCCTGCCCCACTCGCGGCTCAGCCTCTGCCCCCGTTCTGCCCCTCGGCTGCCATTCCCTGCACCCCCCACTCCAAGGGTGGGTGAGCCTTCCCGAGTGGCTTCAAACCAAAATTCCCATTTTTAGCCGCGGTCAGCTCCAGCCAATGCCCTCATCCAAGCAGCGCCCACGGCTCCCGTGGTCAGCCTCACCTCCACACAGGCGCTGGCTCCCTTCCCGCTTCTGGAAGCACTTAAGGAAGAGCTGGAGACGTGTTTCCTGCCCAGCAGGAACACAGGCAGGGCTGGAACGAGCAGAACGAGCCATTCCAAAGGCTGCAGCCCCTCTCCCAGCTCTCAGGCCCGCCCCGTGCCCCGGGGGGATGGCGGGGATGTTTTCAGCAGCACCAGATGTGGAAGCAGTCCCAGAAAACTGCTCTGCCCCTCTCCCGGGATTGCTCTGATCGCGTGTCTTGGATTCCTGCTGAGCTGCACCCCCCTAATTCACACACCTGAGTCACCTGCTGACACCTGCGGCGTGTCCACACCTGCTGCAGGTGAGGAGCTGCAGGACAGGGCAGGTTAAAGCCTCGTGCAACTCAGCCCCACCAATGGATCCTCCGGAGTCCTGTGCCGGCCACGTTGGCCCCCAGAGTGCACGGACAAACGTGCTCAGACAGACGGAGCAGCAGGAAGATGTTTTGGCACCTAAACCTTCAACCTCGACACAGAGTGAGCTGTGCAACAACACATGACATCATCACACCCCGGCCCCATCCATCACACACGGATAAAAATAGACACACAGCAAGAGGGGCCTCCAGGCAGCGAGAGGGGAAGGGAAGCAGGGAGCTTCCCCAGCCCCCACGGAACCAGCCTGGGGGTGTTCCTGCAAACCCCAGGGCCTGCAGAGGTTCCAGAGCGGGATGAAAGCAAACTGACCCGAGAGGGGCTCAGAAGCCCCCACGGATTCTGTCAGCTCACAGTCAGAGCTGGCTCAGGGGGATCCATACCTGGGATCCACCTCAAATAACGCAAGGAGCTCCAGGCTGGCTGCACATCCCTGTGGGATAACCCCCTCCAGATCTCCATGCTGGGAAGCTGTTTCAGACCCCCTGCACCTGCCAGCCCCACCAGGGTCAACAGCACCATGGGGTCTGGAGGTCCTGGTCCAAGCCCTGGAGGGAGCCATGCCCAGGGCACCTGGGGACAGGGCTGACAGGAGCCCCAGCTCTGCCCTCTGAGTGCCGCCTGCCCGGGGCAGTGCAGACAGAACTCGCCCCCAGCAGCAAATCCTGCCTGCCTGGCCTCCCACACACCAGAATCCTGGGTGGAAACCAAAACCTGAACCTTTAGACCTGTAACGTCACTGCTGAGATCCCCAAGCTCCTCAGCCAGGAGCTCTGGCCTGCTCCTGTGCTCAGGGCAGCCAGAAAGGAGTTGGGGAAAGGAGGGGTTGATGGCAGCGCAGCCAGGTGAGCTCCTCTGCCAGCAGCATTCCCTCCTGGAGCCCTGCCAGAGGCATTGGACCTTCCCATGGTCCCTGACTGCAAACTGTGGTAGAAGAAGGTGAGACCGAGCAGAGGGACAACCTGAGAGGGGCTGGCAGAGGGACAGAACAGAATCTGGGACTAAAGGTCTCTGCAGCTGCCCCACACCAGGGGATTCCCAATGGAAATGGCCTCGTAGGGGCTGGTGAAGGAGATGCAGCCAGCTCCTGGGCATGAGAATCCTGGAATCATTTGGGTTGGAAAAGCCCCCTGAGCCCACCAAGTCAAGCTATTCCCCAGCACTGCCCAGGCCACCGCTGACCTTGACCCCAGGTGCCACATCCACACGGATGTTAAATGCCCCCAGGGATGGGGACTCCCCCCTGCCCTGGGCAGCTGTGCCAGGGCTGCACAGCCCTTTCCAGGAGGAATTTTCCCAATATCCCTCCTGAACCTCCCCTGGCCCAACATGAGGCCATTTCCTCTCGTCCTGTCCCCCATGCCCTGGGAGCAGAGCCCGACCCCCACCTGGTTCCACCCTCCTGTCAGGGAGTTCTAGGGACTGAGAAGTTCCCTCCCCTCGAGCCTCCTTTCCTGCAGTGCCCCCAGCTCCCTCAGCCTCTCCTGGTGCTCCACACCCTTCCCAGCTCCATTCCTGTCTCTGGACATGCTCCAGCCCTTCAATGTCCTTCTTTTCATGAGAGAGAGGCACAAAACTGCCCCAGGACGAGGTGCCTCAGCAGTGCCAGCACAGGGGGTACTGCCCTCAGCCTGTGGCCACACTGTGGCTGGAACAGCCAGAGGCTGCTGCCCACCCAGGCACACCCGAACACTCTGGCAGGGTTGTGTTGTAGCATTCAGCTCCAGGCAGGCAGAGCCCGGGGCTCTGGATGTGGGTGTGGTGCAGCCTGAGGGTCCCATATCCTCGGGACAGCAGTCACAGGCAGGGGGCAAGCACAGGCTGCCTGCACTGCTCGGGCCCTGCTCCCTGTTAGCATTCCCAGCTGGAGCCCTGGGAGCAGCCAGGGGCAGGCAGATGCTGCAGGAGGTCACACTCACCAGGACGGAGCCCATTTCTCCTGTCTTGGGTGATTTGATGGCTGGGACAACCAGAGGAGGAAGGACCGTGTGCCTCCTGCCTGGAAAGGAACAGCAGGTATCGCTGCTGTGTATCCTCCAGCAAAAAACAATCCATGGATGGGACACTGAGGATGAGGAGGTGGGACATCGGGATGCTGTCTGGACAGGGGTGATGAGCAGTGGTAACACAGGAGGTGTCACTGCTGCGGGAACAGCCACTGCCCCTGCACCTGTCCACGGAAGGATTCCCACACCTGGAGTGTTGCACTCAAAGTGACCAACCTTGAACGAGGAGATCCAGGGCCCAGCCAGCTACTGCTGCTGGATGGGATTTATGTGCCTCAAAGGACCTTAAGGATTCCCATAGGAGCTGCTGGGCTGGGCCAGGCCAGGGACCCGGGAATCTCCAGCCAAGGATGTGTCCTGCATGTGGGCAACAACATGTGGGAGATCCTCAGAATGCCTCTGAAGACCAAACACTTCCCCCCAGAAAGTTGGAAGCAGCTCCCCAGCTCAGACCTGAGCCCACCATGTCCCTGCATCCTATTTTAGCCCATTGCCAACAGCAAATCCGAGAGGAAAGGCGCAGGGACCTGAGCAGGGGCCAAGATGTGTTTCATCAGCTGCAGCTCCTGGCAATCCACAGCGCAGAGCCTCTGGAGCCAGAAGCTGCATCTACGTCTCTGGTTAATAGCCTTCAATCAATTTTTCTCCCACAAATTTGCCTAATGGCTTTTAAAATCCCTTTAAAATCTGCTAGGGCCGCTGCAAACACCCTGTGGCAATGAATTCCGCTGCGTATCACACCGAACACTCACCCCAAGGAACAGTAAAAGATTTCCCTCCTCCGTGTATTCCACAGCTCCCATTGGGCTTGCCAGCTGCCTCCCCGTGTGGAATGACATGCCTGGAACAAACAGGCAGGACAGATGTGCCCTGCTGTGCGTTCCCCAGGAAAGGAAAAGGGAGTTGTGGAAGGACAATGAGGTGTGGAACGGTGAAGAGCCTCTCCCCATGCCCACGCCGGCCCCACACTCCAGCCCTGCATGTCCCCAGCTCAGGTGTTCTTCAGCTGAGTAACTGGTTTTACACGAAAGCTTGTCCACACCTCTGCCACCCCTCCCTGCACCACCAGAGCCAGCATTGTAGCTGAACCACCCAGAAACTTCAGCGGCATCAGCAAACTCTGCCAACTCATTGTTCATCCCTTTTCAGGGGGTGCTGGAGGTGATGAAAGGCAGTTCCACGGAGAACCAGAGTCGGCCACGGACAGGAGGTGGTCACAGGAGTGCCATTGGGAACTGGAGCCAGCTGAGGCTGGGAAGTGGTCACAGAAGTGCTACGGGGGCTGTGAAGATGCAGCAGACGGGAAAGGTGCCTGGGTGTGGTGTGTGGTTTGTGTTTGGTTTCAACATTTTTATTCCTCGTCCTTGAACTTATTCCCAGACTTCCCCATGATAAGAACCAGGGGTTGACTTCCCTTCCAGCCCTGTGTGGCACACACGGGACAAGGTCACCCCCCGTGGGAGCTTGTGGCACCTGGCACAGACACAGAGCACAGGGGTGCAGCGGGGGTGGATGGGTGCCAGGAGGTGGCTGTGCCCCAGGGGGTGATGATGGGGGAGCCTTTATCACGGCCAGCTTGGGGTTGCACTGACAGTGACAGCACGGACTCACCCAGGTGGGCTCAGACACGGGGCCACCACGGGCCCTGGCAGTGCCCATGGCAGTGCCATAGGGCTGTAGCTGGAGGCACCAAATACCCGGGTGGCACGGTCAGAGCAGCCCAGTCGGTGGCCCAGCAGGACCTGGTGGGGGCCCACACCAGGAAACACCTCCTGTGTCCCTTCTCCTGTGTCAAGGGCGGGATGTTGTGTACCATACCTGTGTGCACTTCCTGTGTCACCTCGCCCAGAGCCACCCTCATTGCGGTCCCCTTGGTTAACCACGGCAGCCAGAGCAGCCACAGGCTGGAGGGGGAGGACGTGCCCAAACCCAGCCAGGCGCCAGTACAGCAAGGAAGAAGGGTGGGACAACGCATGGTCGGGCTAAGAGTAACTGGAGACGGCCAGAAAAAGAAAAAAAAACATCCAACAAGCCAGACACTTTCCCAGTAGAATGAAAACATCTGTTGGGCGCTGGGTGGGGGTTGGTCCAGCCGTTTCGGGGTGCCCAGGGCCCGGCGAGGGGGTCCTGCAGGTGTCCAGCCCCCGGAACTCGCGCGGAGCAGTGGCTGCTCGGGAAGATGCCGCGGTGGCCCTGGCACGTCCAGGGACGACAGCGGGAAGAGGGGAGGATGGGAGCCCCCCGAGACGGGGCTGGAGGGGGCAGCGACCGGGGAGAGGCTGGGCAAGGCGGCACCACCGGCATGGAACGCGGCTCCGAGGGGTGGAACAAGCCCCGGGGCCCCGGGCGGGGGCAACCGGCGGGCGCTGGGGGGGGCGGCGCTGAGTCCTGCGGGGAGCGGGGGGAGGACATGGACACGCTCTGGGCGGCCCCGGGGCGGGTCGAGGCTGACGGCGCATCCCGGTGCGGGGTGCGGGAGGCGCCGGGGGTGCCGGCGGTGTGCGGGGTGCGGGGGCCCCTCCCGGCGGGGCGGGGCGGGGCGTGCGCGGCCGCACGTCCGGAGCGGGGCGGGACGAGACCGGGCCGGCCCCGCGCGGCACCGGCAGAGCGCGGTGGGGCTCGCGACGGTGCAGATCCGTGCGGTGCCGCTGGGGTCGGTGCGGCTCGGCTCGGCTCCGTTTCGTTCCCTTCAGCTTGGTTCCGTTCGCTTCGCTTCGGTTCGGCGCGCATCAGCTCGGCTCGACGTGATTCGGAGCGGCTCGTGTCGGATCAAAGCGGATCGGATCGGACTAGAGCTCGGCACAGCCCGGCACATTTCGGCGTAGCTTGGCACAGCTCGGCTCGTCACGGTTCGGCACCGCCCGGCACAGCTCGGCACAGCCTGCACAGCGCGGTTCGCGGCGGGGATGGCGGTGCCGGAGCCGGACGCGCGGCTGGCGCAGGAGAAGGAGGAGGAGAGCGAGGAGGAGAGCGAGGTGCTGGAGGAGAGTCCCTGCGGCCGCTGGCAGAAGCGCCGCGAGCAGGTGGGAGCCGGGCGCGGCGGGACGGGAACGCCGGAGGGCGGCCATGGGAATGCCGGGCAGGGGGACGCCGGGAGACGGGATGTGGATGCCGGGGAATGGGGATGGGGACGCCGCCGCCGGGCCCTGCGGGGCCCCGGGCTGTGCGGGGCGCCCAGCGCGACCCCTCGCCCATCGCGGGAGCCGGGGCGGCCGCAGTCCCCGGGCGCGGGCAGAGCCCGCAGGTGCCCAGGGCACGGCGATGGCCGCGGCCGGAGGGCGATGCGGGGAGCGGTTCCGCGGGGAGCGAGTCCCCGGGGGCGGCCGGAGGCGCGGGGAGCCGGGCTCGGTCATGCCCGGGTCGGGGTGTGCCGGTGTGGAAAGCAGGGCTCGCCTTGTCTCGGTGCGGGGAGCCCGGTGCGGGGAGCGGGCTCATTGTGCCCAGGTGCGCGGGGACCGGGCTCGCCATGCCCTTGCGTGGGGAGCCGATCTCATCGTGCCCCGGTGCGGCTGCTGGTGGGGGGTGCTCCGTGCAAGGAGCCGGGTTTCTCCGTGCCCTGGTCTGGGGTGTCTGGAGCAAGGAGTCGGGCTCATCGCGTCCCAGTGCACGGTGCCAGGTGCCCGAAGCCGGGCTCATTGTGCCCCACTGGGAGGGCCCAGGGGCTGGGCTCGCCATGCCCTGGTGTGGGAAGCCGCGGTGTGCCCCGGGGCACCGGGGCAGTCCCGGGCGCGTTCCGCAGCGCAGGGCTGCGATGCCCGCGGGACCAGACGTGCTGGGCTGCCGACAGCCGTCCCGCGGGGCTGCTGAGGTGTCCTGGAGGGTTTTGCTGGTCTGGGTCCTTGAGCGGTGCCCGGTGACTGCGACACAGGTCACAGGATGGTGACCCCTGGGCGCTGGCCCGGAGCTCCTGTGGGGACGAGGACTGGCCGGGTCCATGGTGGGGTGTCGGGGCTGGCCCTCACAGCCCACCCTCAGGGCCGGAGAATCCGGTTCCTCCTCTCCAGAGAAGGGGGTTAGTTCACTTCAGCTCATCTTCCTAGGCCAGGGCACAGCATCGGGACCATCTCCCGAAAAATGGGGCTGGAGTCACCCTGTCTCTGTCAGGGCACCCAGGAGCAGGGACCAGAGTCAGTGGATGAATCCTGACCCCAGCTGGGGCGGGACAGCACCGAGAGAGAGACACGTCAGGCACTGCCAGCACCCGAAGGGGAAAAGGCCCATCCAAGGCCGAACTGCTTCTCTTCCCGTTATCTCCCTTCTCCACGGTTAAGGACCCGGCCCCAGCGTTCAGCTCTGCCTGCGGCTGCATCTCCCAGCCTGAATTCCTAGTCTGGGCTTTGCTGAGATCTTGATAACCTGCTCCTGGCTGATAACCTGCTCCTGGCTGATAACGTGCTCCTGCCAGTGCCGTCAGCACCTGCCCTTCCATCCCTCGGTGCTGCCAGGTGCTTCCACACCCCCACACCCCCCTCCCCCCATTCCTGCTCCCTCCTCCTCTCTGGAAGACACCTTCCCCACACCAGGGTGCCTAATCCTGACCCTGACCCTCATGAAGAGAAGGACATTTAGGAGCTGGAGCACGTGCAGACACAGGAATGGAACTGGGAAGGGTCTGGAGCAGCTGAGGGAGCTGGGAGCCTCAGCCTGGAGAAAAGAAGGCTCAGGAGGAACCTTCTGGCTCTGCACAACTCCCTGACATGAGGGGGCAGCCGGGGGGGGTTGGACTCTGCTCTCAAGGAACAGCGACAGGACAAGAGGGAACAGCCTCGAGCTGTGGCAGGGGAGGCTCAGGTGGGATAATGGGAAAATTCCTTCCGTCTGTTCTGGCCAAACAGTGGTGTTTAACGATGAGGATTTCAACACTAATTTTGCACAGGAGCTCTCTGGAGCGGTGCCGCCATGCTCAAATCTGGCCCAGGGGGTTCATCTTCCTGTGCAGGCGTGGGAGTAGTGGAAACCCCCCAGTGCCATCTCCACACGAGTGCTTTGGGTTGCTGTCTCTGTGCCGTGCTCTCGATCCACAGGGATTTTCCAGCCGGAGCAGTGGGAGGGGTGGGTTGGCCTTTCCAAGGGCAGGACAGCTCTTCCAGGAGAGCTGGAGTGGCAGAAAGGCTCCTTGATTGCCAAGTGGAGGAAGCTTTGTGGAAGAGCCGTGTTTGTGCAAATTCACAGATGCTTCATGACGTGCAGGAAGGAGCTGAGTGCTGCCGATCTGCTCTCCTCTCACTGCCCTCAGCACTCCCGGGATTTGTACCCATAGGGAGCTTCCCTCACTCTCCTGAAGAGTCATTGTAATCATTTATTTCCCTAATCTGGTTTTGTGAGAAGAGTCGAGCCCTGTGTAGGACCTCCGGAGCTGTGCCCGATCTCTGGTTTGGAGAGCAGGGCCATCAGGGTGGCAGCGTCCTGGTGGGCAGAGCCTGAAGCTGGAATGCCAACAGAGCAGGGGCAGGTGCCCTGCTTGACAGGGGGTGAAAAGGAGGCTCAGGGGGGACCTTCTCCCTCTCCACAACTTCCTGACAGGAGGGTGCAGCCAGGTGGGGTCAGGCTCATCCCAGGGAACAAGGGACAAGACAAGGGCAAACAGCCTTGAGTTCTGCCAGCGGAGGTTTAGGTGGGATATTGGGAAAATTCCTCCTGGAAAGGGCTGCCCAGCACTGCCCAGGGCAGTGGTGGAGTCCCCACCCCCGGGGAGATTTAACATCCCTGTGGATGTGGCACTTGGGGACGTGGGTCAGTGGTGGCCTTGGGGAATGGATGGACTCAGTGGGCTCAGAGGCTTTTGCAACCCAACCCACTCCATGGTTCCATGGTTCTGCAGACTGAAAGGCAGTGTCCGATACATTAACAGTATTGTTCACTGATGGTGTGGGCACAAGGACTGCACCTTGTTTTCACACACAGGGCTGTGCTGGGCCTGCCCTGCCCCCCCTGGAATGAACCAGCTCCCCTCCCAACCTCCTTTGCCTGTTTGTGATCATTTATTCCTCAGGGATGTGAAGTCACAGGTTGCTGCGAGCAGCTCAGGGAACGGCAGCACTCGGACAAGGTGTGAGGAGAAGCAGCGCTGTGGCCCTCGCAGTGTCACAGCCTCAGCCCTGCCCTGCCCTGCCCCTCTCAGTGCTCTCCTGTTGTTTGTGAACTGCTGCTGGCGCAGAATTTTCCACGTGGGAACACCGGGGCTCTTTCAGCCTTGCTTTGATGACCTCATTTGCTTTTCCCACCCACCCTGGGGAATATGAGCAGAAGGGAGAAGAAACTTGGTTTTCTGCTCCTGTGAAAAGTTTTGCACCTTTGCTGGTCTGAGCGGGGGTTGTGGCCGAGCCCCAGCACCTCGTGCTGGGATGAGTCTGGTTTATCCCTGCTGGTTTGCGTTCCCAAACCCTCAATCCACCCAGAAAGGAGGGGGGGGGGGTGCTTGTGACCAGCAGGTGTTTGCTGGTCACGAGTGCTGGTCCCACCATGCTCATCTGTCACGTTTTCTGGGTTCAGGCCGTGATTTCCACATCCTCCCCCTCATCTCTCCCACCCATCGGTGCCTGTCAGTCCTGCCTGTTGTGCTCCCTGTGGGAATGCCCTCATGCTCTGGGTTCCTGAGGGCCTTCCCCTTGGGATGAGAGTGGTGTGTGCTGTGGCAAAGCTCAGCTGTGGTTCATGGATGGAACTGTGGAGTTGTTCCTGTAATTTATTCCTCTAAGCAACCCCGGAGCTGTCTCTTGCTCATCATTCTGCTGCTGCTTCCAGTGTGGGATTTGTTTTGGAGCGCCCTTGGACTTCGGTGAGGGAAGGGATGGGGCATCCAGAGGGACCTGGGCAGGCTGGGGAGGTGGGACCGAGGGAACCTCGTGAAGTCCAACAAGGGCAAGGGAAGTTCCTGCACCTGGGTTGGGTCCCAGCACAGATACAGGATGGGGGAATTGGCTGGAGAGAGTCCCTGGGGAGAAGGACCTGGGGGTGCTAGGAAAGGCTGGACATGCCCCAGCCACATGCACTGGGATCCCAAACCCCCTGTGCCCTGGGCTGACCCCCCAGCACGGGCAGCAGGGGAAGGGGGAATTCTGCCGCTCTGCCCTGCTCAGGTGAGGCTCCACCTGTAGAGCTGCCCCAGCCCTGGGGAGCAACATCAGGAGCACGTGGAGCTGCTGGAGAGTCCAGAGAGGCCCCGGAGCTGCTCCAGGGCTGGAGCCCCTCTGCTCTGGAGCCAGACTGGGAGAGCTGGGGGTGTTTACCTGGAGAAGAGAAGCTCTGAGGAGAGCTCAGAGCCCCTTCCAGGGCCTAAAGGGGCTCCAGGAGAGCTGGAGAGGGACTTGGGGACAAGGGATGGAGGGACAGGACACAGGGAATGGCTTCCCACTGCCAGAGAGCAGGGATATTGGGAAGGAATTCCTGGCTCTGAGGGTGAGGAGGCCCTGGCACAGAGAAGCTGTGTCTGCCCCATGCCTGGAAGTTTTCCGGGCCAGGCTGGACAGGGCTTGGAGCATCGTGAGACAGTGGAAGGTGTCCCTGTCCATGGCACGGGGTGGCACTGGGGGTCTTGAAGATCCCTTCCTGCCCACTCCATCCTGGGATTCTACAATTCCAACTATGAGCTTTAATTCATCCAGCAGGATGAAAGAAGGGAAAGAGGGAAACGACAGTTCAAATGCAGAGAAGTGCTGAAGCAGAATTTGGGGAAAATAAAGTGATTTAAAGAAAAATCAGCAAGAGAGGGAGGTTTTGGGGTGTTGCTGTAGGTTCCCAGAGATCAGAAAACAAAAACAAAACATGGAAAACTAGTGTAAGTGCTAGAATCCCGTGCGGTGCAGGGGGTTCCCATTTTTAGGCATTAATGAGGTTTGCAGTTGGCAGCGGGATCGCCGGTTCCATGGTGGATGATTTGGGAAGGCTCCAACTATGCAATATCTGCCACAGGGTTATTTTTAAAAGCTGCTTTGTTGCCAGCCGTCCCCAGGGATCTGGGCTCGGAGCGTGCGGAGCTGTGAGGAGCTTTTCCAGCACGGGGGGGATCAGCTGGAGGACTTGGCTCCTTCTTTTCCTGCCATCTCTTTTGTTCCTGCCTCTTTCTGCTTCTGCAGCTTTTGTTTGCTGCGGGTGAACTCTGCAGGGTGAGTTTGGGGTGACTCTGCCGAGCTCAGCTGATCTCGCAGGTGAACTTCCGAGACTTTTGAGTTAATATCCAAGAATTTAGGGTTAATGTCCAAGAATTTAGGCTAAGATCCAAAACTTTAGGGTTAATAGCCAAGAATTTGGGGTTAATATCCAACCTTTAGGACAGTGAAGGCTTCACCCTGACTGTGCTCTGAACAGAGGTTTTGGGGCACCCCAGAGGCTTCTAGCTGAGGATAAACCAAGAGGAAATGGAATTCTAGTGGAAAACTCACCAGTAGATAAATGTTGCTGGAAGCAGACAGTGGAGTTCTGTCCCCAGCACGTGCTCCGGGGGTCTGGCAGGGAACAAGCCTTGGCTGTGCCAGATTTAGAGTCCTCCCCATCACCCTCCAAGCTCGTGTGGGCGGTGCGGGGCCTGTTCTGGATGGTGCCTCGGGGCCGCTTTCCCCGTGCCACGTTCTCCATTTCACGGAGCCTTTAATCCTTCGGGATCTTACCCGGCCACAACAATTCTGTGCCTTGTTCTCGCTGCTGGGGAGGGAGTTGACGTCAGCCCGCAGTGAGGCTTCAGTGCAGGAACTTGTGGTTTTTCATGCAGGAGCACGCTCCTTTATCCCCATCCATATTCTGCAAGGAATGCCTGGTTGCAGCTCCTTTATCCCCATCCATATTGTTCACGGGAATTCCTAGCTGCAGCTCCTTTATCCCATTCCTATCCTGTACAGGAATTCCTGGCTGCATCTCCTTTATCCCATCCCTGTGCTGCACAGGAACTCCTGGCTGCATCTCCTTTATCCCATCCCTGTGCTGTACAGGAATTCCTGGCTACAGTGCCTTTATCCCATCCCTGTGCTGTACAGGAACTCCTGGCTGAAGCCCGGTGCTCTCTGCCTGCTCCAAGGCAGTCCCTGTGTCCTGACTCTCCTCCGTTTCCCAAACGGATGCGGCTCCTCGGCTCCCAGACCGTTCCTTCTGTGCTCCCCCCACCCGAACTGTTACAATTACTGGCATTTGCCATGTTTTCTTCCCTTTCCTGTCTTTATCCAAGCTTTTTTGGCCCTTTCCCTCACTTTCCCAAGGGGGTGGTTTTGTTTGCAGTGCCCAGATGTCGCAGCCGAGTCCTGCAGGCTTGAGCCCCCTCTGTGCCCCTTGGCTCTTTCCTGCTTTTCCTCTGCTGTAACCGGAGACCTCTCGCAGTCCCAGAGGGTTTTGTATTCCACTGCTGGGCCTGGGGGTGTCCCAGGCCGTGTTACAGCACGGATGAAGCTGCTGGAGTGCTGCGGGTTAGCTCCTCACTGAGCAGTTGGACAGCAAACCTGTGGCTGAGCTTCCTGCAGAGATGACAGACTGGTCACCAAGGGTTTCCTTGGCTTTCCTGGAGCTGCTTTGCTGATGGCTCAGCTGGTTAGCCGGGCAAAAACAGGGAAATCAGACCAAATTCCTCTGAGCTGGCCTGATTCCTGCTGGTCACTGCTCCTGCCCGGCCCACAGAGGCTGCTGGCTGCAGCTTCCCGCTGGGTTCGGGTGCTCATCCAGCACACTCTGGTGTATCCTGGCTGAGCACTGCAAAGGCTCCCTGGGTGTTTGTCCCCGGGCTGGACTGGTGGGCACTGGGGGCCTGTGCAGTGGGATGGAGTATGGCATTCCCATGGAATGGGGCACAGCATAACCACGGGATGGGACACAGGAAGCCCATGGGATAGGGCACAGGAAGCCTATGGGATGGGGCACTGCATGTCCACAGGGATGGGATACAGGATGCCCAAGGATGGGGTACCACCTGCTCATCCTCCCCTTGGGCATCCCCTGCTCCCACTTTCTGCCCCAACCCCTCTGGGCTCCATTTGCCCAGTGCAGGCTGGCACTGGGATCCTCTCCCTTTCCTCCTGGATCCTGCAGAGCCCTGTACCACTGCCAGCCCCATTTCCTGGGAGAGGGTGCTGGGCTTGTCTCACCTCCCAGGGCTGGGCAGTGCTGGGCTGGGGCTGACCCCAGGTTTGTGTCCCCTCCCAGGGCTGGGCAGTGCTGGGCTGGGGCTGACCCCAGGTTTGTGTCCCCTCCTGGGGCCATGCAGGGCCTGGGGGTAAAGCAAACATTGCTGCAGGCTCCAGGCATGCACAGGGAATGGCTTCTCCCAGGAAATAACAACCCTGGTACTGCCCCATGCAGGATCTCTCCTGGCTCTGGTCTGGGCAGTGGAAAAATACTCCTCTGTCCCTTTCCTGCAGCAGTGGCCGGAGAACAGGGATCACAGTGTTTGCTCCAGCAGCTGCTGGGCAGAAGGGAAGGGCAGCTGTAGGCATGGAGGGAAGCAAAGGCTTCCAGCCCTCCCACCCATGGGCTGGGGCACCCTCCAGCTGTGTTCCCGAGGAGCCCTGCTCAAGATCCCGCTGGGAGAGGCAGGATCCCTGTCCGTGGGATTACACAGGGACTCCTGTGCTGCTGTGGCAGCAGGAATCTCCTGTGAATGGACAGTGGCCTCCCACTTCCAGAGGGCACGGTTAGGTGGGATATTGGGAAGGAATTCCTCCCTGTGAGAGTGGTGAGGTGCTGCAATGGATTTCCCAGAGAAGCTGTGGCTGCCCCTGGATCCCTGGAAGTGTCCAAGGCCGGGTCAGACAGGGCTTGGAGCAACCTGGGCTAGTGGAAGGTGTCCCTGCCCATGGCAGGGGGTGAAAGGAGATGAGCTTTAAGGTCTCTTCCTACCCACTGGACTGGACTTTGATGGTTCTGTGACAGGGAGAGTTCCTGGAAAAGACCTGGGTGCTGTGGGTGCCCCTCCTGCCCTGGGTGGGGCAGCTCTGCCACTGCCCATCCCACGGGGTTGTCCCTGACTCTGTCCCTGCCCGCTCTCCCAGGCCGGGAGCACAGCCCCGCACTGGGGTGGTTTTTCTGGTTGACTGAGCGGCCCTGCTGCTTTGTGCCCCAGCTCTGCTCCTTCTTTGAGGCTCCAGGATGGAACTGGTCACCAGTACCTGCCTGTGGCACCAGGTGGCATGGGGTGAGCTCTGCCTCACCCCGTGCCTCCCTGCCCTCAGCTGGGGCTCCTCAGCCCGTCGGGCACAGGGCTGAATTAGTGCTGAGATCATGGGTTTGTGAGAGACAGGATCAAATACTTTACTGGAATCAAAATATTTTCCATCTCGTGCATTCCCTTCACCTGCTCCTTCTGTAACAGGATCTCACGGACAGAACAGGTTTGTCTGGCACCGCGGATTCCTTGGCAGAGCCGCAGGGCCCGTGGGTGTCCCCAGCCCTGAGTGCTCCTGCCAGCTGAGGGACAGGTGGATCTGTCATTGCCCGGGGCTGCTGCTGGTCCCAGTTCCCTCCCTGGGGACAGAGGGGCTGCAGGTGGCCCTTCTGGTGTTGAATGGGGCCCCTGAAGCAGGAGCTGGGAGCTGGGAGCAGAGCTTGGGAGCCTGGAACGTGTTCCCAGCTCAGGAGAGGGGCACGGCAAGGGCACAGAGGGGTCCCTGTGGGGACCTTTGGGGACCTTCAGGATACAGCTCAGGTGTCCCTGACTGGGGCCTCAGCCCTCTCAGCTCATTTTTTTCCTTTCCCATGTTTTCTGAAGCGATTTCTATGTTGCAACAGCCACCCCTGCCCTGCCTGGGGCCACAGCCGGGGACGGCGGGGCACAGCCTCGGTCAGGGCCAGGGGACACAACGTTTGGGGGGGCAGGGGTGGCCCAGCGCCAGCAGCCCCCGCAGGGACTCCCCCCCTTCCCTGCTGCCCGCGGGGTGTCCCCGTGCCCGGCACTCCCTGCTCCCGTGTCCCACGAGGAGCCGGACACGGCCCTCCCTGTCACCCAGCTCCTGGGACGCTGGGGTGGACAGGCCAGGTTGGGATTCACTCTGCAGAGGTTTTCCAGGCACGCCGCGTTCACTGCTCAGCCCTGAGGGCCGGCAAATCCCGCCCGTTCCCGGCACCAAATGTCGGGGTGGCACAAGGAGTGAGCGGGGAATCGTGGAATGGTTCGGGTGGAAGGGACCTTACAGACCGCCCTGCCATGGGAGCAAAACCTCCTCTCCCCGTTATTCCCAGCCCCATCCATCAGCTGCTCTCGCAGGCCCCAGAGCTGCATCCCCGAGCCCGTTCCCGTGCCTGTCTCAGCCCTCGTTGACGAGAAAACCTCAGAAGGGAGCGATTGAGTGGAAGCTGCAACCTGATCTTTGGTAAACCCGCCCTGCCCCGTCCCCAGCGATCGCTCCGGGCGCCGGCCGAGCCCTTCTGGCAGCGGGGGCTGTCCCAGCCCGGCGCTGGAGAGGCGCCGGTTCCGCTCGTGCTCACCACGAGCAGCGCACGGAGCTGCCGGGAGCCCCGGACAACCACGGGGGACAACCACGGGGGGACAACCACGGGGGGACAACCACGGGGGGATAACCACGGGGGGGATAACCACGGAGGACAACCACGGGGGACAGCCACGGGGGGATAACCACGGAGGGATAACCACGGAGGACAACCACGGAGGATAACCACGGGGGAATAACCACGGAGGACAACCACGGGGGATAATCACGGGGGGATAACCACGGGGGGATAACCATGGAGGACAACCACGGAGGGATAACCACGGGGGGATAACCACGGAGACCCGCGCCGCTGCCTTTTGCCCCAGTCAGGCTGTGCGGAAAATGCCGCGTTTATTTATTTATGGAGGCCGGGCCGGAGCTCGGAGCGGGAGCAGCTGGTGGGGATCAGCTTTGTTCCCACTCAGCTCAAGACAGAACACGTTCGTGTCCGCACGGAGCGGGGAAGGTTCCTCCTCCCCGTCACGTTCCAGAGCCTCCCGGAGCCCGGCAGATCCACTGCCCGGGCCCTGAGCACCGGGATGCCCCTCAGGCTCTGAAAGCAGCTTGTTCGGAGCTGTGAGGGACCCCCGGGCTCCTGCTGTGCGTCACCAGGGAGGATGGGCTTTAAGGTCCCTCCAACCCAAAGTCTGTGGTTCCAAGACGATTCTGTGATTCCCACTCTGGCTGTGAGTGCAGTGGGATCACTGGGATCACTGGGAAGGCTGTGGCTGAGTCCCTGGCCGTCCGTGCTGGGCTTTGTGCGGAGCACGTGGAGCCTGTGCCGGGCAGAACAAGGAACAGAGGTGCTTTGTGTGGCCGCAGCACGAACTGGGCCACGAACTGCCTGGGCGTGCCCTGCTAATGAGCTGGGGGTGCTGAGCGCCTACGGCTGCCCCGAGCCCCGCAGGGACCAGCCCTGGCAGCAGGACGAGCCCCGAACCCGGGCAGTGGGATGAGCCCCAGCAGTGGGAGCAGCTCTGGCATCAGGACAAGCCCTGGCAGCAGGATGAGCCCTGAGCCCCAGCCGTGGGCTGAGCCCCAAGCCCCACCATCAGCACGCCAGTACCTGCCCCGGGAGCAGCAGGACAATCCCCCTTTTCCTCTGGCTTCCCGTGGCGTGGCAGATGGAGTGGGCACTGTGCCCCTGCTCGGCCTGATGGGGGCACAGCCCCAGCCCTGAAGTGCCCCCAACCCCACAGGAAGGGGCAGGAGCAGGTGGGGCTGCAGTCCCACTCCCCAGGGATGCTTTGGGGTAGGCAGTGGGTCAGGATGCAGCAGGTCAGGATGCAGCAGGCACCACTGCTGGGAGGCAGGAGCCCTGTCCTGGGGTGGGAGTCTGAGCCAGGTGCCTTGGAGTGGGTTTTACCTGGGCTGGAGGTGGGTCCTGGTGGTCGTGGCTGGTCTGGGGACCAGGAGGGTCCTTGCAGGATGTCACCTGTGGAGGTGACACCCACAGAGCTGCTCTGCATGGGGTCCTAGGATGGGGATCTGTGACCTCTGGGGATGGGAAGTGCTTGGACAGATCTGGGGGCTGTACGCAGGCTCCTCAGGATGCTCAGAGATGATGTGGTGGCTTTGGTTTGACCACACCTTCTGATTTTCCCTGGACAGTGCAGGTACGGGTGGCTCCCCCACGGCTTCTGGGCTGGGGGAGTAGGGCAGGTCCCCACCTGTATGCAGGAGTGGGGCCCGTGACTGTCACCCCCAGTGAAAAGCCAGAGGGGCCAGCTTGGAACCTGCTCAAAGGGCTGGTTCTCCTGCTCCCTCCTGGCCCAGAGCTCCCAAAGGACAGGCACCAGCTGGAGATTTGCTCCATGCTCCAGTTCCCAGCCAGAGCCTCTTCTGCGGCCACTCCAGGCACCTTAATTCCAAAAAAGCTTTATTTGTAAGACAGTCCCATGTTGCCATGGCAGGGAGTGTTGTAAGAGCATGGAGGCTCTGCTCTTCCTGAGCAGGAATCGGGTTTCAGGCTGATTTATTTATTATTTTGTATTTATTTATTTATGCTTTTACTCTGGGAAGTGTCAGTGTCAATCACTCTGGACGTGCCACTGCTCTGCCAGTGACACAGAGGGGATTGCACAACAAAGCTGTAGTCACAAGGTACTCACCCAAGGGGTGGGTTCATGTGGTCAGAAAACCTCTGAATTCCCAGAAGTGGCTGGAGCTGGGGCCGTGGATAAACCAGTCAGATAAACCAGTAAGATCTGGCTGATCAGTCCAGGATGAGCTGTTCCTGTGCCACAGACAAAAGAAAATGGATTTTTTTTTTCTTTTGTGAGTTGCCTGTGGAGCAGGTGGTGCCATCCTCCCCCAGGCCACCCCCGTCCCCTCAGTGCGTTCCTCAAGCCTTCCCTTCCCCCAGGTGAACCAGGGGAACATGCCCGGCATCCAGAGCACCTTCCTGGCCATGGACACGGAGGAGGGCGTGGAGGTGGTGTGGAATGAGCTGCTCTTCACTGACAAGAAGGCCTTCAAAGCACACGAGGTGAGACCCTGAGACCCCCCACACCTTCCTGGCTGGGGCATAGCCTGGCAGGATGGGCCTGGGCCTTCCTTGGCTGCTCCCTCAAAGGCAGCTCCAGTGTCCTCTGCACCGCAGACCAGTGTCCCTGTAATGTCCCCAGCCCTTGGGATGCCCTGCCCCATCCCAGAACCCACACCTTCCCTGTCCTGCCCCATCCCAGAACCCACCACCTCCCCTGTCCTGCCCCATCCCAGGACCCACCACCTCCCCTGTCCTGCCCCATCCCAGGACCCACACCTTCCCTGTCCTGCCCCATCCCAGGACCCACCACCTCCCCTGTCCTGCCCCATCCCAGGACCCACCACCTCCCCTGTCCTGCCCCATCCCAGGACCCACACCTCCCTTGTGCTCTGTGGGCCCCCAGGAGAAGATCAAGACCATGTTTGAGCAGCTGGTGCTGGTGGATCACCCCAACATTGTGAAGCTCCACAAGTACTGGCTGGATGTGAAGGACTTGAAGGCACGGGTAGGGGGTCTGGGGGGGCACAGGGGAAGCAGGTGGGATCCCAGCTCTGCTCCTCATCCTGCTCCTGGGCCTCCCTTCCCCATGTGGGGCCGGGCTGGGGGGAGCTGACCCCCTGTCCCCTGCTAGGTCATCTTCATCACGGAGTACGTGTCCTCAGGGAGCCTAAAGCAGTTCCTGAAGAAAACCAAGAAGAACCACAAGGCCATGAATGCCCGAGTGAGTTCCCGGGAGCACGACAGGGGGTCCAGCTGGAGCGGGTGGCTCTGGCCGTGTCCTAGGAGGGTCTCTGGGATCTTACAGGGCAGAGCAGGTGGGGGTTGCTGTTCCCTGGGTCACATGGGGACCCTGCTGGACCCCAGGGGAGCCCAAACTGGATCCCACTGGCTCCAAGGTGGGAGTGGCTGCAGTGGGTGACACTGCCCAGGGCTGGCACCTGGGGACAAGGGACCAGCATCCCCTGCAAAGCCACTGCCCAGGGCTGGTGTGAGGGACCTGTGGGATGATCCAGAGCCACCCCTACCGTGTGCAGGGACACCTCCCACTGTCCCAGGCTGCTCCAAGCCCCAGTGTCCAACCTGGCCTTGGACACTGCCAGGGATCCAGGGGCAGCCACAGCTGCTCTGGGCACCCTGTGCCAGGGCCTCACCACCCTCCCAGGGAACAATTCCTTCCCAATATCCCATCCATCCCTGCCCTCTGGCAGTGGGAAGCCTTTTCCCTTTGTCCTGTCCCTCGATCTCTTGTCCAAAGTCCCTCCCAGCTCTCCTGCAGCCTTGAGCCATTTGCTGGAGTCATTTGAGCAGGGAACAGGGGCTGCTTTTGTGGGACAGTGTGGGACACACCCCTGAGCCTTAGCCGGGCCTAGTGGGATGTCCCTGTCGCTGGGAAGGGGTGGGAAGGACCCTGAGCCTTGGCAGGGCACAGGGGGATGTCCCTGTCGCTGGGAGGGAGTGGGAAGCCCTGGCCTGGCCGTAGGTGCTGGTGTGTCCTGGCTGACGGAGCTCTGTCCCTGCCCTAGGCCTGGAAGCGCTGGTGCACCCAAATCCTCTCGGCTCTCAGGTGAGGCTCCCCTGGCTCCCTGCCCTGCCCCGCAGGGTCCCGGGGGGTGTGGGCTGTGCTCGGGACACCCCTGTGTCCCCCCAGCTTCCTGCACTCCTGTGAGCCCCCCATCATCCACGGCAACCTCACCAGTGACACCATCTTCATCCAGCACAACGGGCTCATCAAGATCGGCTCCGGTGGGGCAGCGCCGGCCCCACCCCAGGGGTCCGGAGGGGTCTGGGGGTGTCAGAGGGGTTCAAGGGGGTCTGAGGGATCCAAAGGGGTCTGAGGGGTCTGAGATGGTCCAAGGGGGTCTGAGGGGGTCCAAGGGGTCTGAGGGGTCCAAGGGGGTCTGGGGGGTCTGAGATGGTCCAAGGGGGTCTGAGGGGTCCAAGGGGTCTGAGGCATCCAAGGGGGTCTGGGGAGTCCAAGGGGTTCAAGATGGTCCATGAGGGCCCAGGGGGTCTGAGGGGGCCAGGGGGGTCCGAGGGGGTCCAAGGGGGTCTGAGGGGTCCAAGGGGGTTGGCAGGAGGAAGGGGGTAGGGGTCATGTGGGGTGTGGGGGGGGTCCTAGCCGGGCAGGAGCCCCAAGAGTTGTGGGGTCCCTTTTGGGGTGCCAACCTTGGCATTACCTGTTCTTCTCTGTCCCCTCCTGCCTCCCCAATGCCCGGCTCCCTCCGGCGCTGCCCGGCAGTCTGGCACCGGGTGTTTGCCAACGGTGAGTGACCCATGGCCACCTCCCAGCATGTCCCCTGCCCTGGGGACACCCCCCTGTGGCCCCTGAGCCCCCACCAGTGGGGCACCGGACACAGGGGAGGGGGGGACCTTCATCCCTCTAGGAATTGCTGCTCCTGGGTTGGGAGCGGAGGGGTCTCCTGGGATGGGGTGGGCAGGGGCACACACAGATCCCCCCCCATCCCCTCAGACCCCCACGGGTGGGCACACACAGACCTTCCTCAGACCCTGCCCCGTCTCACCCCCCCAGCGCTCCCGGACGATCTCCGCAGCCCCATCCGGATCGAGCGGGAGGAGCTGCGGAACCTGCACTTCTTCCCTCCGGAATATGGCCGTGAGTGGGGGCTGGGATGGGGGAAAAGGGGGACATGGGGGGTGGGGCACGGGCAGGGAAGAACAGGGGAGGGCAGGAAGAAGTGTCTACAGGGATGGCGTGGGGCGGGGGTCTCCAGGTGGGGGTCCAGGCCTGAGGCTCTGTCCTGATGTGTCCTGGTCTGTGTTCCAGAGAAGGCAGACGGGACAGCCGTGGACATCTTCTCCTTCGGGATGTGTGCGCTGGAGGTGCGGAGCGGGACGGACCCTGGGAATGGTGGGACCCTGGCCCTTGTCCGGGGTGTCCTTTGTCCGGGGGTGTCCCTTGTCCAGGGGTGTCCCTTGTCCCTGCCCTGTCCGGGGGTGTCCTTTGGGAAGCCCCCCATGGACTGGCCGTGTTTCCTCTCGCAGATGGCCGTGCTGGAGATCCAGACCAACGGGGACACGCGGGTCTCGGAGGAGGCCATCGCGCGGGCCCGGCATTCCCTGGATGATCCCAACATGCGGGTGAGTGCAGCTGGAGGAGCCAGCTGGGGGTAAATCCCTGTCCTGCACCACTCCTGGGATGTAAATCCCACCCTGCATCCTTCCTGGGGGTAAATCCCTGTCGTACATCCCTCCTGGGTGCAAATCCAGCCAGTTCCCAGTAGGTGCAGGTGGGGTCTGGCCCTGTACCATGAGTGCCCGTTTTCCCTCAGAGCTATGGTCTCCCGGGTATCTGTGCCCCCTTCCCAAGCTCCATCTCACTCCTCACCTCCTCAGGGGGCCCACATGGATCCCAGGGAACAGAGAACAAGCTGCCCCACAAATATTTGGGAACAGAGTTTAATAAGGAGACAGGGCAGTTTGGGGGGGTAGTTGGGATTCGGGCTCAGCCAGAGGAAGGCATGGAACAGCCAGAACCTTTGATCCCCGTCCATCCTCCCTGACCCACTCAACCCCCCTTCCTCTTCCTTTGGCAGTCTCCAAGACATCCCATAATGAGTTTGTACATTCCCCAAATTCTCTTGTTTGATCACAGGATTTCTCGAGGCATCCCACAGTAAATCCTGCCCCTTAGATCCCACAGTTCCCACGACTCGGGAGAGCCAGGGAGTCTCCTCTGCAGAGCATCGGCTCCGGGAGTGGTTGGAGTCACGCCCGAGGGTCTCTGGGGCAGGTGGCTCTGAGGGGTCCAGTCTAGGGGTGCCCACCTGGCACCCTTGGGATCACTTTTGGATCTATCCCAGATATCCTGGCCCATTCCCTGTCAGCAGCACGGCAGGAGCTGCAGGAGCAGCGGAAGATCGAGCTCCTCTGCTCTCAGTGAGCAGGAACGGGCAGATCCCTTGGATTCCGCTGCTCATCCTGCCCTTTCCCCACTCCCACCACCACATTCCTGCTCTTGGGGCTGATCCTGGTCCTGCCCCTTCTCCTGCAGCCTTTGCTGGGCTCACACCCGGGATGGGGCCAGTGGGGACCCGCTTCCCATCTCTGCCCACCTGGAATTCTGCTGTGGCTCCCTGTCCTGGGGCTCCTGCTGCAGAAAGAGCCCTTTGGTTCCATTTCCTGGGAAATTGTATCAAAAAGAGTGTGACCTCAGGCCTAGGGCAGTGACCCCTGTGCTGGCACTGCTGGGGCCCCTCCAGTCCTGGGGCAGGTTTGGGGTGCCCAGGTAAGGACATTGAGGTGCTGGAGCGTGTCCAGGGAAGGAAACGGAGCTGGGGAAAGGTCTGGAGCACCAGGAGCAGCTGAGGGAGCTGGGAAAGGGGCTCAGGCTGGAGCAAAGGAGGCTCAGGGGGGACCTTGTGGCTCTGCACAACTCCCTGACAGGAGGGGGCAGCCGGGGTGGTTGGGCTCTGCTCCCAAGGAACAGGGACAGGACAAGGGGAAATGGCCTCAGGCTGTGCCAGGGGAGGCTCAGGCTGGACATCAGGAGGAATTTCTTCAAGGAAAGGGTGGTCAGGCCTTGGGAGGGGCTGCCCAGGACAGTGTGGAGTCCCCACCCCTGGAGGTGTCCAAGGAGTGACTTGGACACTCGGTGCTCTGGGCTGGTGACAAGGTGGGGGTCGGGCACAGGGTGGACTCGATGGTCTAGGAGCTCTTTTCCAGCCTCAGTGATTCCTGTGATGGTTCTGTGCTTGTGTGAAATGCTCCTGTGAGAGGAGCAGGGGCATGTCCTGCTCTGTTCCAGCTCGTGCCCCTGCTCTGATCCCAGGAGTTCATCCTGTCCTGCCTGACCCTGAACCCGGACAAGCGCCCGACCGCCCACAACCTCCTCTTCCACCGGGTGCTCTTCGAGGTCCATTCCCTGAAGCTGCTGGCAGCCCATTGCTTCATCAACCACCAGTGTGAGTGCCCGGGACCACCTGGATCTCTGAGCTCATCTTTTCCCAAGGAGCCAGGCTGGGAGAGCTGGGAATGTTCAGCATGGAGAAGAGAAGGGTCCAAGGAGACCTCAGAGCCCCTTCCAGTGCCTAAAGGGAGAGCTGGAGAGGCCTTTGGACAAGTGATGGAGTGACAGCACAAGGGGGAATTGTTTCCCACTGCCAGAAGGCAGGGATAGATGGGATAATGGGAAAGAATCCTTCCCTGTGAGGGTGGGGAGGCCCAGAGGTTGCCCAGAGAAGCTGTGGCCGCCCCATCCCTGGAAGTGTTCCAGGCCAGGTTGGACAGGGCTTGGAGCAGGCTGGGATAGGGGAAGGTGTCCCTGTCCATGGCAGGGAGTGGGACTGGATGGGATTTAAGGTCCCTCCCACACAAACCGTCCCGTGATTCCATGTGCAGAGCCTGGGGAGGGAGGCGGTGACTCCCATCCCCTCCCTGGAGTAGGGGCTGCAGGACCCACCCTGCAGGATCCCCCAGCCCCTGAACTCCCTGTGCCTCTGCCCCAGATCTGATGCCAGAGAACGTGGTGGAGGAGAAGATCAAGGAGCTGGACCTGAACATGGTGATGGCCGAGATCCGCAGGGAGGGTCGGCCCGGGGCACAGTGGAGGTGAGGATGGGGGAGATTCCACAGCATCCAGCCTGGAGATCCCAGTGCCGTGGGGAGCAGCCCCTCACCCCCTGAACCCTCCTGTCCTGTTCCCTGCCCAGGTACTCGGAGGTTTCCTTCCTTGAGCTCGACAAGTTCTTGGAGGACGTCAGGTGGGTTGGAGCTCCCAGCTCTGCTCCCAGCTCTGCCTCAGCTCCCCAGGGAATGTGGAGCCAGGATGGGCACAGGGGATTGTCCATGCTGTCCCCAGCTGTGCTTGGTGCCTCGTCCCCGTGGTGTCCCCAGGCTCGGGGAGCTGCCCACCCCTGCTCCTTCCAGAGCCAGCTCTGCCAGGGCCGTAGGGGATGGAATCAGCTCTGTGTCCTCCCTCTGTGTCTGTGCCAGGAATGGGATTTACCCCCTGATGAACTTCGCTGTCTCCAGACCCCATGCCCTCCCACGCGCCCTGTCCCAGCCCCAGGAGGATCCTCAGAAAGCCAAGACTCCCACGCCAGAGCCCTTCGATGTGGAGACCAGGAAGGTAAGGCCAGACCCAGGTGGGGACAGCTCCTCACTGGTCTCCATCCCTGCTGCAGGGACACCTCTCCTGTTAGCCATGGCCCAGGTGAGAGCTGGGAGAGGAATTACAGGGTTTCAGTGGGAATTCCAAAGTCCTGCTTGGGAAGGCCCCAGAGCCAGAGGGGGCCCTGTCCAAGCTGATCCCCAGCTGGGCTTTTCCAGGTGGTGCAGATGCAGTGCAACATGGAGCTGAACGAGGACAAGAGCCAGTGGCACGTGAGTACCTGGATCCTGACCTGCTCCTGGCACTGGGAAAGACCTGCTCCCTGCACATCCCGCTGGGAATGGGACTGGGAATGGGGCTGGGAATGGGATTGGGAATGGGACTGGGGAATGGGACCGGGGAAATGGGATTGGAAAATCAGACTGGAAAATGGGAAAGGGAAACCTGCCTGGGATATCAGACTGGGAAATGGTACTGGGAAGTCTGACTGGAAATGGTCTCAGCCAGCTTCCGTGGTACCCAAAGAACTCACTCCTGTCCTGTACAATGAAAGAATTCCCAAAGAAGCCACGAATTCCCCTGGCCTGTGGGACACAGACCTTGAGTGTCTGGATGTCTCTGTCCCTGGTGTTTCCAGACACCTTTGGACTCCCGTTTTTTCTAGCCCAGTACTTGCAGGGAGCTGGAATTGCTCCAGGGCACCAGCACTGCCCGAGAGCTCCCACATTCCCGCAGTCCCAGCACCTCCGGGTGCCTCTGGAGGGGCTGGGATGAGCAGACTCTCTCCTGTCTCTGCAGCTCACACTCCTGCTCATCCTGGAGGACAAACTGCACCGACAGCTCAGCTATGACCTGCTGCCCAGTACGTTCCTGCAGGGAATGCTGGGTGTGGATGCTGGGGGATCCCGTGGCCCTGCTGGGATTAGGCTCTGTTGGACACGGAATGTGCCAGCTTCCCACACAGCTTCCCAACCTTTCCCTTTCCTTCCTTTCACCTCCTCCTCCTCTTTCTCCTCCTCCTTCTCCTTTTTCCATTCCTTTCCTCTCTTCCTCCTCTTTTTTCTTTTCCTTTCCTCTCTTCCTTTCCTTTCTCCTTTCCTCCTCTCTCCTCTCCTCTTCTCCCCCTCCCTTTCTCTCCTTCTTCTCCTTTACCCTTTCCTTTCTCCTTCCCTTCCCTTTCTCCTTCCCTATCTCCTTCCCTTCCCTTCTTTTTCTTTCATTTCCCTTCCCTCTCCTTACCTCCCCTTTCCTTTATCCTTTCCTTTTTCCTCTTCTTTCCTTTCTCCCTTGTGGTCCCAGCCCTTTCCCACCTGGCCCTTGTGCTGGTGCCTCTGGCACGAGGGAGTCACCTGCCCATAAAGTGAGAGTTGGGAGGGCAGTGAGTGGATGATCCAATGGCCATTCCAGGGCTGCATTCCCACCAGGACCCACAGAGGGCAGTTCTTGGGGTCCCCGTGGTGCACTCTGCTCTCATTCCCAGCACTGGCACAGTGTCCCCAACACTTTTCCAATGGAAAGGTGGACCCTCCTCTGAGGGGGCCCAGGAAAGGGGCAGGTCCAGCTCCTTCCCAGAACATCAGGAGCCTCTGGAGGCCATGCAGCCAGAGCCCCAGGGATGCCTCACAGACAAAATCCCCACAGAAAGCTGGGGAATGGTGCCTGGGAGCTGCTCCTTCCCCAGCCCCTTGCAGGCTCTGCTGCAGGCACTGTCCTGGGGCTTTCCCTGCTGAGCCATACAAAACCTTTCCAAGTGACACATTGTCCTGAGCTGTGTTCTGGGCGCTTGGGAACCTTGTTCCACCTCCCTGCCCCATTTTCCCAGGATGAGCAGCTCCTGCTGTGGCTCTCCCAGGTACAGGAGTTCCACGAGCTGTATCCATGTTCATGTTCTCCTGCTCCTTGTCTCTGCAGCTGATAACTCCAAGGATTTGGCCACAGAGCTGGTGCATTATGGGTTCATCCACGAGGTGAGTCCCTGCTGTCCCTCAATCTGGAGCCACGGAGCTCCTCCAGCACTGACCCCTCACAGGCAGGAGTTGGATTCCTGTTCCCTCCGGACTCTGCTCCAGGAGCTGCTCCAAGGGGAACTGCCTGTTGCGGCAATGTTAATTAGCTGGACCTTAAATAATTCTGAGTGGGAGCCCCCAGGGAAGGAGGCTGATTCCTTACTTAAGGAATCACAGAATCGTTAGGTTTGGAAAAGACCTCCAAGATTATCGACTCCAACCTGTGACATGCGAGGTCACCCTGATGACGTCCCCAAGTGCCACATCCACACGTTTTATTGAACACTTCCAGGGATGGGAACTCCACCACTGCCCAGGGCAGCTGTGCCAGGGCTGCACAGCCCTTTCCAGGAGGAATTTTCCCAATATCCCACCTGAACCTCCCCTGGCACAGCTTGAGGCCACTTCCTCTTGTCCTGCCCCTCATTCCCTGGGAGCAGAGCCCGACCCCCACCTGGCTGCACCCTCCTGTCAGGGAGTTGTGGAGAGCCAGAAGGTCCCTCCTGAGCCTTCTTTGCTCCTTGCTGAGCCCCCAAGGCTCTCTCAGCTGCTCCTTTCCTCAGCTCTCTTCCCTCCCCTGGACACGCTCCAGCCCCTCAGTGTCCTGTACCTGGGGACCCCAAACCTGCCCCAGGAATAGCTCGGGATTGGGACTGTGGGAGGCTGGAGGGACCTGGGATAGCCCAGCAAAGGGAGCTGTTGGCACGTTTGGATTTCAGGATGACTGTGAAAAGCTGGCCATGTTCCTGGAGAGCGCCTTCCACAAGCACCGCTCCCAAGCCCTGTGAGTGCCGGGGACCACCGGAGCCCCATTCCCAGGGGATTAAGGTGCCGGACTGGAGGATCCCACAGGGCTCCCGACCCACCGAACTGCAGCAGGACTCACCTGGCCGGGCCTTGGGCTGAGGGGGATTTGCCCAATCCGTGCTCTGGGAAGGCAACAGCTGACAGAGGACTCGGCAAACACCAGGAATTATATCCCGGGATGTTGGGACTCATGTTCTGGTCCCTGCTCCCAAGGGGAGGTGTGGGGGAGTGGGCAGCACCCCCCAGCAGCCCCTTCCCGCTGGGGTTTGTGAAGCTGCTGCAGGAACCCCCAACCGGATCTGTTTCCCTCTGGGAATGATCGGCTTTTCTTGCTGCAGGTCCCAAAGCTATTTTTTCCCTCTTTGCCATCTGGAATGGTCCTTGCTGAGGGGAGGGGAGGAGCAGGCTTGGAAAACCCTGGTGTAGCTTCCCATCTGCCACATTCCAGTCTCAATCCTGAGTTTCTCCAGGTTTAAGGTCTCCACTGTGCTGCCTGTGCTCAGAATCCTCACGATGAGCTGGGACTGTGTGAGCTGGACATGATATGGCTTGAGAAGAAATTCCAGAAATCCTGACCCACCACCTGCATCCACACACGTGGATCAGCAGGAATCTCGCTGATGCTCCACAGAATCCTTGTCATTCTCCAGTTTCTCCTACAGCCTTCCAAAATCCCTTGGCATCTTCAGGAGAAAGCCCTGGTGCCTCTTCCTCCCATTCCTCCTGCAGTGACTGGAATGTCAGTCCCTAGCCTGGAGATGGGGGAATTGCCACCGTCACCACCCCAGTGCTGCCCTTTGCCAAAGGGACACGTCCTTGACATGGAGAAAAGTGCAAACAGGAATTTTCTCTGTCCAAGAGTCGTGCGGGGCTGCTCCTGCTGCTCCTGCTGTGCCAGGGAAAACTGGCTCTGATATCCTGCTCTGTGCTGTGCCAGTGCTGCTCCTGCTGCTCCCACTGTGCCAGGGAAAACTGGCTCTGATATCCTGCTCTGTGCTGTGCCAGTGCTGCTCCTGCTGCTCCCACTGTGCCAGGGAAAACTGGCTCTGATATCCTGCTCTGTGCTGTGCCAGTGCTGCTCCTGCTGTGCCAGGGAAAACTGACTCTGGCATCCTGCTCTGTGCTGTGCCAGTGCTGCTCCTGCTGCTCCTGCTGTGCCAGGGAAAACTGGCTCTGGCATCCTGTGCTGTGCCAGTGCTGCTCCCGCTGTACTGGGGGTGTCCAGCTCTGGCACTGTCCTGCTGATCTGCACCATGCTGGTGTTCCATGCTGGCATTCTGTGCTGGTGCTGCTCCTGCTGTGCTGGAGGAATCCGGCTCTGCCATCCTGCGCTGTGCCGTGCCAGGGAAAACTGCCTCTGGCATCCTGTTGTGTGCTGTGCTGCTGCTGCTCCTTCTGCTCAGACTGTGCTGGGGGAATCCGGTTCTGGTGCTGTCCTGGTGATCTGCACCACGCTGGTGCCCCATGCCACTGCTCTGTGCCAGTGCTGCTCCTGCTGTGCAGGGAAAACTGGCTTTGGTATCCTGCTGGTGTTGCGTGCTGGTGCTGCTCCTGCTGTGCCAGGGAGAACTGTTGCTGGCATCCTGCTCTGTGCTGCTCTGTGCCGGTGTTCTGTGCCAGTGCTGCTCCTGCTGCTTTTGGTGTGCCACAGGAAGCTGGCTCTGCCATCCTGCTCTCTGCTGGTGCTCTGTGCCAGTGCTGCTCCTGCTGTGCTGTGGGAATCCAGCTCTGGCATTGTGCTCTGTGCTGTGCCAGTGCTGCTCCTGCCGTGCTGTGGGAATCCAGCTCTGGCATCCTGCTCTGTGCTGTGCCAGTGCTGCTCCTGCCGTGCTGTGGGAATCCGGCTCTGGTGCTGTCCTGGTGATCTGCACCGTGCTGGTGTTCCATGCCAGTGCTCTGTGCTGGTGCTGTTCCTGCTGCTCCCACTGTGCCATGGGAAGCTGCCTCTGGCATCCTGCTTCGTGCTGATGTTCCACTCTCTGCTGGAGCTCTGTGTGGCACCACCTGCCCCGCACTGCTCGCGCTTTGTGGTGTCGCTCTGGCTGCGTCCCACCGGGATTTTATCCGTGCTCAGATGCTGCACTGCCAGCTCGGGCTGCATTCCCGGCCCAGGCTGCATTCCTGGCTCGCTCAGGCTGCATTCCCAGCCTGTGCTGCATCCCCAGCTGTGCCAATGTTCCAACCTGACAAATCAATAAAGCAGCCAGTCCCACTGGAGGGCTCTGCACCAAACTGCTCGTAATTCCTTACTCCAGTGAAACCAAGGAGAAGGGATTCAGGGAACACCTCACAGCTGCTGATTGCCAATCCCCCCAGAGCAGACCCGCCCTGGGCCCCAGACATTCCAGCCCCTCCTTGGCACTTCCCTAATGCACCCCTCCCATGAATCCATGGATTCAACAGGATCTAACACAGCTTCTCTGACCCTGGAATTCCCTGCCCTTGGTGAACTTGAGCGGCCCAAACTCCCAAAATCCTTTATAAAACGTGGGGGCTCTGTGAATTCCTTGGGGGTTTTCCTCAGTCTTGTGTATCTTCCGCAGTGGGAGTACAAGATCCTGGTGCCAGTTCCGCTCTGGAGGTGCTGGGTGTGACAGCACCTGTGTCCTGCTGGGGCTGCTTGTCTTTGAGGCAGAACCCACACGTGGGGAGGGACATCAGGTGGGGCCATCCCAGAGCTGCCCTTCCATCCCCTGGCACAGAAACAGAATCCCAGGATGGCTGGTTGGGAAGGGACCTTCAAGACCCACCAGTGCCATTGCTCCAAGCCCTGTCCAACCTGGCCTGGAACACTTCCAGGGATGGGGCGGCCACAGCTTCTCTGGACAACCTGTGCCAGGGCCTCCCAACCCTCACAGGGAAGGATTCCTTCCCAATGTCCCATCTATCCCTGCCTTCTGGCAGCGGGAAGCCATTCCCCCTTGTGCTGTTCCTCCAAGCCCTTGTCTAAAGTCCCTCTCCAGCTCTTCTGGGGCCCCTTTAGGCACTGGAAGGGACTCTAAGGTGTCCCCGGAATGTTCTCCTTTCCGGATGAACATTCCCAGCTCTCCCAGCCCGGCTCCGTTCCCTGTGCCGGGGTTTGGCCGTGGCTCTGCGTTGAAATTTGGACACCAGGGATTGGGGCCCCTCGAACAGAACCAAGAGAAGGGACAGGACGGGAACAGAGACACCGGGATGGGGACAGGGACATTTCACTCCAGTTCCCGGCAGACGGTCCCGATCCGCCCTCCCGTGACACGTCCAGCACCTCCCGGGGCCCACCGCCGGTACCGGGAGGGGGTTCCCGCGGCTCTTCCCCCGCGGCTGCGACCAAGGGCCACCTGGTACCAGCCGGGCCCTCGGGTTTAGCATGTTTTGTCCCGTTTTAGCTGGGTTTACCCAGGTTTAGTGCATTTAGCCGGTTTGAGCCCGTCTTATCCAGGGCCCGGCCCGTTACAGCCCTGCCCATGGCACCAGCAGCTTTGGACCTTCCCGAGACACCGGGCACTGCCGGCCCAGCACCTGCCCAGGGGCGCTAAAGTGCGCAACAGCCGAGCTGGGGCCCTGCTCCCCCCGGGATCGTATCAGGCCGTGCTTCGCCGCTCCGCCGGTGACCGCGCCTGGGCGGCGCCATCTTGACAACCGCTTCGGGTCACATGACACCACCGAACTCTCGCGATGCTCTTTCTCGTGAGGACCTCCTGTCGCCCGTTTCCCGCGCGCGCGCCGCGGAGCTCTCGCGAGACCCGCGTGCTATAGACGGGAAGGACAAGATGGCGGCGACAACGACGATGGCGCTGGTGAGGGGGCGATGGGGCAGCGGGACCAGGCCGGGCCGGCTCCTTCCGGCTCCTCGGGGCTCCTCTCGGAGCTGGGGGCGGCCGCCAGGGGGAACCGCGGGTGAGGGGTGGCGGTTCTGAGGGGACGGCGTTGCTTCCTCCCGGTTCTCCTCCGGTTCTGGGCTCCCGACCCGGCCTTCTCCCTGTGGGGGAGGTGTCGGTGCTTCCCCTCCCGGTCCTGAGCCGGTTCTCCTCAGTTCCCTCCCCGCCTGCAGCGGGAATGGGCGACCTCGGCCTCTGCGTGGAATGGCCATGGCTCCTATAGGCCGTGCAGGGAATGAGATCCCCGGGCTCTGCAAGAACGGCAGTGCTTATCCTGGGCCGTGCAGGGAATGAGATCCCCGGGCTCTGCACGGACGGCAGTGCTTGTCCTGGGCCGTGCAGGGAATGAGATCCCCGGGCTCTGCACGGACGGCAGTGCTTGTCCTGGGCCCTGCAGGGAACGGGATCGGGCATCACTCTGCGACGGACCGCACAGGTCGCTGGTTTTGGGCTGGTGTTTCCAAATCCACTTGTTTAAACTCTCCTTTTTGGGCTACTGTTCCCACGTTCGCCTGTTTAAATGCTCGGTTTGGGGCTGGGTTTCCCAAATCCGCTTGTTTAAATGCTGGTTTTGGGCTCCTATTCCCAAGTCCTCCTGGGCTGCGTCTTATGGGAGTTCTTTATGGGTTCTGAGACATTTTTAGGGCTTTCCTGGATGGGTTGAGGGTGTGAGAGAACAGGAATTTCCGGGCTGTTGGTTTTCCTGGGTTTTAACCGTGAGTAGAGTGATGGAAGTGCTTCCGTGGGCCTGCTGGGCTGGTTCTTGGCTCACTGGGAATTGTGTGAAATGGAAATAGCCTCGCAGGTGCCAGGGCTCAGGGAAGGAGCCTGAGAATACCTGTGGGGCCCGTGGGCTCCCCTTGCGAATCCCCAGATCTCATGGAGTACTGGGCTGGATCTGCAGTCTCTGTGGCACAGCAGGAATTTATTGTTAGGTTTGTCTCCTGTTTCCCCATCGTTGTTTCCATGGAAAATACAGGATTTCTCTGAGGAATAGCTCCAATTACAGAGCTGCTCAGCCTTGCTCCAAGGGGCTGCTCCTGATCCCAGAAGGAATTGTGTGTCCTGGAATTTGTTTTGTGAATTCACAGGTGTTGGTGCTCTCATATGGGAGTAAATATAAATAATTCTCTCTTTGTTTCCTGCCTTATCTTTCCTTAATCCGTTGGATTAGGAAATTTCCCAGGTGAATGCTGGGAAGGGGGGGGGCGGGTCTTGCTTTGTGAGGTTCCCTGTGATTCCTCAGGGGATGGGAAGTGAACACCTGGCCTCAGAGTTCCCATTTATCCTGTGAACACACCTGCACAGGGATTTCCAGGTGTCGGGAATCTCTATGGACGCACCTGCACAGGGATTTCCAGGTGTCGGGAATCTCTATGGACGCACCTGCACAGAGATTTCCAGGTGTTGGGAATCCCTGTGGACACACCTGCATGGGGTGACAGGACAAGAGGACGTGGCCTCAAGCTGTGCCGGGGGAGGTTCAGGTTGGACTTCAGGAGGAATTCCCTTGAGGAAAGGGTGGTCAGGCACTAGAAGGGGCTGCCCAGGGAGTCCCCATCCCTGGAGGTGTCCGAGGAAGGAGTGGATGTGGTACTCTACTGCAGGCTGGTGACAAGGTGTAGATTAGGCATAGCTTGGACTTGATAGTATTGGAGGTGTTTTCCAACCTCAGTGATTCCAGGATGCCAGGAGCAATGGGAATCACACAAAGGCAGGTGTGTGGCTGCCTTTCAGATCCAAAATCAGCTCTGATGTTTCTGGGGTGCCTTTTCTCAGCCCAGAGCGGCTGATTAACTTCTGCGGGAGGCTGGGGAGGACCACTGAAAGTCCATTCTACATTCCCTCCTTCCTTCTGACCCAAAGGATTTGGAAAACAACCGCTGTGATGTTTGCACTGGATCATCCTTCCCGGGCTGCTGCCCTGGGCAGGGGAGAGCTGTGCTGCGAGACAGAGCAGGGCCCAGGGGATTGTGCATGGAATTCTCAGGGAATCTCTCCATTCCCTGGATGGTACCTTGGTGTTAGTGGTGGCTATGGGATCACCTCTTGAAGCTGATCTGGGCGTTGGTGTCTTGCTAAAGGAATCTCAGGGCTCTGGGACATTGGGTGGCACCATGTCAGTGCTGTGATAGTGCTCCCAGTTCAGTGTTCCCCTCAGTTCTTGGGCTGGGACCTTCCCACACTCCTTGGGTGTTTTTCCTTTGCTCTCTCCTGACAGTCTTGGCTCTCTGCACCCCTGGAAATGGGTACAATATTCCAGGCCCTTGGGTATTTTTCCTATGCTCTCTCCTGACAGTCTTGGCTCTCTGCACCCCTGGAAGTGGCCACAATATTCACCGATACCATTTGGGAGAATAAAACCTCTGTGGAGGGATTTTGGAGCATTCCCTGTCACTATCAGCCCTCATGCCCTCACATCAACTCCTCTGCCAGTGCCTGACTTCCTTCTGCATTCCTGAATCCCGTCTGGGTTGGCTGGATGGTCCTGCCCTGCAGGAATGTGTGGTCTCCATTGGGGACTTCAGTGACATCAGTTTTATCAGCCACAGTTCCATTCCCTTGGCTGAGCTGTGCAGTTTGGCAGAAGTCATTTGGGAGCCTGATAGGGTCAGCCACGGAATCATGGAATCACAGCCTGCTTTGGAATGGGAGCAGTCTTAAATCTCATCTGGTTTCACCCCCTGCCCCATCCCTGGGAGCATTCAAGGCCAGGTTGAACAGAGCTTGGAGCAACCTGGGATAGGGGGAGGTGTCCCTGCCCATGGAGGGGTGTGGGACTGGATGAGCCGTGAGGCCCCTTCCCACCCAAACCATTCCATGATTCTGTGTCACTGGCCATGTCTGCCATTGTGGGAGCCATTTGCTCATGAGGTGCTGCAGAAATGGCTCGTTTTGGGAGGTTTTGATTCTTGCCAATCTCTAGGAACACACCTGGGAAGTAGCGGAGAAGCTTTGGATGTGCCTCATGCTCTGGATTCTGCATGTGCCAGCAGTAACTGCCAGCACTGCTGTTCCCAGTTGGGAAAGAGCATTCCATGGGCTGTGGGAAAGGAGTTGCTAAAGCAGTTGAGGAGTCTTAAAGGTTACGGTGCCCACAAGGGCTTCCAGAGTTCCAATGGAATCCTCAAGGGCTTTGATGGTAAATAGGGACAAACTACTGAGATGTGGTGGTATCTGCCAGGAAGGGCCTTTCCTGGACCCTCGCCTGTTGTAGAGGAGTTTCTTTCTGGAAAGGGTGGTCAGGCCACTGGAAGGGGCTGCTGCTTGAGGTTGGAAGTCCCCTTGCTTGGAGGTGTCCAAGGAACGACTGGACATGGCTCTCAGTACTCTGGTCTGGTGATAAGGTGGGGATCAGTCACAGGTTGGACTCCATGATCTTGGCATCTTTTCCAGCCTCTGTGATCCTGGGATTCTGTGCTGCTCAGGCTGCTGCTCCTGACAGGCTCAGGTGATGCTCTTCCAGCCTCTCTGCTGCGGGGCAGTGTGAAAGTACTCGGCTGAATTCCTGTTCCATGTCTTGGCGAGGAGGTGGAGCAGGGATGGAGCCACATGCCCTGGCCACGTGCTTCATCCTTCCTTTTTGCACTTGTGTCTCCTTGAATATCCGTGTGGTTTGATGCTTGTGGTTCCTAAATGAACGGGATTCTGTGGTTTTTGTCCTTTTTGTGTGTTTATACTTCAGAGAAGTTCTCAACCCTGTAACAAATTTACAGGAATATTTCTGAACTCTTGGCGTTCAAACCCCCTAAAAGGGCTCAGCCATGCTCAGACACCAGAATAGCAGCAGGAATCCGGGTCCCATATCTATTTCTCTCCAAAGAAGCTCCTGTTCTCTTGCTTCCTCTACCAGCTTTTTCCGAGTTTTTTTCCCTCTTTCCTCGCTCCAGATGGCTGTTATGGATGTGGGAATAAGGTTTCAGGGGAGGAGCCTGAGCACAAAGCCCCAGCTGCTCCTTGCCAGATGCTGTTGTTTGGCCCCAGGGAACTGAGCTGGGCCTGTTCCTGGAAGCAGGGTTATCCCAAGGTGCCTGGAAAGAGGAAATCAGCAGTCCAGGCTCTCTGAGTATGAGGATGGAGGCTGGGATGGGGTTTGCACAATGTGCTGCTTTCCAGGGAGCCTGAAGTGACAGGGTGATGATGATCCTTGGGGTGTGTTCCATGGTGAGGGATATATGCTCAGGAATTCCTGTTGGAGCCATGCCACTGGTCAGCAGAGATCACCCCTGGATCTGTGAGTTCTTCCCAGAGGGATGTGTGGTGGCAGAGAGCCTGGAGCCAGCAGTGCCTGGGTGCTCCTGGGCACTGCTGGGTCCTTTCAGCCTCGGCTTCATCCTCTGTGTCAGAGCTGGGATGTTCTGGAGCAGTTTTTGGAAGCTGTTCCTGTTAATGAGCCCAAATATGTAAATTATATTAACCTTAGTCCTGCAGTGGGCTGGGTTTGGAAGAATCACAACAGATTGGGCTCCTGGCTTTCTTATTCTGAATAGTTACATTTGGCAGCCCTTCACTCTGTTCTTCTCCTCCCACGTCTCAGAGCTCCTGTAGTGGTTTAGTCCAAAATACTCATTCCTTTTTACCTTCTGTGAGATAAGAATTAGGAGAAAAGCAAAGCAGGCACCAAACTTGAAAGAATATAAAGAAGTTTATTAATAGACCTAAAAGAAGAAGAAAAAAAAAGAAATCAGACCACACCTTCAGAACACTTCTCCTCCCCCCGCCTTTCCCCCTTCTCCCACTGACGATGTGAAAAGACAACCCTTGAGATGTTCAGTCTGTTTACCACTTCCTTGTTCAATTCATTTAGGAAGTGGAGTCTCTCTTGCTCATGCTATGGAGACATTATCACAATGAGACAGCCGCCCGGGTTGGTTCTCTGCTCGCATGTGAGTCCCTTCCCCGACTTGCAGCTTTTCCCACAACTGCTTTTGAGGGTCCACTCTTGAATTACTGGGGTACAGTTTTAAGGTTGAGCCGTTCAGAAACAAAAGTTCTCTTCACCCATCTCTGGGAGCATTTCCATCTCTGAGAATAGAGGCCCTCCTCCTTTCCTGGGAGAAAAAAAAGCATCTTCATCTCTAGGACTATCTCTGGGAGCATCTCTGGGAACTGAGATCTTCTCCTTCCGATTGGAGCAAGAGTCCTCATCACTTCCATCTCTCCCTGTTCAAACTTCTGATCAAATTACAGCTGCTTCAGCATTTGCTTATTCCAGCACAGGTGCCTTTGCTCACAAGTGCAGTTTGAATGCTCCACCCCACATGCCTTCATGAAATCACGACGGGTACTCTGATGTATCATAGTCTATCACCACCATGGCTTTACAACAGATTTTCACCTTTAAGCATCTCCTCTTTCTCCTCCCTCAGGTTTTCAGCTCTTCACAGCACTAAAAGGGTTAATCTCACCTGGGCCTCACAGCTGGAATTTCTCTTATCGCTGTTGGTCACATAATCTTTGCCAGACAGCTTCAGCTTAATCTTCATCTTCAGCCATAGCAGGGCTGGGGGGGCCGCAGGTGGAACGGGGCTCCAGGATGGCTCCAGGATGGCTCCAGGATGGCTGTGGCCCAGCTCGGCCTGAGCAGGGCCTGGCCCGGGCCCTGCAGCTGCATGTCCCAGCACTGGAAACGAGACAGAGAGCTTCCCGGGGTTTGTCCGTTCTTAAATGTGGACCACAGAGGCGGTCAAAATTCTAAGTGGCTTAAAAAATTGTCCATATTCAAACTGGCCAGCTGGTAGGTTCTGTCAGGTCACAGAGGAAGCTGTAAGCACCTCTTTGCAAGAAAATCACTTCCGGGACTATGCTTGCTAACCCATGACAGTTCCTAAATTGGAATAATTAAGTTTTTTAAGCTGGAGGAGATGGGAGGAGCAGTGAGAAAAGGATTTGCAGGCTTTGAGATTGGCTGGGGAGAACACTGGGCCTGAGTGTCCAATGGCAGAGATGTGGGAGGGAACAGGGGCAGCTGGTGACAAACAGGGCTTCAGCCAGGTGGGAAAGGACAAGAAGGGTTTTTAAAATTAATTTATTGGATGTTCCACAATCAAAATGTATCTTGGAGATGAGGGAGCCTTCTTTTATAAACAGATCAGCATTTCTGGGTTGTGTTTGTGGTTGGGTGGAGATGGCACTTGGGGACATGGTCACTGCTGGCATTGGCAGTGCTGGGGACAGTTGGACTTGGTGGGCTGTGAGGGCTTTTCCAATCTCAGCAATTCCATGACACCACATCACTTTGCTGGTCTTGTTTCCAGTTTGGGTGTGGCCTGTGCAGTCGTGGCTTTGTGCAGTGGAGTTTGCCAGTTTGCAGCTCCAGCCACCTCTGTTCCCACATCAGCTCCCTGTTGGTGCCCTGGTGTTCCCATCATCCATGGCTGGTGTTCTGTCCAGCCATGAACTTCTGAAGGGACTGGGGAAACACCTGCAGCTCTCTGGATACTGTCCAGACACCTGGAGAACAGAATTTTGTGCTGGGAGGGTTTGTCTCCTGTTTGCTCCATGTTCACTGATCCTAGAAAATGCTCACAGCACCCCGCAGGGAGCTGGAGGCTGCACAAAACCAGGAGTCTCCTTGCTGTAAAATAAGTCAGATGATTTGAGGGTATGTCCTGGAATGGTTGGGGTGGGAAGGGAAGCTGTGGCTGCCCCATCCCTGGAGGTGTCCAAGGCCAGGTTGGATGGGGCTTGGAGCAACCTGGTCTAGTGGAAGGTGTCCCTGCCCATGGCAGGGGGTGGAATGGGATGAGCTTTAAAGTCCCTCCAACCCAAACCATTCCATGATTCTGTGACAATCCAGGAGAAGCTTTGCAGTTGATAAAGAAAAAGCTTCAAGTCCTGGTTCCTGCTCTGAAGAGAGGTTTTTCCGTGCTACTTGTACTGGGAGCAGAATCTTCCCACACGAGCGTGTCCAGGACCACAGGCTGGAGTTTGTCCCCTTTGGTTTTTAGGTGGTTGATGGGAAATGTGGAGTCGAGAGAAGGAACCAGTTCTGTTTTGATGGATGGTGCTGCCAGAACTCACATGAGCACCGAAGGCAGGGCCACATCTGCTGCTGGGGGCTGAGCAGAGGGTCCCAGCAGTGAGATCACCATGCTGGAATTGTGGTCCCAGCACAGTCACTGCACAGTCAGTGCAGTCACTGGGTTGCTGAATTGCTGGAATCAGTCATGGTTCCAGTAGTGGCATCGCTGTGCTGGAGTCACAGTTCCAGCAGTGGGATCACCATCCTGGAGTCACAGTCCTGGCAGTGGGATCACTGTGCTGGAGTCAGTCACAGTCCCAGCAGTATGATCCATGGTTCCAGCAGTGGGATTGCTGTGCTGGAGTCATAGTTCCAGAGAGCTGGAGAGGGACTTTAGACAAGGGCTTGGAGTGACAGAACAAGGGGAATGGCTTCCCACTGCCAGAGGGCAGGATTAGATGGGACATTGGGAAGGAATCCTTCCCTGTGAGGGTGGGGAGGCCCTGGCACAGGTTGTCCAGAGAAGCTGTGGCTGCCCCATCCCTGGAAGTGTTCCAGGTCAGGTTGGACAGGGCTTGGAGCAAGCTGGGCTAGTGGAAGGTGTCCCTGCCCATAGCAGTGTGTGGGACTGCGTGAGCATTAAGGTCCCTCCAAAGCATTCCATGATTCTGTGATTTGGGAAAGTTTCAGAGAAGGTTTTAAAACGAGAACTTGAGAAAGTTGGGTCAACAGAGCCGGGAGGGAGAGGTGGGATGAGAACACTAATGAGGACATTAGACATGGGATCTGTTGAGGGGATGGAGATGATGTGAGCAAGGATTGAGGATTATCTGATTGTCTGTTCGTGGAAAACATGGTTGGAGAACTCTGTAAGTGTCCAATACATCCCTGGGCTTGTACAATTGCTGGGATGGCTCTTCCCACAGGGAATGCTGGGAATATGGTTTTCCTGACGTACAGGGTTTGGGGAGGGTTTTTAGCCAACTCTGATGTTCTGACATGAAGTGCTTTGGTTTTCTGGGAAGGAAGAGACAGGTCACTCCTGTGAGAACAGTTTTCCATGAGCATTTTCTGTTTCCTTAGGGTACGGAGTCCATTAAGATGGAAAATGGGCAAAGCACAGCAGCAAAGCTGGGGCTGCCCCCTCTCACCCCAGAGCAGCAGGAAGCTCTCCAGAAAGTGAGTAAAACTGATGGGAATTTGCTGTTTGGGGGGGTGGTGTTGTTTGGGTTTTTAATGAGCCTCTGTCTCTGGTGGGGCCAAAGGGAACTCGGCACCAGATCTCTGGGATCGCAGCCATGCTGGAGGGTCCCACAGGCACATTTGGGCCCGGGAATTACTTGTTTTGGTTTAGAGTTCATAGACACTTTTTGGGAGCATGATGGGGAGTTGCTGTTGGGGTGGGTGATAGCAGGTTTGATTTAAAAAGTAATTAAGTTCAGAAAAATGGCATCCTAAGTCAGATGGGAATTCTGAGCTGGGGTATGGGTGCCACGAAGTCACTGAGGAGCAGCTGCTTCTCCACAAGGACTGGGGTTGGGATCTGCTCTAGCTGGCCTGTCACTGTCCACACCAGAATGCATCCCAGAACATCCCTGTCCTCGGGATGACAGGGATAGAGAGCTCTGTCCTCACGAGGCTCCATGTGGATGTGCCTGTGCTGTCACAGCTGTCCCTCTGTGTATGGTGGTTGGCTCCCAGCCTCATTCCCTCTGGCTTCTCCAGAGCCTCTGGATGCAAACCTCCTTGTCCATTTCCAGGTTTCCGAAGCTCAAATCCCTGGGTTAGATCCTCCCCTTCCCTGGCAGCTCCCAAACCACAGCCATGGAGACCAGGTGCCCAGGGGGGTGGCTGTGTGTGTGTCCCGGGGAATGTGCACAGGTGTGGGGATGAGGTTTGCCTTGGCACAGAGCCTCCGTGCGGCACAGCTGGAATCTCTGGCTTTGCCAGAATTGGAGAGGACTGAGAGAAACCCCAAAGGAGCCTTGTTGTGTGCAGGCAGAGCCAGAGGTGAACTGGGGCATTTAGGGAGCAGAGCCAGGGAAGAGCTGGTGTGTTTTGGGAGCAGATCCAGAGCAGGCCTGGTGTGCTGAGAGGGGAGAGCCCAGCCCAGGGGTGGCCATGGGGAGGTGGAGGCCCTTCCCTCCTGTAGCACCTGTCTGTGCAGACGCTCTCTGAGAGGAGAGGACTGAAGGAGGCCGTGCCCCACCCTGGGCTCTGCAGGTAAGGGGCTGTGGTGGGATGTGAGGGCGGAAGAGGGGAATGCCGAGCTCCTGGTGCATGCTGCTTCCCTGCGCTGCCCCTCACGACATCCCGCTGTGTCCCAGGGCCTTGAGGTGCTGGGGAGCTGTGGGCAGTGCCGTGGTGCTTAGGGATGGAGACTGGAAGGTTCTGGGAGCTGTGGTGCGGAACCAGGCGTCACTCCCTGCCCCACTGTGTTGTACTGCCCCTACAGCCCCTGTTTTCCTTCCAGGCCAAGAAGTACGCGATGGAGCAGAGCATCAAGAGCGTGCTGGTGAAACAAACCATCGCCCACCAGCAGCAGCAGCTCACCAACCTCCAGGTGAGACCCCCCCTCCGAGCTGCTCCCTCTGCCTCGTGCTCCCCCCGACACGGTGGAGTTCTCAGGGCCCTCGGAACCAGAGCACAGCCCTGAGCCTGCAGCTCACCCAGGCACCCCAACTGACCTCACAAATTGCCCGCAAATCTCTTTGATTCCAAGAGGAAATGGTTAAAAATTCCTGTCCTGTTGGACGTCCCTCCACGAGATAGAAGAAGCCAAAGACTTTGCCGTGGGTTTTGCTTCTGAGCTATGTTTAAGGTGGTGAAGGCAGAAGTGATCCTGGGAACGATGTCCTGTCACCATCTCCTCTGCCTGAGGGAGGGTCCCTGCGTCCCCGTGTCCCAGTGCTGGCCCATTTCCCTCCCCTGCACCCAGGTGTTCTCAATTTTGGAGAAGTTCTGTTGGCTGTTCCTGCTTGTACTGGAATGTCCATACTGGGAGAACCCTTAACTGGGGTTTGACCTCCCCTGCTTCAGATGTTTCTGGAACATGTCTCACTGCCTTTACTTGAAGTCAGGAAGCCCAAAACAAGGGCTTTGCCTGAGGAATCCCTGTGGATGTGCTCTCCTTGCCCGGCAGCTCAGGCCGTTTGGGGCTGTGCCTGGTTCTGAGGGTCTGCTCTAGTTGAGGGGCTCCTTTTAAATGCTGGGGGTGAATCAACGACAGTGGTTGCAGAGGTTACTATTGCCTTGAGTCCCCCCCTGGGATCCCACCCTGCTTCCCGAGGCAGCGGCAGCAGCACAACCCCACCCTGGCCTGGTGGGACCGGACTCGGCAGGGTCCTGGCGCCGGACAGTCCTGGGGACCAGGCAGTGAGGGCCGAGGAAGGAGAGGCCTCTCCGCAGGTGCCCCTGTGCCGCCGCTCTGCTTGAGTTTGTACAAACAGCCGTAGTATGCTCAGCTCCAACAGACTGAACTCTGTCTTTACTGTCTTTCAGATGGCAGCAGTGACAATGGGCTTTGGAGATCCTCTCTCACCTTTACAATCGGTCAATAGACATATTCACTTCTTCTGGGGCACTTGTCTTAGTCAGGGCCTAGCGTGGGGACGTTCGTAGTGGTGCCAATGCTCTTGTCCGCGCCCAGCACAGCCCTCCCACATCCCCACCTGTACTGGACACGCCCAGGAGCAGAGCGAGGTGTCACTGCCCCGAGAAGACCCCAGGCTGTGCAGTCTGCGGGGACACTGCCACTCGGGGGCAAAGACAGCTTTAGATTTCCACCAGTTCTGAACACACCCGTGAAATTGTGGGAGCTGCATTTCTAGGGATGCTACAGTTCTGAGGTCCCGACCTAAAACTAACGGCCAAGGTAACTCACCAAGGGGCGATTTCTTGTGGAACGACCTCCCAGCACCCAGAGCCGGCCGGTGCTGGGGAGGGCCGGGGCGCCGGAGGTTGGCAGAACATGGTGTAGCCCAGGCTCAGATGCTCTTTACTATGTATGGTCCAGACCAGGGGAATATGGCACGTTCCAAGTGCAGCAAAAGCAGGATGGAAGGGACAGAACTGCAGGACTGATCAGAGAACTTGTGTGAGCCTTTGTGCCCGTTCTAATCAGAGGCCACAAAGAGCTGAGCGACGTGGCATGATCCATCCCCTCCTTTTTCCTAGATGTGCTGGACAAAGTGTCCTATGACTTGTCTCTGCACCCAAAGGTTCATTTGTAAATTCCTTTGCATGTTTGTAAATACCTTTCAGTCTTGCTGGAATATGAGATTTGTGCCTAGTGTAAAACACAGCCGGAGGTTTGAACTCCAAGAAAAAGGGCACTGAAGTGAAATCCCCACTCTCCCTCCTTTGGCAGTGGGTGGTGTGTCAGTGGGGAGCCAGAATGGATGTTCTGGGACGGGGGTAAGTTTGGAATGGAACAGAGCAACCATCTTGGTGTGGATTTGGCAGAGACGGTGTCGGAGCCCTCATGCCTGGGAATTCCTCCCATCCCTGGGGCTGCTGCCTGACAGTGGAACTCCAGCAATTTGGCTTAAATGGTTTTTGGCTCATTCTACCCAGCTGGGCACAGCTGAGTTGGTGGCACAGGAAAGTTTTAATGGCTTATGACCCCCAGGCACTGGGCTGTGACCCCTTTTCCTCAGCTATTCCTCCCTCGGGAGTCACAGGCGGACACAGCCCAGGAGCAGGAGCCTGGTGCAGTTCAGAGCAGTCACGATATCCCATTCTTGGCAGATGCTTCATCCCAGATCCCATTGTGAATGCACAAAGTGCAAACAGCCCCCTGTCCAGCACTTTTCCTGTTGCAGGGTTCCCTAGTTCCTCCGTGGGGGCAGCACAGCCTGAACTCCGTGAGCTCTGGGTCTCAGGGCCCAAGTTACAGCTTCCCGTGGGTTCAGTCCTCCCTCCACATGTCACAGTGTAAGATTCCCACATCCCTTCACCATCCTCTGGTGTCATTGTGTCATGACTGATGCTTGTGCTGAGGGTTGTGCATCGCCTGCTTTGATATAAGAGCACCCCACGGTGAGGTTTTGGCCTGTCCTTAAAATAACCTCCCAAATCCCTTTAGAGCAGCATCAGTTGAGGGCTGCTGCCTGGCTGAGGCTGCAGGTGCTTTTCCATGTTTCCCGAGGAGAAGGAGGCACAGGGGCAGTGAAACCAGTGTGGGGCCTGGTGAGAGCAGTGAAATGTCCAGGCAGGAGGCCCTGACACTGACCTGTGCTGAGCTCAGGTGCCCAGGGCATATCCCCCACCTGGATGCTCCTGTTGGTGACCCACAGACACCAGAGTCAGCACAGCCCACCTCAGCTCTGCCTTTTGCAGGTCCAAAATCCCAGGGTCATTAAGGCTGGAAAAGACCTCCAAGGTCATCGAGTCCAACCTGCGCCTTATCCCCACCTTGTCACCAGCCCAGAGCACTGAGTGCCATGTCCAGGTGTTCCCTGGACACCTCCAGGGATGGGGACTCCACACCTCCCTGGGCAGCCTCTTCCAATGTCTGACCACCCTTTCCAGGAAGGAATTCTGCCATCGGAAAATCCTGAGTCCTCCTCACTCCCCCCCTCTCCTTTAGGGTCCTGTGGCAGGGCAAGGTGGGGATTTCCTCCTGCAGAGGCTTCTTGGGAGAGGCCTCTCCCTGGGACACCCGGGGTGACACTGGTGATGGCTGTGACCCCCAAATGGACACGCTGCAGAGGGGCTTTCCTGCACCAAAGCTGGGGATGTGCTGGAGCACCTGGGAGACCACCCAGCCACTGTCCTGCATGTGTACGTGCCATAGTCCTGCTGGTCACAGCCTGCAGAGTAAAGAGAGCCATGGCCCAGCCATGCCGGGAAATCCTTAAGCCAGGCAAGGGGCAAGCTGGATGTCACCACAGGAGCAGCAGTTGGGGCTGGATGTCACCTCAGGGGCAGAGTCTCGGCTGGATGTCACCACAGGAGCAGCAGTTGGGGTTTAATGTCACCACAGGAGAAACAGCTGGGGCTTGGTGTCACCTCAGGAGCAGCAGTTGGGGTTTGATGTCACCTCAGGGGCAGAGTCTGGGGTGAGAGCCGTCCCTGTTTGCAGTGTCCTGTATGGAGTGGCAGGAGTTAAGCCCTCCTAGGTTGTTTTCTCCTGTGGCCAGTGGTAGTCCCAGACAGGTGCTGTAGGGAGCAGGAGCCCCTCGGGTACAGGCTGTGTCTGTGGTGCTGTGCCTGTCACAGATGAGCTCTCCCTCCTTTTGGGTTGCAGCATCTCCAGGCAGAGCTCCTGCGCTCATTAGGGCACGCCAGAAATCAGCCTCAAGAAGGCCCTGAGTGCTTTCCCTCTGCCCCAGGGGTCCCCAGGCATGGCAGAGCTCCTCTGCTCATTAGGGCACCCCAAAAATCGTCCTCCTCAAGGTCCTGGTTGCAGCCCCTCTGCCATGGGGGTGCTGGGGTAGGAAGGGGGTGCTCAGAGCTCCCTGCTATGGTGCTGGGCAGGGTCAGAGGCATCACCTACTGCTGCACATGCTCTGCACCAGCCTCTTCCTGCCCCAGGTGTGTCCCACCTGTCCCAGAGCTATCCCCTCACATGCAGGCAGCGACTCCTCCAGACCCCATGGTGTGGCCACATCTCCAGGGCCACACGTCCCTTAGCAGCTCTAGAGCTGCTCTGGGGGTTACAGACACGAAGGACACACTGTGCTCTGCTTTTGGGATCCCTCCTGTAAGGAATGGCTGGATTTGTCTTGAGAACAGGTTTCCAGGCAGACTTAGGACACAGTAGCAGAAATCCTCTGTGCAGCTGTGTTGGGGCTGCACCAGTACAGCCAGTGCCGCCAGGCAGGGATGAGTACTGGCACCACACGCTTCCCAGGAGTCCCACTGGGCCACGGGAGTGTTTGGCTTTGCTGTTGAGCTGTGGAAGTGGTGCCCAGTACTGGATCTTGGACTGCTGGGGGTGGGGGGAGGCTCTGGAGCCAGAGGGAGCGGGGGGAGGTTCCCAGTTCCAGACCCTTTGCTGCCAGGGAGGATGGGGCGGGGGTGGGAGTGCCGATGGATCTCTGCTGTCGGGGGGGAGCGGGAGGGATTCTCCCAGTGCCCAGAGCTGAGCCCTTTGCTGCCTGGAGGGGGAAGCTGCCCTAGAGTGAAGGGATTCCCTCCTCCTGCAGGTGTGGCTGGAGATGAGATCAGGCTGGGGGACACCCGGCCAGAGGGACCGGAATGTGTCTGCCCCAGGATGAGCCGGACTTTATCCGGGACTGAGCCGGATGGATCCGCTCCAGCGCCCTGTGCAGCGAGCAGGGAAATCCTTCTGATCCAGGCTGTGCCAGAGCTGCCGCCGGGGGTGGCTCCCGGGAGGGAAGCAGGAGGGGGAGGAGGCCCCAGTGGCCACGGCCAGCCCAGCACTGACCAGCCAGTCCTTGTCTCGCTACAGATGGCGGCTCAGAGGCAGCGGGCACTCGCCATCATGTGCCGGGTCTACGTGGGCTCCATCTACTACGAGCTGGGGGAGGACACCATCCGCCAGGCCTTCGCCCCCTTCGGGCCCATCAAGAGCATCGACATGTCCTGGGACTCTGTCACCATGAAGCACAAGGTGGGATGGGGCTTCCAGGCTGGTGGGAGGTTCCCTGCCCATGGCACGGGGTGGAACTGGATGAGCTTTAAGGTCCTGTCCCACCCAAACCATTGCGGGATTGCCTGGGTCTGGCAAAGAGCAGGTGAGCTGTCCTGGGAAGGAGTGGAATTCCTTGGGGGCAGCGAGAGCTGGTGCTGATGCCCCAGTGATGAGGCATTTTGGGGTCTTGTGCAAGGACATTTCTTTCAGCCATGTGTCCTAAACACAAAATAACCAGCTTTGCTGGTTGTTGAATTGGATGAGATACTGGGAAGCAATTCCTCCCTGTGAGGGTAGTGAAGCCCTGGCACAGGTTGCCCAGAGAATCTGTGGCTGCCCCATCCCTGGAAGTGTCCAAGGTCAGGCTGGATGGGGTTTGGAGCAACCTGGTCTAGTGGAAGGTGTGGAACTGGATGGGCTCTAAGGTCCCTACAACACAAACCTTTCCATGATTCTATGATTCCCAGCCCTCAAGGAACATCCTCCTCTCTTCAAGGCTTTCCAGATGCAGCCAGGAGAGGAAGGGGCCTCTATCCTTGTGAAGAACAGGTTCCTTTTAGCACTGGGGATGAATGTTTGCAGCTCCCTGATCTGCGTAGGGCAGGAGTCTGTGTGGGAGCCAGGGGTGTGTGGGGTGAAGTGCGTGGAATCACGGAGTCATTGAGGTTGGACCAGAGCACTTGAATGAGCACCACATTCAGTCATTCCTCGGACATCACCAGGGATGCCTCCCTGGGCAGCCTGTTCCAATGCCTGACCACCCTTTCAATGAAGAAATTCCTCCTGATGTCCAACCTGGAGCTCTGCTGGAAGTGCTGACAAGGCAGCAGCCCTGAGTGAGATGGGGTTTTGCTGTGGGACCTCAGAGACCGAGAGGCTCCAGAATCAGGTGCCCTTGGTGGAACCTCTGCAGGCCATTTTCTGCCATTCTCTAAGGAATCTTCTTGGGTCATGAGCAGGAATCAGTGGGGTGGGAATCAATTTCACCTGTAGGGATCTGCTCCATGGGAAACCTTGGCTGCATTAGATTGGCACAGCTGGAGTGATTGACAGGTGTCTCCTCCCATCCCAGGGCTTTGCCTTTGTGGAATACGAGGTTCCTGAAGCCGCCCAGCTGGCCCTGGAGCAGATGAATTCTGTCATGCTGGGGGGAAGGAACATCAAGGTGAGTAACATGCCTGCTCTGAAAATTCCTGCTTCTCTTTTCCTGGGAATAATTGTTTCATGCCTGGAAATGCTCCCCACAGCACTATGATGGGGGAAGGAACCTAAAAGCTGTTCCCTGATGGACCTTGATGTCCAACATGGGGCACACGGCGGCTCTGGGTCCCTCCTCTCCGAGGAGAAACCGCTGGCCTGCGAGTCCCACCTGAGATTGGCTCCAGGGACTCGACTCAGGTTTTCCCGCACACACATAGAATTCTCTTGAAGACAAAGTAAAGGTGATTATATCTTATATGATGTCTCTGACACGCCCTGAGGGTGTGCAGGGTCCCATGGCCCAGGGGGTTTAGGAGACCCTGAAAAAAAGGGGTAGGAACACTGTGATTTGCTTGCAGAATCCTTCTCAATCCCTGGAGGTTGGTGTTTGGCGGGTCAGGGAAGGTAAATGGGAGAGGTACCGGGAGGAGGGAGCAGAGCCCAGATCCTGGTAGTGCCAGCTGTTCCTGGAGCTGTCCCTCTGTTGGTGATAGCCCTTTGAGGTGTCCTGTGGTTTGCACAGGCAGGAAGGGACCAAGTGCTGCCCTGCTCCATGGGCTGTCCATGTCACAGAATAATGGAACTGTTCCCATGGGAAAACCCCTCCCAGCTCATCGAGGCCAACCTGTCACCCAGCCCAGCACTGAGTGCCATGTCCAGGTGTTCCTTTGACACCTCCAGGGACAGGGATTCCACCACCTCCCTGGGCAGCCCCTTCCAATGCCTGACCACCCTTTCCTTGAAGAAATTCCTCCTGATGTCCAGCCTGAGCCTCCCTTGGCACAGCTCAAGGCCGTTTCCTCTTGTCCTGTCTCCTGTTCCTTGGGAGCAAAGCCCAACCACCCCGGCTGCCCACTCCTGTCAGGGAGTTGTGCAGAGGCAGAAGGTTCCCCCTGAGCCTCCTTTTCTCCAGGGTGAGGCCCCCAGCTCCCTCAGCTGCACCTGGTGCTCCAGGCCCTTCCCAACTCCATTCCCATCCCTATCCCTACAGGTGGGGAGGCCCAGCAACATCGGGCAGGCTCAGCCCATCATTGACCAGCTGGCAGAGGAGGCCCGGGCCTTCAACCGCATCTACGTGGCCTCCGTGCACCAGGACCTGTCCGACGACGACATCAAGAGCGTGTTTGAAGCCTTTGGGAAGATCAAATCCTGCACCTTGGCCAGGGACCCCACGACAGGGAAGCACAAAGGCTACGGCTTCATTGGTACAGCCGGGTGGAGCTGGGGCAGGGGCGGGAGTGTCCTCTGCTCTTGGGGGTGGCTTTGGGGTTGGGTTTTCCACTCTAGTGAAGGCATTTTGTTAAGTGATAGGAATAAATTGGGAGCTGGTCAGGGCTGGATTTAGGAATATAATTTATAGCAGCTGTGAGGGTGGTGAGGCCCTGGCACAGGCTGCCCAGAGAAGCTGTGGCTGCCCCATCCCTGGAAGTGTCCAAGGCCAGGTTGGATGGAGCTTGGAGCAATCTGGTCCAGTGGAAGGGGGCCCTGCCTATGGAAGGTGGCAGGGAGTGGGACTGGATGGTCTTGAAGGTCCCTTCCCACCCAGACCATTCCATAATTCCATGACTGAACAACAGAAGGCTCATTTGTGAATGATCCCTTCCTGCAGAGTACGAGAAGGCCCAGTCCTCCCAGGATGCTGTCTCCTCCATGAACCTCTTTGACCTGGGGGGTCAGTACCTGCGGGTGGGCAAGGCCGTGACGCCCCCGATGCCACTCCTGACCCCGGCCACACCTGGAGGGCTCCCACCCGCGGCTGCTGTCGCTGCTGCCGCCGCCACTGCCAAGATCACGGCACAGGTGAGACGTGGGGAGGGCTCAGGGGAGGCACAGGGACAGCTCAGGTGAGGCACGGGCACAGCTCAGGGCACAGTTCAGGTGAGGCACAGGGACAGCTCAGGGCACAGTTCAGGTGAGGCACAGGCACAGCTCAGAGCACAGCTCAGGTGAGGCACAGGGACAGCTCAGGGCACAGTTCAGGTGAGGCACAGGCACAGCTCAGGGCACAGCTCAGGTGAGGCACAGGGACAGCTCAGGGCACAGCACAGGTTGCCCAGGGAAGCTGTGGCTGCCCCATCGTCTCTGGAAGTGTCCAAGGCCAGGTTGGATGGGGCCTGGAGCAAACTGGGGTAGGGGAAGGTGTCCCTGCCCATGGCAGGGGGTGGCGCTGGATGAGCTTTAAGGTCCTTTCCAACACAAACCATTCCAGGATGCCATAATTCCGGATCATGCTCTGTCCCAGGATTTCACACATGGAAGCTTATCCCTGGCACCTGGGGAATCTGAGACACCAGATTTTGGAATGATCTGGCACAGAACTGGTGGGGAAGGTTGGAGAGAATTCCTAGTCTGGAAATCAAACCAGCAGTGAGGGAAATGTTTGCAGAAGAGGCTGAAAGAAAGCAGGGAAGGACATGAAAGGGGCAGAGGGATGAGGGTAGGAGCAGTTGTGTGAGCAGCATTCTGGTGAAAGGTCCCACCTGTAGTAGAGTGGAACAGGCCTGGAATGGTTTAGGATGTTGGGAGACAGGAGAGGCAGTGGTGGGGTGGGTTGGATATAGATACAGAACTTGACTTCTCTGATTTAGTTTTCTTGAAGTACCAGGAGCTCCTGGGTGGGAGCAGTGGGCACAGAGTCCCATGGCTGTGCCCCCATCCCTGCCTTGGGCAGCAGGATCCCCCCATGGCACTGTAGCCCATGGAGAAAGAAAATTCCAGCACTGTTGGGTTTGGGGATTTTCTCAGGCAGGAATTGCTGGTCAGTGCAGTCCCTGGTGCTGCTGCAGCAGAGCTGGGGCTAGAAGAGGCTTTTTGGGGAATGTTTCCCTGAATCAAAGGTGGAGGCAGGAGTGGAAGGAGCTGCCCCTCTCAGGGAACTCGCAGGTCCCCAGGAAAGATTCCACAGGTCTGGAAACCTCTGCAGTCGAGGAAGGAAGCTGAGACATGGCTGGAATTACTTGGATCAATATCACTTTGGGAAAGAACTATGGACTCTTCTTAAGTGAAATGGTAGAGATGTGATACAGATATGGATAAATCCTGCTGTTTGTCAAGGAACTGCGGGATCTGTTCTGTGAGGAGAGTGGCACTAAAGAGTGGAGCAAAGGTCATCCCTGTCTACCAGAGGTAGGAAAAGTCAGACTTGCAAGGAAGTGAAGGAATCAAAAATGTTGGGAGAAGTTTTTTAGGCATTTCAGTGAGAAGTGGGGGCAGCTGGTAACCAGTGTAGCCAGAAATTCCAGTGGTTTTGTTCTAGCACTTTCCCATTCCCCTTCATTAGGAGCTTCATCTCCAGTGGCAATAGGAGTGGCCTTGTGGGCACTGGGAGCAGAGCCCTGATGGGATGGGTTGGATCCCAGAGTTTGGGTGTTTTATGTAGAGGAGAGCTGGGATATTGCAGCAGCTTTGAGTCGCAGATCCATGAACTGTGGGAGTGGAGGGACAAAACCTTGGGATCTCCTGCTGTGCCACATCAGGGATTACAGGAGCCCTGAGAATACAAGGAAGAGAAGGATGTCAGCAATTAAATCAGGACTACAGTGGCCTGGGAAGCAACAGCAACCAAAAAACATTGGGGTCCTGGAGTGTGTTTTAGGCACACTGTTTTCCGTACTTCCATGGAAGTGTTTACTGTTAAACTGCATGTTCCTCCCAAATGTTGTTGGAATTCTGGGCACCTGGAGTTGGGGTGTTTATTGGGATGTGAGTTCCAAGAGGAAGTTTTTTTTCCAAGGTGCTTCAGAGTCTGTTTCCCTGCTGGGCTGGGTGACACCTTTCCCTTCCCCAGCAGCACTGGGAGCTCCTGGGAATGGGAGCATCTGGCACATGCCAGGTGTAGGAGAGCTGAGCCTGGCTGGGTGCTCTGCAGGGAGAGTCCCTGGGGCAGGGCTAACCCGAGGTTTTCTGTGTCCCCCACAGGAAGCCGTGGCAGGAGCTGCAGTGCTGGGCACGCTGGCGACACCAGGGCTTGTGTCCCCTGCCCTGACCCTGGCCCAGCCCCTGGGGGCTCTGCCCCAGGCCGTGATGGCAGCACAGGCCCCTGGTGTCATCACAGGTGGGACCCCTCCTCCTGCCACCTGTGTCCATTTTCTGCTGTCACCTCTGTGTGTCCCCTTCTGTCACCTGTGTCCCCTTCTGTCACCTGTGTCCCTTTCTCCTGGCACTTGTATGTGTCCCCTTCCTCCCATCACCTCTGTGTCCTCTTTGTTCTGTCATTTGTGTGTGCTCTTGTCACCTGTGTGCTTGTCCTCCTGTCACCTGCATCTGTCTGTCCCCTCGTCCTGTCACCCACGTGTGCTCTTCCCTTGTCACCTCTGTGTGTCCCCTTGCTCCTGTCACCTGTGTATGCTCTGCCTCTTGTCACCCATGTCCCTTTTCCACAGATGGGACTCTGTACCTGGGGTCCACTTGGAGCCAGAATCTGCTCCTGGCCCTGCCTGGGCAAGAACTCAGATGTTTTATGGATTAATTTTGGTGTCCCATAGATGGGACAGGCCATGGGTTCCCAGCAGGAACACCTGGCATGGGGGGAAAAGCTGGATAATTGGCACTGGTGTCACTGACCATTGCCCAGGTGTCACTGACCATGGCCTGGGTATCACTGAATGTTTCCCAGGTGTCACCATTGTCCAGTGTCACTGACCACTGCCCAAGTGGGCATTGCCCAGATGTCACTGACCATCACCCAGAGGTCACTGACCACCTTCCTGTCCTGTGCCCTCCCAGGTGTGACCCCTGCCCGGCCGCCCATCCCAGTGACCATCCCGCAGGTGGGGGTTGTGAATCCCATCCTGGCCAGCCCCCCGGCCCTGGGGCTGGTGGAGGTCAAGAAGGAGAAGGAGGAGGAGGAGGTGTTCCAGGAGTCGGAGCGGCCGGAGATGCTGAGTGAGCAGGAGCACATGAGCATTTCCGGGAGCAGCGCCCGGCACATGGTCATGCAGAAGCTGCTCCGCAAGCAGGAGGTGAGTCCAGGCAGGTCACAGCTGCCTCGTGTGTCCCAGGGTGGGCTCTGCACGCTGGGGGGGCTCAGGAACACCCACAGTACCTCTGAGCTCAGGGGACTCGGGGACACCTGCAGCAGCACAGGGAAAATGAGAGTAGTGCCCAAGGCTCCTTGTGGTTCCAGAGTGTATCCCAGGAAATCCCGGGGATGACACACAGCATTCCCAGTCCACGGGAATTCCTGATCCAGGGGCCAGCCCCTCACAGCCAGCAGCACACAGACCTGGAAACTCAGTAATTATCCCTGGGAAGCTGAGCCATCAGTCCCATGGAGCGTGCCTGGAATGGCCAGGGTGCTTGGGTGTCTCCTCTGTGTCTCCAGGCATTAATTCCTCCGTCCCTTCCCTTGCAGTCCACGGTGATGGTGCTGCGGAACATGGTGGATCCCAAGGACATCGATGACGACCTGGAGGGAGAAGTGACGGAGGAGTGCGGGAAGTTCGGGGCTGTGAACAGGGTCATCATCTACCAGGAGAAGCAGGGGGAGGAGGAGGATGCCGAAATCATTGTCAAGATCTTCGTGGAATTCTCCATGGCCTCAGAGACTCACAAGGCCATCCAGGCGCTCAACGGGCGCTGGTTCGCGGGCAGGAAGGTGGTGGCCGAGGTCTACGACCAGGAGAGGTTCGACAACAGCGACCTCTCAGCATGAACTGCATCCCATGGCTGGGCTTGGATCTGGGGAATGGGCCCAACTCTGGTCCCGGGGCCCAGCTGAGCTTGGTTCCAGGGAATTGGTCCAACTCTAGTCCCAGGGCCCAGCTGAGCTTGGATCCAGGGAATTGGTCCAACTCTGGTCCCAGGGCCCAGCTGAGCTTCGATCCAGGGAATTGGTCCATCTCTGGTCTCAGGGCCCAGCTGAGCTTGGCATCTGGGAATTGGTCCAAGTCTGATCCCGGTGCTCGGCCAAACTCCAGTCCGAGGAATCCGCCCAACTCTGTTCCAAGGAATTGGCCAAGCTCTACTCCGGGGACTGGCCCTGCCCCCTCTGCCTCCCAGGCTTTTGTAGCTGTGTGTAAAGGACATTCCAGGACATTCCAGGGCGGGCACAGGGATCTGGTGTCTGGGGAGTTGGGATAAAAACACAAAGCAAGCTGGTGTCACCTGTGTGTCTGTGTGACAGGGCTGGCACCTCCTCAGCCCAGTCTGGCACAGGGCTATTATTATATCCAGGGACATTATTACATCCCAGAAACCTAAATTCTTTAAACCCAGAGTTCCAACAGGCTGGCACTGCACTGGCATCTCCACAACCCAGCTTGGCACCTCCTCAGCCCAGGCTGGCACCCTGAGGAGCGGGGCTGGGCTTAAAGAGGTGCTGTGGGTGCCCCTGCCCAGCCCTGAGCTCCCTCCAGCCACGCTCAGCTCAGGACCCTGCGGCACCTTTGGGGCAGGAGCCGCCACTTCCCTCCGGGATGGGCCCCAAGGGGTTGGGATGGAGCCAAGGGGGCACTCGGGGTGCGGGTGTCACCCTTGGGGGCTCCTGTCCTGGCAGAGGGAGGGGCTGGGGGTGCCGGGAGGGAGCCCTGATGCAGAGGAACTGTGAGCTGAGCCCGTGCTCAGGAATTCCACAGACCTGGGATGCAGCAGGAGGTCTGGAGAAAATGATCCTTTTAGTTGAGGAATCCAAATCGAAGCGGAATGATCTCCAAGGAACTGCAGCAGGGAATTCCGAGCCCAGCCTCCCTCTGGGGGCTGCTGCCAAAGCTTGGGTGTGTCCCGCAGCAGAGCCTGGGAAACTCAGCCTGGGCTGCAGCAGAGCCGGGATGCTGAGTCAGCACAGCTGCGATGTTGGGATGCTGGGGTGTCCTGGAGCTGTGTTTAGAGCAGCGGGGGGGCCAGGATGCAGGGATGCTGTGTCTGTGGCGGCGGGGATGTTGGGATGCAGGGATGTTGGGATGCTGTGTCTGTGGCGGTGGGGATGTTGGGATGCAGGGATGTTGGGATGCAGGGATGTTGGGATGCTGTGTCTGTGGCGGTGGGGATGTTGGGATGCAGGGATATTGGGATGCAGGGATGTTGGGATGCAGGGATGCTGTGTCTGTGGCAGCGGGGATGTTGGGATGCTGTGTCTATGGTGGGGCTGGGATGTTGGGATGCAGGGATGTTGGGATGCTGTGTCTATGGTGGGGCTGGGATGTTGGGATGCAGGGATGTTGGGATGCTGTGTCTATGGTGGGGCTGGGATGTTGGGATGCAGGGATGTTGGGATGCTGTGTCTATGGTGGCTGGGATGTTGGGATGCAGGGATGTTGGGATGCTGTGTTTGTGGCAGTGGGGATGTTGGGATGCAGGGATGTTGGGATGCTGTGTCTATGGTGGCTGGGATGTTGGGATGCAGGGATGTTGGGATAGCAGGGCGCTGTGTCTACAGCAGTTGTGGTGCTGTCTTTGGCAGCCCCGAGCTTTCTGGAGTTGCTGCAGCAGCCATTGAGCAGCTCTGTCTGGGGGCACCTGTCAACGGAGGCTCTGGTGTTTAGGGAAAAACATCCCAAAATCCATGGGTAAGCACGGGACCTTCTTCCTTGAGTGCTGCAGCTCAGGGCCTGAGCGTGGCCAGGGCTGGGCTGGACGGGGCTCTCGGCCAGGATGTCCCTGCCCATTGCAGGGGGCTGGACGAGATCAGCTTTAAAGGTCCCTCCCAGTCCAGACTATCCTGCGATCTGGGAGTCCAACCTTTCTAATCCCTGAAGGAAGCGGCAGCGGGGGGAAGGAGAGGCCAAGAGGCTGCTGGGGATGGGCCTCCACATCTCGGCTCCGCAGCCAAGGGCTCACGGACTCCAGCTCCGTTTTGGAGTAGGGCTCTGAGGCTCCTCGTCCGGCCAGGGATTCACTGTGGGACCAGAGCTTGAGTGGGATGTGGCATCCAAGTCCGAGGAGAACGAAGATCCCGTGACTGCTGGGGAAAACAAGCAAGGATGGAGAGGCCCCCAAAGAAATAAGTGACATGGAAACCGCTCCCCAGGAGAGGACACTGGACGGGCTTTGAGGCCGCCCCGTCCCGAACCATCCCCGAGCCCCCGGGGCCGGGCTGGACGGGGCCTGGAGCAGCCCGGCCCAGGGGAAGGTGTCCCCGCCCATGGCAGGGGTGGCACCGGACGGGCTTTGAGGCCGCCCCGTCCCGAACCATCCCCGAGCCCCCGGGGCCGGGCTGGGGCGGGGCGGGCGCTCGGCAGCGCCGTCAGCTCGTGCTGCCGCCTGGTGTTGGCAGCCGGAACTGCAGCCGCGGGGCGGCGCATGCGCAGTGCCGCTGTTTCCCCGCGCTCGCTGCTGCCCTCCGGTGGACAATTCCCGAAGCACAACTCCGCGGCGAGTTCCAGGAGATGTGCGGGCTCAAGAGGGAAAATCCCCTGATTTGAAGGAAAAAAGAGTTTCCTGAGCGAAACATCAGGCGTTTCCATAAACAAATGGGTGGCGGTGCCTCTCTCCGCGAGCCTCGCGCTGCTCTGTGGTCTCAGAAACGCCGTCAGACCCCAACGAGCGGCGCCTGCGCCGAGCTCCTCTCGAGGTTACCGGGAACACGGTCTGCTCCCGGGAACTGCTGCTGGCTAACGAGCTCCTGCTTCAACAAACAGCCTTGGGAACTCATTTTTCTTGCCTGGAGAACAACCCAAGCGGAACAACATTTTCGTTATCGAACTTTCAAAGAAAGTCCCTGACCCAAATTGCAGCTGGGATGGAAAATGACGGTGGCCAAAGTCCACTCTCTTGTGACCTGTGGACGCCGTCCTGAGACCTTTGGAGCTGTCCCGCGCCTCGGCGGGCTGTGCCCAGCACCCCCCGGCAGCGGGGCCCCACGTCCGCCGTGCTCGGAGAAGCAGCGCCGGAGCCTGGGCTGCTGCCCCGCTGCTCGGGGCTCGGCCCTTCGGCCCTCGGGGAGAGCAGAGGCAGCGACCCTTCCCTGAGCTCTGCGGGATTTCTCAGTGCAAACCTGCCCGTGCGCCTGCACGGCCGCGGTGCCTCCCCTGCGCCCGCACCGCCGGCCCCTGCCCGCGGCAAACTCTTCAGGGCTCTGGGTGGGAGAGCGGATGCGCTGCAGCGAGCGCAGCGGGAATGTTCCTCTGGGATCCTCAAATTCTTTAGAGTTGTGGGTAAGTCAGGCTGGGGTGGTTTTAGGTTTACACTGACCAATATTAGATTTTTTTCTCTCTGTGTGCTTTATCCATTGAGTAGCAGAGTGAGCTTTGCCAAAGAACTGTCGTGCTTTTGCTTTTATTTTAAACCTGCTTTTGCTTTTATTTTAAACCTGCTTCTGCTGATGCTTTTGCCGGGGGTTCCTTAAGTGACCTTCAGACTCTCATGTGCCACAAAATGTTAAATGGCAATATATAACCATGAAACTGCTTGTGGCAGTACTAGCAGTTCACATCTGGGAATATGTGACCACATGCTGGTAAATTGAATTATTTTTGTAAATTGTTTCTTCTCATTATTGGGGGATTAAAATTTTCATCCATAAGAAAATATCTGAGTTATTTTAAAGCTAAAATGATCCAGTGGCATTTCCATGAGTTGTAGAAGCAGCTGATTGTAGCCCTCAGCAGGGCTCAGAGCTCTGCATGGGAGCAGTCGATAGTGAGAGGAAAATGTTTAGAATTTGCCTTATTTACTACAGATTTTAAAATTCCTGCAGGTTTTTTATGAAGTGTGAGAAGGATTCCTTAGTTGTGCTGCTGAGCTTTAGCTCCTCATTGGAGTTGGGGTAACGAAGACTGTGGCTGAAAGAGTTGTGGAATCATCTTGTCTGTATCTCTTAAATATTTTAAATTACTGGGATTTAAATATTTTAAATTACTGAAAGTTTAATCAGCTGTCAGGGCCTGGTTTTCACTGAAAAATACTTGGCAGAGGTGTTATTTCAGTGAAGGAATTTCAAGCAAAACACAATTCCAGGGTTTTTCACCACAGCACATGAAATGTTCCAACCTGATGCTGAAATAGGGGATCTGAGGCAAAAGAAAGGAATAATGGCCAATCCTGCCCTTCTTTTCCTGAAGCCAAAAGTTGATCCATTCTGGCAGATCAAATGGAACTCTGGGATTTTTGGGAAATGCCCATAAGCCCGTGACTTCAGTTCTGTCCCACAAAGTCTTCTGAAGAAGAAAAATCCTTTTTTTTTTTCCTCTTTTGACCAATTTTTGGGGAGCAATGGAAAAGCAGGATTCCCTTCCCTTTAATGGGAATTTCTGGCACAACTGAGGCAAGCAAGGTGGGTCAGGGTTGTTCCCAGCATGTGTCCCTGGCAGAACAGAGTGAGGAAAAGGGCAGGGGGGGTCTGTGGGCGCTGAGGCTCATTAGGGTTAAAGGAATTGGGGTGTGGAAATAGAGTTTGGTTGGGTTTAAATCCTGAATATGTGGAAATTCACAGAATTTGGGCATGAATGCAAGTAAATGAATCTCCAAAGAAATGTTGCAGAGGACGGGGGTAAGATTTTTTTTTTCTTTTTTCTTTTTTTTTTTTTCTCTTTTCTTTTCTCTTCTCCTTTTCCCCTTTAGGTCTTGGAGGGGGCTTGTTGATCTCATCAGGCCTCTTGTCTGGGCATGGCCAGTTTGTTCCTCTGATGAAGTTTCCTGACCTGCAGATTTTCTGAGCTTTGACAGGGAAGCCACAGAATCACTGAATCACAGAATCACAGAACCACTGAGGCTGGAAAAAACCTCTGAGATCATCCAGTCCAACCTGTGACGGACCCCTGCCCTGTCACCCAGACCATGGCACCGTGTGCCATATCCAGTCTTTCCTCAGACTCCTCCAGGGACAATGATCCCACCACCTGCCTGGGCAGCCCATTCCAATATCAAATCACCCTTTCTATGAAAAAATTCTTCCTAATGTCCGACCTAAACATCCCCTGATACAGCTTAAGACCATGTCCTCTCATCCTATTTTTCCTGGGAGTAGAGCCTGACCCTCTCCTAGCTCCACCTTCCTGTCAGGGAGTGGGGGAGAGTGAGAAGGTCCCCCTAAGTCTCCTTTTCTCCAGGCTGAGCCCCCTCAACTCTCAGCTGGCGCTGGTCTGCCACCTTCTCAACCCAGTCTGGCAGCAGTGTGGCACCTCCTCAGCCCAGGCTGGCACAGGACTGGCACTGCACTGGCATCTCCACAACCCAGCTTGGCACCTCCTCAGCCCAGGCTGGCACCCTGAGGAGCGGGGCTGGGCTTAAAGAGGTGCTGTGGGTGCCCCTGCCCAGCCCTGAGCTCCCTCCAGCCACGCTCAGCTCAGGACCCTGCGGCACTTTTGGGGCAGGAGCCGCCACTTCCCTCCGGGATGGGCCCCAAGGGGTTGGGATGGAGCCAAGGGGGCACTCGGGGTGCGGGTGTCACCCTTGGGGGCTCCTGTCCTGGCAGAGGGAGGGGCTGGGGGTGCCGGGAGGGAGCCCTGATGCAGAGGAACTGTGAGCTGAGCCCGTGCTCAGGAATTCCACAGACCTGGGATGCAGCAGGAGATCTGGAGAAAATGATCCTTTTAGTTGAGGAATCCAAATCGAAGCGGAATGATCTCCAAGGAACTGCAGCAGGGAATTCCGAGCCCAGCCTCCCTCTGGGGGCTGCTGCCAAAGCTTGGGCGTGTCCTGCAGCAGAGCCTGGGAAACTCAGCCTGGGCTGCAGCAGAGCCGGGATGCTGAGTCAGCACAGCTGCGATGTTGGGATGCTGGGGTGTCCTGGAGCTGTGTTTAGAGCAGCGGGGGGGCCAGGATGCAGGGATGCTGTGTCTGTGGCAGCGGGGATGTTGGGATGCAGGGATGTTGGGATGCAGGGATGTTGGGATGCTGTGTCTATGGTGGGGCTGGGATGTTGGGATGCAGGGATGTTGGGATGCTGTGTCTATGGTGGCTGGGATGTTGGGATGCTGGGATGTTGGGATAGCAGGGCGCTGTGTCTACAGCAGTTGTGGTGCTGTCTTTGGCAGCCCCGAGCTTTCTGGAGTTGCTGCAGCAGCCATTGAGCAGCTCTGTCTGGGGGCACCTGTCAACGGAGGCTCTGGTGTTTAGGAAAAACATCCCAAAATCCATGGGTAAGCACGGGACCTTCTTCCTTGAGTGCTGCAGCTCAGGGCCTGAGCGTGGCCAGGGCTGGGCTGGACGGGGCTCTCGGCCAGGATGTCCCTGCCCATTGCAGGGGGCTGGACGAGATCAGCTTTAAAGGTCCCTCCCAGTCCAGACTATCCTGCGATCTGGGAGTCCAACCTTTCTAATCCCTGAAGGAAGCGGCAGCGGGGGGAAGGAGAGGCCAAGAGGCTGCTGGGGATGGGCCTCCACATCTCGGCTCCGCAGCCAAGGGCTCACGGACTCCAGCTCCGTTTTGGAGCAGGGCTCTGAAACTCCAGGCCTTGTTCAGACCAGGGCCTCCCTGTGGGCATAGAGGTCCTGGTGTGGAGCAGGAGCAGCTGCAGTGGAGGCTGGAGAAGCACTGAACCCCAGAGCCTGGTGCCAGCAGGACAGGATTGGCTCCAGGCTTTTGAGTTTGGATCATTTTGGGGGAAAAGGGAACTCAGGTGCTCCTGCTCCTCTGCTGAGGATTACTTCCCTGAAAAATCAGGCTGGAGGTCTCATCGCCAATGGATACAGGTGCTTCAGTAAGCTCAGTCAGGCATTCCATGATTACAGGATTCACCTGAAACTGGTTCTGGTCCATTCCTGTAGCTGTCACTCCTGCTTCCCCCACCCTTCCCAGTGTGGAAGCACTTTTTTCCAAGTCCCTTTGATGTGAACAATTAATCATCAGCTGGAATCCTGCATCTGGACACCCCATCAGAGTATTCTTCCCACTTGGTAGATGAGCAGGAAGAGCCCAAATCACTTGGGAAGCGACAGCCTGAAGCAAAGCAGCTGCACAAGGAGGTTGCTCAGTGTCTCGCTGGTGTTTGGACAGGCTCTGTTCATATCAGCTTCATCTCAGGTAAATGGTTCAGCTTGGTGGGAATAAGGGAAGATCCTGATTTGTCAGTGTTTTGCTGTGTGTACTGCCTGGTGTGGAGATCTTTGTTTCCATGGTTGTTGGGAGAGGCAGTCGGAATAACAGGGCTGGCATTGCCAACACATGAGTGCCCTGTCCTTCCAAACTCCCACCTGGCAGGGGGAGACTGGGCAGCACTGGTGAGTTTGTGTGGGTGCTCCAGAGAGTCCTTTACCTGCAGCCAAACCCAGGGGCTGGCTGAAATCATCACAGTTTACAGCCATGGATGTTGTTTTAGGGGTCTATTTTGTATGAGCTGATTACCAGGCTTTTCACTGGCAGTTGTGTGGGGAGTGACCACAGAAGCCTTTGTTGGTCTGACAATTCATACCTGGATCTCAGCCAGAGCCTGGAGCAGAGCTCCAGCTCGATCCCACCTGTTCCCAATGACATCAGAGCTCCTGGGGATTGTCCCTGGGACCTCCCTCCTGGAGAGCCCAAGAGCTGCCGCTGCGGGCACAAGTCTCTCTCTCATGAGCCATTTGCACTGAGAGCCATAATTTCATGGAATTCTGGAATGGTTTGGGTTGAAGGGACTGTAAAGCCCACCCAGTCTCACCCCACTGCCATGGGCAGGGACACTTTCCACTAGACCAGGTTGCTCCATCCAACCTGGCCTTGAACCCTTCCAGGGACGGGGCAGCCACCACCTCCCCGGGACAGAAGGAGAACATTGATATGGATCTAGTCCATAAATATATTCTAGGGATCCTTGTGACCAGAGGTCAAACCCCTCCGTGCTTCCACTGCCAAAAGGATTTGGTTGCTTCCACGTTTATTTCCTCCAGGTCACAGAGAGGCGGTTTGGGGTCAGTGGCCACCCCTGGCGGGTGAGCGCGGCAGGCGGTCCCAGCGGCGCCGTGGGCCTTGTGCTGGTGTGAGCAGTGCTGCCTGCTGGGCGCACTGGTGCTCCCGGAGCAGCTGTTCCTGCTGATCTTGCAGCCGGATTTTGGCGTCCTTGAGGAGCTGGCAGTGTTGGAGGAGGCCGAGCAGCTCCTGGCGCAGGTGCCCGTTCTCTGCTTTCACCTGCTCCACGTGCTGGATCAGAGCTTGGAGCGCCACTTCCTGTGCTCTGCAGGTGAGCTCCTGCATCCTCTGGTGGAATTCCTGCTCACAATCAGCCTTTTCCTGCAGGAACCTGCTCCTGATGGCGTGGGTTTCCTCAGCACACCGTATCCTGGTGACTCGCAATTCCTTCTCCAGCGCCTTCACCCTCTGCTCCGCCTGGACTAACAGGTCCCTGTACGGCTCCAGCTCCTCCAGTTCCATGTCCAGGAATGCAACCTCGGCCTCTGTGTCCTGCAGGGAGCTCCTCACCTCCTGCTCCTTCGCAGCATACTGTGGGATCAGCTCCTCCTTCTGCGCCTGGATTTGGGCCAGATCCCGGCAATTCTGGTCGTTCAGGGTGATAACCATATGCGGGGGGTCCTGGCTGCACTTTGCTGTGCAGGACAGGTAAGCCTGGTTCTGCTCCTGAGTCCCCTGGGCTTGCTTTTCCAGGCATTTGTTTCCCTGCAGGAGCTGCTCCGCTCTTCCCAGGTACGTGTCCAGGTGTTCTGTGAGGATCCTGCATTCCTCCTGCAGGTACAGCTTCCTCTCCTGGGGGGGGTTTTCCATGTCACTTATTTCTTTGGGTGTCTCTCCATCCTTGGTCCCCATTCTTTGCTTGTTTTTCCCAGCAGTCACGGCGTCTTCTTTCCCCTTGGATTTGGATGCCCTTTCCCAATCAAGCTGTGAAAAACTGGAACAGAAGGAAAAAAGGCCAGTTCAGAGCAAATATTTTTGCTGCAGTTCTTCTCTTGTGTTTCCAACTGGTTCTTCCAGCAGATCAAATGTTTGACCCAAAACTGTTTGGGGTGGAAGGGCAGGTGCCATACCTGGATTTGCATTTCCCGTCCTGAATTGCCTCAGGAGAAAACCAAAAATGCGCATTTTTTAAGATTCCTCTTTTTTGCCATATAATGCTAGGATATTCCTAACAGTTTGGAGAGTTTGGAGGAAAAAGTGCAAATACGCCCCGTTCCTCCCTCACTGATTCCAGTGTCTGAAGAGGCATCCCAAACCAGTATCTCCTGTCCCAAACCAGTATCTCACATCCCAATTTCAGGAGATTCTCTTTTAAAAAATATTCATCAGCATTATTTTAATGAGATTCACATTTTTTAACACTTTTTAAGCATTAATTTCAGGATTGACTGAATTTATGAACTCTTTATTCCAGTGTAGAATGCTGGAATTCAGGATTTAGAGCCAGAGTCTGACAAGTCTGATAGTTTTAGTGAATATTTTTAATTAAAAATTCTCATTTCCTAATACAATTCATGTCAATTTTTAAGGAAAAAAATGCAGAATTCCAGGAGATGGGTGAAAAACAAAATAAATCCACTAAAATCCCTGCACAGGCTGCACTGATGCTGGAATTTTGGGGGGTTGGTGCAGGGGATGTGTGAGGGTCAGAGAATTCCCAAATCCCCGTGGGAAAAGGACAAAGTTGGGATTGTACAAACTTTGGGATTTTAAGGCACTGACCTTCCCTGCTCCCAGGTTTTCCAGCTGCTTCCCTGGTTCCACTGCTTCTGGTTTGCTGCTGGCCAGACTGGTCCTGGAGCCCAAGTGTTTGGGAGCTGTGTCCATGGAGATGAGGAGTGAGATCACAAGGGGGAGGTCCACAGTGAGTCCCTGGGAAACTGCAGTGGGTTCCCATCCCCAGTCAAGTTCCACAGTGGGATCTGATCCCCGAGGAAGCTCTGCAGCAGGATCCCATTCCCTGGGAAACTCTGTCACCAGCACCCCCAGATCCATTTCCAGCCACTCTGCCCCAAGCCTGGAGCCTTCCATGTGGTCATTGTGACCCCAGGGCAGGACCCAGCACTTGGCCTTGCTGACCCTCACACCATTGACCTCAGCCTGTCAATCCCATCCCATCCCATCCCATCCCATCCCATCCCATCCCATCCCATCCCATCCCATCCCATCCCATCCCATCCCATCCCATCCCATCAATCCAGCCTGGCCAGATCCCTCTGCAGGGGGATCGAGGATAAGTTTGGTCAAGGCACGTGGCTGATGGAAGGAGGCAGGAGGCTGTGCCAGTTCCTAAAGGTGACTCAGCTGGGTCTCCAAACCCTCAGCTTTTCCTGGGATCCCAGCTCCCAGGGCAGCATGCAGGATTGAATTTAGCAGGATTTATAGAATTTATGTATCTGGAGCAGTTAATGATTATTTTAGTGTTTCTTGAAAACCTTGGGAATGGGATGTGTGGAAAGATGGATGCTGAAATAAAAAGCTGTTTCCGCTTTCATAGAGATGGTGGCCAAAATCTGCAGGAAACAAGAGGAGTTTTGTTATAACATGAGGTGGAAAACTGGGAAATAAAGCTGAGAGGTAGGGGAAAAAAAAGGATGGAAGGAGCAGCCAAAATATGGCAAAAAACTGAAATCGATTTCTTATTCTTGTTCCATATTATCATGGAATCCTGGGACGGTGGTGGGTTGGAGGGACTTTACAGCTCATCTTGTTCTGCTCTGTGCCATGGGCAGGGACACCTTCCACAGGACCAAGCCCTGTCCAACCTGACCTTGAACACTTCCAGGGACAGGGCAGCCACAGCTTCTCTGGGCAGCCTGTGCCAGGGCCTCCCCACCCTCACAGGGAAGGATTTCTTCCCAATGTCCCATCTAATCCTGCCCTCTGGCAGTGGGAAGCCATTCCCCCTCGTGCTGTCCCTCCAGGCCCATGTCCAGAGTCACCAGAGCAGGGTCAGGTGGAGAAAAATGAAAAGGAAACTCATGGATTGAGTTAGAACCAGTTTAATAATTCAAAAAAAAATTTAAAAATATGGGAAAGGAGAAAAAAAGTCAAAAAGAGAAGAAAATCCCCACTGTGCCCCTCTTTCCCCAACCCACACAGCTGCAACCCGACACCCCAGCCATGGCTCAGGGAGGGTGTCCACAGGGCTTGTCCAGTGTCCACCCTTTGGGGGGGGCTCTCTGCGCCCCCGGCCAGTTCTGCCATCCTGGTGACGCCAGTGGCTCCATCCCTGACACCTTGTCTTCAGCAGCCGTGATGATCTCATTGCTCAGGGGATGCTGGTGACAGCTGCCAGCGCTGCCAGGAGGAGTCCAGTGAGGCCTGGGGGGTCTCTGGGGACACTTCTGCCTGGGGAGGCCAGAGAAGGGGGTCAGGGGGCTTGTGCAAAGTAGAATAAAAACTAGAAATCCCTCATCTTGGGGTGTGAAATAGTGCTGCCCCCAGGAAACAAGCCCACCATTGGGACAACACCATGACATCCCATCCTATCCTATCCCATGCTCTCCTGTGCCAGGCCATGCCATCCCAGGAAAGCAGCTGGAGCCATGCAATGCCACACACCCAAAGCCCCGCCACCTCCCTCAGCTGCCCCACCACAAACTCTCCTGCCCCAACAGAGCTGGTGCCCTCGTGCCCCCCACACCCAGCTGCAGGTGTCCCCACGCCAGGGACGTCACCTCGGAACCAGGCGCAGTTGTATTTGCTGTGCACGCCATGGGAGCGGAGGTGGATGTAGATGTCGTCCCCTTGGTGGGTGATATTGGTGACCTTGAAGGTCTCAAAGGGTGGGATGAGGACCTCCTCCTCCTCGGGGTAGTTGGAGAAGTACCGGATGTCAGCACCGTGGCAGGTGTCCACCTCAAAGGTGGTTCTGGTGCCGTAGGACTCGCTGACATTTTTCAGCAAGGAGGCGGAGGCGAACTGGCCGAAGCGGATGATCTGTCCGATCCTGCTGGTGAAGCGGATACCATCAATACCCCGGTACACGTGGAGGCAGTGGGGGTGGCCCTGGGCACCCCGCAGCTCACTCAGGGCCTCGGTCAGCAGGAAATGCAGCACCTTGAAGTGGAAGTTGTCCAGGTATTCCCGTCGGGAGCGCCCGGCCACACGCACAGCCCTGTTGAACTCCAGGTACAGGCCCTCCTCCATCGTGTAGGCCAGGAGGGCGATGGCCTGTTCCAGCTGCAGCAGGAAGGGGCGGCCCAGGTAGGGGCGGCTGCCCCATTTGGCTGCGGCCCTGTTCCAGGCCTCGGCGTAGTCACCGTGGGGGACAAACTCCGTGCGGTTGAGTGCTGGCAGCACCCTCACCATTTTGAAGTGGCAGCGCAGGTACTGGTCATCGAAGGAGTTGGGGGCCATGTCCAGTGCAATCTCCTTGATGGCACTGCTACGGTCCCACCAGTGCAGGTGGATGCTGGTAGCCAGGGTCCCAGCCAGCAGCACCAGCACCAGTGACAGGAGTTCCATGGTGGGCAGAGACTCCCCAGGGACCCCCCGGACCCTGCAGGGACTCTGAGGGGGATGTGGGCAGTTCCTCTGTGAGGGGCTGAGGAGGTGGGGAGGGAGAGAGGGGACAGCCCAGGGAGAGGGGGGTACCCCAGCTGCATCTCTGGCTAGGAGCCCCCCGGCCATGTCCCAGTAGTGCCCTGACCCCAAGCCTGGTCCCATGGGCTGCTGTCCCTCACACATCCAGCATCCCGGCCTGGTCCCCAAGCTCCATGGCATCACTCCCAGGACCCTGACCCAAAGTGTTACCTGTGCCCTGTGGTGAGTGCAGGGTCTGGGTGCTGCTCTCAGTCCCTCCCTGCACTCCTGGACAGGGGACATGTGGTTCCTCTGGCATTTTATAGCTGAGATAGCTGGGCTTGGATCCAGACACTCTCCCTGCTCCTGGGAAATTTTACTGTTTCCCCCACAGGACTCAGAGAAGCCACCGCCCCTCTAGCCCCTGGAATGGGCAGGAACCCCCTGATAAATCCTCTCAGCCCCCACCCAGGTGTGGTAGGTTGAAATAATTCAGCAAAACCACAAGCAAAAACAAAAGGTTGCAAAAGCAAAGGCAAAAAAATAAGATTTTATTCTCTACTTCCCATGAGTAGGTGAAGTCCAGCCGCTTCCCAGAAAGCAGGGCTCCAGCACTTGGAGCCGTTTCTTCAGGAGGCAAATATTGCAAATAACAAATTTCCCCCACTTCCTCCTCCTTTTCTGAGCTTTTATATCTGAGCCAAGGTCATGTGGCCTGGGCTATCCCTGTGGTCAGCTGGGTCAGCTGTCCTGGCTGTGTCCCCTCCCAAGGCCCTGGCCTGACAGATGGGAGCTGGAATGTTGGGGAGATGATGCTGGTGCAGTGCCAGCCCTGCTCAGCAGCACCAAAGCACAGGGGTGTCATCGGTACCCGCCCAGGTCCCGCTGCCGAGCCCAGCTGGGAGGGCTGCCAGGGGAACAGGAGCTCCAGCTCAGTCACTCCCAACACACCAGGGTGAGGGAAGGTCTCACTGTGGGGCCAAGGGGCACCAGGAGGGAGAGATGGAGGGGACAGAGCCCAGGATGGACTGGGGCAGGACCTGGGGATCCCTCGGTGCTCACCGTGTCCCCAGGCTCAGCTCAGACTCACTGCCTGGGTGAGTTTATGGCAGCAGAATCCCTTGAAGTTCTCAACAGTTATTGATTAACTTGAGTTTAGGCTCTGCAGAGCCTAAACAGGATCAGGACAGGCCAGATTGATGGTCCAAGGCCTAGGGGATGAGGTTCATTTGGGCCAGGTTCTGGGTCCTGCCCTTGTGTCACCACAGCCCCCTGCAGAGACCTGGGCCTAGGGCAGAGCTGCTGGAAAGCTGGAAGAGGACCTGGGGGTGCTGGTAACAGTGGCTGAACAAGAGCCCAGGTGTGCCCAGGTGGGCAAGAGGCCAATGGGACCTGGCTGGTATCAGCTGGAGTGTGGCCACAGGCCCTGGCCAGGCCTGTGCTGGGCACTGTTTAGTCACCTCCAATCCTGGGTCACTTTTGGGCCCATTCCAACTAAGAAGGACATTGAGGGGCTGGAATGTGTCCAGGGAAGGGCAACAGTGCTGGGAAAGGGTCATCCAGCCTTTCCAAACCCCTCTGCAGAGGTTCTTGCCCTCCTGCAGATCCATGCTCCCGCCCAGCCTGGTGTCCTCTGTGAGCTGGCTGAGGTGCCCTCAAGCCCCTTGTCCAGAGCATCGATACAGACATTGAACAGGACTGGCCCCAGTACTGAGCCTAGGGAATCCCACTGGTGTCCAGCTCCAGCTGGATGTATCCCCATTGCCCACCACTCCCTGGGCCCAGCCATGAGCCATCGAACAGTGCACCTGTCCAGGCCAGGAGCAGCCAGGTTCTCCAGGATAATGTGGGAAATGGTGTCAGAGCTTTACTCGAGTCCAGGCAGACACATCCACAGCCTTTCCCTCAGCCACTGAGAGGGTCACACTGTCACAGAGGGAGATCAGGTTGGTCAGGCAGGACCTGCCTGTCACAACCCTGAACTGGCTGGGCCTGATCCCCGGCTTGTTCTGCACGTGCTGCGTAATGACACTTGGGATGATCTGTTCCGTGGCCTTCCCAGGCACCAAGGTCAGGCTGGCAGGCCTGGAGTTCCCTGGACCCTCCTTCTGGCCATGCTTGTGGATGGGCATCACATTGGCATCTCCAGTCATCTGGGACCTCTCTGGGCAGCCAGGACTGATGATAAACAATGGAGAGCAGCTGGGCAAGCTCTCCTTCGAGAGACACATTTTATCAAACCTCTGAGCCTTATGCAGAACTGTAATTCTTGTCTTTGTCCCTGCCATGATCTTGCACCTCTGCTGAGGCTTAGGTAGATCAATGAAACCATTCTCAAAGCATCACGGGTTTGCTCCATTGTACTGCCCCTCCATTTATAGGAAACAGGGGACCATCCTATATTTGTACAAATGCTCAGAGCTGGCCTGAAAATTTAAATTTCATCTTTCTAATTCCTAATGGCCAATTCATTGTCTCTCACACAGATCCTGCTGTCACGCCCATATTTCCTGGCTCCCTTGATGATTTCTGACAGGGCACAACACCAGCTGATGCATCACTCCAGGTACTGCCCCAGAAATAATAATTGGTATGAAGTCACAGGTTCGTGTTCCATGTGGCAGGATTGCTCTATTACAGGATTGCTGTGACAGACACAGCAGGATATCTCTGATACAGACACTGCAGTTGAGGCAAATGAAAGCTCGATAAACCCAAATGTTTAAAAATGGAATGCCAGGACAAGGGGGAATGGCTTCCTACTGCCAGAGGGCAGAGATGGGATACTGAGAAGAAATCCTTCCCTGTGAGGGTTGGGAGGCCCTGACCTGGGTTGCCCAGAGAAGCTGTGGCTGCCCCACCCCTGGAAGTGTTCAAGGTCACGTTGGACAGGGCTTGGAGCAACCTGGGCTAGTGGAAGGTGTCCCTGTCCATGGCAGGGGCATGGAACTGGATGGGCTTCAATGTCCCTTCCCACCCAAACCTTTCTGTGATTTCACAACTTTATAAATTCCTTTCTTCCCAGTTTCACAGCCTCTGCCTGTGGTGGACGGTGAAGCTGAAAGGACAACTTTCCCCTCCTCCTGCCTGCACAAGGACCAGTCCCCCACCAATGTTTTACCAGTGCCTCACCAGTGCCTCAAGCTCTGGTGTCACTCAGGCATTGGTCACTTTCTGCTCATTGCAGGATTATTTCTGACTCTGCAGTCTGAGAAATACAGTATCTTTCCTGCCCTGGGTTGGTGTCCCAGGTGTCCCAGGCTGTTCCTGGGTTGTGCCCAGTGTCGCACAAGTGTGGGTGTGAAGAGTTGTCACAGTCAGACTGTGAGGAAGGAGGATCTGATCTCTGAAAGAAAAATGAGAGAGAAATGAGGTAAACAACCATGGCAGGAGCTGGTGGAGAGCTGGGTGCAAGGCAAAAGGAGCTGGAACGGAGAATTGCGTCTGGAGAGGAGACGGTCTGAGGGCCATGTGACAGTGCTGGGATAAGAGATAGAGCAGGGTTAAACTTCAATGAGGAGAAACTGGACAGGAAAGATAAAGAGTGACAAAGCAGCCAGGAAACTGTGAAAGCAGTAGGGGATAGAACAGGGAGGACTGCAGTGTCCTGGGACAGCTCAGAGGCAATGATTCCCTTTGCATTTTGGCTTTTATCACGAAGCAGCACCTGGGTGCTGTGTCCCAGAACAGACATGTGTGGGCTTTAATCCATCTGTTGTGCCCTGTGCAGGGAGAAGGGATGGAGGCGGCTGCTCATTGTTTCTCTTGTGGCAGAGCTTTCTCCAGCTTCACACTCCAGGGGTCCTCGATTCCTGTTCCATGCATGAGCATTGACTGAGCTCTATCCACGAGGACCTGTTTCATGCTCCTGGTTGCCTTTGTGCACAGTCTCTGGTCCCACCAAGTTTCTACAAGAGAAATGCTGCTCCACGACAGAATTTCACGCCGCGGCAGGGGCTTTTTGCAATGTGTTTTCCTAAATCCGATCCCCAGATCTGGCACCTGCCAGTGATGCATGTCCGTGTGTGTCCGCCTGTGTTTGTGTCTGTGTCTCTGTGCCTACCCATGAGTTACTGAGGGAACCCCCAGACCCCGCTGTGCAAACACATTCGGGCTCGTTCTTCTCTCGGGATGTTTTTCCTCCTGGATGTTTTCTGGGAGGCGGGGGTTGGCGGCTCCGCGGGCATGGTCCCACAGCCGGACGCGCCTCCGGTCCATCTCAGGGCTGCGGTGCCGGCCCCCGGGGCGGTGCCGGGCGGCGGCGTGCGGGGCGGGGCGGGAGCGGACTCCATTTCCCAGGGACTCCGTTTCCCAGGGACACCCGCGGAGGGCGGCGCGGCCCCGGGTGCAGTCCGGGAGCGGCACCGGGAGCAGCTCCAGGCCAGGGCGGAGGGAGCGGAGCGGGGGCGCTGCCGCAGCGGGAGCGCGGCCGCCGCTCGGCGCAGCCCGGCCCGGCCCCCGCACATCCGGGCGCTCCCGCAGGCCCGGCCCGTCCTATCCCGGCCCGGCCCGGGCGATCCCGGCCGGCTCGGCCCGGCCCGGCCCGGCGCGATGCTGCGCTGCATGCCGCCGCTCTGGCGCTGCAACCGGCACGTGGAGGCGCTGGACCGGCGGCACTGCTCGTTGCAGGCCGTGCCCGAGGAGATCTACCGCTACAGCCGCTCGCTCGAAGAGCTGCTGCTGGACGCCAATCAGCTCCGCGAGCTGCCCAAGGTGAGCCCCCGACCGGCACTGCCGCCCCACGGCTCCCGGAGCGCGGCTCGGCCCGGCCGCGGCCGCTCCGGCCCGCCCGAGCGCTGCCCCGGCCTGCGCGGTCCCGCTCGCCGAGCGGCCTCCGCTGAGCCCGGCGCCCTCCTGTGCTCAGGGGGCCGGGGCCGGGCGCTTGTGCCGCGGAGCAGCGGCCGCGGGGAGTCCGTGCGCCCCGCGGGGACCGGCGGGCGCGGTGCGACCACCACGGGCCGAGACCGTGGCTGAGGAGGAGCCCCTCCGCTGTGAGGGGCATGTCGGCTGCTCGATTAGCGGGATAAAGGGGTCCCCTGCCCGCGGGGAGATCGCTTTATCCGAGTCATCAGTCCTGTGACAGTCACTGCCAAGCGAAGCACAGCATGAATTTAAAAACTCTGGTTTAATCAGTAAGCTGCAAGAAGTGTCGAGTAAGTTAATTAAAAGCGATAGAACTGCTTTATAGTTATGATCGTAGGGCTACAGGGATGCTCCAAGGGCTGGAGCATCTCTGCCGTGAAGACAGGCTGCGAGAGCTGGGGGTAGGTGTTTGGTGTTTGGCCTCGAGAAGAGAAGCTCTGGGGAGACCTTAGAGCCCTTTCCATTGCCTAAAGGGGCTTCAAGAGAGATGGAGAGGGACTTTGGACAAGGGCCTGGAGGGACGGGACAAGGGGGAATGGCTTCCCACTGCCAGAGAGCAGAGTTAAAAGGGTTATTGGGAAAAAATTCTTTCCTGAAGGGTGGCATGGCCCTGGCACAGGTTTCCCAGAGAAGCTGTGGCTGCCCCATTCCTGGAAGTGCCCAAGGTCTGGTTGGATGGGGCTTGGAGCAGCTTGAGATAGTGGAAGGTGTCCTTGCCTATGGAAGCAGGGGTGGGACTGGATGGTCTTTAAGATCCCTTCCATCCCAAATCATTCCTTGATCTGGGGCTCCAGCCTGCACTTGCAGCTTCTGTTGCCGTTCTGTTCAGCCGCAGAGCTCTCCACACAGGGAACACCAGGAGAAGCCCTCCATGTGCTGTTCCACGCCACCGTGATCTCTGCAGAAGCAGAGGACTGGACATCTGCTCCACTGCCAGCTTGGCCCAGGATCTCCTGACTCCCAAGGCTTTGCTTTTGCAGGGCAGGGTGCTGGGATGGGATGAGCTCTTGTGTTTGTGTCCTGAAGTACCATGCAGCTGGAACCCAAGCCGTGATGCTCCCATTCTGCCTGGTAATCTGGTGCACGGGATGCTGCAGATGGGAATTTGAACCTGCCTCTTGGGAGGTACTGGGCTGTGGGATATTCCAGAGGAAGTTTTATCGTGTATCCCCTGTGGAGACTGTATGATTTTTTTAAAGTTATTTAAGTTCTGCCTGTGCCAGAGAGAGAAGGTGTTTGACTGCAGTGTGTTTGGAGAGATGGTCCTCAGAGAATATAGGCTGAGTTGCCTGTTTATTAAAAAAATTGAGAAGTGGGTCATTAGCTTTCAAGTTTTTTATTGGATTACTGACATGTTATGGAATTTATCATTAAATGTAGAAAAAAAAAAAAAACCCTTACAAACCAGAAACTTGGTTTTGATTCAGACCAAAGTAGTTTGGTTCAGTTTTGTTGAAACATACAGTTGACGCATCCCCACCCAAGCAGATTCTCTTGTCTGGAAGCAGCAGTTCTTGCTCTGGTATTTTTGGGTTCTGTTTGTCTTTCCTGCTTGTCTCTTCCTGAATCCTGGTGAGCTCGGCTGCCTGTGGGATTGAGTTGTGAGGTTGTTTAGGTCTGGAGACACTAGTGTGATACTCTCTGCTCTTCTGTCAGGTAGCTCAGCATCTTGTTGTACTTTAGGTGGGAAGATTTCCCAAACTACTGGGAAATGTGTGTTATGGGCAGGCTGGGACGTGGGAATGGGTGTCAGTCCCGTCTGTAGAGGAGAGTGATTGCGACACCCGTGGAGAACCTGCTGGTCCCTGTGCTCTCAGCTTCATGTATCCTGCTGAACAGTCACAGCCCAGCCTCGTGCTACATGGAACCCCTTGGAACTGGGACAACCCGGGGTTTGTGAGCTTGGAAGAGCATCTTTTGGATTATAAATGCAAATTTTATACTGACATTTTGCTTAGCCTGTGATGGTGTGGACACAATCCTTCCTGTGATTGCAGGTGCTGTGTGTGTGCCCTTTGTACCTTCCAAAGAGCTTCTGTTTCACTTAACTGTGGCATCTGTTCGGCCTGGAGCATCAGGGTTCTTGCCGTGACCTGTCCTGGGCTCACAGGCTCCTCTCTGGCGTTTGAGTTCCCCTTTTGGAGTCTTCTGGCAAAGAATTATTAGAAGAACAAATTGAACAGAACAGTGAGGTCCTGATCCCCTGGTCTCAAGGAGATGAAGTAAATCAGGAGAGGGACAGAGAATGGGGAGCAGCAAACAGTGTAACCAGACCCAATATATAACAGCTTTTGCACAAGGGAAGTGAACACTCTCAGGATGCCTTCATCTGTCTGGGAAAGGCAGTAAAAGGTAGAGCCATTCCCCATCTGATGGCAGAGGCCTAGAGTGTAAATGATGGCCCAGAAAGGGTGGACAGGGAGCAACTGACTGCTGCCGCTGCTTGCAGGAGAGCATTGAAAAAGGGCTCAGTTCAGAGCAAATTAAATAATTTTTCATGCAAAATGTAGTTTAACTGAGCGGCAGAACCACTTGGCACGTGACATAACAGTGCTTTGAGTTAACATGAGCTCAGGAGAGAAGTGGAGCAGTTCACGAAGGAGAAAACCACCAAAAATGAGGATCTGCAGACACCATTGTGTGTTTGCACTGTGTGTCCTGGGAGAGACTTGGAGGGAGTTTGGCTTTGGACTTGCTGTACTCACACTCTTCCTTCTCAACCCCTGTCTGGAGCTGCTGAGGGCTTTCTCCGGCCATGCCAGGTGTCAGCCCATCCCCAGCCAAACCTAAATGCCCTCACATGACAGCTGAACATCAGGTGCCTGCGGCTGTGGACAAGAAGGGAGACAAGCAGAGCAGTCCTGAGTGCTGCTGCTCCTGAGAACAGCCAGGGACTTCGGGGATGCCAGAGGTGCTGAGCCTTGGAGACACATTGGGCAGAGAAAGCAGACTCGCACCCCACTGTGTTTCCCCTTTCCAGCCCCTCCAGGTTCCCTGTGGCTGGTGCCATGGTTGGCCCAGAGGTGTGTGAGGAGGAGGAGGAGGTATGCAGTTGGTAGAACAAGAAAGCAGGTTTGATCCACCTTAGGTTTGACTCTGTGTGTCTTGAAGGTTTGTGTTCACAGTGCTTCCCTGAGCAGTGCCAAGGTGTGTTTGGTCCCAGGCACGCAGGTCACTGCAGGAAGGATGTTGCTGTTGGTAGAGACAGATACATAAGGCAGGAGTAGGAATCTGTGTAGTATGAGGTGGATATGGGGATGAAAATTGAAAATAAACTGGCCTTCCACCAGGAAGAGGGAAGGTGGGAACACTGGGTTTAGGCACACACTGCCCCTGAGGGATGGTGGTGGGCAAGGTCTTTGGTTGGGTCAGGGAGATGTTTTCCATGTGAGGAGCCCTTCATGGTAACAAGGCTTTTGTGGGAAAGAGACCCTGGGAGGAGGGTTTGTGCTTTCCATGAGGGAAGGGGGAGAAAGGGCAGTTTGCTTGTTTGACAGAACAGGGCTGCACATGCCCATTCCATGGGAGAAAGTCTAAAGGACACAGAGATGTGCCTGTGAAGATCTGTCAGAAAAGTGGGAATGAGAGAACATTTACAGCCTTGGGCAGCAAGTTTGTGTTTGAGGGCTCAAGCAGGGATTTTAGGGAAGACTTCTCTGTGGAGGTGATTCTTGGGGTGAAAGGATTGGAGGGGTGGCTTTTGGAAAGATCAAACAACTCTCCTGAAAATACCTGAGTTTATATGGTTCCTCTTCTGAGGCGTTTCTTACCCAGCACCAGCTGGGTTTTTTGGATGGGCTTTTATGTGTCTTTATTCCACCCGTTCCAGAAACATGGGGTCTCTTGCTCTTTCTGTGGCACCATTTTCCTCTGCAGAATTTCCAGAGTGCCCTTTGTGCTGCTGCTCTGCTCCAGATCTGATGGGATGCTCTGCCCATGTCCTGGGATTGCCGAGTGACACTACTGTGCTTTCCTCACTTCTCCCTTCCCAGTTGTGGAAGTGAACCTGTGTTTCTCTCCGTCCTGTAGTGCTGGGTACTCTTCTAGCTGCTCTTGCTTCTTTGTCGCTTGTCCCTTGTGGAAACTTGCCTGTTTTGAGCCTAAATTTCCCCTTAGGGTGGCTCTGCTTGGGCTGTTTGAAGGGATTGATTAAATCTGTGTGGGAGCATCTGCTGCCCCATTGCAGGGATTTGCTGCCAGGGTGATACCACATGATTTAATGAAAAATTATAAATTCCCTTTGATAAGTTGCCTGTGCTTTCCACGAGGGTGTCTGAATTCCAGAGGTAGAAATGACTTGCTCCGTGCTGACTTCTGCTATACCTGTCTTGCAGAGAGTGGTAGCTACAGGGTATCGGCAGGAGCACAGTGGAGAGCAGATCCTGCATTGGGGGTGTAGGTTTTGGAAATACAGCTGGCTTAATCACTGCATCAGAGCTGCATAACACCTAAGTCATCCAGGCCACTCCGTCAGCACTTGAGAAGCACAGGTCTCACCAGGAAGGAATGAACACAGTGTGGAATTTGGAGCACTTGGAGGTGGCAGACGACAGAGCCAGTCACAGCCAGTCACAGCCCAGAAGGATCCAGAGACTCTTGGTGTGCTTTTGGAGGAGTGCTTTGGTTTGGAGTTTGGGGAGGCAAAAGGGAGGTTGGAGGAGACCTGGGTGGAGCAGAGCTGGTAGGACCTGGTGTAGGAGGACAAGAGGGTGGAGCTGAGTAGGAATTGAAATCCTGAACAAGTCTGTGCAGAGGGAGGAGACCTCAGAGCTCTCCTGTGTCAGCATGGGTGTGCTCAGGGACAGGCCAATGGACACCTCCTGGGGGAATACTGGGGCTGGAGGTGTCTGAGGCTGTGGGCAGGCTGTGGGCAGCACAGAGAGGAAACCCAAGGGCTGGCTGTGGTCCCAAGAGCTTTAGCAGTGGTGCTGAAGAGGGAAGCCCCCGGCATTTCAAATGTAGGGGCTGCAGTTCCACTGCTTTGCTTTTTCCTCACTACAGCTGTCATGACAAACTGAGCCCCGTGCAGAAAACACTCTTCCCGCTGCTCAGTGAGCTGATAACCACTTGCACTGGAAACTGTGGGAGACGGACACTGAGGAGAGGAGCCCATTTCTGTCCAGGGCAGGTCCTTCCCTGTTTGGGCTTGTTGCTGTTTGCATCATGGCAAGGCCCTTTGAAACTGGCTGGGTTTCAGCAGTTCCTCCTGTTTGGCTGCTGTGGCCTGGGGCGAGAGCATCCATGTCCTATGTCCGGAGCCAGGATCCCACTGCACCAGGGTGAAGCTCAAGGCCATGGTTGCTGCTTTCCCAAAGCAAAATGGGGCCTCACAAAGCTAATTAAGAGCAGCTTTTAATTTCCTGGCATCTGAGGGCTGTAAGGAGGACCTTGGGTTTTATTTACTTCCATGGAAGAGTAAAGCTTCTCCTTTTAATCTCTCTGTACTAATAGCTCTTCCCTAAGAAAGTCAGGGAGCCGGGAATCCTCCATGGCTCACTGTATGGAGCCAGCCTTGGAGCCTGTCAAGGCTTGATGTGCAGAGGGCACCTCCTCTTGCTCTGGATGTGCTTCTTTCCATCCCAGGCTGTGTCAAAGCTACAGCTTCATTTGTTTAGCAAAACCAGCCAACAAACTGGTTTCGCTTGCTGGTTGTGAGACTGGTGTGCAGAGCTGGCATGGCTCTCCATGCTTTGGAGGAGCTCAGGAACCCTGTGGGTTAATGGGACAGCTGGATGTGTTTGTCTCTCCAAAAGCCATGTGTTCTGGATTGCTGCTGCCCAGAAGTTAGAATAAGCGTAGGCCATGTCCCCTGCATCCTCCCATGGTGACAGCGGAGGTGTGGGATCTATGCTGGGGGTGGCAGCAGCCAAATAAAGGCTCAGTCACGGAGAAAAGAGCTGATAAAACTCCTGGACATACAATTCTTGGATACACAAACAGGGAACAGGAGAGTGGCGCGCAGATGGATTTTACGCTTGGGGTCTGTGAATGGGAAGTGACTGTTAATATTCACTTCCCTGAGCTCCGAGGTGTGTTCAGCTCTGTGTGGGACAGGCGTGGGTGTGCTGTCCAGCCTGGGTCTCCCCAGCAGCTTGGCTCTTGGAGGAGGTTCAGGTGCGTGGAATAGCAAGGTACAGAGGCAGCTGGGCAGCAGAGAGCTTTAGTGGCGTAAAAAGTTCATGAAAATTCAGGTGGCCGTGGTTGGAATGGCTCTGCCTCTCACCAGACCTTCCTTGGCACTGGTGTGGTACTTGTGGGGAGGTCAGCGGTGGAAGCTCCTGCTCAGTCTTTCCCAGGTTGTTATAAACCTCTCTGTAGCTCTCTGTTGGGTGATTTAACACCTGCCCTGTCTGTGGGTGCATCACTGCCAGCTTGGTTGGCCCCTTTGGGGTTCCTGCTGTTGCTTGCTGATGGTTCCCTGTGTCAGTTGCCTAAGCCTTGCTGGTGCTCCCGACACTGTCTCTGAAGCCTGAATGTGACATTGCAGAGGCCCTGCCTGCACCTCACACATGTCTCCAGTTCCCTTTGGATGCTGCTGAGTGTCTGCCAGGAAGGGTTAATTCATTCATTGATGGTTGGAGGTAGAGGCAGGGCTGGGTTAACCTCTTCAGGTCTCCTCTGACGTGTTCTGTGTGTTTCCTGCATTTTGGAACACTGTTTTGCCATCTCCCTGGCAGGAACTTGGCTGAGGCAGTGGTGGGAGTGTGATGGATGGAAAGGATGCTCTGTGCTGAGCAGGGGATGTGGCATCACAGCATCTCTATGGGCTCCAACTCCTTGTTCTATTCCTGGTTCAGGGCATTTACTGGTCTGTGTCTGGACTGTTTCCCTGGGAGCTGCTCCAGCACCTCCTTCCTTGTGCTCTTCCTGCTCAGAGGAGATGTTTGGGTCTGTGTCCTTCCACTCAGGGACACTTAACTCTTCTTCAAGACTTCTCCAGTCCCCCAGATGTGCTTTCCTGCACCCCAAGGGTACAGTCTGCCACTGAGTCCCCTACTTTGCACCAGTTACCGGTCTTGGTCTTATTGCCTTGACTCGGATTCCTGGTATCAGGGTTAGACCTGGTTTGTTGGGGTTTTTTGGTTGTTTTATGGTGCCTCCCTGTGCTGGATAAACTTACTTATGATTTCTGCCTCAGGAAAACACAATCCGGATTGGAAACAATTTCAACAGGTTATTGTATAGTACAACTTTTGGCATTGTTCCCTTTGCTAATAGCTGTGGCATTACAGATCAGTCAATTACTTTCTGTAACTGCAAGTTGACCCTTTGCTGAGAAGATGGTTTAGAAGTAGATGGTGTCCTTTGGCTGAACAGGAGAAGGTGATTCCTGAGGTGCTGGTATGCCAGGGAGGGGCCTGGGTGAGAAGTCCTAAACTGTAGGGCAAATCAGAAAGGGGCAGAGGTCCTTGGGTAGTACTTGTGGTGTGCTGGATTTGGCTGCTTCACCTGTACCCAGGATGCTCTCCCATGAAATATCTCCACAGGTCTCTCCAGATTAATGCTTTTGCAGTAGAATCACAGAATCATTGAGGTTGGAAAAGACCTTCAAGATCGAATCTTGCCTTTGACTGAACACCATTTTGTCAACTAACCATAGCACTAAATGCCATGATTATTTCATATATTCCAGTACTTCAATGGAAAACGCCCCTGAATGCCCTGAGCCTGCTGCAGGGACTTCTGGTCCTTCTGACTTGCCCCATCCCACCGCACGGACCAAGGTGGAGGCTGTAATTGTGGTCGGGGCCCCTCTCCTCACACAGCCATAGTCTACTGCTGCCTCGTGTTGAAGATCGGTCTGAGAGCATCGATCACTTCCCAGGCCTTCGAAGCAATGGGATGCTAATTGTGGTGTCTTGATTTAATTCTGGCTCGGGATTGCCTTTCTGGGGGCCTGGGTTGGTTTGTTGTTTCACCTGGACCAGAGATTCCTCCCTGCTCCTAGTTGTGTCCTCGCTGTGTGCTGGGCAGCAGTTGCTGCCCTGGCCCCTCTGAAGGGGACAGCATTCCTCAGTCCTGCTTCAGTGCCTAAGAAGCAGCAGCTGCTGAGCCTTTGGCTCGGAGACAGCTTGCTTTGTCTGTGCTGGAATGTATTCCCAACACTTAAGTGCTTTTATATATTAGCAGTGCATTCCTCAGGGCCTGATACGGGGTTAAATAGTCGGAAATCCGCTGGTCTGCATGGGGAGGGCTGTGGGGAGGGCTGTGTCCGGCTGGCAGGAGCAGTCTGCTGGCCACTGGTCTCCTCCTGGCTCCAGTGTGTGTGGGAGTATGTGGGGCTAGTCCTGTTCGCTGCCCTCAGCGCCCCTGCCCCGCCTCGCTGGGCCCCTTCGTGCCTCTCCTCCTGTGGGCAGGCAAGGAGTGTCTCCTCTCCCCGTGCTCTCTGCTCTGGGTCTGACTGCAGACCTGAGTGTGGCTGGCATGTCAGCAGTGTCTCTTGTCTGAATTGCCTCCTTTCAGGTGTTGGTGACCATGTGCTTGTGGCCAGAGAAGTTCACTAGCCTGGAGCTAGTTCAGGATCTGGCAAATACTGTGAGGAGTGGAGAAGGAAACACTTCTGGAGTGGGAGACAGCTGGGAAGATCCGGTGCTGGGGGGACAGGTGGTCTGTATCCACTGCCTGAGGTGTTGTCCCACACCTGCTGAGGTGGGTCAGACCAAGTCCCCGGGTGACTGGCACCTGGATGGTGGTTGTGGTGCCCTCCCTCTGGCACCAGGGTTGCCCCTGGGGCTCGGTAGCAGCCGCTCTGCTGGAGCTCCAAACTGATATTCCCACCTCTCAGCAGTGTGATTGCTTGTTTGACCTCTGCTCTTGTTAACTCAGTTATCCTGATCAGATTTTGGTGATTATTCTTGAATTAAGCTATTCTGGGAATAACCATTGCCTTCCTGGTTTCTCTCTGTCGGGAAAGGTGTCTCTTGAGTTTGCTGCCCTGGTGCTGCCTAGAGGAATTGGGCTCTGCTGGAAGTGGACTGAGTCCTGCTCTGCTGAGGGAGCTGTGCAGCCTCTGGAGCTGGCGTCCTGCCTGTGCTGCCCAGCCGTGGGATACAGGTCTTTCTGGTTCTGTGGCCTCACCTGTGCCATGCTGGCTTTGAGCACAGTGACTTGGAAGTTCTGGGTTTAACCTTAGAGCTGATCAGCTCCTGGATGTTTTGCTTTGCTTTGCTGCTTCCAGCTCCTCCTGACTCTATCCCAGGCTGGCTTTCCCCAGAGACAATGCCACTGGCACGGGTGTCACAGATCTCTCAGCACACGTGTGAGAGGAGGGGCCCCAGGTCCCTTCACACTTCACCTGCCTGTAGGTCTGAGACAGGCAAGGCAGACACGTGTGCTCGAATGTCCCAGTGCCCAGCTGTGGAGCACGCAGCAGTCTCTGTTTCCTCCAGGGGCAGGTCTTAAGATGTCAAGCCCCTCTTTAACCAGGAAAATGGGAATGAAACACAAGGCTCAAATACATGAGCTGGTTTTGCTGTCAGCATTTGGGGAGCTGCTGTGTTGCACTGGCAGATGGACAGATGGATGGACAGACACCTCCGACCTGCAGTGCAGGATCCCATGCATTCATCCTGCCTGGTGACAAACACAGAACTTAACTAGGAGCCCAGCCCAAGGTGGCATGGGAACCAGGCCCTGTTGCTTGTGAATCACAAGGAGAATTGTAATTATTTTCCTGCTGCACAGTCTGATCCTGCCTTTAATTAAACATGTGCTGTCCTGCTGGAGTCAGGGACTGTTCCAGCAGGGCTGGACAGTTGGACTTGAAATTCTCTGAAGAGAAATGAGAGGTGAGGAGGCTGAGGAGGACTTTAGCATGGGCACTTCCATGGCTGGAAGGGTTGGCAAAACCTCTGCTCTGGAGCAGAGCTCGTGTTGGAGGAGTTGTCACATAGCAGGCACTGCTGGGGTGCTTGGTTGCTGCCAACACTGCTGGCTCAGGGCTAGTGTCTCGGGGCAACCTGGGTTGTCACACATTGTTTTTGAGGAAGAGGAGGTGTCCAAGCCCTGCTATTTGGGCAACAAAGCTGGGAACGCTGTGGCAGTTTTGGCTGCAGAAGCAGGAAGTCTCTGTCCTATTCCAGAGTAAAGATTGTGTTTGAGATGTAGACCCCGTTCCTGATCTCCAGCTGTAGAAATTGTCACTGCCTGGTTTCAGAGCCATTGGCCTGAGTGTCAGGTGGTTGTGACTCTGTGGTTAAGCTGGTGCCTGACTCCTCTTCCCCTGACATGTGTCCTGCTCCCCTCCAGTAGCACTGCTGTTTCTCACCTGCAGAGATTCTGAGGTGTTGCACTGAAACCTGCCTAAAGCCTGCTTGGCTGAGGGAAAGAATGTCCCCAGGGCCTGTGGTGGCATTGGGCAGCCACCCCCTTCTTGCCTGCTGTCGGCAGGAGGGGTCCTGGGGCCAAGGCAGCTCCACGAGCTGTCTGTGCTGAGGACAGCATGGCTTCCTCTCCACGGAAACTGGTAGAGGAGCCCAGGTGTCTGTCTGTCCTCCTCTCTCCCTCTAACACATGGAGATGGCTCTCCTCCAGGTGCAGGTGGGAACATGGGGGCTGGCCCTCCAGACAGAGCACAAGGTGATGCTGGGGAACAAGGGCCCCCATGTCCTTGTTCCCTTCCCCTGGCATTATGAGATTAGGCACCAGGTGAAGGGGAGAGCTGGAAGCTTGGGTAGGCCAGAAACCCTTTTTTTATAGCCTCAGGAAAACAAAGGTTTGGAAAAGAGTAATGATGCTGACCTGGGAGGGGGATCAGTCTGCATCCGGACACTTGGTGTTTTCCAGGTCCCAGGCTCAGCACGCAAACACTTTCTCTCTTTCCTTGGCAGTGAAGATGCATCTCCTGCAGGTGGGACGGGAGCTGTAGCACACAGGGGTTTGGGTTGCCATTGTGTGCACAGTGGGTGGGCATAGGGCTCCGTGGTTGCTGCAGGTTGCAGACACAGCAGTCTATGTGGGAGGCTCGGTGGGTCTGGTGGATCTGTCTCCCTGACCCTGCCATGCACCATCAGTCTGCATGGGTTGTTCCAGGACTGCAACCCATTCACCCCTCCTGCCTGAGCAGCAGGACCAGCTCCACCAGCCCACTGTACCAGCCTGGGGGTGGCTGTGGTGACCCTGAGCCAGGCTGCCTCTCTGTCCCTAATCCTGGCTGGGGAATGGTTGCCTTTCCGGGCCTGCCCTTGGGATTTTGCCATTTCTGGGAAACAGCATAACTGAGTGGTGGCTCAGAGGGTTTGTCCTGAGCCTTTTATCCATTGTCCTTTCTCCTTTTTTTCATTTTCCACCTCTTGGTCTGACTGAGTAAGTGAGCAGGGGCGGACCAAGGCTCTGCCAAGCATCACGCTGCAGCAGGAGGGAGACATGTGGGTGGTGTCTGAATTCCTAGCATCACTGGACACTGTGGTTCTCTTAGATCACCTAAGAGCTCCAGCAACCCTTTGTTCATGTCCTGGGGCTCTGCTGCAGCCTCAGCACTATTGCTGGAAGCTTCATGAACATGAACACAGACATGTCACATCAGCTGGAGAAACACAACTTGAAGGCTTGGTCGTGGCAGAGGGGATGGAACTTGCTCCAGGTGGTTCCTTAAAGACAGAGGATGGGCTTAGAAGGCCCTTTGAGATTCTGCTGTGTAGATACGTGTCACGTGTTACTGCTGTGTATATGCATATGTGTGACTGCTGTGTATGTACGTCACATGACATTGCTGTGTATGCACATACTGCCCTGGGTGATGTGCTATAGCTGACCTTTCTCTGGGCAGAGCTTGGACTACCTGGTCTTAACAGGTCCCTTCCAATCTCAACCCTCCGTGGGTCTGCTGGACCCATGTCTGTGGTACAGATTGCCTTTTGGAGGGAGCTGCTGTACTTGGCAGTCTGTGTCCTTCGTCCTCCTGTGCCTTTGAAGCTGTCGGCTCTCCGGAACATCCCCTGCTTTCTGGGCATGCCTGGCAGCTCTGTGCTGGTGTCTGCAGGGCCTGGGATGCCTGCCTGGTGCTACTGCAGGCTGTGTGAGGACAGGTGTGGTTCTCTCGGGCAGGGCAGGAGGTGGCTGGTGCAGCCAGGTTTGGAGCAGGACAGTTGTTTCCTCATGCAATGAGTGAGGAAGGGGTGCAGGGGTCCTGTTGTCCCTGCTCAGAAGTGGGTCATCTCTTTCTACTAATGTTGGCCAATGCCTCCTCCAGTGCCACCCGTTCATGCTGCTGGTGACCCATCAGGACACGCTGGGGTGAGGGCAGAAGCTCATTCCTGATTTAGGTGGGCATCTCCTTCCTTCTGGGAGCGCTCTGCTTTCCTGTGGACCTGGAGCTGTGCCCTGACCTGGCTGAAGCACAGGCACACCTCGTAATTCCTGAGCTCCCCAGGGTCAGGGACTTTGATGCTTGTGCCTCTTGCTGGCTGAAAAAGCTCTGCCAGTGGGCGTTGGGCATACTTGTGTTATCAGGGAGAATTGTGTCTGGGATCAGCAATCAGTGCCTGAGGCTCTGGGCTGCCCCACTGCCCAGGTGTTCCAGCTCCTCAGCAGGAGCCAAAGGTGAATCTGCCAGTGGAGCCTGTGTTTGCTGCTACCGGTGTGTCTTGTTTCCATAAACCGGCTGAGCCTGTTACTGTGTCTCTGGGTAACCTCAAATCCAGCCACAGTGTGCTGTGTGGGAATGTTCTCGGGCAGGCCTGACCTCACCACCGCGGGTGAGCGCAGTATGGCCGGGGTGGCTCTGCTTGGCTGCTCCAGGGTCTTGCTTGGAAGGGGACATTTCGGGGATAGTTTTGACTGTCCCAGTGTGGTCCTGCTGTGACCACTGGGTATTTTTCTTTCATAAACTGACACCAAATGCAGCCTCTGAATCAAGAGGCTCACTAATAATTGCACGGGACTTTCATCCTTTCTCACTCCTGCATAGATCAGCCAGTTGGAATGAGTCCAGAGGAGGCCACAGAGATGATTAGAGGGCTGGAGCACCTCTCCAGTGCTGAAAGGCTGAGTGACTTGGGATTGTTCAGCCGGGAGAAGGGAAGGCTCTGGGGAGACCTCATTGCAGGCTTTCAGTACCTACAGGGGGTCCAGGAAAGCTGGAGAGGGACTTGGACAAAGGCTTGGAGGGGGACAGGACAAGGGGGAATGTCTTCCCACTGCCAGAGGGCAGGACTAGATGGGATATTGGGAAGGAATCCTTCCCTGTGAGGGTGGGGAGGCCCTGGCACCAGTTGCCCAGAGAAGCAGTCAATGCCTCATCCCTGGAAGTGTTCCAGGCCAGGTTGGACAGGGCTTGGAGCAACCAGGTCTAGTGGAAGTTGTCCCTACCCATGGCAGGAAGTGGGACTGGGTGGTCTTAAAGGTCCCTTTCTACCCAAACCTTTCTATGGTTTGGCATCCCAAAACTGCCATCACATAGCTTCCAGTCAAAACAGGGTTCAGCAGTGAAAACCCAGTGTCAAATGTCTCCATTCTCCAGTTAAAGGAAAAAAAAAAAGCCACTCTGTGACAAGGACAGTATGCAGAAAGGAAGAGACAGGTTTGTAGAGGGAAGCAATGTGACTTGTGAACCTGTAGTGATTGTGGGGTGTCACTGGGCAGGGTTTGGCTCATGAAGGGCTCCCCAAATTCTGCTGGTTCCCTTCCATGGGTGATACTGGCCACACTCAGTATTTGACTGGCAGCAGCAACAGGGGATGTTTGAGGGGTTTTATTTGTTCCTGCAGAGGCCTGTGAACCACTGGAGCCATGTGGCTCCCCTGTGAGGGTAGTTATTTGGTGGAGCCAGGGGCCCAGAGGAGTTTTGGGCCGTCTCCCATGATTGAAGGTTTGACCAGACAAAGGCCTGGGCAACCTGCTCTGGCCTCATCCTGATCCTGTCTTGAGCAGGAGGTTGGACTGGCGATCTCCCAAGTACCTTCCAACATGAATTATTTCAGGGGTCTGTGGTGAAGGTGATATACAAAGGACTGGAAGGATATTTTATCAGATTATATTTCAGTCCCTTTTAACTGGAAAATCCGTGGGTCTAGGTTGCCTTTTTTCATATTTTTTAAAGATTGAAGAAACTGAATTTTGTTTCAGAACTTAGCAAAACCCCTTGAATGTGTTTTCCTGCATTTGGTTCTCAATGGGCTGCTGAGGGAGGATGTTACATCTGAAAACCTACTTCAGAGCCTGGATTTCACAGCTTTCTGCCTTTTTCTGCATTGTTGTCATTTTGTGGAGCATTTCTTATCTTTTGGCATATGGTTTTTTACAAACTCTTTATACCTGTCCCTAATTAATGACTATTTAATGTATTTCCAGTTGGTTGCACTGTGGTTGCTCTGCTCTGGGTATTGTTAAAGTTTATGTCCCTGAATTTTAATTGTAGGACAGTTCTGTAGCTGTTTTCTACCTTATCTACCCTGTGAATACTCCCATGCTTCAACAGTGAATATCTTTGTAATGCACCCTGATTTGCAAAGGCTTTTACCCCGAGTTACACTCAGCTACTATTACATCAGTACCCCTGATCTTGAGCTTTTTTTTGTTCGTGATAACTTCCATCACACTCAGAGCTGCTGGATTCCCATGTGCTGGAATCTTCCTGAGCTGATTCTGGATTCCTGTGCGCTGGAAAATTTCTGTGCTGGTCCATGTGGGCTTTGGGCTTCTGGGCTGCCAGGAAACAGGGAGAGATTGGGCTTACCTTTTTTTCTTCTTCAAACTTCTATTTTTAATCTACTCTGAGTCCAGTTTGGACACTGAAGGATCTAGGTCAGGCAGATTTGGTGGTATTTTATTTTATAAATCAGAAAACGCTGAATTTGGGGGAGTTTCTCTTTACTGGAGATGTTCAGTGCAGTGCTTGGTCCAAGGGTTTGCTTTGTCAGCTCTGGGAATTGGGGTGAACTTTGATTAGCAAGAGCGATAATTACCAGTCTCCAGAGATGCCTACTCAAGGTTTCCCTCTTAGTTCTAGTAACAATTTTTAAATTAATTTGTTCTCATTTTCAAGCATCACAAGTGAATCTCCTGTGCAGCCTTTGCTTTGGGCTGAGTTGAAGTCCTCAGCTTACAGAATACTGAGCTGGAAATGACATGGAAATTCGTGTCAGAGACAGCGTTTGCAGCTCTTGGTCACATCCTCTTGCCATCTTTTTTTGGCAAATGTAAAACCTGACTTTGAGCATGAAAACACTGTAATTCTCACATTTGTTTTTTCTGGCTGCCACTGATGGCTGTTGGCTGATTTTATTTTTTGTTGCACGTAAATATTTTATTCAGGTCCAGTGTAACTGATTCTGCCAAGTGGGACGTAGCACTTGTGTCCATCCTCCTGCAGTTCTGCACGTGGGCTGTGCCCAGCTCTGGCAGTGCTAGGGGATTTAGAAACCTTTTTATTTTCTTTTTAAGAAAAAAGAGGAAGCTGGGGCCTGCTGCACCACATAACAGCCTGGGTTTATTCCCGTTTACTCCAAATGTTGTTTACAAGTGTGAATATGTATTCGGAGGCTACCTGAACCCTGAAGCAGAAGTGCTTCAGACTGGACTGTGGATGTTCAGTCCCTGTGGTTATTTTCCAGTGTGCAGACTCTGGCAGGTCAGCACGATGTCTTGCCTGGAATTTCCTTGCATTCTAAAATTAGGAGAAGGCTCTAGGAAACAATAGCAAATCAAGTCTCTAAACTCCTGCTCCCCTGAACCTTTGTTGTTATTTAGACTTTCACCCACTTCCTTTTCACCGAGCTGGTCTGCATTAGATAAACAGAGTTAAACAGAGTCAGTGATGGGAGGAGTTATTTTTAAAATTTATTTACTCATTATACAATTATTATGGTCCTTTAGGACATCAGAAGTGTGAATTTCCTATCAGTGCTGTTCATCCCTGCTCACTTCCCCTGTGCAGAGTGCTGTGGGAGCCAGACAGCGCCAGGGCAGCAGGGGCTGTGCTGTGGTGTGGTGTACCTCAGACACACACTTGTGCCCAGCAGTGTGTCCTGACTGGGACCTGGAAACTGCAGAGGTTTGGATCTGTGCAGAAACTCCTCCAGTTACACTACCAGACCTCATGGTTGTCACGGCGGGAGCGGGGAGCAGCTCACGTGTGATCTGTGCACCTTCTCAAGGTTATGTTTGCTCCACCTTTTCACCCACTCCCCTCCCTTGCCTGCTCTGTGCTCTCATTTTCGGCAGTGTTCTGGGGCTCCTGAAGGTGGCCCACACCTGAAGGTGCCCTGCAGGTGTTCCTGGGGAGGTCTGTCCCAGCAGCTCTTGTGCAGGTGGACACCTGGAAAGGCACCTGAGGAGGGAGGTTCAGAGCTTCCTCTGGTTTGATCCCTCTCAGTGTGTGCTGCACGAGTAGCCCCGACTTTGGCCGTGTTTGGCGACCTATGAATAATCCCAGGATTGCCTCTCCTGTGCTGCTGTGACCCCCTCCCTGCCTCTGCCTTGGACAAACACAGGGTGATGTAATTTAGAAATGGCCTCTGCATGTCACTGTAGAGACCTGAGTTTGTTCTCGGTCACTTCTGAATATTTTCTGCAGTGGCCCTGCATTGTTGTTTGTTATTCCCAGTACTCCGAAACAATCCAGGAAATGCAGCAAACACCCCAGCCCTGGTTCCCATCCTGTCCAGGATCTGACCTCTGGCAGTGGTTAGAATCAGCTGCAGTATTTGGTCAGTTGATAATTACGTTGTGTTTAGTAAACTTGCTGGGGCTGGTGGTGTCTTGGAGGAGTGATTGATGGGTCCTGGAATTTGCCATTTGCAGCTGATGGACTTTTGGGAGCACCAAGGGGTGTGTGAAAAAGCTGAGTGTTGTGAGGGCCTTTCCAGTCACCATTCCTATGGCTATGGTGTTTCTGGAAAAGAATTTTTGTGCCTTCTCTAGTTCTGTGTTACTTGGGGCTGTGCTGACAGCTCACCTGCGCCTTTTCCACCCAGCACAAGGGGCACAAATGCTGTCCCTGATGGCGTGGGGACCTGCCACCGATGTCCTGACCAAGCATCCAGTACAGCAGATGTGTGCAAAGCAGGGGCAGCACTTTGGACTGGGAGTCTCCTTGTGTTTCTCCACTGTTGGCTCTTCTGGAGCTGACTCACAAACTCAAGTGTCTGCTGCGAGCAGAGTGACGTCCCCATGGTGCTGGAGCTCAGAGCCTGAGCTGAACTGTTGCTGTAGGAAACAAGGAGTGTTTAGTTTGTATCCTAGACAGGAGGGAGGGTAGCAGTGGGGTAACATGCTAAATGAATGATCAAGCTAAACTAATTTATACCTTTTTTCTTTCACCCTCACCCTTTCATGGGGATTCTGATTCCTACAGTGACTGCCCCATGAGGGCCTGGCTGGGATGGGGGTGGTGGGAACACGCAGGTGTCTCAGGGGTGGGCGCTCAGGCTTCTCCTGAGATGAGGAAATGGGTTTCCCCCAGAACTGCTGCTGACCCAGTTGTGTTGCTTCTGTCACAGCCTTTTTTCCGGCTTCTGAACCTGCGCAAGCTGGGCCTGAGTGACAATGAGATCCAGAGGCTTCCCCCTGAGGTGGCCAACTTCATGCAGCTGGTGGAGCTGGACATCTCCCGCAATGGTAAGGCTGGAGCTGGGCAGGAGCAGGTGCCCAAGCCCTGCAGTACTCCCTGTGCCCTCGTGCTCGGGAGAAGCAGGGCCTTTCCTCACCCTTTGGAGCAATCCCTCAGAGGTCCTGAGCTGTGACAGTGGGGTTGTCTTACCATGTCTTAAGCTGTCACCACTACCTGCTGTCCCATTTTCTCAAGCCTCTTTTGTTCTTTCACCTATTTTTTCCAGACATTCCAGAAATTCCTGAAAGCATCAAATTCTGCAAATCCCTGGAAATCGCAGACTTCAGTGGGAATCCTCTCTCCAGGTAGGAAGGCATATGCAACCCATTAGTCCAGCTGAGAAGGAGAACTGAAGTTGTACATTCTCCCTGGCTTTCTCTGACCTTCATCTTATAATTGTCTCTCTGTAAAGCCAAGGCCTGGGATCACCCTGCCTCTTCCAAAGCTGCAGTTGTCTGCTCTCCTGGCAGGTGGACCACTTGGCGTCAGGAGGAGCTGGTGTGTGCTCCATCCTCAGAGCCTGTGGCTGGGAATGATGAGCATTTAGTTGTACTGGTGTCAACAGTGACAACTTCTGTCCTCTTGCAATGAGTTTGTTGCTCCCTTTGCACTGGTCACAAACCAGAATGGATGTGTGCTTGTGCTGCAGAGAAGAAAAAGCCTGCATGCCATCCTCTGCCCCCCAGAGCCTCTTTTGGGCCCCACTCTCAGCTCTTTTTGCTGCCTCTCAGCCCCTTTTCCACCTCTCTCTTATTCAGAACTGAGGACAACCATCCTTTGAACCCTGTGTTTGGTCGTTTCCCCCTTACCTCAGTGCCCTGAGCTGTGCCCAAGTAGGAATGTCTGACTTGTCTTTCAGTACTCTGTCTCTGGAGCTTTTAATACATAATATTAGAGTTCAGTGTGGCTCCCCTGCCTTGGTGAGCCATGTTTTCAGGCACTGTTGTCTTGCTGCCAGGTCCCTGCAGGTGCCAGTCTGGCCCCAGGTGTCCCCTTCCCTTAGTGCTCAGGGCAGGTGCTGTCCAGGTTTTAGGCACATTTATTTCTGCTCTCTCTCCTGGTCCTGGGCACTGCTGGAGTGGGACAAGCTTCTCTGTCAGTGACAATCCCTGTACCACAGGACTGACCAGCACTTCTGCACTGGGCATTATTTGTCAGAGTCTTTTTCTGGCTCAGGGTTCAGATGAATTGGTGGGGGGGGGTGCTCTGCGAGCTGCCTGTGGAAGCAAAGGAATTTCCTCTTCCAGGGTTTTTCCCTATTCTGTCACACCTTGGATCTGTTGTGATGGTATTTGGTCCTGGGGAATGCTGCAGTGTCATCTGCAGAGGTATCCTTTGTTGGGCACTTGGAATGCTTGGGAGCCCTCCCTTCTTCCAAGTGTAAGTGATCCCATGGCATGGTTTGGTCTGGGATTTATGCTCAGGCACTGCAGAGCTGAGTTTGCAAACCTGGACAGGTAATGTCTGGTGCAAGGGGGTTTTGTGGTCTTAGAAATGGAACTTGTCCTGGATCAGCAGCCAGGGTTGGTGATGAGTCCTGTTCTCCTTTCCATATGTTGATGTCAATTGGGATAAGACTGGTTTTGGCAGGATGTAAGTGTTTTGGGGGATTCTGTGCTTTGTGCACAGGATTAATGGAGTTTTGTTCATGTTCTCACAGGCTTCCTGAGGGCTTCACCCAGCTCCGAAGCCTGGGCCACTTGGCCTTGAACGATGTGTCCCTGCAGAGCCTCCCCACTGACATTGGGAAGTGAGTATGGCCCTGTTCTGGCAGCAGGGAGGGGGCTGGGATGGGGACACCTTGCTGGTGGGATGGGGACAGTGGCAGGACCTGGAGGGACAAGCCAGGTGCAGGTTTGCCATGGTACTGACAGTGCTGTGTGTGAGCACCTCTTGGTTTGTTAAAAGACCTTCCTACAAAGGTTCCTGTCCTGGTCCCAGCTGCTTCTCCTGCTGTGGTTCATGGCGCAGCAAGGATTGATCCAGTCTTCTCAAATCCTGTCTTTCCCTATGTTCTGAGTGCCCATTTGCCCCTTTCCAAGCAGGTGTGGGCTGCCTGATGACGTTGGAATGATTTATGCTGCTGGCAAATGGCCCCGTGGGGTGCAGTGCCTCTCCCATGGGGTTTGGCTTTCCACATGTGAGAGATTTTACCTTTTAGGGCAGACAGTCCTGTTGTGACTGCGTGTTCCTTGTCCTGAGTGTGGGCATGGTGTTGTTCCTTGTGACTGCAGCAAGCACTCACCTCCACCAAAGCCATTTACAGCTGTGTTGTTTTTGTTCCCCCATCTCCATCCACATGTGTACATTCATGCATTGCACAGGACATGAGGGGTGGTTCCAAAGGAAGGGAGATGAGCAGCTCCTTGTATCCCTGAAGCCCTGTCCAGTGAACCTGGCTTTCTTGCTCCCTTTTCTCTTGCAGTTTGGCAAACCTGGTGACTTTGGAGCTACGTGAGAACCTGCTAAAGACTCTCCCCACGTGAGTGTCTGTCTGGGGGCTGTAGGAGTCTCCTGCCTGATCATTCTTGCTGCTTCCTCAGGGACTAGTGCAGGCTCCATCACCTGGCTTGGGAGGGCTCAGGCTGGGCATAAATAGGCTGCATCTTGCTGGATTTCCATAAATTGGGGCGAGGAGGGAGAGGATGGTGTAGGGCTGGAGAGCAGCAAAGGATGTTCAGAGCCTGTACTCAGCCTCTGTGTAAGGACTGATTTGGAATAGACAGGGTTCCCCAAAAAAGCTGCTGGAAATAGTGTGAACCATTTTTCCTGAAGAGGTGGAGCAGACAGTGTATTCTTTTGGAAAGAAAGAGAAACCTATGTGGATGGGGGTGTAGGAGGAGCTCTGTGCACAGTGAGGCTCAGGATTTGAAGAGCAACAGGATACAGCTGAAGGGTACATTTTGCTTCTGACATCTGTTTTGTTGGATATCCCTCCTGGTTGTTCTGGATGGGATAACTACCTTCCCTGCAGCAGACAAAACATAAGCCAGCAAGGGAGTAGAGGTAAGTGTTGCGACCCGTTTTGGAGTTAGGGACAGGGATGAGTTCCTGGCAGGGACCGTGGTTGGTGGAGGTAACGCTCTCAGGTGGATGGACGTGGAGAACTGTCCAGTCGGTACTTTGGTCTTTGCTTTGGCCCATGAGGGTTTGTTGAGTTTTCTACCCTACATCAGCTCTGTCAGCTTGTTTCCTGCCTGCTTATCCACCCCACTGATGATTCCCCCACCTTTCCTTGGACATCACTGGAAGGGATTCTCCTTTTTGAACAGCAGTTGTTTTGGGTCCACATGAACTCCTCAGTGAAGGTGTGATGCATACAGCTGTTGTCACCTGTCCTCAGAACTCTCTTACTGCTCCTGGCAGGAACTCAGCTTGTCTGCTGGCACTTTCCCCCCATGGTTACACCCTGTAGAAGCACAGATCAGAATCACACAGTGTGGCAGTCAGCAGATCTTTTCTGCACAGCAGTGACCCTGTCACAGAAAGGTGATAGGAGGGGGCCAGCTGAGATGGTCCCATGTGGAATATCACCGCAGAGGACAATATGAGGGTTAAAGCTCTTCATCGTAGAACCACAGGATGGTCTGGGTTGGGAGGGACCTTAAAGCTCATCATGTTCCAGCCCATTGCCGTGGGCAGGGACACCTTCCACTAGACCAGGTTGCTCCAAGCCTCATCCAGCCTGGCCTTGAACACTTATTCCAGGCTGAGAACTGGCAAGCAAGAGGAGTTTGGGTCCTGGTGTTGGGCTGCTCTTCTGTCTGTTCCTGTGAGTGGGTGTTCATACAGGCAGGGACCACTGCTGGGTTACACCATGTCAGCAAAGAGGTGCAGTAGCTACATCCAAGATTGGGCTTTCAAACTGCAGTGAAGATAGTCCCAGTGGCTTTTCACCATCTCAGAACCAGCAAGTCTCTGGAGTCTTAAGAATTCAGTCTGTGACCACACCCCTTTGGTTTTCGTGGAGGTCTCTCATGCCCAGTGCTCCCATTTGCCCTTTGGTAGATCCGGGTGCCATCCAGCAGGGTGCTTGTAGTGTGCTATGAGGTTTTGGTGTTTTTCACTGGAAGGTTAGTCCAGGCTTGACACTCATTCTGTAATGCAAATTCAGCTTCTTTTCATCTTTCCCCAATTCCCCAAAGTCTATTTTGGGATGATTTCCAAAAGTTGAAGATGGATCTTGAAGGCCAAGGTAATTCTGATCAGGTCTTTCAGTCAAATACAAGATGACAGTTGATGGCCAGAACCATTTCAGTGATGCTCTTGGGTTCTCTGCCTAAGGCTCTGGTGCTTACCCTGGCTGCACTTCGTGCATAAGAACAGCTCTAAATGAGACCAGGTGACCTTTCCAAAGAGGAGAATGACTTAAGCAAGAGATGTCTGGTGCTTTGTTTCCAAGATTCCTGAGCCCAGTGGGTAGGTGGGCTTCAACGCTGAGAATTTGGGACAGCATAATGCATTGGTGTCCTTTTGGTATCTTTTTGTTGATGAGCTTCTTGAAAGGTCAGCTTGCAGTGACCTTTGCCAAAATTCCATTTCATTGGTCAGTCTTCAGATATGGACTGAGTTCTGAAACGGTTCAGCTTGTTCAGCTGGTGATCAACCCCTCATCTCTCCTATGCAGATGGGACACAGCCAGAGACTTGGGAAGGGCAGTTCTCATGTATTCTTATGGAATAGTAGAGGATGATCTCTATTGAGACCTTTTGCCAGATGTCATCAGTGTGGATTCCACAGCTCCCTTGTTCCTATTTTGGGAATTCAAGCTGTGAAGGTGCAAAGCGACAGTCAAGGCTACATCACCTTCAGAGGAGTCAGAGTTGATGTACATTCCTGGTGAAGGAGTGTTGTGCAACAGGATCCTTTGGATGAAACTGTTGATCTACCTTTGCTGGAGTTTATCTCAAAATCCACTGCTGCGTACAGTAGGAAATTAATTTTCCTGCATAACCCAGATGTTTTTACAGCCTGGCCCAGACAAGAAGCTCCCTTTTATTGCAGCCCCCAACTGCCTTGGTTTGAGTGACATTGAGAGGTGGACCTGTTTCCAGAGAAGTACGGGGATTTCTGTACTGGGACAGTTCCTTAAGCAGAGAATAAAACTGTTCCCTGCAGGGGGAGTGGGCAGGGCTGGCAGCTCCACCCTGGCACACAGTGAGGGGCAGCAGTCCTCAGGGGAGGTGGAGCTGGAGCTGGAGCTGATGGGTCAGACTCAGGTGATAAGACAAATGAGCACCTGGATCATGTCATGAGAGCCCCCTCCTGGGTTTGTGGGACTGCAGGCCTTGTCCATCCCCAGGTGTGGTGTATGGGATGCTTGGGGGACGTCCGTGGGCCACTGATGGGACAGGCTGTGGGTCCTGTGCAGTGTCTTCATAGTGAGCTTCTGTCTGTATGCTGTCACCTCACCTGAGACATCAGGCCCGTTGTCTTCCGTTCCTCTGCAGTAGCATGAGCATCCCGTCTGGGGAAACTGAGGCTGTTGAATTTGTCATTCCTCCCTGTCCCTGCAGCTGTGCTCCCCTTGCCCCCCAAACATGTCTTGTCCTCTGCTGAGTACCTCCTGTTGCCTGTCAGTCCATGCCCAGGTCCCTGTCCTTGCTGCGAAACAGGCAGCGATGCGAAGGTGTGGCTGCTCATCTGTTATGGTTTTGATCAGAGTATGTGATGGTGGGGGGGGGAGAAGGCAAACTGGTACCAGTGGAACTGGCTGTGCTGGGACTGCCGGTGCCTCTGAGCCCAGTTCCCTGGGATGAACGGTCTGGCTTGGGGAAGGGACCAGCTCTATAAACTGTTGGGCTCAGAGGGACCATGAGAAAGATCAGGATTGCCCCACCTGCTTTAGGAGTTGCTAGAGATCATGTAATTTGTGCAATGTGTGTCCCAGATGCTAACCTTCCACTCTTTATTTCTTGTTTTATCTCTCTGTCCCCTGTGCCTTGCAGTTCACTCTCCTTCCTTGTCAAGTTAGAGCAGTTGGATCTCGGTGGCAATGACCTGGAAGTACTGGTAGGTGAGGGCTGGTGGGGAGGGAGTTTGGGTGGTTGGTAGGGTCAGATCCTGTACCTCAGTGCAAGCAAGTGGGTTTCTACCTGACATGCAAAGAAATAGACCCTCAGGTTATTTGGGGAGATTCTGATCTGCCCAGCATGGCTCAGTCATCATTCCCAGATGAATTTTCTCTTCATGTGTCAACCCTCGTGTCTTGTTTCCTGCTGGCCTCTCACACCACCTGCTCTGTCCTTTCCAGGCTCTGGGATGGTAATTCTTCCTGTCTGGCTGCCAAGGATCTTTCCTTTTCAGCAAGACTCTGGTGCTTCCCTTCTCTGTCCTGCACTGCCCCCAGCTGTTTTTCTTCTCATCCAGCTTCCTGCCTTTCTCCTTTCTGATATGATTTCTGCCCCACAGGGTGCTGGGCCATTCCATGTTGTCCATGGCAGTGAGGGTAGCCCAGTGTGGGGACTCTCTCTGTGGAGAGCAAGGGCACAGTCTCAGAATTCAGGTTGTCTGGGCATTTGGGGACATCCAGTGATACTCTGTAACTTTGCAGCTGTGGATTAAGCTATTACTGGATCTTACTCATTGTGTTCTGGAATGGTTTTGGCAGAAAACCATCACAATTAGGAGGCAAAGTGGTTCGTGCAGCTTATCTGTACACAGGCTGAACTCACCTGTGAGAACAGGGGTGTGGCACTTGAACTGTCCTCCAGTGGAGCAAGCTCCAGATGCTGATTGCCTGGGGGAGTTGTGGGATGTGAACATGTGTCTGTCATGGCTGATGGTGCCACTGGGTCATGTTGAGTTGGCCAGTGGTACCCAAATGTTTATTTTCATGTCTCAGAGGAGGAAGATGCATTTCTTCTGTAAGGCCAGAATTTCCAACCCCTTAGAATCATGGAATCATTTAGGTTGGAAAAACCATCTGAGACCATTGAGTCCAACCGCTCCCCCAGCATTGCCAAGGCCACCACTAACCCATGTTCCCAAGTGCCACATCCACACAGCTGTTAAGTTACCCCAGGGGTGGAGACTTCACTCCTGCCCAGGGCAGCTGTGCTGGGGCTGGACAGTCCTTTCTGGAAATTTTCCCAATATCCACCCTAAAGCTCCCCTGGCACAACTTGAGGCCATTTGCCTTTGTCCTGTCCCTTATTCCCTGAGAGCAGAGCCCGACCCCCACCTGGCTCCATCTTCCTGTCAGGGAGTTGCAGAAAGCCAGAAGGTCCCCCCTGAGCCCCGTTTTGTCCAACTCCCTCAGCTGCTCTCCATCAGAATTGTGCTGCAGGTTTAGTTCTTGCCTTGCCTGCTGACACAGTCCTGCTGTTGCCTTCTGTGTGGCCCATTGGACCTCCTGCAGCCAGTGGCCATCCCAGGCATTCCCAGACACGTGTGCTGCTATCTTGTAATGATCCATGGATGGTCCTGGGAGGTGTGAGAGGCAGAACAGTGCCTGGCTTTGCAGAGTGGTGCATCTGCAGCATCCTCAAGCAGCTTCTCCCTGTGGAAGGGACTGATGCCATCACTGTCCTGTTTCCTACAGCCGGACACTCTGGGTGCTCTCCCAAACCTGCGCGAGCTCTGGCTGGACCGGAACCAGCTCTCGGCCCTGCCGCCGGTGAGTGTCTGTTGGGCACACGTTCAGCCCTTTGCCCTTGCCCCAACTGTTCCCTCGAGCCATGGATCTCCTCTCTGATGCAGGAGCTGGGCAACCTCCGCCGCCTGGTCTGTCTGGATGTGTCTGAGAACAAGCTGGAGCAGTTGCCCAACGAGGTCAGTGGGCTGGTGGCACTGACAGACTTGCTGCTGTCACAGAACCTGCTGGAATGCATTCCGGATGGGATCGGTGAGTGTTGTGGGATGGGGAGTGCTGCAGGACTTCAATTCCTTGGCAGTGCTCCTGGAGGAGCTTCAGGAAAGAGTGTCTGTGGCAGGGAGCTGGGGATTAATGGACATAGGCACAGTCATGGAGAGCAGAAGCAGTGGGTGATACAGGTGAGCAGAACTGCAGCAGAGTTCAGATGCTTCGTCTGCATCAGGTGTGTGTGAGGCCTGGTGGGAGGAATGGCAGAGCCTACGTGGTTGGGTTATGGGATCCTTGATGGGATCACAGCCAGGTGAGTGTAGAACAGCATCCTTCTCTCTGGCACTGCTCACACCTAACTTGTCACCTTGGCCAGGTCAGCTGAAGCAGCTCTCCATCCTCAAGGTGGACCAGAACCGGCTGACAGATGTGACAGAATCAATTGGGGACTGTGAAAATCTGTCTGAGCTCATCCTGACTGAGAACATGCTGACGGTGAGTACTCAGCAGCCACCTGCCTCTCCCATGCTCAGCCAGCTGCCAGGGATCCCTTCCCATCTTCTGCCCTCCGAGGTGAATTCCTGAGAGCGCTCCAGCCACTTCTAGAGTTTCACCAAGTTCACAGACATTTGGAAGCTGTTTTCTCTCACTGATTTTTTTTCCCTAAAACATTCTCTGGGTGTCAGTATTGAGTATTTTGGACCAAACCACTACACTGGGGTAGCAGGGATGCTAGGATTGCCCATCCCAAAGACCATCCCGGCTGACAGGTGCAAGATCATATCCCAGGCTGCATTGGTGAGGGGTTTGGGATAGTGTGATTGGGAACAGCCCTGCTCCAAACTGCCTGTGGTTTGATTGATAAAACATAAGGATTGGGAATGGGCAGATAAACAGAAGGAAAGTCTTGACCAGTGGTGGTTGGAATGTGCTGTGCTGTGCTGTGCTGAGGGGAAGAGTTGGCATGGCTCAGTCTGTGGGCCCAAGGGAAAACCTGTCCCAAAGATGTCCCAAAGAACGTTATCCCCAGTGCGTGTGGGGGGGCGGAAGGCAGCTTGTTCCCCAGACCGAGGGCTTTGTGCCTTTTGCCTGTGCTGCTCTTTCCTCTTGCAATCACTGACTCGGCTCCTTCCCAGGCCTTGCCCAAGTCCCTGGGCAAGCTGGCCAAGCTGACAAACCTGAACGTGGACCGGAACCGGCTGACGGCACTGCCAGCAGAGATTGGAGGCTGTGCCAACCTCAATGTCCTGTCCTTGCGGGACAACCGCCTGGCCCTGCTGCCCCCTGAGCTGGCCAACACCACTGAGCTCCATGTCCTGGATGTGGCTGGGAACAGGTGAGCAGCAGGAAGACACACAGGCTGGGAGGCTGCTGTGAGGGAGATGCTGGATCTGTGTGGATCCCAGGATCCACGGTGTGGAGGAGCCTGGGCTGGTTGCTGAGGGCTTGAGCTTTGCCTGTGAACCCCTTCTCTGTGTCACCTAAACACAGGGTAGAGGTAAGGCAGAAGTGTGAGGGCATTTTGTCATGTGTGAAATGGAGATCAGGGGAAATCCCTGGTCACTGGCTTCCTTTCCTTCCTGCAGATTTTGTGGGTTCGTGTTGTTAGTCCTCAGATGACCGGTGCCAAAGTCTCGTTCGTGGTGTGAAGGTGCCTGGGGGCTATTCTGAAAGGTCCTATAGTTCTGTTCACTGGGGTTGGTATTTTTGGAATTTGGTCAGCAGTTGGAAGCCGACCAGAGGTTCTGTGGTGAACATTCTATACTCTGGTCTGTGAGAGCATCGTTTTTCTGTTTCTAAACCCCTCCACACTGTTGGAGGGAGTTGTCCTGTGGTAAAGGCTGGTGAGGATGGGTTACTGGAGCCCAGTCCCCAGCCATGGACAAATCAGCTGTTCCAGTGGTGCAGGACTGAGGGATCCACAGCAGCTTGGCTCTGTCCCACTCCGTTCAGTCTGGAGCAGTCTGGAGCTGAGGTGAAGCTCCTTCCTGACCAGGTAAGTTTAACAAGCAGTTTGTTCTTCTCTTTTGCAGGCTGCAGAATTTGCCCTTTGCTTTAACAAATCTTAATCTGAAAGCCCTGTGGCTGGCAGAAAACCAGTCCCAGCCCATGCTGAAATTCCAGACCGAGGATGATGAAAAGACAGGAGAAAAAGTTCTCACTTGCTACCTGCTCCCCCAGCAGCCCTCTCCCAGCCTGGGTAAGAGCCTGCGTCACAAGCACTGGCTGCAGAGCCTTGTGCTCGGGAGGGGGCTGAAGCCTTGAACCTTCTCTGCTGGGTTGGACTGTCCCTCACTGTGATTCCTGCAGCAGATCCAGGCTTTTGTATGGCTGGGACAGCTTTCCCAGGCAGTGATTGTTAAAAATGAGGAATTGCTTTCTGCCTGGTGATAAGGAAGCTGCAGCCTTATCTTTGAGTGTTCTGCTTAGATCTCCTGACCAAGCAGTTAATTTTCATTGTCCTGTCAGCATGGTATTCCTGCCTAATTCTACCTTTTTCCGTACTTCTTGGGTAAGGAGTGCTAGAGCTGCAGCATCAGACACTTCTGTAGAGGCTGCTGTAGGTCTGGTGGGAGACGTACAGAAGGTGACAGGATGTTGAGGCCACAGCCTTTGTCCTCAAGGCCTCTGATGCCATGGGCAGATACAACGGAAGTGCCCTAATGGGATGAGAACTGGCTTCCATCTAAGTCTACAACCCTGCTCTTCCCAAAAGGAGCTCCCACTGTGTCTCTTCCTTCCCAGAGAACCTCCTGCAGAACAGCGTGGATGAGAGCTGGACAGACACCAACTTAAACAGAGTCAGCGTGATCCAGTTCCTGGATGAACCTAAAGGAGATGATGACGAGGAGTCTGGCGCTGAGAGACGAGTAAGAAATTCCTGGAGGCTTGTTGGCTCTCTGTGGAAGCACAGGGACAAGCTAAGCTTTCTGAAGATGGGGAGCCACTGTGGTGTCCATGTTTTTCACCCTGTAACACTGCTGTAGGCGTGTGCAGGATTTCCATGGTCTGAAGGCTGTTTGGTGCCCTGAGGAGCCAAGCAGGAGTGAAAGGAATGAATTCCCTGGGAGCTGTGGTGCAGAGTCATATCTTGAGGTTCTTCTATGGGAGTGGAGCACTAACGTGCCCAGGGAGCACTCGAGTTGTCCAGAGATCCCAACAGAGCACTGTCAGGATAGGGTTTTAGCTCACCCCCCTCATGGGGAAAGGCTGCCCAGCCAAACCCAGGCCATCCCCATCCCTCCAAGCATGGAGCCAGTGCAGCCCACACTGTAGAGTGTCCTGTTGGTAAAGTAAGTACTAAAAACTGTAGGCAGCCTCAAAACCTGCAAGAGATCATTGTGCTTTCAGTGCAGATGCAAAGGCCAGGATAGAAGTTTCCAGCAAGTGCTCTGAGGGTTTCCGTCTCTTGCGGAATTTTTTTCCTTTCTATTTTATGGAAAGTCATCCTTGAGATCTGAATCCCTCTAATGAACGATGATTGCAGCTGTCCTGGCAGTGTATGTGTGTGCTGCTGGCATTGGGAGGTTTGGGGGTTTTTTGAATTGTTTTAACATGGTTACTAGTTTTAGAATGCTGGTTTTCTTGACTCGTTAGCTGGGATGGAACTCACGAAGCAGCACCAATTCTGGTGCATTTGGGCTTGGCAGACCTGTTAAGTAACTCCAGAGGAATTAGGAAGATATCCCAAATCTGTTCCAGAGGAGTTTCTGTCTTGACAGTTTTTCATTTACTAAGCCTGAAACACCATTTTAAACTTCCTGTCATTCTTCCCAAACCTTCTATTAGCTGGAGGGCAGGATGATGTCCAGAGGAAGTTCTCAGTGTTCCCTGCCTCCTCCCAGCTGCAGGCTGTGTAAGACCTGGAGCAGATCCTGCAGCAGGATGTGTTGGTTGCATCCCCTTGGGGCTCTCGCTCTCTGATAAAGGTGTTAGTTACCTGCAGAGGTTCATTCCCAAGGCCTGGCACGTGCTGCCAGGGCTGGAATCCCCTTCCTGAGGGTTTCACTTTGTCAGGGCCTGCAGCGCCGAGCCACCCCTCACCCCAGCGAGCTGAAGGTGATGAAGAAGGTGATTGAAGTTCGGCGCAATGAAGTGAACGCTGCAAAGGCTGATGTCAACCCGAACTCTCCCAACTCGGAAGTGAGTGCTGGGCACTGGGGAATGGATAACCATAGAGAACATGGGATCATGGAATGGTTTGCGTTGGAAGGAATCTTACAGACCATCAAGTTCCACCTCCATGCCAGGGGCGCAGACATTTTCCACTAGGAACATGTAGCATATGTGGGAAATGGGGAGGTAGAAAGGACTGACATTTGGGAAAGATTGGGAGGGACTGAGAATGGATTGCCTGGGAAGGTTGGAAATCTGCCTTGAGGTGTCATGGGGGCCTGTGAAATAGAGCAAGAGATGGAACCAGGAGACAAGGGGAATTGTGTGTGTCAGTGCCAGTTTCGTCGTAGCACAGGGAGAGGAAGAGAAGGCTCTGATATTCCCAGTAAAGAATGATGGGAGTAGAGCACTTGGTGGAGGCACCTTGCTGCCCTGGTGGGAGGCTGAGAATAAATGCCTACACAGGAGGTGGAACAGGGAGGACCCAGGTCACATGGAGGAAGCTCAGGAGGGGAAGCTGTGGGCAAGCTGAGGAAAAGGTGGTTCTGTTGGTGCTGGGCCGTTCACACCTCACACCAGTCACACTGTGTGGCTCCATCTGTTGCTCTGGGTTCCATCCTGACCATCACGACCATTTTCTCAGGAGAAGAGGCTAAGTGCCACATCAAATCGCAGCGAGGACTCCCACCTGTCCACCAGCACCGCCTCTGCGGACTGCAGGGCAGAGGAGAGGGACCGGGGCTGGCCCAACGGGCAGGTGCCCGATGTGCGGGAGTTGGAGAAGGAGGTGAAGCCCAGAGTGGAAGAGGAGCGCAAGGAAGCTGCTGACCAGGAGGAGGAAGATGTGGAAGTGGAATACAATGAGGTAGGAGCCTGGGAACTGCAGCAGGGTCATGAGAAAAAGTGGAAGGACTTGGAAGTTTCAGAGGAAGTGGGAAATAGATGTACAGGTAAATCCATGTGGGATTTGGTCATTGCTGGAGGCAGATCCAGGCCGTGGAAGGCAGTGCAAGCAGAGACTGGGGCAGTTTGTGGGAGCTGCACGCGTGGGAGACTGGGGTGGACAGGATGGGAGCCAGGCAGGCTGTGGGAAAACTGGGGTGACAGTGACAGGTTTGAATGCCCTCCATCCCTGGAGCTGACAGAAGCATGTCTGGGGGAAGGCGTGGTTATGGAAAAAGGCAAGGATGGGGAAATGGTAACACATTCCTGCATTTTCCTGAGCACACAAGCAGTGACACTGGCTCTGCCTGTGCTGGGAGAGGGGTCACAGGGACAGCAGGGTCCTCTGTTCCGTGAGGCTCACGGCATGTCTGCGGCTTTGCTATCACAGCCGACCGTACACTTTGCTGAGGACACGCTGATACGGAGTGAGGATGAGGATGAGGATGAAGAGCGACCGTTCCCAGTGGAGAAACAGAGGCTTATTCGCAAGGACACGCCCCACTATAAGAAACACTTCAAGATCACTAAACTGCCCAAGCCAGAGGCAGTGGTGGCACTTCTGCAGGGGCTGAACAGTGATGGGGTCCCCAAAGAGGAAGAGGAGTTGGGAGGCTGCAATAATAACACAGAGCCCGAGGATCAGGAGGAAGCATGGGATGAGGATGACAGAAAGAATGCAGCTTTGTCTGCTCAGCCATCTGTGAAGGTAAGGTCTTGTGGGGCAGGGGACGGTCAGAGGGATGCAGACCTGCCCTCTGCTCCTGTGACCGAGCAGCCAGGTTGATGTGGTACTGATGAAACCACTGGCAAGAGGCTCCTGCACTTCAGGATGTGCTGAGGGTGGGAGAGCTGAAGGTCCTTGGGGGCTCATAGGGTTGTCAAAGAGCTGTGCCATGTTGCTGTGTCTGACACCTTCACTGTATCCAGGTCCTTGCACCATCCCCATTCCATGTACTGTTCCCTGTGCTGCAGGAACAGTTCTCTGTCTCATCACTGCTGGGTTCTGCTGTTCCTTCCAGCCTCCTCCTCACTCGCTGGTTGTTGCTGCTGGTTCACAGGAGGATGAGCTAATATCCCTGGGTGGATTCAATCTTTGGCATTTGGGCCACTGACACTTGTTGGCACAGTGCTTCCTGGAGCATGTAAGTGCAGCCAGGAGTGTGCCCCTCCCTGTGCTTCCACCCAGACACAGCCTGATGGAGGGTGCGTTGAGTTTTCGGGGAGCTTGTGCTCTGAAGTTTTGGCCTTACTGGTTATACTGGGGCTTAAGAGATAGGGGATCCTTGGCTCTCTTCAGCTGAACCACCACATTTGGTTAGGGACACACAGAGGTTCCTGCTTGAGGAAGTTGCTTGCAATGGAATAGGAATATGTGGATGAGGGACACTTCATGAGATCAGCCCAATTCTCAGCCGAGCTGGTTTGAGGATTTTTAATTGTATTTGGTGGGCAGAGGTCAGGATATGACTGAGTCTCCATCACAGTCTGACATCAACAAATCTCATGGGTGAGATGTGGGTCTCCAGGTGTGGAAGGTGCTGGAGTAAAACCTGCTTCTGCTGTAACTGCACATGCTCCAGGGTGCCGGGATCATTCCCATCCCTGCTGGAGCTCAGGTTGCCCAGGGGAAGGTCCTTTCCCTCACTTGTCTGTGAAGCCTTTCCCTCAGTGGATGCTTGCTTTGCTCTGCTTGAGCCGATGCAGCTCATCCTGTGCTCCCCAGGGATGAGACATGCAGTTTTCCCCCTGTTGGTGAAGTTCCTCAGAAGGAATGTTTGAAACTGTCCCAAGTCCCCTTCATCCAAGACCTACTATACTTGGGAATGCCCTCACCCGAAAAGGTTGTTTTAGCTGGGGACTCAGAGCTGAGGAAGCACTGACCCACTGGCAGAGCCTGTGATGTCTGCTCAGGGGTGAGGTACCTGTCAGAAATTACCCTGGTTGTCGGCTTAACCTTCTGCCTGGGACTCAGTTCTCCTTTCTGTAGGGCTGGGTTGGATGCCTGCTCCATGAAGACATTTATGAGCTGCCTCCTGAGCTGCATTCCTGGAGTGGGGATGTAGGGAGCAGTGTCCCTGTGCAGGGAGGCTTGTGCAAGAGGTGTATTGAAGGAGGAGGCAGGACAGGCTGTGCAGGAGGCTGAATCCTAAAACCAGAGGGTTTTGTTGCAAGGACAGTTGGTTTTCAGAAGAAATCCTGAGGCTTCTTGTGCTTGGGAGCAGGATCCCAGGTGCCTGTCAGGATGGACTTCTTCACCAGAGAAAGGGATTGGTGCAGTTGAGTTTGGGATTGCTCATTCCTGTGCAGCAACTTGTGGCACCACAGGCTCCTCGGTGCCTTCTCCTGTGTTTAACCCTTCCTTCTTCTTGGAGTGACCTGGTATGGAGGGAGTGAGGTCAGCTAGTGGTGGTCAGCTCAGGGGTCATGACCTCAGGGTGCCAGCATGAACAAAACCTGGCCTTAGGAATGCCCCTTGGCAGGAGTGTGCTGGCACTGGGCACTCTGGGAGCCCATGAGCAGCCCTGGCAGTAGTGAGCTGGTGAGCAGGAGTGGGGGCTCTGGTGCTGAGGGGTCAACTCTGGAGCTGGGATGTGAGTGAGCTCAGCTCCGGAGCTGTGGTGGTCAGGAGTGACTCCGGGAGTGGGTTCAGCTCTGGAGCTGTGGTGGTCAGGAATGGCTCCAGGACTGGGTTCAGCTCTGGAGCTGTGGTGGTCAGGAGTGACTCGGGGTGTGGGTTCAGCTCCAGAGCTGTGGTGGTCAGGAGTGACTCCGGTAGCTGGATCAGCTCTGTAGCTGTGGTGCTCAGGAGTGACTTGGGGCGTGGGTTCAGCTCTGGAGCTGTGGTGCTCAGGAGTGACTCCAGGAGTGGGTTCAGCTCTGGAGCTGTGGTGGTCAGGAATGACTCGGGACGTGGGTTCAGCTCCGGAGCTATGGTGGTCAGGAGTGACTCCTGGAGTGGGTTCAGCTCCGGAGCTGTGGTGGTCAGGAGTGACTCCGGGAGTGGGTTCAGCTCCGGAGCTGTGGTGGTCAGGAATGACTCGGGGCGTGGGTTCAGCTCCGGAGCTGTGGTGGTCAGGAGTGACTCCTGGAGTGGGTTCAGCTCCGGAGCTGTGGTGGTCAGGAGTGACTCCGGGAGTGGGTTCAGCTCCGGAGCTGTGGTGGTCAGGAATGACTCGGGGCGTGGGTTCAGCTCCGGAGCTGTGGTGGTCAGGAGTGACTCCTGGAGTGGGTTCAGCTCTGGAGCTGTGGTGGTCAGGAGTGACTCCGGGAGCTGGATCAGCTCCGGCGTGGCGTGCGTGTGTTGGGTGGTGGTGGTGGTCGTGGTGGCGGGTTTGGTTGATGCTCCACTAATCCGCATGCCTCTTTGCTGGTTCCTGTCCTAACAGGGGGTGTCGTTTGATCAAGCCAATAATCTGCTGATTGAACCTGCTCGCATTGAGGAGGAAGAGGTCTGTACCACTCCTACTGTTCTCTCTCTGCCAAAAATCATCCAGCCTGCTTGATTTGCTTCCCAGCCTCACCCATTGTTGTAGGGGGAACTCTGATCTCTCTGGGTCAAGTGGCTTCTGGACCTGGCTGATCATAAACATGATGATTGTTTCTTCCTTGCTTTACCCTTTTCCTCCTTTCCCATCCTTGAGGTGAGAGTGGCTGCTGCAGAGCAGGAGTGAGATGGAAAGGATGTAAAAACCAATGGGGCTGAGGTGGGAAGTTCGGTCCCTATTTGCTGTGTGTTGGTGGAGAAGTGGAATTAAATAAATAGAAATTTCTGGACGTGTGGGTAGCCGTGGAGGAGCAGAGACCTCAAGGATCATCTGAGTGCTGTGTACTGACCCTTTGGTAAAAGGAGGAGGATCTCACTCAGGACACTGTGCCACTGCCTGAGGAAAGTGGACTGGAGCCAGTGATTTGTGCATCTCCTGAAGCCTCCCTCAAATCCCTTCAAGGCTTCACATGCAGCACCTTGAGGTGTCAGAAGGGGGCAGGTGGCATCAAAGGGAGCACAAAGCCCCTGGCATGGGGACAGTGTCTGTACTAAGGGTTAAAGGCCTGTGGCTGGCTGACTGGCTCATCCTCTGTCTGTGATCAGCTTCCTGCATTTGTCTCGAGGTTTTCAGTGCCTGGTCAGTGCCTGATCTATGGGGTCAGTACTTTACTGCAGGCAGGTTTCCAGGGAGCTGCTGGAAGCAGAGTGCTCCTGCCGCTGGCAAGAGGCAGAAACTGCATCCATGTTGACAGCTCACACGGAGATTTCTCCCGTAGGACAGACAGTACAGGGCCACCAGACCCGTGTGCCACCTGGCACTGGTGGCCTGGGCATCTCTGAGAACTTGGCTCTGCTATTCCCTCAGGTGTAAAATGGAGACTTTTCTTGGTTTTGGAGTAAGGCTTTCCAGGAGGGAGGTGACAAATCCTTTCCACCAGGCAGAACATGAGCTGGCTCAGGTGTGGTCCCCTGTTAGTGGGTCCTGAAGATTTCTCCATCTTTCTACATCTCTAGGTCCCTGAAAACCACATTAGTATTTATTGAATTTCTCTTTTATGTAATCTTCTGTCACTGAGGGTAAAACAACTTAGCCTGGTGTTTCATGATTACTCTTCCCGTTCCTTTGGGAAGTCACTGTTCCCAGACATTCTCTCCAGCTGTTGGACATCCTGCTCCATTTGCAGAATTCTCCTTGGGGGGCTGTGCTCCAGAAACCTCAGTCTTGTACTGGGATACAGTCTGCCCACCTCTTCCTTTACTCCTGCCCTTGCTGCACCTACATCTGATGGAAGGACCTAGAACTCCTTCCCTGGAAGCGTTCACCATTCCTGGAGGTGTTCAAGAAATGCCTGAACATGGCACTCAGTGCATTGGTCTGGTTAACAGAGTTGGTTGGGGATTTGTCACAGGTGGGACTTGATGATCTTAGAGGTCTCTTCCAACCTAAATGATTCTGTGATTCCTAGGTGTGGCTGGTTGGAGACCCCACACTGGCTCTGATGTCTGCTCAGCACAGCCCCCTATTGCACGGATCTGTTCCGTACTGTGAGGAAGAACATGGGTATGCAGCTCCCAAGGACCAGCATGCTAGAGATCCCCCAGACTGGCGGTGGTAGCTGAAGTCAAGAGCAGACCAGCTTTGGGAAGTTGGTTTGAAATACTTGATTGTCCTACAGCTCTGGGGAGTGCTCAGCAAGGAACCTTCAACTAGACCAGGTTGTTCCAAGCCCTGACCAGCCTGTCCTTGAATGCTTCCAAATGGCATCTGCCTGCTGTTTCCAGGGATGATTCCTCGAGAAGAATCAGTGGGCTGATGGAACTGAGCCAAGAGCGTTGCAGAGCAGAGAGCCTGGTGCCCTTGAGCAGCACAGTTTTAAGTTCACGATACTGCTATCACATTCCTTTATATGATTTAATACAGCCCTGAGAGAAAAGGGACTACTGATTCCTGATTGTGTGTTCCCTAATCCTCAACCATAGTCGTGAGCTGGAGGCTGAGCTTGTTGGAGCAGACCTGGAGAGCCATGCCCGACTTCTGCCAGCACACCCAACATTGGTACACCCAGAGCTCCTGTTGCTATTGGTGCCAACGGGGCTCTGTTGCACCGAAAGAGTAACTTTGTTGAAGTGTGTGATATCTGACGGTGGATATCTGGATTCCAGGGCTGGCTCTGTTCCCAGTGTTTTGTCTCCATCCCCATGTGCCTTACAGAAGTGACTGTACTGGGATGTAGAGAGGCTTTGAGAGGAGAAAAGCAGCTTATTGAGCACCTGTTTGATGGCACGAGGTTAGACCTGAACTCTGTTTTCAGATAGTTCTGATGGAGTAGCCTGGAAAGCTTCTGCGCAGGTTGCAGGAGCAGTGGAAGGAGGGTCCCAAACTGTGTTTCAGTGCCCGATGCTGCTTTGCTGTAGCAGTGGCTGGTGTCATCCACATCCTTGGGTGTGCCCAGCCTTAACCCATGTCCTGCAGAGCCCCTGCAGGTCCAGGAGCTACAGAAGATTCTGCACTGCCGAAGCTTCTGCTGCCAGGGGACATGGACGGGGTTTTGTCTCTTGTTCTGCCCAAGGCTTCCTGGACAGAAGGCGCTGCCATTCTGCTCCCTGGGGAGGAGCAAAGGTGTCCGAAGATCCTGGATGTTAACTTCCTTGCTGCTGCTGCTGCTCAGGTGTTACATCCCATTGCTCTGCCGTCAGGAGTGAGTGGAATCTTCTCCTTGAAGAAGTTTCATCCTGTGGAAACTGCTGAGGAATTGTCACCATTTGTGTTGGAATGCCAGCCTCAAGCCTGGCACCAGTTAGTATTTGCCAGCAGCAGATGTGACAGCACAGCCTGGTCCTGGAGCATCCTGTGCTCAAAGGGTTCAGTTTTGGAAAGGCTGGCATACGTCATGTGGAACATCGGGATGTGCTGGGAGCCATCCTGTGCCTCCTGGAGCATCCCCTCCTCAGGGATTCAGCTGTGGAAAGGCCAGCACATGTAGTGGGGACCACTGGGATGTGCTGGGAGCCATCCTGGCCCTCTGCGTGGGGCTGCTCATTGCTGTTGCGCATGTGGAGCTCTTCCCCTTGCTCTGGTTTTTCATTTTTGGGGTGTGTGCTTCATCAGGGCATTGTCAGGCTTGGAATTCTTATGCAGCAAATTTGATTTTCCCACAATGTGACCCATAAATTTTAAACCCGGAAAAGTTTAATAAACCTCTTGTGTGGTGCTGGAGAGGTCACATCACCTCTGTTTGCTCACCTGACTTAACTGGAATATGACAGAGTGGAGTCCTTTTGATGTTAAGAAAAGATACAACAATTCTCTCACTTAATTTTTAAGATGATCTGAGTTCCTCCTGAGCGAAGAAAAATGTGCCATATTTTCTGTTTTAATTTGTCTGGCTTTTACTTTGTTGCCATCAAAATGTTTTTTATGACCTTTTCCTACTGGGTTGAAGGGCCCTCGGTGTTCTTTATAGAATCATAGAATGGTTTGGGTTAGAAGGGACCTTTTAAGTGTCACCCAGTGCCACCCCCCTGCCATTGGTAGGGGCACCTTTCACTATCCCAGGTTGTTCCCTGCCCTGTCTGACCTGGCCTTAAACACTTCCAGGGATGGGGCAGCTACAGCTTTTCTGGGCAACTGGGACCAGTATTCTGCCACCTTTCCTAGGCCTCCAGTTTGGAGGTGGGATTGTGATCTCGAGGTGGGATTGTGATCTCTTCCTGTAAATGTACAGCTTCACATTTGGACCTGTTAAGGCACGATTTGGACACAAGTCACCCACAAAGTGTCGCAGATTGAAGACTGTTTGAGTGATTGCTGCTGGTTCATCATCATTGATCCCTGTTTCAGTTGCAAGTTTTATCTGATCCAGAGTTCTTTAAGGACTAAGGAGCAAAGTGTAGAATGATTTCTCACACAAATGCAGGACTGTCTGCAGTTTCGTTTCCCTGCTCCAAGAGTAGGGCAGGATCATTTTGGTTCCACTCTGTCACGCAATCATCTTGTTGGCTTTCACAGAGAGAGCAGAAAGCAGCAGAGAAGCAATTGATGGAGAGACAATTGTGTATTTAAATACAGTGCTACAGCAAATGCAGTTCTCGCTTCTGCATTAGGCAGATGCCCTGTGTGTATCAGACATGGGGCTTTGCTGCTTGGTACCAGAGTTATGTACAAAATTCAGGCATTACAATAACCCCCGTAGAAATTATGGGGGCTGAAGCATTTACCTGCCTTAAAACTGGTCCCTGTTTGCCACAGCATGTTCTGACTGTGTCAGGGGAGGAGAACAGCAACTCCCAGAAAGTTCCAAGACTTTGTGGTGGGAAACAATCCCCAGCTTGGATGTGGGCACTGGAATGAGGCCAGACTGGGATAGATTGGCATTTCTGGAAGATACAATTTAGCTGAAAAAGGGCTGTACTCAACTCAGGAACAACAAAGCTGAGCTTGCCAGGAAGATAACAGATGATTTGGAGGAAGTGCTGAGGTCAAGTCTCCTACCACGATGGGCAACCCAACACTATGCTCTGGTTAATAAGTCAGTCAGACTTTTTGTTAAATACGGATTGTTTCATCCTGTTACGCAGTGTGCGCAGACACAGAGATTCCTCCTCCAGGGAGAGCCCCAAAACTTCTCCAGGTTTCTGCTTCTGGAGTGATTAGAAAACTTACTTTTAATCTGTCATTTGTTAGTTCGTTGTTTTCATTGTATTTTATCTTGTCCAATCTCTTCCCTGCTGGCTGACCCATTGCCCGCTTGTCTTTGGTGTAATTCTATGAAGACCAAAGTCTGTCTGGCTTCTTCCAGCCTTCCTTTTGCTGGATTAGAGAAACCCAATTCCTATGGTGTTCTCTGGTAAGAGAGATTTCCATTTATTCCCTGCCTTTCTCGTTGCCTTTTCTTTCACCTGATTTATCTGAACTCAGGTCTGGTGCCTGTAGACAACATGAGAGAGTTTATTCAGACCTTAGTTCACTAAATTCCATACTTGTTTTTCCATTTCAAATATGGCAGTTCCTGTTCCTGGATGGGAATTCTCTTTAGCCACCTTTGTTCATACTTTTATTATACCTTTAGCTTTTCTTCCTGCATCCTTCAGGGCTTGGGGAGGGTTGGCCTCTAAACAAGGTGCACATAGAGATGTCTCTGCTTGTGTCTTTTAAAGCAGGTGATGCCAGGTTTAGTGAGTTTTCCGTGTATTCCGCTGTTCCTTGGATAAATGCTCTCCTCCTGCAAGGCCTGCCCTTGGCAGCACAGCACTGAAGTAGATTTTAGGAGAGTTGTAAACTCCCCAGTCTTTGCAGTCTTGTAATTGTATATTAAATGATGGGCAAAACAGACGTTCAGAATAGTCTGAAATTGCTGGGCTGAGAAGAGTCTCCAGTGGAATTTTATAGTGGAATGCTGCAAAGAGAATGACTGCTCCAAGGATTTCACCACACAAGGGTCAGTAAGAACAGGAATAAAAATTCTCTACTGCTGAAGAGATGAAATAGAATGTGTTTTAGTGTTACGTGTTCCAGCTGAATCCAGGTGTAGGTTTTTGTCCTGTTTCGTGTTCTGAAATGGTTTGAGGATTGGTGGCTTTGAACAATGCTTGTTTTGCTTCTCTTTAAGCATTTGAGTGTTTTCATTTCCGGAGAGACCCTGTCCTGCTGCATTCCATAGTTTGGTCAGCCAAGACCATTGAAGATTCCCTTCTTTTTCTGTGCCCACGACAAAGCTGGCTCCCAGTGGTGATAAGGAGGAAGTACCAGCTTCCTAAGTCCCACTTTCTGGAGTTCATGAATTAATCCTGGAATCATAAACCAGCCCAGGCTGAAGGGGCCTCGAAAGGCCCAAGGTTTTGTAGGGAAGGAGCCTTGGTGAGGTTATCAGCACCTCGGCCCATCACAGCCAGGGATGTGACTCAGCACCTTCCTGTGGAGTTTGTCCCAGTGAAGGATTGTTTTCACTGCAAACATTTTTTTCATGTACCAAGATGAAGTCATATCTTTATATAGACACACAGCAATATGCTTAATCTTGATATGAATCTCTAGAGCTGTGAATCTCTATAGGCTGCACAACTATCAGATGGGAGTCTCATATGATATATGAATATTCATGTATCTGTAGGAACCTCAGGTTTTATTTATGCTTCAAATGTGACCATATTTCATGTTTCAAAAAGGCATCCTTGCTTCCTTCTCCCTTTGGGAAATGTGGTCACTGTCCTTGAGTCTCCTGGGGGAGGTACGTGCAAGAGTAGAGCAGCACCCTGAGCATGGCTGGTCCCCTGTCCCATCTGTTCCCAGTGCTGCTGTCAAAGGTCTCATTCAGGGCTCTCTACTTTGTGTTGGTTTTGTGGAGGTGTTCAGTGAGAAGTCAGTGAAGTGCTCAAACTCCTCCACACTGTGCCCACCATCTCTGCCCTCCGAGTACCCTTTCCTTTGAGAGCTAAACCCGTTGAACAGAGGAAGGAATGACATCAGAGCCAGGAAACCTCCAGCCCATGTGCAGCTGCTGCTCTCCTGCCAGGGCTGCTTTTCCTTCATCTTCCTTTTCCACTGCCTGGGGTTAATTTAGCTCTCAGCAGTCACATAGCAATCTCCCATCTCCCCTTTGCTCACTGATATTTTCAGCCTGTCTCCTTGTCCCCATGAGCTGTCACTGACCAAAGCCAGACAGATTTAGCTCTTCTCATCTTTCCTGGTGAATCAGTGCCTCCAGCTCCTGCTCTTCCATGTCCCAGCTGTGTGCACCCAAGGTGAACAGAATCCCAGAATTATTTAAGTTAGAAAAGACCTCCAAGACCATCAAGTTCAGCCTCTTACTGATCCATACCTTGTCACCAGACCAGAGCACTGAGTGCCACGTCCAGTCATTCCCTGAGCACCTCCAGGGATGGTGACTACCACCTCCCTGAGCAGCCCCTGCCAATGTCTGATAACCCCTTCTGGGAAGAAATTCTTCCTGATGTCCAACCTAAACCTTGAGGCTATAATTGTGACAGATACAAACTGACATGTTATGTTATATTACACTGACTGAACGTGCTGTCAGAGCGAAGTGACAGGAGGTGAGGGGCCCAGACGTCAGCAGGACAAAGAAGTGCTTTCAGTGGTAGGTGCTCAGCTCCTGGCAGTCTGTGGATCAAGATTTCTGGGCTGTTGGTGCCAGTGTACAAGGCACCATGGAGCTGCCATCCACAATTTTGTCTGATCCTCTCCCATTCTTTTTATACATTTCAGTTCCACAGAATCTAGTGGCAATAAATTATGTAATTTACTTGAGGTTTATATTAAAAAGCATTTTTTAAGCCTGCCACTGATATTTCATTTGGTATCCTATTGAGTTCCATTGAATACCCCTAATTCCTTTGTGATTACAAACATGGAATAATCATCTTCTATAAAGTTATTAATGGCACGAAAAGAGAAAAAGGATCTATCTCCCCCTCCTTAATTGGAAGGCTCCCAGCCTTCCCTCATACGGAATTATTTCAATTCTATCTGCTTTAGAGTAAGACCAGGCCTGATACATCTTGACAGAATCCAAATTCTTGTTTCTCTCCCAATGACTCTTACCTGGTTCTTGGCTTGTACAGCACACATCTGTACCAGCACTGGATTATATCAGTGCCAGGTCTTGGATCACAGGTTCCATGTTTTGCACAAGTCTGCTTAATGAATCTTCACTTCATCAGCCACGGTCTGGAGTCTTCTCAGAATGAAATAGTTTGGGTTTTGAGAGACCTGGTTTTCATAAAATTCAGCTGTTTTTCATGAGATCCATTTGTGTGCCTGGTAAGAGCCACATGTGTCTCTCAGTTACTCCTCTGGAATGGTGTCTGGATGAGGAGCTGATGGTTACAGGCATCATCCTGTGTAGTCTCTCAGTCCGTCAGCACAATATAAGGGGTCTCAGGGTATCAAAAGACCAGAATTTTGGAAATGCTCTATAAGCATCTCAGAGATCTTAGGCAAATATTGGGACTTTTGAACACAAGTTATCCAGTCCTTTTGAGTTTTGAAAAGGTTATTGATGACATTTAATGGATTCTTCAGCTGCTGTTGAGGTGGGATCCCTCACCTTCATGTGACACCTGTCCATCGTCATATGTCTGTCTGAACATAAATCCAAATTATTTATTGCAGTGTGCATTTCCTGTGTCAGTATGACAGTCTCAAATAAATGTTTCGGGACATGTAAGTGCGAGGATTGGACACTGAGAGTCAGGGAATCAGTAAGGTTGGAAAAGACCTTGAAGATCATCAAGTCCAACCATCAACCCGGCACCAACACCATGTTCACCGCTAAACCATGTCCTCAGGTGCCGTATCCATGTGGTTTTTGAGCACTTCCGGATATGAGGACTCCACCCTTGTCCTGAGCAATCTATGCCAGGGCTGGACAGCCATTTGCAGGAAGGAATTTTCCCAATATCCCACCTAAACCTCTCCTCACACAACTTGAGACTGTTTGCCCTTGTCTGGTCCCTTGTTACCTGGGAGCAAAGCCTGACCCCCCACCTTGCTCTCCCTTCCCATCAGGGAGTTGTTGAGACTGAGATGGTCCCCTGAACCTTCTTTTCTCCAGGTTAAGCCACCCCAAGTTGCCTCAGCTGCTCCTGGTGCTCTGGACCTTGCCCCAGCTCTGTTCCTGTATCTGGACTTGCTGATGCCCTTTGATGTCTTTCTTGTCATGACTGACAAACTGACTCCAGCTGTAAGCATCCATGTGTACAACCATTTATAAATTGATGCCCATGCTGGCAGAAACTTTCTGTCTTCTGGATGTGAAGCCCTTGAACCCCACGCCCCTGGGTGTATTTGGAGGAAGAACTTGGTCTTTCAGCAGCTCTCAAGTACAACAGCCCTGAGCTTTGTCCCTTGAGTCCTGTGGATGCAGTGGTTGGTCACTGCCTCAGTGTCCACCATGCCCCTGACAGGCTACAGGGGTCCTCAATGATCAGTTGCACGGCACAGCAGCAAACTCAGACTGCCCCAAATCTGGTGGGCAACACCCAGATGTCCCTGGCTGCTACTTGAAAGTGAATCTGTCCAGGTGTGCAGCACTTCCAGGGTGTACAGTTGCTCCTTGAAAGCTGGGAATTCTTGCACAAGCAAGTGAATCTGTTAACAGAAGGGTGGGTGGATGAGCTTTAAGGTACCTTCCCACCCAAACTATTCCATGATTCCATTTTAAAAGACAGTTCTACTAAAAACCATATGAATAGTGGGTTGGGGTGGCCCTGGTTCATGTTTGGTATGTCCTCAAAGAGGCATAGGCAGAGCCACAGGCAGGACTGAGGGGAAGAGGTGGAACTGCTTTCCTGGGTCATATTTGGTGCCATTGATGGTGAATGGGTTCCCAGTGGGAGTCCAGGGGAAAGGATGGCAGCTCAAAGCTGATGTGGCAGCTTTTTCAATTTCCCCACTTTTCTCCTCACACTGCAGCACTTTTCCATGCAGGGCTGGACCCCCATTGAGGAACTGGGAGTGTGGTGTGCTCTCCATGAAGGCTTGTTCTTTCTGCAGAGGAAGAAGCAGCGAGTTTTGGTGGGAAGCAGAAGATTGGATCATCTGAGATGGGCTGTGGGTGGATGCCTTGCTTTGGGGGAAAAATACACAAAGAATAAAATACCCAGTAAACTCCATGGCAGGAGCAATGGCAAGGAGGGAGCTGAGCTGTCTGTGCTGGGGGCAGCTCTGCGCTGTGGTTTCAGTGCCAGTCCAACATCATGGCAGTCCAGGCAGCCCAGAAGCAGCCTTAGGAAAGAGGAGCTTTGGGGAACAAGTAACTTAAGGGTTTAGTGCAAGAAACAGCCTGGACTGCAGCATGAAGGGCCATTAGAGGCTGCTGGATCCAGGTCCTTCTTCTTAAGATTCATATTCACATCACTTACTCTTTGCATAGACTTCAAACAAACATCCACCAATTCAGTTCCTCACCACACTGGTTTTTGTGGGAGAACTGATTTGCTTTGGAGTTTGAAATCTTCTTTCCAGCCTGTCTGATTCAAGCCCCTTTGCTGCAGTTGTTTCAGTGTTTTTAATTGGGTCTGTTTTCTCTGTGGTGTTTTGCTTTTCAGTGTACATTGACGGACAGAAGGTTCTTCCCCCTCAGGCCAATTGGCTTTTCTGGCAGGTTTCCCCATGGTTTTAGACTGGTTTGCTGAACGTGTGAAATCCGGGGGGTTTGTGGTATATCTTTCTGTTAGTTTACATCATCAGCTTCCCATGCAACTGGAAGTCACTTTCTGTGACCAGTGACATCAGACAATCCTCATTGTCCAAAATCATGATCCTGTCCAAGGGATTCAGGTGCTGAGCAGAGCCATCATCTGTCTTCCTCGTAAATGCTGGGATCTTGCTGTTAGACTAGTCTGTAATCCTTGCCTGAAGACCTGGTTCTCTATCATCCTTAGAAGTTTTTGTGTTGAATATAGAATTACACAATTTCCTCATCACCAGGATCATCAAGTCCAGCTGCTGCACAGAACAACCCCAAAAATCCTACCATGTGCCTGAGAGCATTGTCCGAACACTCCTTGAACAATACAGATGTGAGTCTTTAGAGCATTTTTGGAGTCCAGTGGCTCTGAATGGAAAAACCTGGGGTTTGTAATTAGTTCCTAATAGACTTGGTCATGCAAGAAGCATTTGTCTGGAGCTGGTTTGAGTTGGGCTGTCTCAGATGTGGTGCTATCTTGTCACTACCTTGTTTCCGTCTTACTTGGGTATTCCAAAACTTGGAATTTTGTTCAGTTTCTGGCTATTGCACCAGAGACAGTGAACTGATGGTAGGTCTAGAATCAGGGATATCCCTGGGAAGATCCCAGAGTATTCTGCTGTGCTGTTAACTGGATGTCAAAGGAACTGGCAGAGCACCTAGGTTTGTTTCATGTTTCCTGCAGTGGTTTTTTTGGTTTGGTTTTTGTTTTAAACTTAGCAGAGTATGGAACTCCACAAGATGTTGGTTCTGTCGTTGTCGAAGTGAAAGAGGGTTGGAAGGTAGTCTCCTGCTCCCTTTGCTGCCCATGCTGTGGCCACGTAGAGCTGACACTGATGCTTGACATCTCTGCAGCAGCCTCTCTCCATCCTGGGTTTTGTTTCCAAAGAGGTGACGTGGAGGACAGCAAATGTGGTTCTCTACAGCAGTCTCTGCTCATTTCTGTCACTTAGCTCACCAGCTCCTTGGTCCTTGGCCCTGAGAGAGTCCTGTCTATCCTGTTCCTTTCCCTGTGTCCTACCACATGCTCCCTGTCTTCCTTCTCATGACTGTGGCATTGTGAATGGTTCATGCTGGTGTCCTGAAAAGAAACAGCTTCAGGTCAAGTTTGATCAACTATTGGCAGTGGGCATAATTGGGTATGTAGAGGTGGGAGGTAGGAAGGAGAAGAGGCTTGTGGATTGCTCAGCTGTGATCCTGAGCAGCTAGGGCAGAGGGAAGCAGAGGATCTGGACAGAGCAGATGGGGTTTTGGAGTTGTGTGTTGATTTCCGTCAATACAACAAAGCCAAGTATCCATCCAGAGTATTCTGGACAAGGTGCCATCCTTGTCACTGCACACTAAGCTGGAGTGACCAGGAATCCCCCAGTGGCTTTATGGAATTACACTCAAGGGGAGCCCCATGGTAGAGCCGGGTTGTGGTGTGAACACTGTCCCTGTTCCGTGATCCAGCCCCAGTCCGTGGCTGCCCAGTTTGCTTTGTGGTGGAATCCCCTTCTGATATGTCCCATTGTGAGCAAGCTGACTGTTGGGTCAGGACTCAGCTGTGGGGAGGGATTTGTGTGTTTCATGTGTTGTGGTGCTGGTGCCTCTGAGGCATGAGTGCCACAGCTCACCCACGGGTGCCACGGCTCACTCACTGGTGCCACGGCTCACTCACAGGCGCCATGGGTCCCCCAGTGTGGCAGCAGATGACTTGGAGTTACTATTTTTTATTAAAGGAGTCGTACCTTGTTCTCGGGTGCACTGACCCATAACCACTGTCCCTTCTGCTTCCAGCTGACACTGACCATCGTGCGGCAGACGGGGGGGCTGGGCATCAGCATCGCGGGGGGCAAGGGCTCCACCCCCTATAAGGGGGATGATGAGGTAAGACCTGGGCTGTGCCACTGCTGAGGCACCTGCTTTTGGGGACTGGTTCTCTGTGGCTGGCGGTTGGGTGTCCTTACGTGTGAGCTGTGTGGGCTTTCGGGGCCAGGTGGGAGCAGCCCTGAATCCCCCCAAAGCAAGAGGTTGACGGGGTCGAGCAGACATCTGCCCCTGAACTGGGATGGTCTGACCTGGAGCAGCCATGGGAGCAGCAGGTTCCTTCCCAGCTGTGTCCTGGGGCACAGAGTGTGGGGTTGTTCCACACCTGGTGGCATCAGTTGTGTCATGTTCCAGTTCCACTGGAAGAGGGTTAACATGTCATTCCTTGGTCTTGTGTATCACCTGGGGGCAGCCCTGCAGTGGGGTTTCTGTCCCCCTTGTCACCTCAGGGTAGCCTTGCAATGAGGTTTCTGTTCCCTTTTCCCAGCTCCTGAGCAGGATGATGTGGTTGCCATGTTCCCTCGTTCTGGGTTCAGGACTGGCCAGGGACTGACCCCTCTCCTTGGATCTGAGGGGACTGAGGGGTCTCTGCACTCCAAAGGGGTAAGGAATGGGCTCTACGTATAATAGATGGTTTTGTTTCCAGGGCATCTTTATTTCCCGTGTGTCTGAAGAGGGTCCTGCAGCTCGCGCAGGGGTCCGTGTTGGTGACAAGCTTCTAGAGGTAAGGACTCGACTCCTGTGACAAAGCAAATGCTTCAGAGTACTTAGAGTGGAGGGATGAGATGATTGGGAATGGATTTGCATCACATGTGTTTTAGACCAAATGAAGCACTAGGAGATGTGTAAGAGCTAAACAAAATTCCTTTGGCTCAGAGATAGTTGTTTAATTAATGTTACCATGAATCTTTTATTGCTTTATAAGCTCCTGCATTTACTCTGGCCTAGCTCTGAAGTGTTGTGTGACCCAGGTGGGAAGAAATACATCCCCAGCAGGCTGAGCTCTGCATACCTGGGCAGGGCAGAAGTGAACCCTGTAAAATAAGTTCCAACCCAGGGAGCCAGTCATGGGAATTGTTTGGGTGGTAAGGGACCTTAAACTCATCTCACTTCACCCCCTGCCATAGGCAGGGACATCTTCCACTAGACCTGGTTGCTCCAAGCCCAGTCCAACCTGGCCTTGAGCACTTTCAGGGATGGGGCAGCCACAGCTTCTCTGGGCAACCTGTGCCAGGGCCACACCACCCTCACAGGGAAGAATTTCTTCCCAATATCCCATCTATCCCTGCCCTCTGTCAGTGGAAGGCCACTCCCCCTTGTGTTGTCACTCCAGGGCCTTGTCCAAAGTCCCTTTCTGGCTCTTTAGGAGCTTGTTTTAAGCACTGGAAGAGGCTCTAAGGTTCCCCCAAGCCTCTTTTGCTCCAGGTTAACCCTTACCCCAGCTTCCTCAGCCACTCTGGTGCTCCAGACCCTTCCTCAGCTCCATTCCCTTCTCCAGACATGCTCCATCCCCTCAGTGTCCCACTCCTGGGGACCCCAGACATCCCCCCAGGATTGGAAGAGCCCCAGCAGTGCCCAGCACAGGAGGTCACTGTCCAGGGCCTGTGGCCACACCATGGCTGATACAAGCCAGGTCCCATTGGCCTCTTGCCCACTTGGGCACATTTTGGCTCACGCACGAGCAGTCGGTTTCTCAGGAGAATGTTGTGGGAAATGGTGTCAAGGGCTTTGCTGAAGTACAGGCAGATAGATCTACAGCGTTTCCCTCAGCCACTGAGCGGATTATCCTGTCACAGAGGGAGATCAGGTTCCTCAAGCAGGACCTGCCTGTCACAACCCCAGGCTGCCTGGGCCTGATCCCCTGGTTCCCCTTACGTGCCACTCTCAAGATGATCTGCTCTGGGACATTCCCCACACTGCGGGACTGTCACACTGACAGTTCTGGGTGTTCCAGGGTGTGAGGAGGTGGATGTCCCTTCTGGAAGATGAAGAGGGACTTGTGTAGGCCTTAGCAGCGTTGACTTTTCTTGAATTTTGTTGGTGGAGGTGGTTCTGGGTGGGGGGATTTATCTGTCTGGGATGTTGCCTGTAGGGATGATACAGGTGTAGGGAATTTAGAACTCCCTGTGGGGACAGAATTCCTCTGGAAAGGCCTTTCCTGGGTTACTCTGGCCTGGGACAGATAGCAGGTGCTATGGGAATGCAGGAAAACTTCCCAGAGGTCTGGGCACACCTGTGGGAACGAGGCCCAGGTATGGCAGGGCTGAGCCACTTCCCTCAGGCAGCGGTGGTTGAGGTGAGGGTTGTTCCTGCTCTGTTTGTGTTGAGGTGAGGGCTGTGTGTGAGGTGAGGGCTGTGCGTGGGGCTGTCTCTGCTCTGTGTTGAGGTGAGGGGCTGTCTCTGCTCTGTCTGTGTTGAGGTGAGGGCTGTGTGTGAGGTGAGGGCTGTGTGTGAGGGAGGGCTGTCTCTGCTCTGTGCTGAGGTGAGGGCTGTGTGTGAGGGAGGGCTGTGTGTGAGGGAGGGCTGTCTCTGCTCTGTGCTGAGGTGAGGGCTGTGTGTGAGGGAGGGCTGTCTCTGCTCTGTGCTGAGGTGAGGGCTGTGTGTGAGGGAGGGCTGTGTGTGAGGGAGGGCTGTCTCTGCTCTGTGCTGAGGTGAGGGCTGTGTGTGAGGGAGGGCTGTCTCTGCTCTGTGCTGAGGTGAGGGCTGTGTGTGAGGGAGGGCTGTCTCTTCTCTGTGTCTAGGTGAACGGCGTGTCCCTGCACTGTGCTGAGCACCACGTGGCCGTGGAAGCGCTGCGGGGGTCGGGAAGCTCCGTCTCCATGACGGTGCTGCGGGAGCGGATGGTGGAGCCAGAGAATGCCATCACCGTCACTCCCCTGCGCCCCGAGGACGACTACAGCCCGCGGGAGCGGCGTGGGGGGCTGCGCTTCCCCGAGCGTCCCGAGGGAGCGCCTGCCACCGAAAGATTCTCCACCTGCCTCATGCGCAACGAGAAGGGCCTCGGCTTCAGCATTGCTGGTGGCAAGGGCTCCACTCCTTACCGGGCTGGGGACATGGTCAGTTCTGATCCCCTGGGATCCCCGAATCTTCCTCATCCCTGGGCGTGCAGCAGTGCAGCCTGGCCCTGGGTTGGTGGTCCGGGTGGTCTCTGAGAGCCAGATGCTCTTAAGTCAGGGAATCATGGAATTCCAGTATGGTTTGGGTTTAAAGGGACCTTAAACCTCACCTATTCCGTCCTCTTGTCATGACCAGGGACACCTTCCACTAGCCCAGGTTGCTCCAAGCTCAGTCCAACCTGGCCTTGAACACTTCCAGGGATGTGGCAGCCTTCTCTGGGCAACCTGTTGCCAGGGCCTCACCACCCTCACAGGGAAGAATTCCTTCCCAATGTCCCATGTATCCCTGCCCTCTGTCAGTGGGAAGCCATTCCCCCTTGTGCTGTCCCTCCAGGCCCTTGTCCAAAATCCCTCTCCCTCTTTTTTATAGAACGAAGGGGGCTGGGGCTCCCAAATCCCTGCCAGTGACATCTAATCCTACTACTGCCCTTTTGGCACGGATTCCAGGCTCTGGGCCCGGGAAGGCTTTGCTGCCAGGGGCTCTGTGAGCAGAGGGTTTGTGTGGAGTGGGGAACAAAAGGGAAGCATCAGGGCAGGGGAAGGGTCTGTGGACAGGAGAGGACCGAGACCTGCCTGGTGTCTGGAAACAGATCTGGAGAGCCAGGCTCAGGTGAGGGAAAGCCCAGGCTGACCTTCCTGACTGTGCTCCAGGGGATCTTCATCTCCCGGATCGCAGAGGGTGGTGCAGCCCACCGGGATGGGATCCTGCACGTCGGAGACCGGGTCATCTCGGTGAGTGAGTGTGCAAGGAAGGGTCTGACTCGGCTCCATGCCCTTCCTTGTGCAGAGGCTGCTTCTCTGTTACTGGAGCTGGATTTTGGGGGTCCTTTTCTCAGCTCCTGAGCCTTCTGGGAGAGCATTTAATTTGGGTGGTTGTACCCTGTCTGGTGGTGGGTACAGTTACAGCTCCCTTTTCCCAAATGCTTCATGCAAGTGCTTTCCCCAGAAATGGTGTGGAGGGAGGGGACATGGCAGCACTGCCCCAGCCTGGTGTCCCTCTGGAGCCTGGGTGGCAGCCTGGGGGCTCTGCCACGGGGAGAGGGGGAGTCCTTTGGGGTGCAGTGGGATAGCAGGGTCAGCGTGGGCTGGAGCAGAAGGAGCTGCCCAAGGGTGCTGTGGAGCAGGTCAGGGGTACCTCAGTGCTTTGCTTGGAACTCTGGCCCCAGTCTCCCGTCCTGTCCGTGCGGCTCTCACTGCTCTAACCTCCTGTCTCTGCCTACTGGTCCTCGCTCCCCTCCTGCGGGGAGCCTGTCCTGAGCCTCCTGACCCTCTTCCCATGCTCGCATGCTGCCTCTGAGGGAAACCTCCAACATCCTGGTGCTGGTGGTGGGTTTCTGGCCCAGCAGCTGTGGTAAGAGCACGTGTTACCACAGCGCTGGCGTGAGTAAACACTGATACAGCCTTGTCAGTGCTGGCTTCTGTCTGCTCTATCCCTGGGCTGGGGCTGTGTTGTATTTGCTCAGGTGCAACATTTTAGTGGAGCTCAGGCCCAGGTCTGACACTGGTGTCTTGGCAGGAAGCTTGAACTGGTATAGCGTCTCTCCCTGTCTTCTAGTGCTTCCCACCCCCTAAATCAAGCCCTGACCCTGATTAATGCCAGATAGACTGAATTATTTTGGATTTGCTCGTGGTACTGAGGCCCATCGTTTGGGGTTGGTTTGCTCAACCTGTGGTAAAAAGGACACAAAAATCTCAGAACAGATTCAAAAGTCAAACCTGTCTCCACTCTGCTTCAGCAGCTCTATTTATATCCATGGGCAGCTTCACAGGAAAAGCAGATCTAATTCCCTGGTAATAGCTTGCAGTGGATTCCTTACGGGATGTGTGAGCTCAGGGCTTACAGAGTTCAGGCCTCTGCCAGATTTTGACGTGGCTGAGGCGTTGCTGTCATTAGTCCTGACATCCCTTCGTTACCTGTGCTGAGGTGTGTGTGGCCCTACAGGTTTGGTGCTGAGCACCAACTGAAGCTCAGATCCTGTGCTCACCTCTGATGAATGCAGGAACATGTTACCTTTCAGGAGAATACTCACCAGGGCTATTCCCATCACTTCCAAGTCTGCTTACCACAATCTCTTGAAGCAGCAATTGCCCAGTTCTATTGGAAAGCTTCCAAGGTGCCATGATTTCTGGGATGTGGGTGCCGGTTGCCTGTACCTGCATGGGGAGGGAGAGGACCCTTGCTGGGTACAGAGGTCATGGGTCCCTCAGGCAGGGCCTGTTTCCAAAGCCATGGTCTCCTGGTCCTGCTCAGCTCTCACTTTGCCAAAGAATTCCTGTTTTCTTAAGAAAATAAATACAGCACAGCTTCCTGCTCTTCCCCTGTGCTCTAAATCCTCCTGGACTTCTCCTCAGGAGAACTGGGATTGCTCCTTTGACTTTTAAGAAAGGGAGCTTTGAGCACATGGATTGAAGAGCCCAGCCTAGGCGTCCCCTCTGAGTTAACACTCCTCAATACTCCCCAGTGACTGTCACTCACTTCCCAGCTTCTCTGTATTCCTGTGTTTGTTGGGAGTCTTTTTGGTGGGGGAAGACACTGGACAGGGACCTGCTGGGGGGAGTGCTGGAGAGTTGGAGTTGTGGGATGGGAATCTAGCAAGGAGAGTGCAGGATTGGGAGCAGTTGGTAAGGGCAGCTGATTTTTTTGGGATGGGACTGGGAAGAAAACTGATTCTGGGGAGATTTAAGATAGTGGTCGGTGACACATGAAGTCCTAATGAGGCAGTGTGACCCCTTACAGATTTGCCAGGATAATGTAGTTCCCTGGCACACAGAGAAACATGTGGAGCAGGGAAAGGAGAGACACTGTCCCTTCCCCATGGAGAGCCATGCTGCGTGGCTGGCCTTGCTCTCTAGCTAGATAAAGGCCATGGAAAATTAGCTGCCCCAAAGCTGGGGAGCCACCAGGATTTCCAGGTAGTGGAGAATTACTGGGTAAAATGCACCAAGGGCTGTTACCTGTGATGCACCTCTGACTCCAGGAGTCCTATGCCCTGGTCCCTGCTCCGGGGAGGCACCGCTGTGCCCTTCTGGTCCGACCCTGTCTGACCACTCTCATCCTGTCAGGGACAGGAAAATAGCAGAGGGGATGTGAGAAATGAGAGTGGGTCGTGCTGTGGTAGGTCTGTGTGGTGTCATCGTAGTGTCGTAGAGTCAGAGCAAGGCTTAGGTTGGAAGGGACCTTAAAGATCATCTTGCTCCCACTCGATGAGTCTGTTTGCCCTTGATGTGGTGATAGAACCAAAAAGAGTCAAGTCTCTCCTGCATGTTGCTTTTGTTAACCATCAGAGAATCCAAGGAATCCTCCCTTCCCAATCCCCTGGACATGTGGCTGCTGCTTTCCCTGCTCCCAGGTGCAGCCATCAGCAGGGATAAGGGCAGACTCCAAACATGGAACACATTGCAGACACAGCTGGTTCCAGATCACAGGGGCAGGAAGGGGGCAGTACCTTTACAGGTGCACACCTGAGCACAAGTATCCTCACAGAGCAGGAGCAACAGCCAGCTTCTCCCTGGTCTTGCCCTCCAGCTCATCGGGGTTCAGTTTGCTGGTGGAACGTGCACACCACTCCCTCACTCACTCGAGTAAATGCTCGTGTCTGCAGGTCTCCAGCCTCTGCCCCAAGCATCGAGGTCTTCAAGGCTTTTTGGTCAGACCCCAAGCCTTTCATCCAGCTTCTGGGCCACTTCTTGAGTCTTCCCATGGTTTGGATTCCTACTTGCTGGCTAGTCCAGCTTGAATTTTACCAGTAGCTCTCGCACATGTACCCAGAACAGAGTGAACTGGGCACAGAACATACAGAATGTGGGGAGAAGGCAGAGCAGATATAGACTCAGGCCCAGGGCTTGGCCAGACCAGCACTGACCAGCAGCCTCGTGTTCTCCACCCTCTGTATTTCCCCGTGCTTGTTCCTCACCTCCAGTCCTCTTTCTGCTCTGTTAAACATCCCATAATAAGTGCTGCATATTCCCACAACACCTCCTTCGAGCTTCCTGCAGCCACTTGGCCCTTTCCTACAAGAGATGTGCTGAGACACGCCCTTATAATCTCCATTTCTTCTGCAAATCAGTTGCCAAGCTTGGTTGCACTTCTCTAACGTGAGTGATTCCTTTGGGTGATTCCTTTGGGTGATTGCTTTTGGCGATTGCTTTTGGTGATTGCATTAAGGATCCATCCGGGAGTGTCTGAGCCGTTCGTCTGTTACCTGCATTCCGTTAAGAGCTGTGCACCTATGTGGTTAATTTATTACCTTTCCTGCTTGATGCCCAGTGTCCTGTGCTCAGCAGCCATTTCCCACGTCCCTTTCATCCTTCCTGCGGGCACGTGCCAGCTGCTGCCCTGACATCCTTCTGGGTCATGCCAGAGGTGTCCCTTTGGGGACAGTCCTCTCATCAGAGGTGACACTGTGGAGTTCCCAGGACAGTACAGGGCCACTTGTGCTTCTCCTTCCCTGTCCTAAGGAGAGCAGTACCCACAGCTATAGGTGGGACAGGGCAGGTTGGGTGAGTGCTGGGAGTGTCACAGGGAGGCTGGACGCAGTCCTGTCAGATGGTGTGTGTCAGCTTAGTCCAGAAACTGCTCTCTGTGAAGGAGCTGGGGAGTAACAATATTTCTGGGAATCAGGCAGCGGGGAGTTGGGCTACAAAGCCCAGTTGCTGTGACTGTTACAGTCAGGTTGTTATTTCATGAGCTGATCAAACCCCATCTTGGCAGCTGCTGTTTTCATGTCTTCATCGTTCATTTTGGAAAGCTTTTCCAGAACCTAATGACTAGATGCCTTTTAATTTTCAGTTTCAACGTTTTCCTGTCAAGTTTTGTTTTGGCTGTGTTCCCTCAGCTTGGCTCTCCTCAGGTTTATGCCCCCTTGTACATCCATGGAGAGCAGTCATGTCCTTTCCGGTCCTTTGAGTTTCTAAGGAGTCTGTTTTAAATCTTAATTTTGTAGGAAAGGCTCTCTGTTGTTTCAAGTCTCTCTCTACCTGGGGTCGCTTTTAATGCCTTAGAGCTGGCATCTTCCCCAGGCTACCATGACCCTGCCCAGCATGAGCAGCCAGTGGCCCAGTGACCAGTGACAGGTCTTGTCACCCATCAAATTGTGCCTTCAGTGTCCGTGTCTGGGCTCTGGGTGACTCATAAGGGCAGGTGGCTCAGTGTCAAGGCAGCAGGTGCTTCGGCACATACCTGTGGTGTGGCACTGCTCTGGCAATCACTGTTTCTGCTTCTCCCATGTTGAGACATTTGGCTGTGGGAGGTGGAACATCACACCTGGCCTGCGTGGTCCTCTTGAGCACCATGTCAGTGGTGCTGCAGGGCACCAGGTGTGCAGGGAACGTGGGAAAGGGGCAGAAAAGCTGTCTAGGAAGGGGATTGGGGTCAGGTGGGAATGAGCAGGTGCCTGTGTCCCTTTGCCAGGTCAGAGGGAGCTGGGAGAGTTCCAAGGTGCTTTGGGGCACAGGCCTTTGAGCGGGAGCCACGTGCAGCAGGACAGGGTTCCTCAGGGGCCTGGCTGAGCGCTGGAATGCCGGGAAGCGCCGGGGTGATGGTCTGACGCTGAGTTTGCGGGTTGTTCTAGATCAATGGGGTAGACATGACAGAAGCCAGGCATGATCAGGCCGTAGCGCTGCTTACCGCGGCCTCCCCCACCATCGTGCTGCTGGTAGAGAGAGAGGGCGCGGAGCAGCCCGGCGAGGGAGACTCGCCCGGCGCGCCCCGCGTGCGCATGCACTCCCCCCCGCCGCCCCCCGGCCCCGGGGACAGCCCGCCCGAGGAGACGCCTGCGCCGCAGAGGAACCACCTCTCCAAAGGGCTGGAGGATCAGTACCCTATCGAGGTGAGCTTGGCTTTGGAATGGGGGACAGTGCAATCCTGCTGGGTTTCATTTGAAAGATTGGTGTTGTGATGGGGACCAGCCTGCTGGGTTATTGGAGCCTGGAGAAGTCATCGTAGAAAGGCTTGGGTTGGAAGGGACCTGAAAGCCCATCCAGACCCACAACCTGCTATGTGTGGGAACACCTTCCAATATCCCAGCTTGCTCCAAGCCCTGTCCAACCTGGCCTTGAAAAAGGGATGAAGTAGTCACAGCTTATCTGGGCAACCTGTGCCAGGGCCTTCCCACCCTCACAGGGAAGGATTTCTTTCCAAGATCCCATCTAACCCTGCCCACTTTCAGGGGGAACCCATTTCCCTTGTGTTGTCACTCCAGGCCCTTGTCCAAAATCCCTCTCCAGCTCTCTTGGAGCCCCATTCTAGCTCTTCTCCAGGTTGCAGAGTACCACATGGGGAACCCCTTTGTCCCGTGAGTGTTCACCTCCCTGACTCTGTGTCAGTGTTTGTGGTCTGTATGTGATATCCTTCATTCCCTTTGACACTGCTTCTTGTTCCCTCAAGGAAATTCACCTGGTGAAAGCAGGTGGTCCCCTGGGCCTCAGCATCGTCGGAGGCAGTGACCATTCCAGTCATCCCTTTGGGATTCATGAGCCAGGTGTCTTCATCTCCAAGGTAGAGTCCCAGGAGAGCTGCCCTGAGTGTTCCTGAGCTGTTGGATTATTGGGATTAAGGTGAAGGATTTTGATGAGTCCAGACGTACAGGATGGATTTGTGAAATAAAGGGGTAGGAGGGAGATGTGTGAAGGGTTGCACTGGATGTGCTGCTGCTGCTGGAGCCATCTGTGGGCATGTAAAAAAACCTATATAATCCATGCTGAACCCTTTGGAGGAATCCCAGTTAGCTTTTGAAATTGCTGAGTTCATGTTGGCTTTACTTAGTCCTGGGGAGACGCTGGCATTGCAGAAAGCCAGTCATTACTGGGAAAGGGCTGGTGGGATGAGTGTGTGACTACTGGTACACCCAGAACTGCTCTGCTGCATTCAGGCCAGTGTCCTTTGATCCCACGTTTCCATTCCAGTGGTGACATCATTTGCCATTTAGGGACAGCACACAGGCTGACCACTGTGTGCAGCCCATTCCCTCACAGTCCTGCACATCCATGTTCATTGGAATAGGGATGCTGGATTCCTGCTGAGCCCTTTCTACTTCCTGACTTCTCTTGTCACTTGGGGATGCCAAATCTGACTCCTCTGACACCTGTGGCTTGTTAGGGCTTGGGAATTCTAGGAGTGATGTCTGCCAGATCTATTCCTTCATGTGCCCATGGTTTCTCTTGGAGTGCATCAGCAGGTCAATGAGGCAGGATTTGCTCTTCTCAAAGCCTAACTAACTCTTTCCCGCCATCCCTACTTGCCCATGTGCTCACAGGTTTCACCCTTTCCTTGCTGACTCCTTTGTTTCACCAGGAACACAGGTTTGGTTATAGGTTTAGTCCCTCTGTAGCTCTCAGGAGCCCCTGTAGAGCACTGGGTAAGGACTGGAGTTGCTGTCAGTCCTGGTTACAGTCATGGGCAAAATAATGGCAAAACAGCACAGGATTGGTTCAGAGTAAATTGGGAATATGAGAATAACATACAGAAATGGACCTCAAAGCACATCCCACTTCATTCTTCACCAGTGTTCCCAGATACGTCACCTCTTAGGGAACTTTGCAGAAAAGGAGTCAGAGCAGGCCTGCAGGGTGTTGGAGGATGCCTGGGGACACAATCACATCTCCAAGGAGAGATGGGCTTCCCTTCTCTAGCTGTGTTGATGGTTCTCTGCAGGTCATTCCCCGGGGGCTGGCATCGCGCAGCGGGCTCCGCGTCGGGGACAGGATTCTGGAGGTGAACAGCATTGACCTGCGCCATGCCACCCACCAGGAAGCCGTGAACGCGCTGCTCTCCAACGCTCAGGAGCTCACCATGGTGGTCCGGAGAGACCCACCTCCACCTGGGATGCAGGTGGGTTCCAAGTGAGAGGGCTGGGAGGGAATCACACAGGGTTGTTTCTGGAGGCAGTTTCTTACCGGGCTGGAGGTCTGGGACTAGGATACAACCAGACTCCTGGTTGGAATTTCCTCCTCCTTTGGCAGAATCCAGTCTCTTGTAAGTGCATCTCCAGCTGGGGAGTGGTGAGGATCTCGTGCCGTGGCCATGGTGACTCTGTCATCAGAGAATGACGAGATATCAGATGGGAGCATGAACAGAAAAGGGCAGGTCCTCACCAACAGGAATAAACTGCCAGATGAGGGATGGGGTAATTCAGGCCCTTTTCAGGGCATTTAGAATTGTGGTCGCTCGGAGGAGAGTTCCCTCAGCTGAACTTGGCCCAGAAACAGGGAGACTTTTCTGTGTTTCCAGGAAATTTGCATTGAAAAGGCTCCAGGAGAGAAGCTGGGCATCAGCATCCGGGGTGGAGCAAAGGGCCATGCTGGCAATCCGTTTGATCCCACTGATGAAGGCATCTTCATCTCCAAGGTACCAGAGCAGTAACTGTGCAGGTTGGTGCTGTGCAGGCAGTGCCAGGGAGAAGGGTGATCCCTGGGGGAGCTGTTGGAATTCGCTCTCAGCTTTCACTGGTGCATCAGTTCTGGAGATTGTCCCTCCAGCAAAGGAGACAAATCCTTGTCCTTTCATATTTCCTCCTCTACAACAGCTACACAATTTCTTCTTTTATTTCCTGTTTGCCTTTGTTTTGCTTTGTGTTCCTTCTCTTGTGTTTTTTTCTATAATGCAAACTCACACATCTTTCCTTTTACCCACATTCCTATTGGTCCCTGTGTGCCTGTGGCTTCCTGCCCACTTAGACATGCAAGCTCTTTCCTCCTTCCATGGAAAGCCTCAGGAATTCGTAACCTTTTCTCCTGTGTCATGCACTCCATGTGTAACTTTGTTCCTTTTTTAAGTGACTCTTTGTGTCACACGTACTTTTCCCATGACTTTTCCCCCACAAATAACACGTTTTCTTATTCAACTTACACTTACCAGTTTATGCTCCTCCCAACCCTTCCCAAAAAGTTTTTATTGCTTCTTCTTTGCTGGCAGTGGAGCACAGCAATAAGTGGTGTCATTTTGGTCTTGCTGCTGACAAAGAGGACTCCAGCTGTTCACCTTAGTGTCGCTGGTTCCCTCTTTACCTGCTTTTTTGGGGTAGAAACTGGTATGAGTTATCCTCATGGCTGAAGACACTCCATAATTGCCAGTCAGCCCTAATAATTGATCACTGGTTGCTGTTAAGGAAAGGGAACACTCAGCATTTGTCATTATGTAACTGTTTTATCTGAGTTCTAAAGTTAAGAGAATAAATTCCCTCTTTCTGAGTGGCAGTTGCACGTTCACCTGGGACATTTGTAACAGCAGGAAAAGAAAACCTGGGATTATTCTAACTGACAGTTATTTCTAATAATTGGGTCTGGTTTTCTCTCCTGCAGCCTTACAGCATTTGGGGGTTGGAAGGTTCACAGTTTAGCCATGGTGCAGAGTTAGTTTATCCCATCTCCCCTCCCTGTTTTTCCAAATACTGGTTGTTTTAGCCTGCAGAGAACCAAAACTCTGAACTTCCCTGCTCTCCCTTGAGCTGTGTTAGTCCCCTCAACCTCTCTTACCTGTCCTATCCAGAGGGGTTTTCCTGCCTCTGATTTTCACGTGTATTTCTGGTAACCAACAGACAAAGTGGTGCTTTTCCTCTCCTTCCTCTTTGCATGTCTGATCCCTGCCTCCTTCCTCCTTAGTTTGTCTTCATTTGCATTTCCATTGTGTCTCTCTCCCACCACAAAATGATTTCTCTTTCCATGCGATGCATCATGATGTGAGAGCTTTTCTTTCTCACCTGCTTCTTTCCTTGGGACAACACATTTCAAATTCACATTCTTTTATCTCACATAAAAGATTCTTCCACACCTGTTCCCTCCACCAGGCTGTACAGGTTCCTCCTTTTCTGCCCTTTCCATAGTACTTCCAGATGCCTCCCCTGACTTGCAGCTGCGGGCTGTTGTCCCCGTTCCCTGTGTGTGCTGTCTGCTCCTTCCCCTCCATGGCCCCGTGGTCTCCCATCGCCTCTGACCTGCTCCAGTGACTCCCCGCTATGTTCCAGGTGAGCTCCTCTGGGGCTGCAGCCCGGGATGGCCGCCTGAAGGTGGGGATGCGGATCCTGGAGGTGAATCACCAGAGCCTGCTGGGAATGACACACACGGAAGCCGTGCAGATCCTCCGTGGTGTGGGTGACGCGCTCCTCGTGTTGGTGTGTGATGGCTTTGACCCCAAGGCTGCGGCTGCCATCGAGGTGAGGACTGGAGTGCAGGTGCCCTTGGAGTGACCAGAATCCCACCACATGGATCCCACCTCTTTCTTCACAGAATGCTGGATTTTCCTAACCTTTTGCTGTAGATTTTTTTGGTTTTTTGAGGTCCCAGGTTTCAAAGTCTGACCTATGATATGAACTGGAGGGGGTCTTCAGTCCAGAAAAGCAGTGGTCCCTCAGGACTTTCTCCTCCTGGTTCCAGAACAGTCCCACAATAGCACTGCACTGAAAAAAAAAAGTTTTCAAGATCATTTTCACTCGGTTATGCCCATTTTTTCTTGGCCAGTGTTACATTTATAATAAATGCTCTGGCTCTTTACTGGTGTTCATCTTTCCCCACAGGGTAAAACTTCCCTGGAGCAATCCTGTGCCCTCTCTGATTTCTGTTTCCAAGGCTTAGCTAGTCAGCTTTTGTATTCTCCAGTAGAACACGAACGCGATCCCTGCTCACCTTTATCCGCTTCTTGCACCTGGATCAATTTAAATTCAGCTTACTTAGACCTCAGGTTCCTCGAACAATTGTCAGCTGAAATGGCAGGGATAGATAGAGCTGGATGCTCTCAAAGTCTCTTCCAACCCAAACCAGTCTGGGATTCTATGGAAAAAGGTTTCAAGTTGTTGAAAGAGTTCTGGTTCTGACTTGGTTGGGATTGTCCTGGTACTCTGTATCTGGGAGCCTGGAATAGGGATTTTTCGGAATGGCCCTCTGTGGGCTTCCACCAGGTGTGATTTGCCTCTTGCTTTGCAGATGTCCCCAGGAATCATTGCAAACCCTTTTGCTGCTGGCATTGGGCGCAAGAACAGCCTGGAGAGTATCTCCTCCATCGACCGGGATCTGAGCCCCGAGGAGGTGGAGATCCTGCAGAAGGTGTGTGCTGTGGCTGAACTGGGAGCGTGTTACAGAGTGAAAGCAGTTTCTGGAAATTTCTAGTGTCTCCCTTGGTGCATGCAGCCTGCAGTGTAATGGGCAGTGCACATGGCATGTGATCAGCAGGACCCAGCACCTGGATCAGGATCATGCTACGATGGGCCTGTGACACCTTCATTGAGGTTCTAGATGCTGCAGGTGTGGAGAGAGCACTGGGTGAGGTGGCTCTAACTCTGCTCTCTCCTAGGAGATGGAAATGGTGAGAGAAGCCACTCAGTGGGAGAGAGAAGAAATGGAGAAAGTGGTGAGAGATTATTTGTGTAGCAGAGTCTGTTCGTGGCAGTGGCTCTGCCAAGCCTGTGAGTCCCAAGGAAGGTGTCACAGGTTATTTCTGCTCCATTGTAGTGCCATGGGGAGCTCTGCCCTGTTTTCAGTGCCATGGGAGTTCTGGATCTCTGCCCCGTTGTCAGTGCCATGAGGCAGAGCTCTGGGCATTCCCTCTCTGTAGTGCACTGCTCTGTTGCCCCGGCTGCTCTTTGGCTTTGCTGTACCTCCCTGTGCACCTCTCTGGTGATGCTCCTGTGATATTCACAAAGGCCACCCTTGTTACCTGCTGGTACCTCCTGGCCAAGCTGCAGCTTCAAGAAAAATGGCCAATGAGCTTGGAAGTCCCAAATTTACTCCGTTTTCTCTGTCCAGCACCCTGTGACTGACAGAGGTTTTGTGAGCAAAGATGAGAACACACAGCTCTGAGCTGCCCTGAGTGGAGAAGTGATGCTGTTAATCAGTCACAGCTTTATGCTCCTTAGTTCACATGGTCATTTCTCTGCTTTGCTGTGAGAGTTTTGTGTCTCTGCCCACTGGTTCAGCCTTGCACAGAAAGAGAGTTTCACAGAAGTAGAATTTCACAGAAATAGATCAGCAGACTCAAGCCCCTTGAGGACTTAGAGTTTCCAGTCATCCTTCTTAAAATGGTAATTTATCCAGTCAGAGTTGTTGGAAGAAGAGGGAAAACTTGAATTCTTCAGTGTTGTCAGTGGGAAATCTTCTCTCCTGGCAGATGAGTGTGTCCATTTTACAGGTGTTTAGTCAAGTTTCCGGTTCAGATACACCTGAAGTTTCTCTGGGTTCTCTCTGCAGTTGCAATTTCTGAGCTTGTTTACATTTGCTGCCCCACAAGAGCAGGGTGAGGTTGGCAATTCTGGATGGAAGTCAAATGACCTTACAGACTGGTCTTCAACCTGATCCATTTGGAGACGTCCCTCATTTCAGGGCTTGGACTAGATGACCCTGAAAGGTCTCTTCCAACCCAAACCATCCTGAATAATTTGCATAGGAGGGACCTCAGCATTTCTCTTGGTTCAGCCCAGAGCAGAGGCAATTCAGATCAGATTTAGGTTTTTCCTATAAAATGCCTCATTCCTTGCCTGGGAAGGAGCTCAGAGTGGTTTGATGTGGTTTCAGCAAACCTGATTTCATTGTGTTTCTGTTTGATTAAAGGGTATTCCTGCCAGTTTTAATGTTGGCAGTTTATGGATTTGAATATGGATATATGGATTTAAATACATTCCAGGAGACTTCAGGTACTGTGGGTCAGTATCAGCATTCCTAACACCTGTGAATATACCAAGTGTGGCCCTGAACTGTGCTGCTCGGGCTGAACAGGTGGCATTTGTCCAGGCTCAGGTAGAGAAAAATTTTGCCAAAATTTATACTGAGATTACTTAAAAATATTTGGGTCAAAAAAAACCCAGAAAAACCTTTAAGATTTGTGAAGTAGCCTTGGCCATATCTCATTTTAAAAAATGCTGATGTATTTTGGTGCCACTTCCCTTGGTGTGCCAGGAGGAGGCAGCAATGGATGTTCCAGGCTCCTTGGACCTCCCGGGGTCCTGAGGCCCGTGGGCAAAGACATGTTTTTCTGCTGGGCCTTTTAAACCTTGAATCTGGGATTATGTCTCTAAAACTGGTTTTGATTATTAAATTTATCCCAGTGATGGAGCCAGCACTCCTTGGTGGCCACTGGAATACTGAAGGAAGTTCCCATCTTGGTGCCAGATCCCTGGTAATTTCTATCACCATTTTTGGACCGTTTTTCTTACTCTTCAATGTTTCATGTTTGTTCTTGCACAAGAGCAATAGAGACCAAACGTGTCTCCAGCCCACAGCAGGCTGTGAACTGAACAACTGGGAGGAATTATTCCTTTGCTCTACTCATGGTAGAAGTTTTCAAACCCATTCACTGCTGACACCTCTTGTCTTCAGTTCTCTGATAATTCAGTTTCTAGTAGAAGTGTCAGTAACTCCGAGTCTCTGTGGGCTGATTCCTGGTGCCCTCTCCTGGCTCTGTGGCTGTAGTTATTTTTCTAGTCTTAACCCAGGTCCTCCCCAGATATTGTCAGAGATGGATTTGGAGTGTACCACAGCTCCATCTGGGCTGACTGGTGCTCCTGCCACTCCTCAGAATATGACCTCAGAGAACAGTCATGCACCAGATTAATGTCACCTGGAACCTTCACCCTACAGAGAACTCTTGGCCAAAACAAGCACAACCAGATTCAGAATAAACTTTAAGATCCCTGAATATCCTTTTGGGAGTTGTGATCCTCCAGAGCATTAGTGTCTTCTCATGCTGCATGTTCTTGCTTGGAGGTCAAGGGGTGATGTGGGACAGTGGTAATCTGTAATGCATGGAATCTGTTTAAGAACAGGGCCCAGGTGCTCAGCAGAATTTTCAGTTGACTCCCTCTAAGCTGCCTTCCACCTCCCATCCTCCCAGTGTCAGGACTTCAGGACCATCTGGTTCCTGCTTGGGAGGAGCAGCTGGGAGGGTTCCATGACAAGAGAAGGGAAGGATGCTGCTGTGCTGTCCCCAGGCCTGGCTCTGCCCAGAGGTGCTGGGTGACAAGTCATAGAAATATCAGTGCACAGAAATCAGTCCTTAGGACAAGTCCCGCGCTGTTCCCTTCCTCTTGCAGCCTGGGAGCAAGCCTGTGGCTGGAGCTTTTGGGATTAGTCACTGGTCACTCTCTAATGTCCCTGCAGTGCTGAGTGACTGCGGGCTGACAGCTGGTGCTGAGCTGACCTTGTGCCAAGACCATTCTGACCCTTTGTATTTGCATCATTCTGTATGTGATGCTATAAGCCAGCAAGGCCTGTGCTCTGTAGGTTTGTTTTTCCATTCCCTTCCAGCCTGTCCTGTCTGTGCTCCATCGAGGTGTCTCTTCCAGCAATGAGCAAACTCCTCCCCTCCCTTGGTGCTGGTGTAGGTTACGCTGGGGGGCACTGTAGCTCTCCTTACTTTCCCCAGGATTGTCCCTGCTGAGGATCTTGGGGACACCTGCTCTCACCTCTCACCTGTGGCACCCAGATCATCTTGTTCTGTCCCTGTCCATTCTGCTGGTGATAATGGTGCAAGTGCCAAATTCCTGCTCCTCCTTCCCCAGTCCCAGTGTTCGTGCTGGGGTTCTGCTCCCACTCTCCTCATGCTGGCACTGCACCTCTGTTCCCTCAGCAGTTCCTGCCCAGCATGTGTGACCTCTCTGCCTCTCTCTTGTCTCTCTGCTCTGGCTCTGTTCTGTCCCGTGGAAGGAGCGGATGCGTAGGGAGCGGGAGGCAGCCATGCAGCAGCTTGAGGAGGAAGCGGAGGTGAGCAGCACAGGGGAAGGGCTGGAGAGTCCCAGAAAAGGGCTACAGCTAGACTGGAAAGCTGGAGAAATCCCCAAAAAGAATTTGTTCCCCAAAGCTTGTATTTTCCACTCCCTCCCCTAAAAGGATGTGGCTTTGGGGATAAGAGATCAGAACTGAAGAAGCGTGTAAGGGATTGAGGAAAACAGGGGCTGGGTTAGAAACTTTGGCTTCTATTTAGGCTTAGAAAGACAACACATGGGAAGCAAAATTGAACGAAGTTGTACAGTGTGTGTGAGTTAAGGTTGGAAAAAGAAACGGTAGAGGAATTGCAGACTTGTTTTCTTAAACATGTCCAGATCCAGCTGTTCTGGATGCTGTTGGAGCAAACGGGTAGGTATGGCACATTCTCTCCTCCGTAAGGAAGTGGACATGGGGGTAGGAGGAGTGGAGGGATCTGAGCAGTAGTGGGTGACCAGGGGTCCACAGTGACACGTTCTCTGCAGGGTTTCTCAAGCCTGGCTCCTGCCATGAGTTCACATGGTTGTGTTTCAAACAATTCCAGCTTTTTCCAGGCAGTGGGAACTCTGACGAGTTTGGAGATAAGGCCTGGTTATTACTGGGGCGGTTCCATTTTTATTGGTCTTTCTCATTGATTTAGTTGACTTTGGGCCTGACCTTTCCTGGTGTTTGTGTTTTTCTACCCCTCTCCAGAACATCCCCAGTGAACCCCTGCGCCTGGACTACCGGACCCTGGCAGCACTGCCCAGCAGTGGCCTGCAGAGAGGCAACCGTGGCGTGAGTGGGGGATGAGGGCTTCTGCAGGGGGAGGCCATGGGGGGCTGTGGAGGTAGGGGTCCCTGCAGGGGAGGCAGCGAGGGGCTGTGGAGGTGGGGGTCCCAACAGAGAAGGCCATGGTGGTTCTATTACCTGCCCTCCACCTGTGCCATGGTGTGGGACGTGACAGCATCCTTTGCAAAGCAAAACTGGGAAGCAGAACTGTGGGGGACTCAGGCACTGAAACAGGAGGTAGCTGCAAAAGAAAGACGGGAATAAGAAAATGAGGAGAGCAAGAGCCAGGTGGCTTTGCCTTTTGGGAAGGGAAGAGGCAAAGTTTGAGAAGTTGCAAAAAGCAGAGTTGGGAACAAGGCAGAAGAAACAGCCTGGTGGGAGAGAAGGGGCTGTGAGTGGGAGAATTCAGGGATTTGTTGTGGAAGGAAGAGGCTCCAAAAAGCTGCCAAGGAGGGAGAGAAAGATTCTTCCTGACACAGTGATGACAGTGTTGTGTGCACAGCTCAGTTGTAAATCCATGGTGGGATGGTGTTTAGGAAAGAGGAGGGATGAGGCTGCTGAAAGTATTGAAAATAGGAAAAGTGTAAGGCCAGGTTGGACAGTGCTTGGAGCCATCCCTCTCGGGGAAGTGTCTACCACTGGTGGTCCAGTGGAAGTGTCCCATGGCAGGGAGTGGGACTGGCTAGTCTGCAGGGTCCCTTCCAATCCAAACTACCCTGAGATTCTATTAAAGCCAAGATTCCCCCAGGCCTGCAGAAGGTGAAGTGGCTGTGGCTGTGTGTCGTGATCGAGCCCCGTGGCTTGTGCATCATGTTGTGTATTGTGACTCCTGCCATGGGCATTCCTGCCCTGTGTCCTGCCTGGCAGTCCCTCATATTTAGTGGCCAAGAGAAATTCCAGATTTCACAAACGTCACAGATTACAAACTTACCTCTCTCCTGTGTTGTTTAAAATCTCACCTCTCCATCTTTTCTTCCTTTTATCTTGCCTGCATCACCCCCATTCTACCGGGTTTCTGCCTGCTCCTTCACACATCCTCAGTCTTTTTCCTGTCCTCCTGTTGCAGCAAGATCTCCGTTTGCTGTCATCATCCCATGCTGCATTCCCATTCCGGTATTTCAGGATCATCTCTTTCACCTTTCCTGTCTCCATCTCATTCCATGCAGACAGGTCTCCTCTCCTGTTCCCTTTCCTCTGTTACTCCAGGCCTTACTCCAATAACAGCTCTGCTTTGGTTCCAGCTCTGCCTCCTTTTGTTCCCACACTTCCCAGGTTTTGGTTTTTCCCTTTTGCTGTTCACAGAAAAAAGCAGGATCAGGAAAAGGTTTATTTTTAGCATCTCTGAGTGTAACTCAGGAGCTGGAAGAGGGGGAGAGTCAGCCCCAGGCAGCAGCTGCCTCCGTGCGGGGCAGCTCGAGTGTGGTCCAGAGCAGAGCAGCATTGTGGGGCTTGTGCCTTGCAGCCGGTGTCAGCCTGGGAATGCCAGGCACGGGAATGTGGGGCTGAGCACGCCGGAATGCCACGGTGATGGGCGGCATCTATAAATGTCCCATCACAAGGAAGGGTCCATGGGTGCCTATGTTTGTGCAGCTGTCACCAGCCCTGTCTTTGCTCTGGTTTGAAAAGTACATCTGCCTGGATCGTGGAGACGGGGAGGTTCTGGTGTAGGGAGAGGGAGGTTCTGGTGGTCCTTCAGGAGCTGCCCTGGCTTGTTAGGTGACTGCTGGAAGACTCAGCCAGGGTCAGTCTGGCCAGTGGAAGAGCAGGCAGGTCAGTAACAGATCGTTTATCTCTGGACAACCTCCTCCAGAGGACTGGTGCTCTTGCCCTGTTCCCATTGTGGTTTTCTTTTTCTTCCTGCCTCCAGGCCAATTCTCACCACGTACGTTCTCCTCTAAACAGTGACTGGGTGTCTTTTACTGCTGCGTAGTTCCCCGTGAGGGAGCTGCAGGGAACAGTTCCTGTCCTCGCTATGGGACACAAAGAGCTGTTCTTGCTGTGGAGCAGGAGGAGGTGCAGGTCCATCTGTCCACTGTGGAACAGGAGGTGTAGATCTCTCCACTGACCACTGTAACTGTGGGTGGAATTAGTCATAAGGATTCTCCAAGAATGGTCCCCAGAGAAGGGGGCAGGTGGTTGTCTGTCTTGGATTGATCTGTGTTGCTACATCTGGGTCCCTTTGTGAGCAGGATTTAAAAAAGGCTGGTGAGAGGCCTGTTCTGTTTGTCCACTGTTCTAAGCCAAAGTGAAAACTCCCATTGGAAGCAGCCTGGGAATGCTGGTTTGAGTGATGCTCTTTGGCCATGCACCCAGTGCACTGCAGCATCTGCATAGAGGCTGTAGCTACCCTGTTCCTAGAAGTGTCCAAGGTCAGGTTGGATGGGACTTGGAGCAACCTGGTTTAATGGAAGGTGTCCCTGCCCATGGCAAGGGGGTGGAACATGATGAGTTTTCAGGTCCCTTCCCACCCAAACCATCCTGGGATTCTGTGACTCTGACATTTCCCTTACAGAAGTCAAAGAGCTGTTACAGTCTCTATCTTCTGCATTGAACAGGAATGAAAGCCAGACCGGTGAGGGACTGATCACAGCAAAATGGTTCAAGTCCAGTTTTGCTTTCTGGACTATGAGAAATGGAGAAGATTTGACATATCCCAGTACCAGGTCACCATGGTTAGTTAATTAGCAACCTGTGCTTTCTGTTCTGAATCTATTTCTCTTCAGTTTCTTGCCATTGATTCTTTTTTTTCATTTGTTCATCGGATTTAAGATTGGAATTCTTTCAGTGCCAGGGAGGATGCAGGGTAGCACATGTCTGTCTTGTCTGCAAGCTGGGAAAGCACGCTGCATTGCCTAAATTTTTGCTTACCCAAAATAGAAATTGTGGCTTGTCTGACAGGAATGGCCCCAGTGAGGCTGGGGAGCGAGGAATCCCGCACCAGGACACACTGCAGCAGGAGCTGGAGCTCACAGCAAGACACAGATCCAGCCCAGTTCCAGTTGGGTCCAAGAACAAAACAGGGATTGAGGCTCCCCACTGACTGTCAGGCATTATGGCACTCTGGGGAAAAGTGGTTAGAAGTAGGGTTTTTACACTGAAAAATCACGTAGCCACAACAGCAGAATTTCTCAGGGTAGCACAGGCTTCACTGATGAGGAAACACGATATGAGCCAGGGCTCTGCCAACCACAGCGGTTGGGTTGGGGGTTAAGGGAGGGCCTCTGAAATTCCTGAGCCTCCCAGCTGCCATTGTAGTCACCAGCCCACCCTTGAGAGCTATTTTGGTGACCACTGCCATGACACAGGACCTGAAGAATGTGCTCTGAGCGGGAGAGGTCTTTCTGCTCCCTGGAGGCACTTGGATGGAAGCTTTGGTCTTTGCTCTCTGACTCTCACTGCTCCCCTAAGGAAGGCTCTGGCTGTGGTAACAAACTCTCTTCTATGGCATTAAGAGGAAGGGTCAGGGCTTCATTTGGGCTGCGTGCATTGAGCCCCAACAGAGCTGGGACTGCCTCAGTCCTGCCATCAGCAAGAGCCACCCAAAGGGTCTGTGCTCTGTCCGCTGCAGTGAGCTCTGGTGTTTTGGGTGTGTTGTGGTGCAGTGGGGCCATTAGAGCATGTTCACCTGTGCAGGTGTGGTGGAAGTGCAGGGAGCGGGTGTTGTGTGACTGTGTGGCAGCGTTGGGGTGACAGTAGAGGCTGGGCTGTAGGTGGTGGGGCTCAGTGAAGTGGGGGTTGAACTGGATGATCTCCAGAGGTGCCTTCCAACCCTAACTACTGTTCTGTGATTCTGTGCGCTGAGGTGAGCGGGGGGGAACGTGTGCTTTTACAGGTGCTGGAAATGAGTTTGGCTGGGGAGCAGCTGCAGGAATGTGTGTGAATTGGAGGAGCGCAGGGAGTATCTGTCAGTTCCCCAGGGTATGTGTGCATGGCAAGGTCCTCTCCTGGAGGTGACATTGGGGGTCACAGACTGGTGGTAGAGCAGGAGAGAGGGTCGGGATGGTGTGTGGGCATTAGCACTGGAATTCTCTCCCCTGTCCTTCAGCAGCTGCTCTGTATTTTCTCCCTCCTCTTCTTTACTCTGTTCTCCTTATTTCTCTCTGATCCTTCTGTTTTCCTCTCAGCCTGTTCAGTGTGCTAAGCCCAGCTCCAGCATGGAGGGTGACTGCGCGGTGCTGTCCCTGCCCACGGCATGGGACGGCCGGGAAGTGTCCCCGGACCCAGCGGCAGGCGCAACCAGGCCCCCCCGGCACCCCACGCCTCCCCACCAGCACACGAGCGGGGCAGAACAGCCCCGGGGAGACAAGCAGGACCCCGTGGGGTGTCCCTTGTCCCAGGAGCAGCTGCCAGAGACGCCAGAGTGTTTGATCGACTCGCAGCCCATCCCCTTCAGTGAGAACCCCTTTGTGGTGGCCAACCGCAGGGGCAAGGCCACAGGCACGGCTGGCCTGGGGGGGCCCCCCCTGGGCTATGGCAGGGGGGGCGTGCTGAAGACCAGCCTGTACTCCAAGGCAAGCAGCGTGTAGCGTGTGGCATGCACTCACACAGTCGAGCCACTGCACCCTACTAAACCCCGGTGCCGGGCAGCACGGTGCCCGTGGGCCGGTTCCCCCAACCTGCGTGCCCCCAGCGCTGCGTACAGGGGCCATCGGTCCCCAGTGGTCAGTGTGTCATCCTCCAGCCACTAATGCACTGCCAGGCCCTGCTGAGGGGACAGGATGGCATCTGTGACTTCCCCGCTGTCCCTCTGGGTCTGGCTGGGAGCAGTGGCATCCCTGCCTGCTCAGCTGGCAGCAGGGAGCTGGCAGGACAAGTAGAAGATCAGTGCTGGTGCCACACTTTCATTCCTGGGCTTGAACACAGCCCTTCCTAGACATCTGAAAAGCACAGTTGATCTGCAGCCCAGGAGCTGCTCCTCCAAGGGACACTATTCAGTAGATTAAGACTTTGGAATTTCAAGGGAGAACTTTGCTTTCTGCTCTGGCAAATCTGTTTGTATTTGACATTCCTGCTGTTGCACAGGGAACCTGTGGTGGAGCAGAGACTAGATCCAAAGATACCATCCTCCAGATGAGCACCATGTTGCTCTCCTCTTCTTCCTTTTTCAGCAGCCTTTTGGGTGGTCTGAAAAGCAAAACAACTCCACATAAACGGCCCCATACACAGAGGATAAACCAACCAATCAACAAACCCAACCCTCAGCTATAGTGATCTTGGAGGTGTTTCAGTTCCTTGGTAGCAGTTCCACAGGTGTGTAGCCAGGTGAGCTTAGAGCAAGGTATCTGGAATCTGTGCTCCAGTATAAACTTCAGGTCACTTCAGGCTTGGTCTGTCAAAATACTGTTGCCCAAGACTGACTTGAATCAACTGAGCATGTGTGTGGCTGTGGTATTAGTGACTGGCAACTGTAGGTTTGCCTAAATAGTTCCCTAAATCCCAGATGGCCTGCTTCTACCTTAAGGCATTTGAAATACTTCTGAAACGTGCTCCTCCGTTCCGCAGTCAGAGTGCAGGTGGTTCCTGGGACGCTGCTCTCTGCTCAGCTCTTGGGCCGGGCTGTTGGCTGGCTCAGCCAGAGGTTCCTCTGGAAGTGAGGAGAGCCCTGTCTCCCTCCAGCCAGGAATGGCTTTTTTTGCTCAGTGTCTGTGCAGCAGGAGGTTTGCCTGCACCGTGACCCTGCCTGTGAGTGCTGTGAAGAGTCAGGAAAGAGGATTCCTGGGACACGCTGTGAGGCAGAGGCTGTAACCTGATCCAGCTGGCCTCACAGGGCACTGGGATATGGTCCTGGTTCCAGTGTTTAACATCATTCTCTTGCTGTTTCTGGTGCTTTTTGGCATGTGCCAGGTGCTGCTGGGCCCTGCTAAGTTTGCTCCCTAGGGAAGGGCCTTCGCTGGATGTCCAGGGTGTCCCACGCCTCCTGGGGTGTACAGACTCCCTCCTGCTGCAGAGTAACACTTGAGCTTTGTCTTGAGCTTTGTCTTCTCTCTTTCAGGCTCCTGTGGGCGAGTCTGGGACAGGAAATTCCAGGCGTGAAACCCCCTATTCTCCCAGTAATCCACAGGTGAGACTGTCCCCAGGACAGGTGATATGGGAAAGGCAGGAAGGCACTTCAGGGATAAAGGACAGAGGTAGCTGAGGGCAATTTCCATTCTTGAGGGACACCCTCAAGGTGGAGGGGATCCCTCGCAGCAGGCAACCAGAGAGCAAGAGAAGAACTCCCTCCTTCTAAATGTCTCAGAGAGCCAGGATGGTAATTAGCTGGTCATAAATTAGCTCTGAGGGGTAACTTAATTGCAGGGTGATGAGGAGGGGCTACAACATGTAGTTGTGAATTTTTTGGGAATGGTCTCACCAGTGCCTTGTGCAGAGATTCTTTAATTCTGGCAACTGGTATGTAGTAAGAAATGGAGGAGTCAGGATTTGGAAAATGATCTTGGGTCTGTAAACCAGGGCTGCCCACTGCTGCCCAGGCTTGCAGAGGACCCCTGGTTCTGTGTGTGACACTGGAGGTGACCCATGTGAACTGTTGGGCCAGAGGGTCCAGCTGCAGCCAGTTCTAGGTGACCCTGCTCTCAGGGAGTGATTTGCTACAGCTCCTTGCTCAGAGGGTTTTCCTCTGGAATGGGAAGTGTCTTTAATTCTTGTGACTCCTGATGATTTTTTCTTTATAAACGTTACCTTTTCTCCCTGGACATTCATATTCCTTATATGATCTCTGAACTTTCCTTTTCAATATCTGAGTCTTTGATCCCTCTGTCCATCCCATGGCAGGAGGTGTCACAGCTCAGCTGAGCCTTTTGAAGTTAAATGAACTTAAATAGATTTTTAAATTTTCCCTTTACAGTCATTGTCTACTACTGGGTTTTATGTTGGGGGCTGGAGTGAACTGCCACTCGTACTTTGTTCTCTGTCCTTATTCATTTTGGGTCTGTTGCGTTCATTTTGTAGTCCAGCTGTTCTCCAGCTGCTCTCCCCACCAGCTCTGGCACTTCCCTGGTCTTCAGTGAACCATTTCAGTTCTCAGAGCTGAACAGGAGCTCTTGAGGTGAACAGAATCACCTTGGGGTGAGGTGACTGCTAACACAGGCTTAGGAGAAGGGTCAGGACCATGTAGGAAGCAGTAGGAGCAGCACTTCAGTCCGTCTTCTGCTGCTTCTCAGCCTGTCTCCCTCAGTTCTTGGATCATTTAGAACTGAGTGTTCATGAGGAACACAGGAAGATTAGAAGATACTGTCTGTTATAGCTAAACTATTTCAATGCACTTTGTTCTAGCTGTGTTTCTCTATTTGCATTTCTGACAGCAGCTGGGTCATTTTTAAGTTTTCCTTTTACCACAAGCGCCAATTTTCTTTGAGATTGGTTTTCACAGAATGAAAACCAGCATGGTTTGGGTGGGAAGGGACCTTTGAGACAATCTCATCCCAGCCCCCTGTCATGGGCAGGGACACCTTCCACTATCCCAGATTGCTCCAAGCCCTGTCCAACCAGGGCTTGGACACTTCCAGGGATGGGGCAGCCATAGCTTCTCTGGACAACCTGTGCCAGGGCCTCACCACCCTTGAAGGAAACAATTTCTTCCCAAAATCTCATCTAATCCCGTCTCTGGCAGGGGGAAGCCATTCCCCCTCGTGCTGTCACTCCAGGCCCTTGTCCAAAGTCCCTGTCCAGCTGTCTTGGGAGCCCTTTAAGGCACTGGAAGGGGTTCTAACCTCTCCCTGCAGCCTTCTCTTCTCCAGGCTGAACACTCCCAGATCTCTCTTTGTCTGGGGGTTAGGGTCTTGACCTTCAGATTGTTGCTCTAAAGAAGAAGCTCCGAGGAATTTTGTCTCTTATTCTCTGGCTCCATCTATTTTTAATGTTAATTCTTTGGTTTCAATATCTTGTAGTCCAGCCGGAGTTTATGGGCTTATTTCAGAGAATTCCTTGAGGGAAATGGAATCCTTTGTCCTGAGTTGGCATTGTGATGGTCATGCCTGGCCTCAAGTTCTGCAAGGGGGTGGGGGGAGGTAGGAGGTGTTTGTGGTGGATCTGTGTGTGCCAAGCAGGGCAGAGGGGCTTCCCCTGTGGTGGGGACCCCACCAGCTCCAGCTGCTGCAATCTCTCTGCTTCTCTCCTGCGGAAAACCCAGTCTCTCCGTTTTCTCTCCCATTCTCTCCCCCCGCCGATGCCCCTCTCCAGGTGCCCGCAGCCCCCCGGCCTCCTCACCTGGCCGGCAGGGAGACGCGCTTTGTAAGTGCTGTTGGTGTGCGGTGTACGCTGCTGCTCCGGCTGCTCCCGCTGCCCGCGCCCCCTCCTCTGGCCCCACGTCCCTGTGGGGGCTTGGGACTCCCCTGGGGCTCCCCCGGGGCTCACTGGGGGAGCAGCACCCTGATGGCACCCGAGGCACGAGGGGCTGCTCCCCGTGTGTCGCCTGCTGTGATGGCACCTGCGAGCGCTTTGGGGAGGAGCTGCGGTGGGATGGCTTTGCTCGGGCTCGGGGGCAAGTGCGGAGGGTGGGGATATGCCCAGGGAATGTGCCATGGGCCAGGAGCAGGGGATGTGCCCAGGGACCAGGAGCTGGGGATGTGAGCAGGAGACAGGAGCAGGGACTGTGACCACAGGCCAGGACCTGGAGGTGTGCCCAGGGACCAGGAGCAGGGGCTGTGCCCATGGGCCAGGACTATCCAAGAGCTGGGGTCAGAGTTTGGAGATGTGCAGAGAGCTGCAAGGGCCTCCTTACATAGCAGAGGTGCTGGGAGAGGCTCTTGGAGGTGGGCTCTGGCCTGTCCTCACCGAAGAAGCAGGTATGGGGGGGCAGGGGTTCTGTGGGACCTGGAGCTCCCCATACAAGGTGGGCAGTGGGGCAGGGGTAAACTGAAGGCGTTCAGGGTGCACTCCAGATTTACCCCTGTATTTCTGTTTGCAGGCTTCCATTAACTTCATTACCTCGCAGGATGACAGTAAATCAGTGAGTACAGCTGCCGTGAGTCCTGACTGTGGTGTCCCTGTGCATCCCCCAACACATGCAGCTTGTCTCTTCCTCCTGTTGGCTCCTACTCTGTCTCCTCCAGTCCTCCACTTTGCCTCAAGTTTGTACAAATGCATCAGGTCTTAAATATGGTCCATCTGAAAACCCAGCACAACTGTTTTTGCAGCTTTTACTCCTGTTTTGCCTCGCAGCTTCACCTCCTGCAGGTTTTGCTGGCTTACCCAGTTGCTGCTGCCACTTTCTCTAGTTGAAGATGCTTTGTTCACTTTCACACAACATCCAGCAGTGGTGGTGACATCTAGAAGTTTCAGACTCTTGTCTCTGCTCCAATAACTGCATTTCTAGTCAGAGCTCTGACTCGGTCTTGTTCACTTCCATCCACAGCTTCTGCCCATTCCCATTCCTGGCTGATGTTTCCCTGCTTCCATCCCTGGTGCTCACATTTTCTGAGCTTCGTCACACTTACCATGCCCTGCAAACCCTTGTAGCTGCTGCTGGTATGGCAGGTGCTTCCTTGTGTCCTGGCCTTCTCTGTAATCTACTGGTCCTGTGTAACCCTTCACTGGCTGAGTCTTTTTGGTGTTGGCTCCAAAAGCTCTCCCTGCCAGCAGCTGGAGCAGGCAGCACAGTGGAGGAAAGGAGCGGGGGTGCATGGATTAGCAATTTGTTTATTCACCTGCATGGCAGACACCTCACTGCCCTAACTGCTCATTTCTCTTCTCTCTTTCTCCCTCCTCTTCTCTTCCTCTGCCTTTCCCCATCCTGTCCTGGGGCATTGGCATGAGCAGACCAAGCCTGGCGTCATTCAGCCTCTCTCCCGCGTGCGACAAAGTGCTGCCTCACACAGTGCGGAGGAGGGGGACAGCCCCAACCCCTTCCAGCAGCCCGAGCCATGCTTCAGGATCCACAGCTCTGTAAGTGGCCTGGGGTTTCCTCCCTGAAAGCCGTGTGTCTGCCCTGGGTGGCTGTAGTGCCAGTGTTGTGGGGGCAGGACGCCCTCCCAGAGGTGACTCTGTGCTGTGATGACCACGTGCCTGAGCTAAGGCTGGTGGTGTCCATGCACCAGTCTGGGCTCTCTGAGAAGGAGCCCACATTCCTCACAGGCAGAGCCAGGTCAGTGCATCCTGTTTATTTCTCTGGGCCTCCCCAGCTGCCCCATGGCTCCATGACCCTGTCCCAGGAGTCTGTGCTGCTGAAGCTTTTGTGGCCAAAATCCCCAGACCAGATACCAGTTTAGAGCCATATCTGTGAGGTGTTGAATTCTTTGGAGACATAAATCTTACAGAACCTTTGTTGATGTCTGGCACCTTGGAGCAAAAGCCAATACCATCCTGCCAATGGATTTTATGGTTTGCAAAATGATTCGTTTTGAAAGGTTCATATTCCTGGGGCTGTTTGTTGATGGGAGAGAAAAATTCGGGTATTTGGTCTTTGTCATGACAGAAGACATGAGTTCCTCCAATATAAAAGTGGAAGGAATAGTGGAAGGTGTCCCTGCCCACGGCAGGAGGGAAGGACTGGATGGGCTTTAAGTCCCTTCCCACACAAACCATCCTGGGTGAGATTCCATGAATCCAGCCCTTCTCTCCCTACTGGAGCTTGTACAATGTGATGCCAAAAGAGACCTGGTTTGCAGGCAAACAGCTGTACAGGATCCATGGGATTGGACAAGGTTCACATTTTACAGTCTCTTCTGATCTCACTGTGCTGTCCTTCAGCCCATGCAGAAGGAGTATCATCAAACAGCATAATTTAGCCCTAGTGCAGGACTAAGAAGAACCAGAGAGGCCTGGAAATGGATTAGTGCAGCTGGAAGGTTGGAGGGGTGAACAGCTAAAGGGGGTTTACTTTCCAGCAGAAGGAAGGTTGTGGTGTCATTGCCCCCCACTCCTTACATTTCTGTGATGCTTTCAGCAGGTGACCCCAGTGCTGCTTCCCCCCAGACGTGGCAGGAAGGGTCACAGGGAACGTGGGTGAGGAAAGGACCAGCAAAGACAGACACAAGCAGTAGGAAGGTCCCCTCAGGGCTTGTCAGATGTTTCTCAGTAAGTTTAATTCTGCAAAGGGAAAATTTGAGATCAAAGGCAGATCTCCTCCAGATCACAGATCCCTGGATCAGATTGTGGAATCACAGGGTGGTTTGGGTTGGGAGGGACCTTAAAGACAGGGACACCTTCCACTAGAGGGAATCTTGTTCAGCCCTAGAGTTAGAGTCAATGTGTAGCTGTCCTGTTCTAGCCCAAAAAACCCTGATTCAGGTAGGCACTTACTGGTTGAATTGGGTGGAAATCCTCAAGGACTGGGACAGCAATGTGCCTTTGGCCAAAGGATCTGTCACAAGATTCTTATCAGCTCAGTGAAGACCTGTGCCACTCCTCCTTCACCATCCAGGCAATAGAATGGGGCTGTGATCCTTGTGCTGCTGTGTGTAGTCTGTGTGCAGTGCTCTGCTCCTCGTGTTCCTGCCCAAGGCTCAGGAGCAGCCTTCACAAGGCTTACACGTTCCTTACATGTTCCCTAACATATTCCTTTCCATATTCCACTCATCAGGCTCTGCGGGCCAAGAGCTGGGCTGTGTTTCCCCCGTGTGGGTTTTTCCACCCCACCTGTGCTCACCTTTACCTCCTGTCTGTCCCTGTAGCAAAAACCATCGCCACCGTCGCCACCCTCCCCCGACGAGGTCCCCATCAATGTCAAGCAGGCCTACAAGACCTTCGCAGCCGTGCCCCTGTCCCACCCACTGCTCGGGACACAGGTAACTCGAGCTGCTGGGGGTAACATCAGCACAGGTGCGAGCTGCCAGAGGTGAGAAGGGAAGGAGGTGATGATTTGTTCCCTCCAAAAAAAGCTGCTGTAGAGGAGGGACATGTTGAGGTCCTGTGGAAGTTGGAGTCTGTTCATGATGCAGATGGGTCATCCTGGCAGAGTCCTGTCTGTATCAGGTCCCGGAAGCTCATGGAATCTCATGGCGTTGTTATTCTCCCCAGACATTGGGGTACTGATGTACAACCATGCTATTCTCATGCAAAGGAACTCTGAAATTCCAAACAGGGCCAGTCTAAACCTGTGCTGAAATACTTTTGAATCTATTTTGATCTTCATTGTAACTCTTCCTTTTCCCCTCCACGTAGTTGAATCATGGTACAGTCTGGGCTAGGTGAGGCCATGGAGGTCATTGCCTCAGTCCCCCATGCAAAATAGGGCAGCCTTGGGTGTAAGAACCATAGAATCCTGGAGCATCCTGAGTTGGAAGGGACCCACAAGGATCATCGAGTCCAGCTCAGGACACCCCCAGGAATCCCACCATGTGCCTGAGAGCATTGTTCAAATGCCTCCAAAGTTGTAGGAGGTTGCTCAGGCCAATCCACTCAAGTTCTGAATTGTGAATTAGTTTTTGGAGTATGTTTGGATAAAGCCAGAGGTCATCTCCTTACTCTCTTTTTGTGGGTCCTTTCAGTTTGTCTAATTATAAAACTTTCTTCTTTTCCGTAACTCATTTGCAGTTCTCAGTTTATTCCTATGGATTCCTGGTTCACGGATTTTGTGGATCAGTTTCCTCCCCCTGTACTTCTACTCATCCAGTATTCTGTTATGCATCCCAGTTTATTACAGATTTCGTTCTTTCTGATGGCATCTCTGCTTCTTCAAAGTAAATTTTGGGTGGTTTTGTCTTTGATGTAAGCAAAGTGTGAGTGAACTCCCGCCAGCTCCTGTGAACCCCCTCCAGCTCTCGCTCAGCCCCTGCTCCTGTTTTGTGTGTGTTTTTCAGTTTCTGCCCTTTCAGAAGTTGTCACACCATGTTCTGTTTAACCCTCAATTTAACATAAATCCTCATTCCTGATTGTTGTTAAAACTTGTTAAATCTGTGCGAATTCTGGGACAGTTTCAGGAGCCTGTGTCATCTGGTCTGGCCTTGGGGACACATGGCTGGAGGATGGCTGGGGAGTGGCTGGAAACTTTCTTTTTAGAACATGCCTGTTTATTTCTGTTCTTAGGAATTGTCTGGTCAGAGCAGCACAGAAAACACCAAAATGGCCTTGGAGGTGAGCGCTGGGGCTGGAAGGAAGGTGGGAGTCATGGAGGCTGTGGATGGGGAGATGGGGTCACCGTGTGGGAGGGCTGGGGAGGAGGAGGAGAACAGTGTGGGGCAGGTGGCAGAGTAAGGGTTGGGGTGACATTGGGAGGGTGCCATGGCTGGGTGGCCCGTGGGCAGTGGGTGTGGCTGAGTGACCCATGGGCAGCTTGGGGTGGCTGGGTGACCCGTGGGCAGTGGTGTGGCTGGGTGACCTGTGGGCAGTGGTGTGGCTGGGTGGCCTGTGGGCAGTGGGTGTGGCTGGGTGACCCGTGGGCAGTGGTGTGGCTGGGTGGCCTGTGGTCAGCCTGGAGTGGCTGGGTGGCTGGTGGGCAGTGGGGTGCCTGGGTGACCCGTGGGCAGTGGTGTGGCTGGGTGGCCTGTGGGCAGCAGTGTGGCTCTTGCAGATGGCCACACACAGCCCTGGGGGACAGCACAGCCCTGAGCAAAGGTCCTTCCGTGAGAGGCAGAAGTATTTTGAGATTGAGGTGAAGCAGCAGCACCTGGACAAGCCTCCCAAGCGTGTGTCTTTGGTGGGGGAGGATGACCTGAAGAAAATGAAAGAGGAGGAAGGTACATAGGAATACGTGCACAGAAATTTGTCCTGTTAAGTGATTCCTTTCCCGTGGAAATGCAGCACTTCCAGAAGCCCATGGGTGGTTACTGTAAGGCCTGGGAATAATTTGAAGTAAGTGAATGTTGAAGAATTCTGTGAATGCTCCACTAATGCTTTCTGGGTTGGTGGAAGTGCTGTAGTTTCAGGGTGTCCTGTACCATGAAATCACAGAATGGTTTGGGTTGGAGGGACTTTAAAGCTCACTCAGTCCTACCTCCTGCCATGGGCAAGGCCACCTTGCATTAGACCAGGTTGCTCCAAGCCCAATCCAGCCTGGCTTTGGACACTTCCAGGGATGGGGCAGCCACAGCTGCTCTGGGCACCCTGTGCCAGGACCCTCACAGGGAAGAATTTCTTCCCAACATCCCATCCAACCCTGCCCTCTGGCAGTGGGAAGCCATTCCCCCTTGTGCTGTCACTCCAGGCCCTTGTTCAAAGCCCCTCTCCAGGTCTCTTGGAGCCCCTCTAGGTACTGGAAGCCTGCAGTAAGTTCTCCCTGCAGCCTTCTCTTCTGCAGGCTGAACAATTCCAGCTCTCACAGCCTGTCTCCAGAGCAGAGGGGCTTCAGCCCTCGGAGTATTCCCATATCCCTCCTCTGCACTCTGCAGCAGCTCTATGTCTGCAGTTGGTAAACCCTTCAGTAACATTTTTAAAGCCACTGCAGACAGTGAGTCTGTGCCAGCTGCACCCTCACTCACGACTGGCAGCAGAGCTCTCAGACTCTCAGTGTTCACTGTGCTGCTTTAGGTTTGCAGTAGGAGATAAATTGCTGCTCTCGTTTTTGATGTAATTTCCTCCTGTTTGAGAGTTGTTTTAGGAGGTCATGAGGAACAATGTGAAGTGGAAAAAAGAGTTTTTACTGAACTCTCCAGCCCCATCTCTCCAAATCGTACCTGGACCTGGCATGGTGCTGTCCCAGCTGTGGAACCTGGCATTTGCTCTGGTTAAATTTCATGCCATTAATGGTTGCCCAATGCTCCAGCCTGTCTGGATCCTCCTGCAAGGCCTCATGGCCCTTGAGAGAGTCACCAGCACCTCCCAGTTTGGCATCATCAGCAAAGTGTTACTGTTGCATTCAGCTCCCGCAGCCAGATAAAAGTATTAATAAAAATCTTGCCCAGAACTGGTCCCAGGCCTGAACCCTGAGGAACAGCCCTGGGGACTGGTAACCTGCAGGACACCTGCCTCAGAGAGCCACCTGCTCTCTGTCTCCTCGTGTTCCTGACCCTCTCGTGACTTGTGTTCACCAGTGTAATGGTTCCCAGGGCCACTGCCATGTGTGGGACCCATCACCCCAGGCCTTGGTTCCTCCAGAAGGCCAGTGGGGAGATGCAGACTCCCAGGGCTGTTCCCTCTGGGAAAAGGGCAGAAGAGACTGTACTCAGTTTCCAGTTTGAGAATGACAACACTGGGCATGAGGAGCTGCTGGAAATCTGCCCCTAGAGTGTCCAGGAATGGAAGTTTGGTGGATAAAGGAAGGAGGACTGAGGAAATGATGCAGTTTGTTTCATCTGAAGCATTAGTGGAAGTGTGGAGGAACAAAGGTGTCCATGGAGAGGGAATAGACTGAACCCAGCCCAGACTTGCAGGGATGAGGAGCATAAGGACCTGCCCAGAGGTCCCATCCTTGGGGGTTCAGGGTAAGGACCTGCCCAGAGGTCCCATCCTTGGGGGTTCAGGGTAAGGACCTGCCCAGAGGTCCCATCCTTGGGGGGTTCAGTGTAAGGACCTGCCCAGAGGTCCCATCCTTGGGGGGTTCAGTGTAAGGACCTGCCCAGAGGTCCCATCCTTGGGGGGTTCAGTGTAAGGACCTGCCCAGAGGTCCCATCCTTGGGGGTTCAGCGAATGCTTTGTGGTGTCAGCTGGCTCCTGTCTCCCTTGGCAGCCCGCAAGCTGCAGCAGCAGCGAGCCCTTCTGCTGGAGGAGGAAGCCGAGGAGGATGAGGAGGTGAGGCAGGTGCCTGAGGCTGTGCAGTCCAGCATCATCATCGAGGGTGTCGAGTACAAGGTCGAGAGGCTGAACGGAAGGAGCATCCAGGCTCCAGCAGCTCGGTAAGACAGGAGCACAGGCAGCCCTGCACCACGCACGTGTCAGAGGTGTCCCAGGAATTCTCAGGGAAGAGGGCTGGGCAAGATTTCTTCTTCAGCATAGAAAAGGCCAAGTTTTCCAGCTCGCTCTTGTCAGGGAACAGCTCCTTCAGCTGTGCCCAAGGATATGTGGAGAGGTTGATTTTTACAGAGAGATTATTCAAGACAAGCTGAATGATAAAGTGATGCTAAAACAGGTTTGGGGTTTTTTTAGGCTTTTGTTTCCCTATTCTCTGGAACTTGGCCTCCAGGTTACCTTGATGGTTTTTTTTCTAATTCTTGGGTGTAGAACTGAGAAAAGAATGAGAAAAGGGTTCTCAAAGGCTACAGGTAAATGAATAATGCACTGGAGTGAAGCTGAAGCTGTCCTTACCTGTCTTTGAAGTCTTTGGGACAGACATTCTCCTCTCCACAAAAACTTTTCAGTCACAGTGGCAAAAAACACCCTGGCATGTGGAATCTCATTTCTCTCTGTTTTTCTGGCCAGTCTCAGTTGAAGAACTTCTCACATAATGATGCCCTGAGACTTTCCTTGCCCCTTCTGTGCTGAGGCAGCTCCAAGGAGGAAAGCACTCAAATGCAGCTCCTTGATTCTCTGGGAAGTCCCACTTTTCCTTCCTGTTTTTATACTGAAACACGGGATGCTGAAGAACAGGAAGGCTGGATCTATCAGATGACTTTCAGTGTCTTATTATTTACACTTGAATGCAGGGGAGGCAGTGGAAGAGACTGAAGTTGTGTTTCTTGAAATATTTCTCATGCTGGAAGATAAACTGAAATTTAATTAAAATAAACTTGAGCAGTAAAAATCAGGGCTGAGTGTCACTATAAACCAAACACCCCCAGCTCTCCCAGCCAGGTTCTAGCCCTCAGAGCAGCTCCGTGGCCCATCTCGTGGAAGAACTTGTAATGATCAAATTAATCTGTTCATGAAGGTATAAAATCAGGATCAGGTGACTAGTGTTTCCAAGGCGAATCTTTCTTGGGCTCCTCTGTTTGCAATTCCTTTGTGCCACATCTAACAAACCCAAGTGTGAGGTCCAAGTTCCCGGGACTGAAGGGTAGGATCTGGAGGAAAAGAAAGCCCAGCCAATATTTTTATTAGAAAAACTGAGGAAAAACTTCTGTCTGTGTGCGTGTGTGTGTGTGTTAATGGCTGGCTGACCTCTTGCTGCAGGAAATGGGCTCTAATACCAGTATGGACATTAGGAGATCCCCACGGGAATGCTCACAGCAATGGTGGACGAGCTGCTGAGCAAAGCCATGGATGGGTGTGACTTCACCCTGAACCTGTTGTTGTTTTCTGGGGGTGGACCTGTCCCACCCTTCGTTGGGTGTGCAGCCTGTGGTGCTGCAGCTCAGAGGGGTTTTTTCTCCAGGCCCTTGGAGCACGGTGAGAACAGCAGCTCACAGAGGAATTCCCTGGAAGAGGGGATCAAGTCTGAGCAGAGAACCAACTCCATGTCAGGGTGAGTGGGGCAGCTGGGGCAGGGGCTGGATAGCATCTCCTTTTGTAGCAGCCAGGGGCTGCAAAGGAAGGATTTGGTGGAGGAAGACCCAACTTCCTAGAATCCTTGGATGGGTTGGGTTGGAGAGACCTTCAAGACGATCTGGTTTCACCCCCCTGCCATTCAGGGGTTGCTCCAAGGACAGTCAGTCCAAGCCCCGTCCAGCCAGAAACTCCTTACAAGAACCTTGCCTGTGTTCTGTGTCCTCCCACACGCCACGGCAGCCTGTGGATGTGGCACTGAGCAGGCGATTGGAGCCGCCACTCCCAGGCAAGGGAGCTGTGGTGGCCGCAGGCAGCCTCCGTCACCGCTTCTCTCTCTGCCCAGGCTGAGCCCATCGCTCGTGGGCATGGCGGATCCCGGGGCCCCAGTGCGGACGGCCAAGGCTGAGCGGCGGCACCAGGAGCGGCTGCGGATGCAGAGCCCAGAGCTGCTGAGCGGGCAGGAGAAGGAGCTGTCTCCAGCAGAACGCCGGGCTCTGGAGGCAGAGAAACGGGCCATGTGGAGGGCAGCACGGTGAGCCAGAGCTTCACTGCTCCTGTGCTGGGCCAGAGCAGGGGAGCTGCTGTGTGTCTGGGGCCTAAAGGGAATAAAACCAGGGAATAAGGGACCCTTTCAAAGGCAGATGTTGAGGGAGGTTATGTAGGATCTGTTCAAGCAGTGCAAAGCACTGGTGGCTTGGCTGAGCTTGTCCACTTCTGTCAGCACCCAGGGGAGAGGGCAGCCAGCTTCCCACAATGCCTGCATGGCCATGGACACGGGGAGTTCATGATGAACACTGCCACAGCTGTGTGTTGTGGTGGGTGTGTTCCTTCCCTCAGCCTTCTTCCTAACCCATGTAAAATGGTGTTATTGAAGCTGCAAGGTCACATATCCAAAACAAAAAATGGAATTTCGTATTTCCAGTGTTGCTGGGCTGGAAATTGTGCTGCAGCCAAGACACTGACAGGATGAGGCCATTCTTACCCACATGAGCTGTTTCATCAGCTATGAAAGAGTGACTAAAAATTGTTCTGGAAGAAAGAAGTCTTCCTAACTCAGAACTTAAGACTTGAAGCTGTCCAGGCATTTACTGTGTCATAGAATTCCTTCCAAAAACTAGTCAGGCTGCTCCTATAACTAATGATAGTTTTTCTTCTCCTGATATTCCTGTAGGAGACATTCAAAGGACAGTCTGAACTGTCTCTTTTGGGGTTTGGATGAGGCTTGGAGAGGAACAGGGTTTTAGATAAGACTGGAGGGATTACTGTGAAGTGTGATTCCACTTAGCAATTCCAGTGTTTGTACTTGACATGGATGATCATGTTGCTGTTGCTCCTGGGGAGGCTCCGAGAACGGAGAAGTGCAAAGCGGATCCTCAGTGAGAGCTGGACTGATGTTCTGGGGCTTTGAGCAAATTTTCTCTGAGATTAGCATCTCACATCTCACCAGGATGGTTTGGGTGAGAAGGAGCCGTCACAAACATCCAGTCCCACTCCATGCCACGGGCAGGGATACCTTCCACTAGACCAGGCTGCTCCAAGCCCTGTCCAACCTGGCCTTGAACACATCCAGAGATGGGGCGGACACAGCTTCTCTGGGCACCCTGTGCCAGGGCTTCACCACCCTCACAGGGAAGAATTTCTTCCCAAGATCCTGTCTAACCCTGCTGTCTGGCAGTGGGAAGCCATTCCCCTTGGTGCTATCACTCCAGGCCTTTGTCCAAAGTCTCCCTCCACCTGTCTTGGAGCCTCTTTAGGGAGTGCCTTGCCCTGCCATGTCCTTCCTTATGAGGTTGGAGAGACCACCGAGTTCCTTGTGCTGCAGGTGCTCAGAGGGCTGTAATCACACATCTCTGTCTCAGGAAAAGCTGTCAGTGTGAACTAGAGCCAAAACCAGCCATCAGCGTGACGCTGTGCGAGCACCACAGTGTCAGACATCCTGCACAAACTTATTCTTGGTCTTCAGACCTCCTGCCAGGCCTCTCCTGGAAATCCACATCACTGTGCTTGGAGAGGGGGAGAGCCCAATCTGCCATCCCTTCCCAATGAGACATGCAAGGGTTTCACTCCCTTGTGCCTCTACTTCCCAGGTTCATTCCTCACATGATGGGGAAGGCTTTCTGAGATCTGTCAGCTCTGATCCATGCCTAGGCATGACTGTATCCAAGGAATGCTGTAATAGAAGCTTTGTTTAAGGTGGGTGTCAAAAGGAGAAACAGGATGTTGTCCATGCAGAGTTTTGGAAGCAGAGTCCATGCAGGGACATACATCGCTGATGTCCCAGGTGTGCAGCTCCAGTCTTAGGACTTTGCTCTTCCAGGAGCTTGGCATTGCCAGCAGATAAACCTAAAAAATGCTGGGAGGGGAGAGGATGGCTTTAGGTGATGTGATGGTATGGTTTGCTCCTGTAATGTTACTGTTTATCTGCCCATGGTCTTGGGCCAGCTAGCATGTGGCTGGGGTTGCTCAGGGCACAGTAAAAGTTTCACATGACACTGTAGGAGGGTTAGTGAGTGTGGAGCACCATGGGTTTGTCCACTGTGGGCAGAAGAGAGACCTCTCATCCCAAACCTTCAGTCTCTTTTTGTCCATGGCAAATGAGGCTAGCAAAAGAAGAGTCTTCCCAAGGAGGGAATACCTGTCAAGGAGAAGCTGCTTGAGCTGTCAGATCCAGCCTTTCTGGGTTTAAGTTTGGCAGACCAGGGCTTCAGTTCCGCTTTGTTTCCAGTGCCGAGGCACAGCTTTTTGTGCAGTTCTTGGAGAAGTGCCTGGCTGATGCTTTGGGCTGGAATCAGTCACCCTAATGTGCTCCTTTTTGTAAGACAATTCCCTGCTGCCACAGATCTCCCAGGAGGATCCAGTGGTCTCAAGGTCTCTCCTCACTAGCTCTGGAATGGGCACAATGATGTGATCAGGTTCTGTCTCCAGAGGCCCCTGTGCTGCAGGGGAAATTCTGCACTGTCCCACACACAGAGCTCAGCCCCACTAACCCGGGTTCTCTCCAAGTGCCACTGGGTTTGTTCCTCCCTTTCTAATCTCCTGTCTTCTGCTTCTTTCCAGTTCTTTGCTCTGTGCTGTCACTCGTGACCCCATCAGTTTGCACGTACTTGGGCTTTCCTTGTTTTCCCTGTGTCATCAGTGCTCTGCCAGGATGTGTGATGCCCCTCCTTCCCTCCCTGGCACCCCTCAGACACACACAGAGCCCCATGTTACACATGTGTTCTGGGCATACACAGCCTGGCACAGAGTCATGAAATCATGGAATAGATGGGTTGGAAGGGACCTTAGAGCTGGTCTGGTTCCACCCCCTGCCACAGGCAAGGACACCTGCCACTATCCCAGGTTGCCTTGGACACTTCCAGGGATGGGGCAGCCACAGCTTTCCTGGACAGCCTGTGCCAGAGCCTCACCATCCTCACAGGGAAGGGTTTAATATCGGTATTTCATCTAACTCTGCCCTCTAACTCTGCCATTCCCCCTTGTCTGGCACTCCAGGCCCTTGCACCGTGGGAAGAGGGAGGTTCAGAGCCACTGGTGCACACTGAGGGGCAGGTGCCTGGCCAGGCCTGTGGGCATTTGGGCAGTTATCCTCCCACACACACGCTGGTTTAGGGACATGCTCACCCTCAGTTACATCTGTGCCAGGACAAAAACTCTGTGTCATGCTTGGCCATTTTGTTCCCCTTTTCCCATGGTCCAGCAGAGGTGCATGTAACACATGACCAGTGTACACTGAGAGCCTGTCCCATGTGTGGCACACACCCACCCATGCCCCACACCCCTCAGGCTGACTCACACTCACACTCTTTACCTTTCCCTTGGGTCTGAAGTTGTTCTTGGTCCCTTCCCAGCACAGGGGGAAGGCAGCTCTGGATGTGGAGGCTCTGAGGCTGATGCTCCTGGGCACAATCCCAGATTGCCTCCAGGGGTTTTTGCTGCCTCAGCAGTGGCCAGTGTTGGGCAGGATCAGGTCTGGGACCCAGTTTAGCCAAGGCTGCCCCTGTGTCAGACCCCTATTTCCCTTCACCAGGGTATGTTCCTGTATCTGTTTCTTTCTTTTCCTGTGCTTGTCTGCTGCAATGTTCATCACCATCATCTCTTCCTCTTCCTCCTCCTCCTTCTCCTCTTCCTTCTCCTGCTCCTCCTCCTCAGATCCTCAGCTCTTGAAGACAGTATTAAACAGTACGAGCAGGATCTGGCCAGGAAGCTGTACCAGTCCCGGCAGTGGGCACCTGCTCCTGGGGCCAGGCCAGCTCAGATGTCTAGCCCAGTGCAGAGTCACGCCTCAAGAATCCCTGGGTCAGGAGGCCAATCCAGGTGTGCACAGCCCCCTCCCCACAGCTGCATGCTCCTGTCTGTGTCCCTGTGCCCCACTGGGGCCTCCTGGGGCAGGAGGACGTGGGAGTGGTCCCTGGTGTCCATTGCCCAGAGAACAAGGGGGGATGCTGGGGCTGTCTGATGGGGAGAAAGGAACAGATGTCTCTGAGGGCTGGGCCCACTTTTCCACAGCTATTTCACAGAATCCCAGTGTGGGGTTGAAGGCACCTTAAAGATCATCTTGTTCCACACCCCTGCCGTGGGCAGGGACACCTTCCACTAGACCATGTTGCTCAGGGTCCCATCCAGCCTGGCCTTTCATGATCTCCTGATGGCTGAGGAGGATTAAGGTGCAACACACTGAGCACAGAAGAGATTAAAGCCCCCGAGGACTGATCCTGCTCATGTGATCCTTGCAGTTCTGTCCCCAGCTTGGGTCACTGTCCTGTTGTGTGGCACCTCTGGGACTGCCCACAGCTGCTTAGTGTGTTGATCCATAGCTTCAGGCTCTGTCTGTTTGGCACATGTGATGACGTGTGTTTGGGGATGGCAGCTAACCCAGCTGTCCTCCTGCCTGCCCTGGGGACCCTTGGGGGCTTTGTTCCACCCATTTGCGCTCAGCCTGTGGGCTCTGGCACTGCACTGCTGCACACAGATGGCACGTGTCCCCTCACCAACGGGGCAGTAACTGATGGCTTTTTCTCCCGACCCCATTCCTGAGGCAGGATGAAATCACTGGAACAGGATGCTCTTAAAGCCCAAATGGTTATTGCCAAGTCCAAGGAGGGGAAGAAACGCAGCACGCTGGAGCAGCTGGCAGAGTCACCATCGCCCGCTCCGACGCCATCTCCAACGCCGCTGGAAGGTACTGAATGGCTGCTGCTGCGTCCAAGGGAAATGGGCAGTGCTCTTTGAGCTTAACCTACTCAGAAGCAGAGCTGTGGGGAGCAATTCCCTCCTTCAACCTGGCTGGAAGGTCCTTGGGGGCATGTGGCATCTCTCAGCAGGGGCATGGGCCTCAGCTGTAGAACATGTGATAGCACCTGAGGTAGAGGTGAGGTTCCAGGGAGCCAGGGTGGAAACACACTCAGCATCCTGATTTTCTGAAAAAGCAGTAATGAGGTGTTTGTTGGGATGGCAGAAGGCAGGGTCTGCCCTCAGCTTGGTGTCACCACACTGAAATGCTGCTGAGTGGAAGGAGCTGTTTCAGGGGGTGAATGTCACACTGCCAGCCGGTCACTAACTGTGCTCTTCTGTCACCTCTTGCAGATTGCAGCCCCAGGAACGTCACTTCCCCAGGAAGGCTGGTATGATTCTCTCCTCCTTGCTTTTTTCACCTTTCCTAAATCCTGGGATTCCCTGGTTACTTGGCTGTGCCTGGGAGCTGTGGGTTCCCACTTAATCCTTGAGCCAGGCCTGGCTGCATGGTGCAGGGAATGGTGAGAGGGTCAGTGGATGGAACTTGGCCAAACTCCTGGCTAGAGGCACCCCCTTTTATTGCAGCTCCCATATGACATCTGCTTTCTGTTTCCCTATTTTATTATGTTGTCCTTTCCTTGGTTCTTCACCTCCTTGTTCAGAAAGTTTTTCACCATGCTCAGAGGGCCTTTGCCTGGGTTCTGAAGGCCTTTGCCTGGGTTCTGAAAGCCTTTCATTTCACTTCAGGGACTTTGGCCCTGTGTTTCCTCAATAGCACAAAACAGACCTTCAGCTGCAACCAGCTTTTTCCTTTTCCTAACCCCGAGTAAATGCCATGGGACATCGTTGCACAGAACTGTAAAAATTGGTGAGACCAGACCAGGGAAAGCAGGGAAGGGAGCAGCTGCATAGAGGAAACCACACCATAATGCAGCTCTGGATTGAAATTCTGACTGTGCTCCAGCTATGAGGAATCTTGCCATGAATTTCCCCCCAAAAACAAGTTTCCTACCTGACTTGGTGTGCATTAGCATTTCACTGAAGCACATGATGTTTCCTCTATGACTCAAAACCCCTGTCCTGACACCAGAAGAGCTCCAAAGGCAGTGTCCCAGGGATGTCCCATGTGCCAGGCTCTGTCCAGGCACTGCTGCCTCTCCCTGAGGATGTCCCTCTGCTTCTGCTGTGATCTCTGCTCAGATTGCTCAGCTTGCTGCTGCTTCTCCATCCATTTCTCTCCCCTCACTTTCTCTTTTCTGTTTCTTCCCTTCTGCTGTCCCTTCTAGTCAATGTCTGAAAAGAAGTTTGACTACCGGGAATTTGCTGCTATTCCTTCCTCCAAACCTGTTTACGAAATCCAGGTATAAACTGCATGCTGAGCCACCTTTAGATAGGTCAGGACTTCGTTTGGTGGAAGAGCTGAGGCTGAGAGATTTGGGGAACCCCTTTGCAGAGGCCTTGCCTGTGTAGGGGCAGTGACACTTGCTGAAAACTGAGGGCTTATTGGAGGCTTCAGCCAAGTGGAATTAGGAAAAACGTTGGTCCAGATGGTTTTAAAATGAATGACAAAAGCTTTGCAGATATAAAACAACTTCATCTTCACTGGAATGGCTCCTGAAATATTTTTAAGTGAAAGATGAGAACTAAAAGGGAAGAAAAAGTTACAGAAATGATGGCTAGAAAATGCAAAATTGGAGCAGATGTGAACTTCCAGCTGGGATGTGTCTGGTGTCCTGCCTGAGGAGCAGCTGGGGTGCCAGTTCTCAAGTTGTAGTTCTGCTGTCAGTGAGCTGTGGAGTAAACACCCGGTTCTGAGAGTGAATGCCATGGTGAGGTGCTTCTTCCTGAAATGGCCTATTTTAAGCTGCTTTGTCATGGAATCCCAGCTCTGGAAGTGATCCTGACCCCTATCCCCTGCTCTGGGGCCACTGGAACCAATCTTCTAGGGCTGGGAGCTGTAACTGCCTGGGTCAGTAAGCCACTGATGGCATTCATGACAGCTGATGTGAGCAGGTACCCTGTATCTAAATGGTTTCAGGTGGGTTTTTTTAGTTCTAAATACAGACCATGAAGCAGATACCTGTGCATGGAGAGCCAGGAAGCACTGCCATATTGGGCTTCACCTTACTGTGGGGACACAAAGGTCCTGGCCCAAGGTGTGTCATTCCAAAGGCAAGCTGGCTGTGGCAGAGCTGTGATTTGAGAATTATCAGGCAGTTTTACATTATTTGATGTCTGTTCTTCACTGACACCTGTCCCTTGTGGTACTGCTCTGCCCTTGAAAGTCATTCATCGTTTTCTTGAAGTGCCTTCCTTTGGGATGTGCCCCTCTCCAGGTTCTGTTCCAGGCAAGTTGGGGGACTGGCTGCTTGAGCCCCGTGGCAGCTCCAGACCACCCAAATTTCCCCAGGTGCAGTACTGGGTCTTTGCATACAGCTGAGAAGGTGCCTCCAAAGGAGGCTGCACCCCAAATCCTCAGGCAATGTCTGTGGGCTTCTCTCAACAGTGCAATAGTTCATAGAATCCTGGGATGTTCTGGGTTTGCAGGGACCTTAAAGCTCATCTCATTCCACCCCCTGCCATGGGCAGGGACACCTTCCCCTGTCCCAGGTTGCTCCAAGCCCTGTCCAACCTGGCCTTGGACACTTCCAAGGATGGGGCAGCCACAGCTTCCCTGGGCACTCTGTGCCAGGGCCTCACCACTCATAGGGAAAGATTTCTCTCTCATATCCAATATAAATCTCCCCTCTTCCAGCTTAAAGCCTTTTTCTTCACTCTTTTACACTTTCTGCCTTTTGTGTTACTTCCTCTCCTTCCTACACACAGGTCAAGCAGTGGATGCTTGACTCAAGCATGAGGGATTGGTACTGGAGTCTCTGCGGCCGTGTCCCGGCTGTGGCAATGCCAGTGCCTGTGAGGGCAGCAGGTTCTCCGTAGGGTGTTGGAAGGCTGGAGGTGGGGAATTACTGGGCACAAGTGTTACAGGTGTGGATGATCACATTTGCTGTTCTCTTCCAGTCGCCTGATGCAGCTGATGACCTCAGATACGTCGATGACCGAAATAACTCAGGTAAGCCCAGGCCAAAGGAGTCGTCGCTGTATCACTCGCTCCCTGATGTGGTTCTGGAGGGTTCTCCTTTGCTTGTGGAACCACCCTGAGGACTTCACCTTCTGTTGCTTGAAGCAATGTCATGTTTTGTCTGTTCTAGAATGAAAACTCCATGCTCACCACGTTCATTTTGGGTAGGATATTTGCATTGTGCTTCAGTGATGACTAATTTTCCCAGTGTGGTGTGTTACAAGCATGCCTGGTTTTCTCCAGTTTTGTGTCCTGGAGTAGAGCGGTAGCAGGATGTGGCAGGGAAGTTTTGGCCTCTGTCACCTGCTGCAGGTGCATGATGTCCATCATTCAGGAGCTGTCTTGTGCCTCTTTTGCTGGAAAAGGGAATCATGCAGGTAAATTCATCCTGGTGCAGACTTGGAGCAGTTGGTGCTCCAGTACCCGGATGGCTCTGACTTACACTCGTGGATCTGTGGGCATGGTCAGTTCAATCAGCAGGAATTAAAGGTCTGCAGCTGGATCTCCAGGCTGTCCAGCTGGGTGTGTCTGCCTGTCCCCAGCTGTAACAGACAGGTGAGACTCTCACCCACTTCATTCCAGTGGCTGTAGCAGCACCGTGGAGCTCTGCAGAACCTGCCTGCTCTGTAGGAGCACTCCTGTTACCTCCAACAGTTGGTGCTGGTTGCTTCTATCTGTTTTGCATGTTTCCCCCCTTTATTTGACAAAAACCCCAGTTCCTTTTATCTTGACAAATTCCTCTGAGTACAGGCTTCATCCCAGACAGCTGATCCATGGCTGAGCTGTTTCCAGGAGGTTGTGCTGTAGCACTCAACAAAAACTTACTTTCCTGAGACCAGTATCTGTTTATCCCTCAGAGTCATCCTCTGAGCTCTGGGTTATTCTCTTGAGGTTGGTTGTTCAGTCAGTGCAGGGAACTGAGGGGTCAAGGAAGGTCTGGGAAATACCAGCTCCTGCTTAGGGCGTTCAGAGCTCGCTGTTGCCTGTCACTGCTCTGTTGGGCCCTCAAATGGGATGAAAGCCACAAAGAAAAGAGTGTGGTGCTCATCGAGAGACCCAGCCCTTAGTCCATAAGTAATGCTTAAATCACCTGTGATGTGTGAGGCACAAACAAAAGAAGAAGGTGCTCCCACATCATCTGGAAAGGATGGCAGGTGAGCATGCAAGTAAGCTCTCTTGGTGTGGGACCAAGCTCTCCTGGCTTTTTTAGATCCCCCCATCCCATCTCACTCTTCCAGGCAGTGCAGCATTCCAGCCAACATAATCAGAATTGTCTTGGATCATGGAATTACGGCTTTTTGACTCACAGCAATTCTTAAAACTTTGTGCTAGCAAACTGTTATGTCAGGAACTCTGAGAATATCCAACTGCAGGAAAGTGTTAGCATCTCACTCGTCCCAGCACACCCTTGTCCTCTTGTCCATGCAGAAACAGTTCCCTCCATTCTCTGGTCTGACTTCATGGTCGTCATCTCTTAAATGTATTTAGAAATCTTTATTCCAATGTTTCCATGAGGCCATGGAGTTACTGAACTGCAGAGCAGCATTTTTAGAGTGGAACATGCAATGTCCTCATGTTATGGCACAACTTTTCCAGATCACCTGGAGACAGTCTTTTGCTTCCCAACCCTGTAACCGTCAGGTTCCAGAAATTCCCCTGATGACTCTGTGTTACTCCTGTTACTGGACACCTACTTATGGGATGTGAGAAGCTGCTTTTGTCCCTGTGGTCTTTGCCCACATGGACTGTCTGGTTTCTGCAGCAGCTTGCACAGGAACAGTGCCTCCTCATCCTGGCCTGGCCTGCTTGCTGTCAGATAATGACCTTTGCCTAGGACCCCACAGCTCTTACACTCAGAAGAACCAAACGTGTTCTCTCTGCCCTCTTGTGGCTTTAATTTATCCCTGTCCAGCCTTTTCAGTCATATCACTACTCCAAAGACTTACATCCATCCTTTTCTTCTCCAGACTTGCATTTCACAGGTTCTTTCCTACCAAAATGCCAACATTTCACAAAACTGGAATCTGGATTCATACCAGTGTCAATGCCTGTGCTTTCCTCCAGTATTTCCTGTTTTCTCTCAGGATGGGAAACATGTGAGGCCTGTCCTGGTTCAGGATACATCAGGGTTCTGTTTGGCTGGAAGTTGGTTCTTAGGGTAAGACCATAAGAAACAGGAAAAATGAGCTTGCATAGATGGATATTCTCAATTTTCTGGGCTCACCTATTGTGTAGGTATGTCTTGAGCCAGGTGTTGTATCTGCATCAGCAATGGAATGAGCCTCTATAAAACTCTGCAGGTTTTTTTAATCTTCCATGGAGCATTGTGATACCAAGTTCCATAATGAGGCATTTTATTTACTTTAATTGTTTCTTGATAACTCCGTTGTGTCTTCTGGGATGCAGTGAGTGACTGTGTCTCACTTGCTCTGTCTGTGCCAGTCATGTCAGCCAATATAGCAGCAGTTCCGTTCTTTCCAGGCTGATGAATCCTGGCTCCTCTTTGTGGGAATAATTGCCACACTCATCTGGACCTTTCTTATTTCATCAGTTTCTAAGGTAGAGGAGGGGACCAGGATTGCGTGCAGTGCTCAGACGTAGCTGTGTGGCACATTTGTGCAGGAGGAGAGGATGTTCTGAATTGTGTTCTCCCATCTTTTCCAATACCTAAACCTCAAAGTGAAATGGTGTTGCTGGGAAGTTGCCAGAGTCTACAGAAATCTCTGCCAGTGCCTACAGAGCCATCATCTCATTTAAGGATGGTGCATTTCTTTTATGCAGTCAGGATTCTGTTCCTTTTATTGAGCTTAAACATCATCCAGTATTGTAAAAATGAACTTACCAAGTCAGCACAAGGTTCTGGCTGATCTGGGGTCTGATGGGAGCCACTGGGAATGCCAGAAAAGGATATAAAAGAAGAAATGCAGGAAGTAGTTCCTTCCAGAATTGCTCCAGGCTGCAGCCATTAGTGGGTTTGCACTTTCTAGGACAGAGGCTTTGATTTTAGAGCTCTTTGTTTCTTGAATCTATTCACATTTGCAGTAAATTTCCCCTTCCGTGTCATTTTACCCTTCAGCTGTATGGATCATGCTGCACTTTGTTATAACTGAGCTTCATGTGACTCCCTGATACAGCTTGGTGGCATCAGTAGTCTCTCCCGACACAGCCTTATCACTCCTCCTCCTCAGCTGCAAGATACTGACCCAAGGCCTGGCTGCTGGGTCCTGGGGCAGCACCTTCCTGCCCTTTTCCTGTGGTTTAACTCCTTATCTGCCCACCAAAGCTGCCCCATTTGTTTTCAGTAGAGCTTTTCCCAGGGTACAATCAAAAGGTTTTTAAAGCTTACTGTGCTGCGTGGGGATCACTAAACCTGCATGTTTGGGGGCTCCTTTGGCATAAGGGTCTAAAAGGACTGACTTCTCTCCAAGCCATGGGATTCCCTTCCCCACCCACCCAGGCTGGATTTTTATCTTCATGTTCCTTTTATACCTGTGTGCCTTGTCTGAGAATCAGTCCCCTGCTTCCAAACCCCAGTGTTCTTTCTGGGGTTGCACAGCCTGGGAGGGCTGGGAGTGTCCAGCCTATAGAAGAGAAGGCTCCGGGGAGCCTAAAGGGGCTCCAAGAGAGCTGGAGAGGGACTTCTTACATGGGCCTCCAGTGACAGGACAAGGGGGAATGGCTTCCCGCTGCCAGAGACCTGCATCTGGAGCAGAGGGTGATACACAGGGCACAGCTCTGCAGACTGAGCCTTTAGTCTGACAGATCTTCATGGATTTCTCTATTTGAGGTTCTCTGCTGCATCCAAAGGCTTTAGAGAGATTTCCCAGGAGCCCATTTGCACTTGAAGCTCATGGATTGCCTGTGCCCTCCTGGGTTGTCCTTCCAACAGATACTGGGGTGGTTGAATTTCCCCCCCCATGAGGACCAAGGCTTGTGAATGTGAGGCTGCTCCCATCTGTCTATGGAGATCTCATCCCCTCAGTCTTTCTGGTCAGGAACATCACCTGTCCCTGCAGTCCTGACCTGTGAGCTCTGGTCAGCTCCTCAAGCCTCGCAGGTGCAGCTCCCTGCATCCAGCTGGGCACTGACATAGAGGGTGACCCTCACCCGCTTGCCCCTGCCTGTCCTTCCCTAAGGGCCTGGATCCTCCCATTCCAACACTTCAGTCACAGGAGCCATCCCACCATGTCTCTGTGGTGCCAGTAAGTTTAAAGCCCTCCTGACCAGCTGGGCCAGTCTGTGATCAAAGATGCTCCTCCCCCTCCCTGACAGAGGGACCCCTCAGCCCCCCACAGACCCAAGTCAGGGTGGGTCCATGGTCTGGAGAGCAGAAGCATTTCAGGACACTTGATTTTTCATACAGCTTGGCACTTCCAGTCATGTTGAGCGAATGATGGGTGTTACAGGCAGGTGTCTTCTCACACATGGCACTTTCTTCCCAGGATCAACAGCGGTCACTACATGAGCTACAGGTCACCAGAAAGTTCTGGGCATGGGGTTACTGTGAGTCACTGAGACCAGTGCTGTCCCAAATCTAGCACCTGGGAATACCCTGGAACACTCCCTGAAAGTGTTCAAGGCCAGACTGGACAGGGCTTGGAGCAACCTGATCGAGTAGAAGGTGTCCCTGCCTGTGGCAGGGGATGGAATGAGATGAGCTTTAAGGTTCTTTCCCACACAAACCATTCTGTCATCCTGTGATAGCCTTAACATCTGCATTAACTGTGCCAGCTGTGTGCTGACAGAATCACAGAATGGTTTGGCTAGGAAGGGACTTTCCAGATCACCCAGTCCCACCCCCTGCCCTGAGCAGGGACACCTTCCATTAGACCAGGCTGCTGCAAGCCACAGCTTCTCTGGGCAACCTGTGCTACAGCCTCACCACCTTCACAGGGAAGGATTTCTTCTCAATATCTTACCGAAGTTAACCCAGTGCTTTGTCTTCAGACCTAAACATCTCTTGCCGTTGCAGTTCCCCGGGAGCAGGATGGGCAGCCAGAAGAAGAGGATGCATTAGGAACACGGGATCCATCAGCACCAACTCCCTCAGCGCTGGAGGACATGGCCCTGTACAGCAGCAAGCGGAAGCTCCGACACAGCCGGCGCAGTTTGGAGACCGCTGTCCCCACATAGGTGACCCGACACACCTGGGCAATGGACTAGCCTGGCACAGCCCTTCCGAGCTTCCTGTGCTCCAGGGACAGCACCAGGCTGCCACCCTGCCTACAGACTCTGGATGGGACCGGAGCTTCCCGTGAGCTCTGTGGCCAACTGACTCCTCTGAGGCTGTGAACCGCCCTCGTTTCTCACCCAACAGTGCACTGGGGCACATCCCAAAACTGGGACAACACTGGACTGACTGCTGGCAGATGGAGAGGAAGGGTGGCCAGGACAGTGGGCAGCTTGTTAGCCTGTAAATATTGTGTGTGGGGAAGGGTAGGACAGGGAGAATGTAGGAGTGTGAGAGTGTGTTGGGCTCCAGCTGTTACTGCCTCAACTTGGGTTTTGTAGTGGTTAAAAGGAGCTTCTCCTCTGGTGGGAATCAGGAGGAAGCCTGCCTTTACTCCTGTTTAATTTCCAGTCTTTTGCCAAAAAGCATTTTCTCCCACCTCCTGCACTGTGTCACCTCACTTCCCTTTGGGAGTGTTTGGGAATGGGAAGCTTGGAGGCAAAAGAAGAAAAAAAGAGAAAAAAACCCACCAGAATTCCAGCAAAGTGCCTCCCTCTGCCACTGACACTCTGTGCTCAAGGAAAACAGAGCCAGCTCTGTGCCAGCTCTGTGCCTTGGTCCTGGTGGGACATTGCTCCTGCTGGGACTTTGTGCTGTCCTGGGGACAGGTCCCTCCCTGGATGGTCACGTCCCTCTTTGTCACACGTGGTGTGAGCCGCTCCACGAGCACACAAGTGTCAGAGGAGTCTGTCTCCTGTAGCACTGGGGCTGAACTGGTCAGCTGGGGCAGGAATGGGACGGAGCCGACAGCCACAGCAGGGGTCTAGGCGGTGTGTGGCAGCAATGGGGAGCAGGATAACTGGGGTAGGACATGGTGGCAGAGGTGGGAGGTGTGACAGCAGGTACCTTAGTGGTAGAGTTCAGGAACTGGGGATGGGTAGAATGTGGCATTGCTGGGGTCAGGTTGGGAGTTACAGGATCTTACACGTAGGAGATACTGGTGGGGAGTCCACAGTGTCCACGGCTGGCTGTGGGGTGGAGCGGGATGTCATGGGGTGCCTGGTGTGGGGCCGGCAGGGAGCATCAGGAGTGCCACAGAGCAGGATGGGGCTGGCCTGTGCCTTGCAATAACTACACAGTTCCACTTTGCCAGCTCATTGGCTTCAGGCCCCTTTCCGTGGAGGACAGGGAAAATGCACGTTTGCCCATGCAAGAGGGAAAAAGGAAAATGAAAAATGAGTGGGGGTGTGAGTTCTGGTTTCCACATGTGGAACAAGGGCTGTGAACAGGTTCTGTATCATGTGAGCTCTGCAGATGTGGAGGTCACAGCTGCTGCTCCCAGCTCTGTCATCAGCCTCTGCTGCCACTAGTGAGGAGAAACAGCCCTTTTCTTTTTTTTTTTTTTTCACTGCCTCTAACCGTGAGGAAGGTCCGAGCTCGGCACAATCCCCTTCCCTGTCCATTGGTGCTCTCTGACTCCCAAGTAAGACCAGGGTTGGACCTTGAGCCTCACAGCTGGGCAGTGACAGGCACATCTGCTTGTACATTTGCTGAAGGAAACAGCTGGATGCAGTTTTTTGGGTGCAGTTTTTTAGTTGAGCCTCTCCTTTCATGCCAAAATCCAGCGGATCATTTTAACTGACTCTGTATGTTTTGATTTTACAGACTTGTGAAGGGGGAACTCTGATAATCTCACACTGCAGCTGCAGCTGCTTCCATCATCAGCAATTTGAGCTTTTCCTTTTTAAATCTAATTTTAGCATTTGCTTTTTAACAACAGCAGTTTTGGAAACAATCCTGGCTGGGTTTTGGTGACTAACTTGTGATTCTTCTCTCCTTTCCCTGTGCGGTACCTGGTGCCAGGCTCTGGATTCTCTCCCGTTCTCTCCCAAGAGACTCCGAGGGGAAAATTAGCGCATCAAGACTGTAACTAGTGAAATTTGTACAACCAAAGAAATCTATTTTGTGGTTCAAGGATAATAAAGTTTACTTTACATTTTAGAGCCTTTAGTCACAGTGGTTTGCCCTGTGTGAAGTCTGGAATTTCAGTATCAACACTTTGGTGGTGGTTGTTACCCACAGCATAATCCAGCAAAGATGCTCCTGCTTTTCCTGCTTTTGGGAGAAAGCAGAAATTAATGCTCACCCAAATTACTGCCAGCTGTGAGAATATCAATATTCAGGGATGGGAGAAAAAAACCAATATGAAACACAGTTGATCTTGATGATGAAACCAGCAAGCTTTCCTTACTTGGCTCTGTTAAAAAAAAATCCAAAACAACACCCAACACTATTTTGTTTAGATTATTAAAGTTTTTTAAAATAGTTTGACTGGTAAAAACCAACCCCATTTCCTGTAGCTCAACCAGGTTTTCCTTAGTCTGGTTCAGTGGATGGGCACCACGCTGTGCCACCCCAGGGAAAGAGGAGCAGTCTCAGGAAAGAGAGGGTGGATTTCCTTTTCCTAGAGACAAGGTAGTGCCGGACCTCAGCCTCATTATTCCACCTGTGTGACAGGTACAGCTGGAAAAGGGGCCTTGGCTATGCCATGTGGTACCTCAGGAATAGCTTTGTCCTTGGTCAACATGAAGGTTCAGGAGTCTGAACTGCAAGCCTCACACAGGCTCTATATATGGGTCCTTTGCTGGGTTTAATGTATCTTTTCTCCCCACTTTAGTTTCCTTAGGCCAGGTTTACCACCAGGTTTCTCTCTCAGTGTGTATAATTTACCCGCCACAACTGAATCCTGATTAGGCAATGAGAAGTAGTTACCCCTTCAGAAAAAAGTAAACACAGGAACATCATCAATGGAAATTGTTTATTTAGGGATATTTATTTTGGGATTATTCACGTAGGATTAGAACTAGATGGTATTTAAGACCCCTTCCAACCTCGACCATGCTATGATTCTATGATTTTTATATAAATAGGAACAGAAATAACCCAGTTCAATATATAGGGAGAATGCAAAGACCAGAGCACAGTTGGCTGGGTTGGAAAGTTTGCAAGAAACACTTGAATCTGACTGCCTTGTGTAGCAGCAGTGACTCACAGACGTGCTCTGGGAGACAGAGGGGTAGGGAATGTCATATCTGAACACAACTCCAGGTGTGAACCTGCACAGCCTATCCCTCTGATCCTGCTAAATGGTTTCAGGAGTCAATCCTGTCTGGTATTGGTACGTAAGGTGAGGGATTGCATTGTTGTGTTCCTTCCCTGCATTCCCTCCATATATAATAGCAGGCAGGAATAACTGTAGGATTCTCTTCAAGGACTGTCTGCCGACAGAGAGGAGGGGCTGTCATGGAAGCTGCAAACCACAACAAATTTACCTGTTCCTCAGCTCTGAGAAATGTGGCCCTTGGAACACCTGGGACAACCAGAGGCTGGAGAATGTTGGTTTCCAGTCTTGCCCACCTCCCACCAGCTGCTTCTAGAGACAAATGGCTGGAGGAGATGAAGCTGTGGTTGTAACTCAGCGCCACTTTTGCTGCTGCTACATGTAGCTTTTGTTGATTCTGTGCTGACAGTCACCATTAGTGACACATGGAGCAGTGAAAGACCCCAAAGCCAGAGCAATGCAGGACCTCCCATGCCACAGCAACCACTGCCACCACCACAGGAGTTTGGTTTGCCCATCTTAGGGCCTTGGGCAAAGCCACCTCACTGGGCTCCAGGTCCGTGTGTCCTCGTGCATCACATCTTGATGCCACAGGAAAGCTGAAGATGGGTAACAGCCCCTGACTGTACCTGGACAAAGAGCAGGTACTATCCTGCTACAAGAAATGAACCACACACCTAAACACAAGCTAAAGCCTGTTCCAAAATCTGTACCAGCCCCCAGAGAGCCCTCCTGACAGAGGAGACCCAGCAACCCACAGCCCTTCCTGTAGGACAAAGCAAGCATCCCCTCCCCGCCATAAAGGGGCAATTCATTGTTTTCTGCAACAAGACACTATCTGCCCCCACTCCAACCTCATTCCCCTTTTAGTTTTCCTCTGCTTTTCCTGTTACACCACAGAGTGACCAAAGCACAAGCTCATTTCAGACCTTGTACAAAGGAGTGTAATTAGTGTTTCTGAAATCAACCTATTTCACTCTGAAGTGAAAGCAGGCTATAAATAAGTGTTCAGAAAATTGACATCTGTATTTTACCTGAGGCATAATCAGCAACACATCAGACTGCAACAATGCACTGCTGGAGGATGGAACCTCCCAAACAGCCTGTGCATGTTTCCCCCAGGAACATGTAATCTTACCTCAAAGTTCATATGTATGAGGAATCAATAACAGAACAATTACTCTTACAAACAGAGACCTTTTCCCCCGCCTCTTCTCCCATGGCACACAGCCTCCCTTACTGTAGCTGCTGCGAAGGTGGGCTTGCAGAGATTTCTTTTTCAGCTATCCCAGTGGTCTCCTCTGTATCAGCAATATTGTGACAGCTTCTCACAGATAAAATTACTCCAAACTCACTGTTTATTCTAATGGATTTTGTCTCCAGCATCTCCAGCAGCACATCATCCATGTCCTGATCACATCCCTCTATGCAGAAACTAGAATTCTGTATTCCATAGAAAACAGCTGCAATGAGGATAAATTTGGAGTTTCATTGCAACCCTACATTGCGCTCCTGCTCTGGCAGCTGCTCCCTCCCATTCTCTCTTCCTCATTCCCTCTCCCACAGGATGTGGCAGGGGCACACGGTGCTGTTATTGCTACCTGGTTTTGGCAGATGAATTCTGTGAGGCATCAGAGCTTGAGGAACAATGGACATAACCCACCATGAAACAGTATGCTGGCAGGCAGGACATTACCAATGTCAGCACAAGACATTGCTCGTCAAAAGAAGACATTCTAACTGGGTTTATTCAGGAAAACTCAGGCAAAAAAAAAAAAAAAGCAGAAGGAAGCATTACACTCAATGAGAACATCTGTTTGAGTCTGGCACGGGCAGAAAGGATACTGAGCACTTCCATGACAGAACAATTTATTGTGGGGTACTATTTCTATGGCATTTCATCCTGGCAACATTTTCTAAGGATATTAGGAAGATGGAACTAGATGATGTTGGGGGACTCTTCAAGCCCAAAACATTCTACAGTTCTAGGTTAGTGTCAACAGGCCTGGAATGGGCACGGATATGGTGATACCAGAATGCTCTATCCATTTATCCTTCCATTGGATCCACTCCGGGGTTATGCCCTGCCCATTCGTTCCAAGTCCTCCCAGTTGCAAACCCAGGTTCAATACACATTTTAAGTCAGGAAAAGAGGTTTCGTCCATTGTCCTGCTCCAGGCTCCACTGACCAAAGGCGGGGCTGCCTGATGGGTACCCTGAAATGCTCTAGATTACACTATTTGCATATCTTCTGATCCTCTTTACCATTTTTTGACCATCCTTTTCTCTGCTCATCCCTCCTTTGCTTCATTTTGATCTTCTCCCAGAAAAACAATTGGCCTTTACATCCTCCCCTTTGGTGCCAGTTTTGCTTCATTCATAACTAAATACGGTCCTTCTGGCTGGGTTCCCTGCTCACCTGCCTCTACACGGTGTCACTTATACAGTGACCTGAGGACTTTGTTCTATTCTGCACCACAGGGTCTCCAGAACGCAGGTTATCTGCAGCATTCCTCCCTCACAGGGTTTCCCCTGAACTACCGCTGGATTCCAGCCACTCCTACCAGCACTATTTGAGCTTTTCTCACCTTCTCACCATGGTACCTCCATGTCTGGCAATTCCTCCTGTTGCATCCAGCACTGGCTGATGTCCTGGTCAGGTTTGCTTAGTCTCAGCCCCTGTATGAGAGAATCAAACAGGTGTTTGATTCATCACTGGCATTTCTTCTAAGACAGATCATACAATCATCACATCACATGCCCTAGTCTAGAGTTCTTCTCCAGCTCTCTTGGAGCCCCTTTAGGCACTTCTCCTTGTTTGAACAAGGGACTGGAGTGCAGGACAAGGGGAATGGCTTCCTGCTCCCAGAGGGCAGGGTTAGATGGGATATAAGGAAGAAATTATTCCCTGTGAGGATGGTGAGGCCCTGACACAGGTTGCCAAGAGTTGTGGCTGCCTCATCCCTGGAAGTCTTCAAGGTCAAGTTCTCACTGTCCATGGCAGGGGAATGGACTGAATGGTCTTGAAGGTCCCTTCAACCCAAACCATTCTCAGGTTCCATGATTCTGTGATTCTATGAATGACCCTCCAGGAGCTGAATTTTCCTTCATTAACTGCAAATGTAGTACTTCATTAACTCCAAATATGTGTTACCTTTTATGCCCTCAGACACACTGATGAAGCAAAACCTGCGCATGCTTTACATGTGCAACTAAAATCCCTCAAACTCCACCTAAACATGAATTGGCATTGACCGTTAACTTCACTGCTTCCCTGTCCTCAGAGTAAACACTACAAATACAGCTTAACTGAGACAAGACACCACCTTTGAATCCTGGGATAGTCAGAGAAACAGAGAATCATGATTCCATGATTCACTCACTGCAAATTACTCTAGACAGTGGTAGGAGACACCCATCTCACCTGGTGACACCTGAACTGTCCACAAAGACAGTCCCAGTGCTGCCATCAGAAGACATTTCTTAAGTTTAATTACAAAGTGGTTCCTCACTCTCACTCCAACCCATGGGGATGGAAACAGATGGAACACACAGGCTCCTTTGATACTGAGCCTTTCCCAGAGGATCTCCACTTTTTAAAAGAAACCTCAGTAAATTTAAAACAGACACTGGAGAAAAGTTCTAGATCTTAAGACTCCCAGCTGCTTCATTCCCTCAGTTTTTGCTGTATGAGTAATTCCTGCACTCCAGGAGATCCAGCTGAGAAGGATTTACTTGTCAGTGCAGCCAAAGTGCCACCTGGGGTCCCTACATGAGGCTATCACAAATAAGTGTGGGCCGGCACAACTTCAGAGTCTTTTTTCATATTACCCATTTTTCCACTCCCTGAGGACAGGAAGGAACAAGCAAGCAGCTCCAGCCATTTTCCATGGAAGAAACATTGACAGGAGTCAAGGTTATTTAATTTTGCTTGTTTTGGAAGACAAAAAACCCCAATGACCAAACAGAAATGAGTTTTAGAAGGTCTTTAGTGGGCACTGACATTCCCAGGGCACAGGCATGGCAATGAATTCCTAAATGGATGTTTCCCTGTATTGTTGCCCTCATCTCAGCAATTCCCAAATATTATGAATTTATCCATATCATAACCACAGGAAAGGAGCATCTTATTAAACAAAGGACTAGGCAATCATTAGCTGGCTAAAGCAGCCTAAAAACTACAGAATCTTCTTTTGGGAGCAATGGGACAGGAATGTGTGACAACATTTCCCAGCATGAGTTCATAGAATCATGGAATGGTTTGGGTCGGAGGAACCTTATAAATCACCCAGTCCCACCCCCTTCCCATAGGCAGGGACACCCTTCACTGGACCGGGTTGCCCTGTCCAACCTGGCCTTCGACACCGCTACGGACGGGGCAGCCTCAGCTTCTCCGGGCAGAGGGCAAGTACTGCCCAACCAGCTGTTAACCACTTCCAATCCCTCGTGCGAGGAGCTCACCCAGCAAGGGGGCTGAGGGAAGCCGGTAGATGGGTTTTTGAATTTTAACGTAGCTTTGGACCCTGTCTCTCCCAGGATCCCTCCGGACAAGGTGCCCAGGGCACAGCCGGAGCACGCACCCTAGACGGCGTCAGCAGCTGCTCGAGTTCAGTGCGCGGAGCGATGCCAAGCCGATGGCCGTCACCGCGCCGGGGCCCATTTCAGGCCCAGCTCTTCAATGCCTTCATGGTCTGGATGCAGGAATCCATGTCTAGCAAGCAAACTGGTGGATGATCCTGAATTAGGAGGAGCTGCAGCTCCCTGGAAGGCAGAGGCGCCGTTCGGAGGGACCTGAAGGGGCCGGAGGGCTACGCGACCACTGACCGCCTGTGATGAACAACGACGACCTGCGTATCGGGCACCGGGCCGGGGCCCTAGTTGTGCAGGGATAGGCGGGGCCGGCGCGGATTGGCCGGGCCAGGCCTGGAGCGGGACCCGGAGCGGGCGGAACCGACCGAGACGTGCGGGGACCGCCCAGGGCGCGGCGCGGTCAGGCGGCTCCGTCACGTGACGCTCTCCGGTGACGCCGCAGGTGACGCCGCAGGTGACGCGCTGGTGGCGCGACGGTGCCGGGCGCGGCGGGGCCTCGGCTGAGCACGGGAGGCGGCGAGCGGATCGCGGGAGCACAGTCCTGGAGCGGGCAGATTCAAACGGCTCCCAGGAGCTCCGGGACCGGCTCAGGGCCCCTGCTGCGCACCACCAGTACAAAGGTGCAGTTCTTTGCCTGCAGAAACCATTAACCTGCAGTTGTGTTGAATTCTCATCTATTTAATAACCTTAAACCAACATTCTAAATCAGGACTCGCTGTGCAGTGATGCTGTTTCTCTTCAGGGAGGACAGAGGAGACACACAGTGCACCTGACTGCAAAATCTCGTTTGCCTTCTCTACACGCTACAGTACTAGTTTGTGTGAATTGCAGAATGACAGAGTAAGGATCATCGAGTCCAACTCCTGACACTGCCCAGCACCATCCCCAAGACTCACACCATGTGCCAAAGAGTATTGTCCAAACACTTCTTGAACTCTGTCAGGCTTGGTGCTGTAACCACTGCCGTGGGGAGCCTGTTCAGGTGCCCAACCACCCTCTGGGTGAAGAACCTTTTTCTACTATCCAACTTAACCCTCCCCTGACACAACTTCAGGCCATTCCCTTGGATCTTGTCACTGGTGACCACAGAGAAGAGGTCAGTGTCTGCACCTTGTCCCCTCATAAGGAAGTTACAGACTGCGACGAGTCTGGACTAGAAATTAAAATGTGACTCCTGTGACTACTGATAGAGACACTGCCAGTGGAGGGATGAGATCTGGCTCTGGATATCCTTGTTCCTCTGGGGGAGCGTTACTGGCCCAGCCAAGCAGGTCTGGATTTTCTCTTAATCAGGTCATACTGTATGTTCTGAATCCCCCCTGTCTGCACTGGGGACTCTCCGATGTGGTCAGAGGTTAAGGCCAGGTGACCTGATCCCAGGGACCTTCCTTCCTTAGGTCACTCCTGGGTTTTTCCCCAGAAGGAAAGGATGACCATCAGGGCTGAACACTGGTAAAGAAAAAAACCAGCAAACCTTCACAACACCTTCATGCCCTGGTACCCAAACAGTGCTGCTGTATAAATGTAACATTGATTCTTCGCAGACTATTCCCCATCAGCCCCATTAATTGAAGGCAGCTTTCCTTAAAAAAGCAAACAACTTCTAACAGTGAAACTGTGCAAGACCACATTCCTGTCCCCACTCCCAGAGTTCCATTCAGATGTCGGTTCTGCTTGTTAGAATAATGTGAGATTTCTCCACAGTCCTTTACAATAAAAAGTTACTGTGAAGAACTAGAGGGAAATGACTTGTGCAATCACCGAAGACACTCTTCCTATTCTGTCAGCACAGCAGGGGATGGGAATTGGATTAGGGACTTGTGAGTTGAGTGACCGAGCCTGTGGTCACTGCAGAAGAAATCAGCTCAGTGCCAGTCTGTGCCTGGGACTCCTTGATACCGAGCTGGCATAAAAACAGGCAGATCATGTTTAACAGCTTCAGAGCAGACAGGTAAAGGGCGAAAGCAAAGCTGCACTTAACCCAGATAATCTGATACGTACAAATGCAGAGCCTGAACAGATCAAACCCAGAGTGGCAGCTGGGATGAGTCACCAGTGTGGAGTCAAGGGGAAGATTCAACTCCTTCTCCATTATCAAAGAGCCCATGGATCTGCACTGCTAAGGAAGCGACTCCGAGAACGAGTTCCTGTTCTCCAGATTACCTTGTCTCTTGTCTCTGTTCGTGGCGCCCTTGGGGCAGGTATGTGTCTGTTCCTTGCATTCTGACAGTGATGACAGTGGGCCACTGGCTCCTTGGTGGATGGAGCCAGGGGCCAAGTGTGGTAATCACAGAATCATGGAATGTTTTGAGTGGGAAAGGACCTCAAAGCCCATCCAGTCCCACCCCCTGCCATGGGCAGGGATGCCTTCCACTATCCCAGGTTGCTCCAAGCCCCGTCCAGTCTGGCCTTGGACATTCTAGGGATAGGGCAGCCACAGATTCTCTGGACAACCTGTGTCAGGACCTCACCACCCTCACAGGGGAGAACTTCCTCCCAGTATCCCATCTAAACCTACCAGAAGGCAAGCTCCCATCAGGTCAGATTTCCATTATTTCAATTTTATAGTAATGGAATCACAGAATCATTAAGGTCATAAAAGACCTGTAAGATCATCAAGACCAACCACCAGCCCAGTCCCACCACTGTGTTCACCACTAAACCATGTGCTCAAGTGCCATATCCCCATGTGTTTTCAGTTCTGTGGCACTTGAGGACACAAATTTGTGCAATCCCCTCCTGATCACTGCTGAGACCCCTTGCAGTGCTCCTGTTCAGGCTACTGCCATAACTGAGGGCTAGAGCAGTACCCCAGTGTGACCTGGCCAGCACATGTAGGCTGTGTTGGTTCCTGGGGAGAATAGTGCAGCAAAGCTCTCCTTGCTGCTGCCCACCTGTTCGGGGGGTTCACTGTCGTGCTCTGCTGGCTCCAAGAGTTGCAGACACAGCAGAAGCAGCTGCCACAATCTGAAATTAGGTCTCACACTCTTTGTTTTACCCCATGTCATTAATCCAGACATCATCAATCTGGGACACGAGTGTCCCTTGTTTGCGGGCCGTTGGCAGAAGGAGCCGAGTAAGACACTGGTGACAAACAGTAATTACCCAGATTACTGCACTAATCTAGTGTAACAATGCAAACATACATTGTAATTCATGAAAACCAAACAAACACCACTTACACATGTACATTGCATTTACAATGAAAGAAGAACCAGTATTATCTTGGAAATAATACAAGAAAATAAACACAGCCAACATTGAGAATAGAAAAGCAGCAAAACGTTATTACTAATTCCCAAGTGGAAGGGTGCAGGCCTTTTTATTCCATTAGGAAAGGCTTTAAAATTGGCAATTCCAGATAATATTCACTCAGGAGTGCAACAGAAAGTGGCTCAGGAGAAGTCAAACCCTAATAAAACCCTAATAAAATGTTGGCGATGTATTTGTGTATACAGCAATAGTGAAACTGAAGGTAAAAGCATCCTGTTCAATAATCAGATTTGAAAGCTAGTTTTGAAAAGCTGGAACAGAGAAGGTCCACAGATACCATTTAAGTAATGGGGAAAAGAGAAAATGAGAGGTTTTAAATGTTTTCTGTTTAATAACAAGAAGACTGAAAGGTGATAATTGTATTTAAATTACTGAGAAGCACTTTAGTCAAATACAGGTTATGAGACTTAATGAAGTAGATTAAATTGGTGTGAGATAAAGGCTGAAACAAGAGTGTAGGGGGTAGTTCTGACCACAAACTTTGTGAAGGCCAATGTGTTTTCACTGGGATTTCCCTCAAGTAATAACATCTCAGAGTAACTCACACAGGTCCTTGCTGGCTGATAGAATCTAAAAGCCAAAGTTCACATAGATTTTAAGTTCCTTTACAGTTCATTCTAGACTCTTACTACAAGTCATCATTATTTAAAGGAATAAAAGGTTTGTAAAGCCACACACCGAAACTTTGTAGAAAAACTAATGAAACAGTTTAGACTTGACTTTGAGGGATTTCATCAATTCATATTTCAGTATCATACAGGGAAAAGCCCCTAACTCCTACTGAAACTGGCTTTCCTTACAGGCAGGATTGGTTCAGCTCATTCTGAATCACAGCTTCAGACCAGGAGCACTACTTAACCAATCTAAATTTATATCTGAGATATCAGCTAGATGGTTTAGCTCTTGTATCCAGTGGGGTTCAGCTACAGTTAATCTTTTTGGTCTGGGAGGTCTGAATTGCCCCCATGTACATAGCAACACCATTCCAAGATCTATGGGATGAGCATGGGATGGCTGGTGCTGATGCAGCCACCTCTGTAGTAGCCACCAGTGTTCAGTCTGATAAATCCTGCCTTAAACAGCCATATCATAACCATGACACTACCAGCAATGTCATCATTTTTGGGGCCTCAGAACAGATCCTTTGCAGTTTACTGATGACAGAAAAGGTATTATGTCAAAAATGTAAACAATCAAAGACAACACTGCATTCCATTAGAGAGCAGAAGTGCTCTGTCCACAGGAAGAGAAGCCAAGCAGCTGATGAATCGTTACCTCGATTCCAGTGCCTGAAGGGGCTCCAAGAGATCTGGACTTTAGATGAGGGCCTGGAGTGACAGGACAGCAGGGAATGGCTTCCCACTGCCAGAGGGTGAATTTAGTTGGGATGTTGGGAAGAAATTCTTCCCTGTGAGGGTGGGGAGGCCCTGGCACAGGTTGCCCAGAGAAGCTGTGGCTGCCCCATCCCTGGAAATGTTCAAGGCCAGGCTGGATGGGGCTTGGAGCAACCTGGTCCACTGGAAGGTGTCCATGGCAGGGAGGTGGAACTGGATGAGGTGTAAGATCCCTTCCAACCCAAACTGCTCCATGATTCAATGATCACTGAGTCCAACTGCTCCTCCAGCACTGCCAAGACCACCACTAACCCACATCCTCAAGTGCCACATTCACACCACTGTTAAATCTCCCCAGGCATGGGGACTCCACCACTGCCCTGGGCAGCTGCGCCAGGGCTGGACAGCCCTTTTCAGGAGGAGTCTTCCAAATATCCCATCTAAACCTCTTCTGGTGCAGCTTCAGGCCATGACCTCTCGTCCTGTCATTTATTACCTGGGAGCAGAACGTGACCCCCACCTGGCTCTACCCTCCTGTTATGGAGTTGTAGAGAGCAAGAAGGTCCCTCCTGAACCCACTTTTCTCCAGGCTGAGCCCCCCAACTCCCTCAGCCGCTCCTGGTGCTCCAGACTCTTCCTCAGCTCTGTTCCCCTCTCTGGACACGCTCTAGCCTCTCAGTACCCTTCTTTTCGTGAAGAGCCCAAAGCTGCCTCCCGGACCGGAGGTACCTCAGCAGTGCCCAGCACGGCAGACTCAGCCCTCGCACACCCCGGGACCCTTCAGCCCCGGCGCCCGCTCCCTCCCGCCTCCCTGACGTGGCGCCTCCCCCACCCCCGCCTGAGTCAGCGCCGGCCCGGCCCTCGCAGCGGCGGCAGCTGCCGGGCGGGACGAGCCGGGACATGAAAGGTGGAACAGGCGCTGCCACGCCCGGGGCTGCGGGGAATCTCGCTTAACCCTTCCCTGCCCGCGGGGCCCCGGCTCCGGGAGCGGGGACAGTGGTCGGGGTAGATAGGAGGCCACGGGTATAGGCCTCAGACCCCCTGTCACGGAACTCCCAGGGGCGTGGGGGGCACAGTCCCTCCGCAGGGCAGAGCGCGCTGTCCCCAGCCCCTCCTGTTGCCACGGTGCCATTGCCCAGGAGCTACTGCTCGTCTGCCCCCAACAGACCCAGACTATGAGAAGTGCCCGAGGAGCCCAGATTCCCCTTCCTGGGAGCCCAGGGCTACGACCGAGCTAGGGCTAGCGCCCAGGGGCCCTCCCCCGGGGCTGGGGACCAAGGTCTGTGCCCGGGACTGTGGTGGGGGTCCATGTCAAGGGCCGGGCCGGGACGGGACAGAGGCTGGGGCCCTGCCCTGCCCCGCTCCCAGTCCCGAGCTGGTCTGACAGGCTCGGGGCAGACGGGAAGGGAGAGGCCTCCGGCGGCTCAGGAATGCGCAGCCCTTATCTCTGGCTCCCTGCACGCCTGGGGAGGGAACAGCTCTCCGGAGTTTGCCTTTCTCTCGCTCTTACTCACCCCCGCTCTGCCCTGGGTGGAGCCTCGCTCGCCTGGCTCCCAGGTGAATCAGGTTGCAGGCACGTCCAAGTGAGCAGAGAGTGACCCACCACCTGCCCCAGTAGAGAAGGGCGGGGATCTCGTGGGTACCTGCATGGCCGCCTAAGCCAGAGAGTGACCCACCACCTGCCCGTCTTCCTGGGAAGGTAGGAGAAGGGCAGATACCTCCTGGGGTACCTGCATGGCTACGTGAGGTGGAGGGCAAGGGCTGGGGAGGGCCTGTGTTGCTCCTCTGCACAGGGCTGAGCACCTGGCGTCTGGGACAGGGAATTCTGCAGGCAGTCCACGGGCAGGAGATTGCCGCTTCTATGCGGGAAGGCTCCAGTGGCAGGAGGTTCCAGTCACACCATGATGGGGAGAAGGGAGAGAGACAAGAGGAGATGGGAGAGGCAAGGGGGGATCCAGAATGTCCCAGCACTGGCAGCAGGGATTGGGGATGATGAGGGAGGGGATCCAGAATGTCCCAGTTCTGGCAGCAGGGATTGGAGAGGTGAGGGAAGGGACCTGGAATGTCCCAGCTATGTGTCGGGGATGGCAAGGGAAGGGACCTTTCTGTCCTTAGATCAAAACTGCTTATCAAACACTTCACACAATTATGTCCCGTCCCCTTTGAGAAATCCCTAGGGAGCAGATATTCCGAAAGTCAGCCTCATTCTTTGGGAAGAGCCTTGCATCCTGACTGAGCTCCCCATAACAGAGCCCAAGCTGGCCTCCTCTTTGGATCAGGAATGCAGTAGGGATGTGTGGTCAGGAGATTGGGACAGAGGGGATGTCACCCCAGATGTGCTGTGAGGGCCGAGGTCTGCGGTGGGCAAGGAGCTGGGAAGCAGCTCCCGAGGCCCCTGCATTCCACTCACATGGATTGGGTGTGCAGCCGAGTGCTGACATGGCCCACGAGCCCTGACACAGTCATGCACGTACAGGCAGGAGCATGGACAGATATGTGTGGACAGGCGTGCACAGGCACACGTGCTGGTACTCGCTGAGTTTTCCATAGGTGTGAGCCTGACACACCTCAGGATTTGTGTGTGAGGAGAGGAAGGGGATGGTTCCGTGTTGCTCTCTCAAAATTGCCCGAGGTCAATAGGGGTCAATTATGGATCTTGCCTGGCCTGAGGATTGGGTTCTCCATCTCCTAAAACAGTTAGAAAGGGAAGAGGCACCTGTGAAGGAACAGAAGTACTGGTCACATCCTTCTGCTGCTGAAAACATCTAATTTGTGGAAGCTGCGATAAGCTCAGCTGCAAGAGAGGCCAAAACTAGGTCAGTAACAGCAAGCTACCCCAAACCAGAGCAGTGACAGTGACAGCAGTACCAAGCAGCAGTTTCCAGTTCCCTATGCATAGGCTCTCCCTGGATCAAGAGGCAGGAGAGCACAGTGTGTCCCAACCCCGGTAGATGGACACATGGGAGCTGCAGTTTAGGGAGAGAAAGTTGTTTTCATTTTGGTCTCACTCCCATTTACCTGAGGGGCTTTACAGTTGCATTTGAGGGTAAAAAGAGAGTTGGATTTGCTGTGACCTGGCAATAGGAGTATTCTTAGGGAGAAAAAAAAAGTCTTGCTCTTTTTACAGTTTAGGGGAAATTGCATGCTAAAGGAAAAAGTTGTTGTTCCCCCATCTCTGGAAGGTTCAAAGCCAGGCTGGATGGGGCTAGGAGCAACCTGGTCTATTGGAAGATGTCCCTGCCCACAGCAGGGGGGTGAAACAAGATGGGTTTGAAGGTTCTTTCCAACTCAAACCGGTCTGTGATTCTGAGATACTATAAATGCGGAAATGTCTGTGTGCTTGTGCCAGAGCAGGGTCGTGGCTCAGGACAGATTCACGCATGTTCTAGACATAATTTTTCTGGCAATCACAACTTTCCAGGCAATTGAAATCCACCTCCAAACCCTGCAGGATTGGAATTATTTGCATTTTACAGTTACATGAGACACATCTGGACTGCTTATCAGGCCCCATATGCTGGATTTTTGTAGTCTTAATGAGTAAGAGGAGATTGATGAGTGCATTTCTAAAATCTGTGTGTGTGAAGTAAAAGTCAAGGGCAGCACGTGGTTCTCCTTCTCCAAATTAGACCTTACACTGTCCTTTTTTTTTAAGTTCTCTGTTTTAGACTTCCTTATACTTGCTACCTTTTGAATAAAAACCCAGGGGAAGAAATTGGCTGAAGGACAGTGAATGTGGCATGAGCATTGCTATTGTTGTTGTGGCACTTGGGGATATGGGTTAGTGGTGGCCTTGGCAGTGCTGGGAGAGCAGTTGGACTCGAGGGTCTCAGAGGGCTTTTCCAACCCAAAGGATTGCATGATTATTCAGATAATTGCTCTCTAAGAGACACCTTTTGCATGCAGGATGACATTTCATTTCCAGCTGCTGTAAACATCAGGTTTTGTGCTGGTGACTCCCCACAGCTCAGATTTCCCTGTCTGTTCTGTACCCTTGTTGCACGGGACAGTTAAGGCTGACATGTTCACATGCTGCCACTCTGGGACACGTTGACAGGTGTCTCAGAAACCACTTCACAAAGAAAATTACAACATGTAATTCTTCTGCCACTTTTCTCTTCCTCTGGCCTGCAGAAAGATCCCCTGGATATTCCGAATGTCTGGCCACTTTCCTGATTCTCCAGCAAGGAATGTTCTCTGGGATCCCTTGCCCTAGTAAGCAGAGATGAGTGAGAGTCCAGTGGGTGTTAGAGGTGCAGACCAGGCTCCCAGTTCCACTCGACTACAAGCCTATAGTGTTCAGGGCTTTCACTATTCACCTGAGACCACAGAAAGAGTTCATGGAGCCACTTAGCAGGGTCTGCTGCCAGAGGTATGAACATGGGAAGCGCAGCTGTGATCTCCAGAAGCTCAGTGAATAATTGATTAATTGAAGCAAGTTCTCATCTAATGGCCAAAACTTCTGAAGTGAAACTCCCAGACTGCAGCAGGCAGACATACTGTCTTTTTTTTTCATGATGTCTGAGATCTACGTAAGACCATCCAGACTAAAAAATGGGGTGACATTCGCTCAGATGATTAACATGGAGTGATCAGCTGGTCAGATGACCAAAGGAGAAGGTCTAGGGGCATTATATGGTACTGTAACAGGAATAACAAATTCCAGCCAGGAATTTTGACAGTAACGCAGACTTTGAGCCTACTGCCTGAAGAGGACATTGAGAAGGAGAACATGGTAAGACTCAGCAGGAAATGCAGAGAGGAGAATGGAAAGAGAAAAAAAAAAAAAATTAGTACTTGGCAGAGCCAGTCATTGCTAAAAAAGAGTCTAATCCAGGTTATTGCCCACATTTCACTGTCCTGGTCTGAGGAATGTGCCTGAGCTGTGCGTGGTGAGCAGAGCAGTTCATGGGAAGGTGTCCAGCATCCATTATCACACAGTCACGGAATGGTTTGGGTTGGAAGGGACCTTCAAGACCATTTCGTCCCACCCCCTGCCATGGGCAGGGACACCTTCCACTAGACCAGGTTGCTCCAAGCCCCATCCAATGCCTTGGCCACTACCAGGGCTGGGGCAGTCACAGCTTCTCTGTGCAGCTTCCTCTTGGCCCCAGCTCCTGTACGATTCCATGGCCACGTGTTCTGGCCAAAGTAGGAAATTCTGGGCTACACTTCAAAACTACATATGCTGCACCACTGTGAGACTGGCAAGTAAGAGGCCTTAACCAGAGAGATCCTTTTCGGGAGAAGTCCAACCCGTAGGATGGAAAATGAGCACATGCAGGAGCGGCTTCTGGAGAGGACAAGCATGTCCTGCTGTTCATACAGGTTCTTCCTCTGCAGCAAGATCAGAAGGCACTGGCTTGTCCTTCCATCACACACTGCAGAATTAAAAGCCCCACACCTTAAACCATATTCCAGGAGACAGCTCCCTTCCCAGATCATTTACCAAGTACAACATTTTCTTGAGAGCAAACTAACACTTTCCATGTCTCATTGTCACTATGTCTGCTCCAGTCATTTTCCCTCAGGCATTGCTGTCCTCTCCTAAACCCAACCCTCCCAGAACATCAGCAGTCTGTTTGCATGGGATCTTTCCTATTTTTTTTTTTTTAGGGCAAATATTTTCTTTTAAATAATTTATTTGTAAAGTTCATGTATTGAGACATTTTGGAAACATTAATTATTTTTTTCACAGCTCACCCTAAGAGATGTCAGTGATACCATTGAATGTAGTGTACGGGCCAGGTGGGGCCCGACACAGGGATCAAACTTGCTTTGATTCGTTCCTTGCCCATGGTTTGGAAGTCCTTCAGGTGTTGATAGCACAGAGGGGTTGTGGCTGGCTGTGCTGAGCGTGGGCTAAAGAATAGTCTGTGTTGCCTTTCCTTTCTTGGTGGTATCCAGGGCAGTGAAAAGATGGGGTGGTTAAGCCCAGGAACTTGTGCCTGTACTTGCACATAAGGGGTCTGGGGAACAGACCAGGTCTTCCTAGCCCTTTCCAGACTCAGGGATCCAGCCCTGCTTCCTCCCAGGTAGTTTCTTCCTCGGTGCCTACAGGCCTTCGGCAGCCTCAGCTCCTGGGAGTGTCCCAAAGCAGCGGAGCAGGTCCAGCCAGAGAAGGGATCACCTGAGCGAGGCAGCCTGGGAACTGGCTGTGCAGGCAGAACACGTAACAACAAGCACTGGAGTCAGCACCAGGGAGGCAGATGGAGCCAGCCCCAGGTGCTGAGGCATCAGTGGGGCTGGCACCAGGCACAGCAGATGAGAGAGAAAGGTAACACTGAGCCGGTTCCCTTTTGCTTAGACTGGGCAAACACAGTCCAGTGCCCTTGATTCACACCTGGCACAAAGACTCTGGAGAAAAGCAGGTCCTTTCATTTATGTATTTTAATCTGTAGGGCTATGTGGTGATCACAGCATGGCTGAAACTGTGATTTCCTGCTGCTCTGTTAGGAAAAAAACTGTAAAAATCTATTGAAATGGAACATGATACAGGCAGACACCAACTGCTGCCCAAGTCAACAGGTTCGTGCTTTTCCCAGTTTCTGCTCTTACAGTGAATCCAGAGGTAAAGGGACAGTTTTTACCCCCAGCTTTATCTGTCAGCCACTTTTCCTTACATTAAATATTCCATATGGTTGAATGTTTTTCTGTGTGGAGGAATCTGCAGGCTGTGATCACATCTGACTTTTCCCTTTATTAAGGGGGTCTGACAGCTTCTGGGAATCACAAAACTGAATGTGTGTGACAGGTATCACAGCCAGTAAAGTCCACTTCCGTTTATACCAGTGGAAACAGAGGCAGATCTCAGGCCAAGCCAAAGGGAAATTCCCTTGGAGACTCCCTCCTCACCCCCCCCCCCCCCTTGATCATAGCACAGGGATGGCTGAGACCTGCATGCTCCTTCCTTTCCACCTTTTCCTCTCCTGATGTTTTTTTGGCCAAGGAGGGGAGTGATTCCTTTAGGACTCCCTGTGCACTGGCGCAGCAGCAGCAGCAGACAGTGCAGTGTCTTTGGCACAGCCCAGGCAGACGGGTGGAGGAGAACTGAATCCTGCTTCTCATCAGCCCATTCTATCGGCCTTCATCTACCACTTGTTAACTTTCTGACAAGCTGCTTCGTGCTCTCCTTTATCCACTGCCCCCGAGCATGGGAGGAGTTATGCAAACAGCCACAGAGCTGCCTTCTGTTCTGCAGCTTCCTCCTGCAAAACCCAACCACCAGCCCAGATTAGCATTCGAGGGAGAGTGGCAACAGTAATCATACCACCTTCTTTCTGTGGGATTCTTGGGGCTTCCTGTGCAGGGCCAGGAGTTTGACTTGATGATCCTTGTGTGTCCCTTCCAACTCAGGAGATTCTGTGGTTTTTTCCACACCATTCTGTGTACCTGTCTGTGCTCATCCTTGTCCCAGCCATTGTATTAGGAGAAGGATTTATTGGGGAGGAACTAAAGTTTGCCGGTTTGGTTCTGAAGGTTCTGATCATGAATGGTGATACTTCTAAATTTATGGACATAATTTCATGGAACGATCGCTTAGGATAGCGGAGAAGTGCATGAAATGCCAAATAATGGTAACAGACTTCTGGAATATGTGAAAAAGTGACACTGTGACACACAGGGCTGGAACCCTGCTGCTCTGGAAACAGGCTGGGACAGCTGGGGATGTTCAGCCTGGAGAAGAGAAGGCTCTGGGAACACCTTAGAGCCCCTTCCAGTGCCAGAAGGGGCTCCAGGAGAGCTGGAGGGGGACTTTGGACAAGGGCCTGGAGTGACAGGACAAGAGGGAATGGCTTCCCACTGCCAAAGGGCAGGATTTAGATGGGATATTGGGAAGGAATCATGGAATGTTTTGGGTTGGAAGGGACCTTACGCCTCATCCAGTTCCACCTCCCTGCCACATGGACACCTTCTACTGGACCAGGTTGCTCCAAGCCCCATCCAGCCTGGCTTTGAACAGTGCCAGGGATGGGGCAGCCACAGCTTCTCTGGGCAACCTGTGCCAGGGCCACACCACCCTCACAGGGAAGAGTGTGTCCTCAATATCTGATTTCATCCTCCTGTCAAAGTTGCCTCCCGTCCTCTAGGTAAATTCCAGTATAAAGCATTGACAGTTCCAGGCAGGATCTTGGTAGGATGGATTGTGTGACAGGGTAAGGGGGAATCTCAGAGTTAAAACAATTCTGAGCACTGAGGCTTTAGCAGGCTGATTTGTTAATGTCTGGGAAAAAAATTAAGAGAATATTTGGCCAAACACGAGCATGTCTGTTAGAAGATGAATCCTATCCCATATTTCTTGGATATAATTCACTTATTTTCCATCACCTGTAAGGGGGTGCAGATAGGCACATTATACATACACATTTGGTCACTGACCCTTGAGGAGTAATCCTGGTTCTGAAACTTGGGGGTTTTGGGCCAGTCGAGGTGCCTTTGGGCATCTAAGGTACAGCAGGTGTGACACCAGCCCTGCAGAGACTCACAGCCTCCTCAGCAGCTGCTGGAGGCCAGGCCAGGTACCTTCGGGCATCCCAAGTGACATGGAGTGCCTCTGTGTTAACACCTCAATTGCTGCCCTGGCTATGGTTTGTTTGCACTTTATTTATAGTGACTTTCCCAAGACCTAAGGGCTTGGCAATGGGAAGAAGTAGATTTCCCCCCTTGCTGCCTAATTTACTTTCTGGAATTTTTCTTTCCTCAAAGCACCAGGACCTTGGCTGCAGGATCAGTGGGGATGTTGCCAGTGTGCTCAGTGGTCTGAAGAATGTCTCAGGTCCTGTATCAGTGTGTGCTGCTCAAAAAAATCCAGCTTAAAACAGTTGCTGGATTTTTTTTTCCCAGGTCATATAGGCAGGATGTAGCAGGATTCCTTTCCTTTCCTGTCCAGTGCCAGCAAAGTTCTTGCCCACTCTTCCTGGGAAGCTTTTTCTGATAAAATTGTGGCTACTGAAGCCATGGAGGACATTGGTGATGTGCTTGAGCTTTTCTGTTCCCTTCTGGAGGTGCACCACAGGGTTTTTGGACTAAGGGACTTCAGGGCCTTAGTTTTTCAATAGTGTCATGAAAACTGAAGGAGGGATGTTCAGGGGTCCCCTCTGGCCAAACATGTCAAACATCTGCTCACAGCTGCAGGGTGCTGGGTTGACACGAGCTCTTCTCCTGTACCCACTGATGGTTTAGTGTCTGAGCTGTAACTGGACACAGAATAACTTGTTACCCATTTTAAAGAATATTTGTTACCCATTATAAAGACCCCCAAGCGAATTGCCACACCCTGTTCTTTTTAGCATCCTCATTTTTCCCTCGATTCCTCATTACTCATGTCAGAAGATTTTGTAAACTGGGACCAGCAATTAAAATAAAATTAAATTCCTAATTAAATAAAATAAACAAGCATATAAGTAAGTAAAATTCTCTATTCATCAGTAGTTACAGGCTGAAAATCTACATTTCGGATATTTTCAGTTTGTGATTCAGTTTCTTTGACAGTTGTGATGGTTCAGAATTCCAAAAATACAACATTTGTCTTTTTCTGGAGTGAAAGAAGCTGCAGGAAATAGATTTGCAGGTGAAGTTCAAACAAGGAGCCAAACCCTGCTTGGAGGCACAGAATCACAGAATAAACTGAGTTGGAAAGGGCCACAGGGATCATCGAGTCCAACTCCTGGCCCTGCACAGGACTATCCCCAAGACTCACACTACGTGCCCGAGAGTGTTGTCCAAATGCTTTTTGAACTCTGCCAAGGAGCCCGTTCCAGTGCCCAGCCACCCTCTGGGTGTAGAACCTTTTTCTTATATCCAGTCTAGCCCTCCCCTGATCCAGCTCCAGCTGTTCCCTTGGGTCCTGTCACTGGTCACCACAAAGAAGAGATTGCTGTCTGCTCCTCCTCTTCCTCTCAGGAAGAAGTTGTGGAGTGCAATGAGGTCTCCCCTCACTCTCCTCCAGGTTGTTTCAGGTGCCCCTGATCAAGGAGAATCCAGCCATCAGGGAAGAAAGAGTACTTTCTGTAACTAACTGATGTGTCCACTCTCCTGTCCCTCTGAGGGGCAACCTGACATGGTGTTCCCTTACTCCTGTTAAAAGGAACCAAAGCTTAAAGCACGGAATGCCCTACAAAAAACATGGAATACGCAGTTCCGGAGTAAAAAAATAACAAGGCAATGCGGCACACTGAGTGATCCATCTCCTGTTTCCTGAGGCACGTGAACTGGTCCTCCATCAAATCCAGCCTTGCGCTGGGATAATGGACACACACAGAATGGATCTAGAGTAGTTAAGAGAGAAGTGAAAAGATAGGAGTTTAAAAGCCAGTTGTGTCTTAGAAACCTCCTTCTGGCACACAAGTATCAGTCAGAAATGGTATGTGATTGCTTCCATCTGATTTGGAGAGGAATTGCTTTCCAAAGAGTGGATGACTTGATGCAGAAGTGGAGAACCAGCCTGGCAGTCAGCAGCTTCATGACACCAAATCTGACCCAGTGCCTCAGGGCTCTGCCAGCTGCAGACAGGTGATCCCAGGAGCTGGAACAGACCAAAACAAAATTTTAAAAAATCCATTAACTAAGAGCAGAATCCATCTGAATTCAGGGAGATGGGCTGTAGCAGGAGAAATTTTATTTATTCTTTGACCTGAACTCAGCTCACGCCCACCAAAGTGACAAAAGGTCATAAATAACCTTTGGGGTTCCAGGTAAATTCTTCCCTTCTGCTTTACCTGACAGGGAAGGATTTTGGAAGATTAATGAAATATCCGTAATTTTGCGCGCGTGTGTGTATATATATGTACGTATGTGTGTGTGTGTGTGTCTGTATGTGTGTATAGGTATTTATTTATTTATTCACTTATATGTATAAACCAGCATTTTTCATGCAAACTGAGAATTCATCAACATGGTATTGTTCTTGTTGCAACCCAGGGAATTAAAGGATGCCAACAATTAATGGAATCATGGAAGCACAAGATGGTTTGGGTTGGAAGCTCATCTTGTTCCTCCTTCTTCCACTAGACCAGGTGGCTCCCAGCCATGGAACACGTGTAGAGCTGGGGCGGACACTTATAGTGGCATAAACACAACTTCTGGTTTTTGTTTCACAGTTCTGAGTCGCGGGTCTATTTTGGAGGAAATACTGCCCACCCCCCTCTCCCCCCCCCAGAGTAAGTGCAGAGTTTTCCACGTCCCCTCCGAACATCCCTTGCAGGCTTCCCTGAACATCCCTGCCAGACCAGCAACCCACCACTATTGCTGTGTTCAGTGGTACCAGGACACCCTCCAGCTCCATATCCGTGTTCTCCCAGTGTCTCAGGGAAACCCATAATGGTCACTTTGCTTTCACATCAAATTTACTTCTTCACTGGTACCATTTTTTCCTGCTTATTCACAAATATACTCAGCACCACAAACACATGGAGAACTCAAGTGACTCCTGATTGTAAAAACTGGGAGCAGAGCCTGACCCCCATCTGGCTGCACCCTCCTGTCAGGGAGCTGCAGAGCAACGAGAGAGTTCTCCCAAATCAGCCCAGGTGAGCACAGGTGTTTCCTGATGTCCCTTTGAACCTACCACCTGCCAGGTTAATTTTCTGCCTGTTTAGTCCTTGTCCTGGCAGCGGAGATGCCCTGGTCACAGTTTGTAGATGTCTTCTCTAGGCTGAGGAGTCAGAGTTCAGGTGCCACCTTTTTTTGGGATGCGAGGAGTAAAACGTCCCTATCCCCAGGCCACTCTGGCTGTGAGTTCCTCCTGAATCTCTGTAGTGCTGCTGTTTTCTGTGGTCCTGCCAGATAACAGTCAGTACTACCTGGTGCTTCTTTAAAGCTCAATCTTCTCCATCTTCATTTTTAACTGTAGTGAAATAATTATATTAATCAATATAAAATTGTTTCACCACTTTACCAGTATTTTTCTGCTGCTGTTTTGATTGTCCAGCAGTATCGCAGGGTTCTTCTGATGCTTCTTCCTTCTAGCGTTGCAGTTGGTTCTTTGACTCTCACTCTCCTGTCTCTGAGCACTGTGAGCAGTTTGCTGTGTGATCATTGTTCCATCGTGGCTTATATCTGGATGAGTTGGATACGGACCTTAAAGACCATTTTGTTCCACACCCTTGCCATGGGCAGGGGCACCTTCCACCAGAGATACATAGTGGAGTGCTCTGTACTTGAAGAGGAAAAAGACAGAATTAGAATTAGTGGGAAGATAAATGCAGACAATCCAGACTGTAAAGGCAGCTGCATATGAGGACTATAAAGATGATTATCTGATGCAATACATCACACATGGACCTGTTGGATTTTCCTATTCTTATATTAAGACCGTTTTTCCTGTTGTACCATGCAGCTCCACCAGGAGTTTCAGTTTCGAGCAGGAGTAGCTTGTGGGAGGTTGAGGCAGGAGTAACACAGCACTGCTCTGCTAGGCAGGTGGTCGAATAAGAACTTGAAACTTGTTTATCCTTACAGTTCTTAATGAGAGTGATAGTCTGAGTCTAAAGTCTTTATCTTCCTCCCAGTCCATGGCAATCCCTCCCATTTTTGAAGCAGAAGTGTTGGATGGCAACAACCACAGCAGCAACCCTCACCTTCTGAACTCACGCTCAGTAACATAACTTAGCAGGAGTCACTCACTCTTTTGGGGATCATGAGGAAGTCTCTGCTGGCACCTCAGTGGTGGGGTGCAGGAAAAGAACGTTCCAGCATTGACATTAGTTCAGAGTCTGAAGCCAAAGTGCTTTGAGCAATTTGTGGATCAGTCAGATATTACTGTTGTGGTACAACAAGCTTTTCTCTCAAAAATGGAGTAAAATCAGATTTGTCTGTAGTCTCAAATAATTGATCCCCTATAGACAATTATCAAATATTGCATGTGAGTCCCTTCAGCTCTGTTTTTTCTCAGCATGAGGAGACTGGAAAAGTGATCACATCCCTTGTTTATTTATTTCTTCATTCATCTCATGAAGACTCCTCTGCCTTCTGACTGTTACACCAGCAAGACATCCCTACACTCACCTGCACCCGTGCACTGCCTGCTTCTGTTCACATGCTGAGGTGGCTATAACACCCGATTTGTAAGGATCCAGAGGGTGCCCTTGTATTCAGGCATGCACTTTTGGTTTAGGGCCACATTGCACATGGTAAATAACTTTTGTAGCATTTGGAAAGTAATTTTTATGGAGTGTAGATAATAACTACCTACAGCTTTGCTCTTGACTTTAAAACAAATGATAAATTTAAGCCTAGCAACCAGCAGCCTAAAAGAGAAAGTTGGGCATTCTGTTGGATGCATGGGCCTTGCTTATCCCAGCACTGCCTGGTTGATCTGTTGCTTATTTTGGCCCAAAACAGTTAACTTTGTGAAGGTAATGGTTAAGTGACTCACACCTTTGCCTGATTTTAGGCTCCCGTGCCTTTGGATTGAACTTTCTGCAGCATTGCTCCATGTGCTTTTAATCTCTTCCCTTTGCCTTTGCTCTGTGAGGAAGATGTGTCACTGTCATGACACCGCTCCTATGGATGTTTTTTCTTTCCCTCCAGCTTTCCCTCCCCTCATGGCTCGTCGGTCCCAAAGCTCCTCACAGGGGGACAACCCCCTCGACCCCAACTACCTTCCCCCCCACTACAAGGAGTATTACCGCCTGGCACTGGATGTGCTCACAGAGGAGGGCAAGGAGAGTTACCAGCGCTTCCTGGCAGAGGAAGCGGCCCCCGATTTCCTCTGTGGCTCTGAGGTAGATCACATAATCCAGAACCTCCAGAAGCCCCAGTACGCCAACCAGGAGGGCAGCACAGACACTGCGGGGGACAATGACATGGACGGATCCTCCGGGACTTACTGGCCCATGAACTCAGATCTTGCCGTTCCTGAGCTTGACCTGGGCTGGCCGATGGTCTTTGGGTTCAGGGGAACAGAGGTGACAACACTGGTGCAGCCACCCCCGCCAGACAACCCCAGCATTAAGGAGGAGGCTCGCAGGATGATTCGAGCAGCACAGCAGGTAAGAGAGGGAGAGCCCAGCTAGAGCAGAGGTAAAATCACACGTGCGCCAGACAAGCATCAGAATAGAGAATTATAATGGAGTGGTTGGAGTCAGAGGGACCTTAAAGCTCCTTCAGTTCTCCCTGCCTTGCCATGGGCAGGGACACCTTCCACTACACCAGAGTGCTCCAAGCCCCATCCAACCTGGCCTTGAACACTTCCAGGGATAGGGCAGCCACACCTTCTTGGGGCAGCCTATGCCAGGGCCTTATCCCCCTCACAGGGATCAATTTTTTCCCAATATCTCATCTAACTCTGCCCTCTGGCAGTATAAAGCCACTCCCCCTTGTGTTGTCACTCCAGGCCCTTGTCCAAAGTCCCTCTTGAGCTCTCTTGGAGCCACTTTAGGCCCTGGAAGGGGCTGTAAGGTTTCCCTGGAGCCTTCTCTTCTCCAGGCTGAGCAACATCAGGTCCTCTGCCAATTCCCTTAACTTTGCTTCCAGAACCTGACAAAGGAGCAGGATGATTCAAATCCACCACTGACTGCACCAAAGCTTGTCTCTGCTCTGCTCTCGTGGCACGGTGTCCAAGGCCATGCTAAAATACACCAAGAGCTCACAGAATCCCAAAACAGTTGAGATTGGAAGGGGCCTCTGGAGCTGGTCCTGTCCAGCCCCCCTGCTCAGAGGAGGTCAATTAGAGAGGGTCACTCAGGCTGTGTCCTTGAGCATCTCCAAGGGTGGAGACTAAACCTTTCTGGACAGCCTGTTCCCATGTTCATGGTCTCCTTACAGTCCCAGAGGCTTTTCTGTAACTGAACTGTAATTTCCTGTGTTTCAGTTTGTGTCTTGTCCTCTCCCTGGGTACCACTGAGAAGAGTTTGGCTCCTTCTTCCTTACACCCTTTCCATCAAGTATTTATACTCACAGAGCTGGGAAGGACAGGAAGGTAGACCTGTGAAGCTGCTTCCCATATAACCAGCACGTGGATGCAGCTGAATAGTGGCTGCCTGAATGTTGGCCAGGAAATTACCTAAAAATGGCATGTGGATGCTGGAGTGGGGGGAGCAGCTCCATACACCATCTAGTGTCATTACATGGCCAAAAAATTCATGGAATCATTGGATTGATGAGTCGGGGAACAGCCGGGGAGGTTTCCCCTCACCTGCATACACAGAACATGCACCTTCCTGGACAGAAACTCTCTTTCCAGTTTGGGGCCCACAGTGCTTAATGGAACCTTTAATTGGGATGTTTCCTGTTCCAAAAGGAAGTTGGAATGAAAGTTCCAGTTTCAAAAGGAAGCCGAGATGGGGACAGTGCAGCTTTGGGGTGTGAGAAGCTGGGAAACATGGTTGGTCAGGGCATGAGCCAGCACAGGTGGCTGACGTGTCTCTGCATCCTGTCTCCAGGTGGTGGCCATTGTGATGGACATTTTCACGGATGTGGATCTACTGTTTGAGGTGCTGGATGCTGCTTCTCGCCGAGTGCCTGTCTACATCCTGCTGGATGAAATGAACTCCCAGCTTTTCCTCGATACAGCTGCCAAGTGCAGAGTCAACCTGAACTACGTGGAGGTGAGCAAAGACCTGCCCTATCTGATTGTGTCCTAAGGGGGATGTCTCCTGGGACACAGAGGGCTAGTATGGCAGGAAACACCTGAGAAAGGGGAGAACGGGCCATAGGTTGGTGAAAGATCAATGTGAAGAAAATGAGATCTGGCACGACATGGGGTGAAGGCTGAACACACGCTGAGAAAGGGGTTTGTACACCGCTGTGTCTGCAAGCAGAATCACTGGAGCTGGAGGATAATCCCGGTGGCAGGATGGAGGTTAAAAGGAGACAGGGAAGGAGGGGCAGGGGAGGGAATGAGGGTCCCATCTGAGTCAGTGCCTTTCTGGTTTGCAGTTCCTGAGGGTGAGGACGGTGTCTGGCCCAACCTACTACTGCCGCACAGGGATGTCCTTCAAAGGGCACCTGAAGGAGAAGTTCTTGCTAGTGGACTGCATGGTGGTGCTGAGTGGCAACTACAGGTGAGGAGCCCTGCCGTGGTACCTGTCCAGTTTGGAGACAGAGATGCTCAGGTGCTTTGTGCAAGGGGCTGGCTGCAAAGGTGCTCAGCTCCCATCTGATCCATTCTAGGGACAATGTGCCATAGCATAAGGAGTGTAAGATTTGCATCTTAGTCTGGACCAAATGAACTTTGACCTCCACTCATAGAATCATCAAATCACAGAATGGTTTGTGTGGGAAGGGACTTAAAGCTCAGCTTGTTCCACCCCCACAGCCCCACATGGGCAGGGACACCTTCCACTGGACCACGTTGCTCCAAGCCCGTCCAACCTGGCCTTGAACATTTCCAGGGATGGGGCAGCCACAGTTTTCTCTGGGCAACCTGTGCCAGAGCCTCACCATCCTCACAGGGAAGGATTTCTTCCCAATATGTCATTTCATGGAATTCTAGAACTGGGTTGAAGGGACCTTAAAGCCCACCCAGTCTCACTCCACTGCCACGGGCAGGGACACCTTCCACTAGACCAGGCTGCTCCAAGCCCCATCCAACCTGGCCTTGGACACTTCCAGGAATGGGGCAGCCACAGCTGCTCTGGGCAACAGAGAGATGGATGGTTTTAGTGGTGGGTGGTTTTAGTTAGGACTGAGATCAGCCATTAACCATCCTTTTGGGAATAACAATCTTACTAGCTAAGGTGTTCATTTTTGGCAGAATAAATGTTTTTAGTGAGTTCCTGTAGAAGAATTTCTCCTTCACCTATTAAAAGGGTGATGGGATAAACACCTGCCATGCTCTAAGAATGTAATCATAAAATCACAGAATGGTTTGGGTTGGACAGACTCTAAAGCTTAATATGGTTTCTCCCCCTGCTGTTGTGTAGTAGAAGGCAAGGAGACTTTCTACTAGACCAGGTTGCTCAAAGCCTACCATGAGTTACTTCTCATGGTGGAAGATAAGCAAATAGAATAAAGGGTATTTTAAAATGAATTTTATGAAGAAAAAAGTTACAAGAATCTGACTAAAGTGCACATTCCTTGATAATAAGATTCCACCTTGGGTTTTTTTTCCTGATGTTTGGAAAGAATTATTCACACTTGATGCTGTACCAAACAACTGCTCTGATTGGATCATTTTTGGTTTACGAGAAGATCAAGTTAATTGTTCAGGACTACTTCTGCCATGCTCTCATGTGCTTTGGACTTTCAAATATTGTATCATTTCTGAAGTGGGAAGTTGTGGAAGTGTTCAAGATTAGGTTTGACAAGGCTTGGAGAAACCTGGGCTAGTGGAAGGTGTCTCTGCCTGTGGCAGGGGAGTGAAAAAAGATGTGATGGTCCCTTCCAACCCAAACCAGTGTGGGATTCTGAGGGACAGGCTGGTGAGTTGGTAAAGCCGCATTCTGGCACTCCCACATGGATATCAGGGACAAAAATTTTGTTCACTGAAGGACACTGAGCAGCAATTTTTCAGGAAAAGTACTCCATTTTGCAGTAGCGGTAGATACACCGTCTAAAGAAGTCCTTCAGCCCAGGCAACCCCAAACCAGGCTTCCTTCACATAAAGAATTAAAAAATCCGTGGGGGGAAAAAAAAGACAGCAATTCTAAGGATTTTGGTTAACCCCAGCAGGCAGCCAAGCCTTACAAAGGTGTCCCTCATGATTCCCAGCAGAGTGTAATAGAGAATCTTAAAGGTGAGAACACTTCTGGGTTGTGATACAGTTTAACAGCTACAGCAAACCTGGCCACACAGGCAAGGCAAAATAAGGGGTCCCTTCCCTGCTTCCCGTCGGTCAGCAGATGGGGGGAAAAAAAGCAGAACTTGACTTGGGAAGATGAACTCCATAACACTGAACATCTTCCTCCCTCATTTCCAGCTCAACTTCTTCTGTTCAGTTCCCTTCAAACTGTGTGGGTGAAAAGGTTGTAGATTGTGTCACCCCAGGATTAAGATCCTGGATTTGTCTTTTCAGAGGTTCCTGTCAGCACATCTCCCCAGTCTTTGGGGTCCTGGGACTGGTTTCACCTGCCAGGTGCTGAGGGTACACACTGACTGTTGTCCAGGTCATTACTAACAGTGTTAAAGACAGGAACATCTACTTCACACAAGGATTATCATCAGCTCGCACTCTGGGTGACACATCTGACTGGCTTTTTAGAACAGAAATCATTTATTGCCGTGTAAAATTCTCTGCAAAGATGTGATCCCAAATCAACCTGTAACTGTGAGGTTTGGGAACAGTCATGTGTAACAAGTACCTGCAGGGGACTTTTCTGCCGTTATTTTGCCCTATTTCTGCCTGAGCAGAAAATTTAGAATTTGCTTCAGGTGAGCAAATGCTTTAATAATGAAAATAGGTACAGCTGAGTTACTCGATGGTAATACCCTCCATCACTTCTGTTCTCTCTGTAGTTTCATGTGGTCCTTTGAGAAGATTCACAGGAGCATTGCGCACATCTTCCAGGGCGAGCTGGTGGCCAGCTTTGATGAAGAATTCCGCATTTTGTTTGCACAGTCGGAACCTCTCGTTCCTCCGGCCAACGTTTTGGCAAAGGCAGAGAACACGTTCGCCATGGCTCCCTTTGGCAATAACATGCCTTTCTTTCCCAAAAAAGGCCCCCTGATGTTCCAGAGGGATGACAGTCTCTTCCCCTCCTTCATGGACAGAGTGGATCCGGACAGGTACTTCCTCTCCAATTTTCGACGAGATGACATGCTGCGGCACACTGTGGAGGGCTCAGCCATGCGGATGTATAAAAAGGTGGAAATGGAGAATTCCCAGATGGATCCGGTCAGGGGTTTCCTCCGTTCCAAGCAGCTGGAGTTGGATGCTTTTAAGAGACACAGTTTTGCAGAAGGAACGTTTGAAAATTTTGCTTCTGCCAAGCAGTACACCCGGCAGATGTTCATGAACAACATGGACGAGTTCAAAATCCAATCCAGTCATTTCCAGAAGGACCAGTTCTACCAGTACCAGTTTGAACATCCCCATCTTTCTGGCAGACCTCAGGGATTCTTTGAGAGGATTCGAGGGGGGAGGCCAGGATTCAATGAACTGGAAGACTATGGAGAGGGACCCCGATACCCTGAACTGGAACCCAGTTTCCCACAGGAGGGTTTCCCCTTACGGCTGGATTACGTACCCTCAAATTCTTCCAGGGAGGTGAGACACGGCTCTGACCAGCTGAACCCTGCGGGCAATGGCCCAATGGGAATGATGTTACGGAGGCAGAATATAGGACAGAAATTCATTTGCCAGACTTCTCCCACGCAGAAGCAGAGCCTGGAGCAGCGCCTGTTCCTACAGGACAAGGATGAAGACCAGGATGACGACAAGAACACGCAGGAAAACAGAACAGGGTTACGGAACTGGAGGATTTCTTCGTACCTCAGTGCGTACCAGTCTGAACCAGATGAAGGGCTCCCGATGCCGATGGAGTCCGAGGCATATAACGATGCTCTTGGGGATCCCCTCACAAAGCACCCCACTGACCTCGTCCCAGCCTTCAAATCCCCCATGCCTTTCAATAGCAAGCCACTGGGAATTGACAGTGCTAAAGAATCTTCAGATCCTGATAGAGCAGGTGAAGAAACTTCAATAATGAAACCAGATGCTTTCAGGTCCAGGATAAATCCCTTGATCCAGAGGAGCTCCAGGCTCAGGTCCTCTCTGATTTTCAGTGCTGCCAAATTAGATCAGCCCAACACCACAATAGAAAAGGTGCAGATGATCCAAAAAGAGCAAATGTCCAGTGAGTTAACAAAGGACAATGAAACCATCAAGACGGCTGCCTCCTCCAAAGTGGCTGAGCTGCTGGAGAAGTACAAAGCTGTGGGCAAGGACACAGAACGGGGCACAGTCACCCACACCAAAGCTGTTTCAGGTTACCTACAGGAGGAATCACAGAATACGGAGAAGAAATGTACCAAATCTGTGCAGTATAAGATTCTGGAGAGTAGGGTGCTGGACTCCAAAGACTCCTGCAGTACTTACAAAATGCATGGAGAGTTGGACAGAGCATTTGGAATGGCCTCATCCACCCCCCAGCTTGGGGACGCGTTGAGTAAAGATCCCCTGGCACATCTTGGCACTAAGGTGGACAAGCTGTCATCCCGGTTTTACCCCATCGAGAACAAACCTGCTCTTCCAGAGAAGGAGAGCCTGATATTTGTAGGAGACACTCAGAAATTGGCTCTTCCAGAGAAGAAGGACAGAGTGACCTTCAGAGAAGACACTCCAAAATTAGTCAACACAGAAATGAAGAAACCACAGGTTAGGACAAGTACTACATCCTCAGTTCTAGAAAGCCTGTCTAGAAGTCAAGGGTCTGACAGTTCTCTCAACAAATCTGAGGAAGACTGTTCAAAACAAGAGCAAAATCCCATGGAGTTTTTAAGAAAAGGGTCACTACGACTGAAGCAGCTTTTGAACCCAAAAGGTGAAAAGAAATTGGAGGAGGAACCTGCTTCTGAGAGCGGGAAGTGTGACAAGCAGGCAGTGGTGCTCAAACGATCGTCCATAGGGGACTGCCAGGAAGCGATGGAGGAAGAAAAATCCCACAAATTCACAGCACCACTCCCCCCCAAGAGCAGCCAGACAACACAAGGGAGGTTCCCTTCCTCCACAGCTAACATCCTGTACAGCAGCAACTTGCGTGATGACACCAAGGTGATCCTGGAGCAGATCTCTGCCAATAGCCAGAAGAACAGAGCTGAGCTGGCCAAGCAGCTGCCATCCACCAGCAACCCTGACCTCTCCAGGTCAACCACAAGCTTGGAAAGAAAAGGGGAAAAGGAGAAAAGCTGCAACATCCACAGGTCTGAGAGCTTTGGGAGCCAGAAACGGAACCTCCAGCGGCAGCCATCGGAGGATAGAGACACCCTCCTGAAAAAAATGGAGAACATGCGGAAGGAGAAGCGAGTCTACAGCAGGTTCGAGGTGTTCTGCAAGAAGGACGAACACACAAGTCCGAGTGAAGAGGAATATGACACAGATGCCAAAGACAAGAAAATGGGAAAATTCATGCCCAAAATCCTGGGGACCTTCAAGACCAAAAAATGATTCTAGAAATCCTATTTAATTCCATTTAATCACTGACTGTCACAGGGATACAAGGAAGAAACTTGTCTATGATGGCCACAAACCCCAATGGCAAGGCTCTTCTTGATTAGTGAACAGAAATGTATCCAGCATGAGCCTCCCACGGCACAGTTTGCTCAATAAAGTCAGGTGGTATCAAACAACCTTATCACAGTATGTTCCAAATAAAATAATTAAAATGCCAACATGCTTAAAGCACAGAAGTCTCTTTTTTTAAAAACAAGTCTCTGTTAAACCCAAGGAATATTTTCAGCAGACAAAACTATTCCAATTTCAGAAAAGAATTAAAAATAGAAAATGCAATACTTGAGTTTGGGCCAGAAAAGATAAATACGTACAGACACACATACACACAAGTATTAACTGGAAAAAGTATTTAAAGCCCAGTGGTTTCTCAGGTAAAGTTACTCTTTTTCTGTATCTCACAATGAATCAGACACAGGAGGCACCTTTTTGAAGGTTTACAGACAAAAAAATAGTTGTAACCAATGTTTTGACCTAATCTGTGGTTCTGATCTCCAGCAGCACAGGCCCAGCTTTTCTATTTACCAGTTCCTGAGCCTGCAGGGTCTGGTTTGCTTGTGGTTTGTTCCTTTGTGTATAGGGAATTACTTGCTTTAGGGGCTGAGCCAAAAGAAGCTGCTGAGGTGCTATCGATGGAGAAGGGCTTGGTTTTAGGATGCCTTTTCAGGTGAGTCTGAGTTTAAATAAGCATCTAAAATAAAATCCTGCCTTGGCCAAGTAGCGACTTCCTTGACAGTGGAAGTCACTCTCTCTTCACCTTCCAGTTCATGAGGGAACAGGTCTGGACCAGCATGAGCAGCTGACAGAGCTGGGAGGGAATAACAGTCATTTATCACAGGTAGAGTAAAACTTCAGAGACAGAGACAAGGGCTTCAAGTTAATGAGGAAAACATATCCAAAATCAGCATTGAAACAGGAATATAAAGTTTCCTGTAGTCCCACTGTAGACTGGCAACACCTTCACGATGTCTCAGCAACAGTATCTCATGAAACTTTGCTTTCTGAAAGCAAAAACAGTAAAAATGACCAATTACTCATTGAAGAAGACAGCCCTACCAATACGCAGTTTCGCTCTCAACACAGCAAATGCTGCTTGAAAAACAAAGATTTTCTGTGGTGCAATATAAAGTATTTATTTTTAAAATATTTACAATATTACACACTAGAGAAGCTGTTAAGTATTGTAGAAGAACCCACCTTTATTTCAAATGCTTTTCTAATTGATTTTAACAAAACCAGACCATGATGGATTCTGTTCATGTAGCCCAGAAGAGTCATAGAAATGAGTGAAGGGCTGTAAGATTATCTGTGAAGAGTTAGGTCTTCATGGTGTTCAGAGAACAGTTACCTGTTCTGCTCAAAAAAATATCCACCATTTAGGCAGACTGCTGATGAATCCTAGAATGGGTAGGAAGGGACCTTTTAAAGATCACCCAGTCCCAACCCCTGCGTGCTGTGGGCCGGGGGCCGGGACACCTTCCACTAGACCTGGTGGCTCCATGCCCTGTCCAGCCTGGCCTTGAACATTTCCAGGGATGGGGCAGCCACAGCTTCTCTGGGCAACCTGTGCCAGGGCCTCCCCACCCTCACAGGGAAGGATTTCTTCCCAAATTCCATCTAACCCTGCCCTCTGTGAGTGGGAAGCCTTTCCCCCTTGTCCTCTCACTCCAGGCTCCAAAGTGCCTCTCCAGCTCTCCTAGAGCCCCTTCAGGCACTAGAAGGTCTTCTCAGAGCCTTCTTTCCTCCAGGCTGGACACCTCCAATTCTCCCAGCCTATCTCCAGAGCAGAGGGGCTCAAGCCCTCAGAGCATTTTCTTGGCTTTGCACTTGGCCTCGTTGAACTTCAGGAGGTTCCCCTGGACCCTGAATATGTCTAAAAATCACTCAAGTATCAGAATATTGCAGTTTTCTGTGATTTTTTGCAATAATTCAAAGAAGGAGTATGAACTGACAGCATTCACTGTTCTCACAGTCTGAGAGCAAACATGCGGTGTCCTCGTCTGCTGAGACTGGAAGGCAGAGGGGCTGGACTCCCTTTCCTATTAGCTTGTCCAGAGGAAAGGAGGACATTGTCCTATGCAGTGAATAAAGCATTTCCTCATATTTTGCTCTCCCCTGCTGCCCTTGTTTAGTGAGGGGCTGAGGGATGAGCTGTACTTCACCTGTCTGGAACATCTCCACATTCACTGCTCAGGGTTTTCAGAGGCCTTTGCTATTGGAAGACTCTGCAGTGCAGATTTACTGATGGTTCCGTAGGCCTGGGAGTAGCTGCCCATTGATGCCCTTGGATCACCTGCAGCTCCCACGTTTGCAGTGATCTGAAACATCTTTTTACTGGGCTTTACAAGGGGACGAACGTCTTTGCTGTTACACTGAGAGTTTCTGGGATTCTGTGTGAGGAAGAAAAGCCAAGGAAAGTTAATAACCTGGAATCAGCTTTCTGGAATGCAAACAGGACACAGATTGGGCTTTGGTCAGCATTATCCTCTCAAAAAACAAACTCAGGGCATTTGTGGCTGATCTTCTCCCTCTTCTCCTCTTCCTGTCACAGAAAGTTGGTCACAATTCCCTAAAGATTCTTCCAAATGCATTGGTCATGTGTACACCTGCATGTGCAGCAAGCTCCACAATCCCATCTTGGGGAATAAATGGCTTCTCTCACTCTCAAAACATTTTGGAAGGGATTCCAAATCAGAGGGGCGGGCTGAAAGGTGGGTTGCAAGTGTGCTACTGGACATGCTTGAAAGTATCTGACAACCTGGGCTAGTGGAAAGTCTCCCTGACCATGGCACAGGGGTGGAATGAGATGAGTTTTTAGGTCCCTTCCAACCCAAGCAGTCTGTGATTCTGTGATTCTATGAATCTGTGGTTCCTCCTTCCGTACTCTTCTTCTGTCATAAGCTTCCTCCCATCACTTCTGCAGGTGCCAGCAGTCACTAGGCAGCAGACAGCCAGCTCAGGAAGAAAAAAAGGCAGGAGCAAGAGGTCATTAAAGAACGCAGTGAGAGTAAGGACTTTTGCAAGGAAGCATGGCCAAGAAGGGAAGAGGGAGGAGCAGAGAGGACAGGACTGACACCTTCACAGCTCAGCAACAGCAATTCATTAGAAATGCAGAAACATGAAATCACAGAATCACTGAGGCTGGGAAAGCCCTCTGAGGCCGCTGGATCCAACTGCTCCCCCAGCACTGCCAAGGCCACCACTAATCCATGTCTCCACATGTGCCATATCCACACAGCTGTTAGATCTCCCCAGGGATGGGGACTCCACCCCTGCCCTGAGACAGTCCGTGCCAGGGCTGGACAGCCCTTTGCAGGTGGGTTTTTTCCAATATCCAACCTAAACCTCCCCTGGAACCACTTGAGGCCATTTCCTCTTATCCTGTCACTTGCAGAGCCCGAACCCCACCTGGCTGCACCCTCCTGTCAGGGAGTTGCAGAGAGTGAGAAGGTCCCACCTGAGCCTCCTTTCCTCTACAGCTACTGCTGCTGCTCCAGACCCTCCCCCAGCTCTGTTCCCTTCTCTGGACACACTCCAGCCCCACAATGTGGCCCCTCCTTTCTTGTGAGGAGCCCAAACTTGTCCCCAGGATTGGAGGTCCCTCAGCAGTGTCCAGCTGAGGGACCAGCATAGGGGACAGGTACTGCCCTGGGCATCTGACCATACCGTGGCTGGTACAAGCCAGGTGCCATTGGCCTCTTGCCCACCTGGGCACACCTAGGCTCATGTTCAGCTGCTATCATCAGCACCAGCAGGTGACCTTTTCCAGCGTTCCAGCCACTCGGCCTGGAGCACTACAGGGAATTGTTGTGACCCAGGTTACCACAAGTAAGGGTTAGAAGTTAAGCTACTCACATTGTAAAGGCTCTGCACACTGGTAGGAGAGAGCCGAGTGTTTGGCTGTGTGATTTGTCTCCCTAGTTTCCCATTGTTGGGGATTCTGGACTGTTGAGGTGGTGCAGAACAGTTCCTGATCCCAGCGCCAGGATTTGCATTTCCTGCAGAAGGAAAAACATGAGAGAAAGTAGGAAAATTGGAAGAACACAGAACACATTGACTGAGGCAGGAACAGTCCCATACTCAACACTCATTCAACAATGTTTTGTTCTCATGTCATTTCCCTCCCACACTTTCACCCCCTCATTTTACCAAATTCAAACTTGCATGAGTTTGCAAATTCCCTTATTTCTTTTACACCACTTGTTCTCTCTTCCCCACAACAATACCCCAAGGGGCATTATACCTCCCGGTGTAGGAGGGTGGTACCTACTCTGCACAGTGGTGTGTGTGATGGGGTTGTACATCATCACACTAGTCTGTGACCTCTGACACACAGTTCTGGCCAAATCCTTGCTCTGGCTGGATCCTATTGGCTGGACCCCAGCTGTGGCTCCAGTGTGCACATGTGAAGGGTTTAGAAGAGGGGGTGTTGGTTCTTGCTGGCCTTTCCTGGTAGGTACAGCCACTGAGCTGAAACCTGAGAGAAGTGTGCTGGATTCAGACTGGCTCAGCTGAATGTTTTCTCTCCGCCCTTGCTCCTTTGGAAGGCTCTTTGACTTCTTTTCAAGGATCATCTGCAGAACAGAAAAGCAGGTTAAACTTAATGCAGCAATACAGTCGAAAAATAAAACATCAAAACAAAGAGGAATACTTAAAAATATCTGCAGTTTATTTTACAGGGTAAGTAACAAGTATAATAGATGATCTTTAAAGTCCCTTCCAACCCAAACCATTCTGTCTTTCTCAGGCATCATGCTTCAGAGATTTTTCTTTGCCATGTGGGAATTTAACATGTAAAGGTCTCTCAAAGATTACGACAGTATGGAACTGGCCGATCAAACACCAAGGTGTAACTGGGCCAGCAGGTACCAAAAGCCCAGGAGAACACAAAGACAAGACAATGACAGAATTCGTTAAGTGTGTGCAAGAATGGCAGGTTACCTGGAGGATTAGGATTTGGGAAAATAGGATGAAAGTACCTCATATAATTTATTTCGATATTCTGCCACAGACAGCTGGACATCATCACCCAAAGGAAGGATCACATCAAAATCCAAAGAGGGCTCCCTAGAAGGACAGTGGAATCTGAGGAAATGAGAACACATCATGTAATTCACTGACTGGAAACAGATTATTAAAATTTAAACAGGATAGTTAAACAATCTCATGTAAATAGAGTTGGAGAAAAAGAATTAGCTTTGCCATTTTTTCTGTAACGCATTTAAAGAAAATTTTTGCCAAGAGCAGGTTTGTAATGTCTCAGAAGACATTGGGGAAGCTCCATACCGGTGTCACTCTCACCTGTTCACATAAGGATGCCGCAGAGCCTCCTCTGCTGTGAGCCGTTTGTCAGGGTTAAATACCAGAAGTTTCTTCAGCAGATCCAAGGCAGGCAATGGAGTAGAGGATGGGAAAATCTCCTCAAATGCTACTCGCTGCCTAGAAGTCAGAAAACAATGATACGAGCTCTCAGTGTCTAATTCCCAAGTGAAGGCAGGAATGACAGTTGTGGGGTCAAGGTGACAACAGACACGAGTTCACTCACAAAGTGTGTGTCATAATCACTGAATCCTAGAATGGTTTGGCTGGGAAGGGACCTTAAAGTTCATCACTTTCCAGCCCCATGATCCCACAAATCTAGACCTGAGATCATAGAAACATACTTCTCTGTAATTTACAGAGAAAATCTGGTTTTGCATTTTGAAATCCTAAATATAATTGTGAACATAATGAAGAAGAAAGTATCTCGAAAAAATCAGTTTTAAGCACCAAATCTTACTCATATTTTAAATAATTTCTATTTAAGGAGACAACTTAAGAGCCCCTTCCAGTGCCATAAGAGGCTCCCAGACAGCTGGAGAGAGACTTTGGACAAGGGCCTGGAGTCACAGGACAAGTGGGAAGGGCTTCCCACTGCCAGAGGGCAGGGTTAGATGGGATATTGGGAAGAAATCCTTCCCTGTGAGGGTAGTGAGGGATTGCAATGATTTCCTGGAGAAGCTGTGGCTGCCCCATCCCTGGAAGGCCAGGTTGGATGGGGCTTGGAGCAACCTGGTCTAGTGAAAGGTGTCCCTGTCCATGTCGGGGGGTAGAATGAGATGATCTTTAAGGTCCCTTCCCACCCAAACTATTCTGTGGTTCCATGATTCCATGGTCCTACATTAGATGATCCAAGACACACAAACACCTCAAGCTTACCGGGAACTCATGTGGTTAATAACTGAGGCCTTGTACTCTGACTGCAGAGCCAAAATATCTGCAATAATAAAAAGATACTGTTACTGCCAAGATGAGGATTAGCAGAGCTACACAGTTTATGAAGGAAAGCAAATATTTGATATTAACCTAGGAAATTATCCTCATAAAACTCAGTCAGAGATTTATGGAAGGGGGATGGAATATTTACCTACAAATTTTCTAAGCTGATTTTTGAATTCCTATTTATAAATCATACACTTCATAAACTTGCACTCTCATAGCAACAGATGCAGAAGCACCAGGATATCTGAATTTCTTATTTTCCTCTAACACTGACATTCAAGATGAAAACTTTCATTTCTTTGGAAAGGTGCCAGAATGAATAAGCGATACCTTCTTCCCTGACCCAGCCAGGCTGCTTTCTTCCACTCTTAACCCTTTCTCTAGACACCTTTCCCTGCAGCAGAGTCCTACCTTCTGGGGACGGAGCAGGGATGACCCTCAGGATCTGCTCTATTTGATTCATTGTTGATGTCCCAGGAAAAAGAGGCTTTCCAAGCAGCATCTCGCCAAGAATACAGCCAATGCTCCACATGTCTACCCCCTTAGTGTAACTACAAACAGGAAGAGAACAGAGGTAGGATTAAATCAAGCAAATATTTTCCTGTACCTGGTATTCACATCACCTACATTGATTTATTGCTAGAGAGCATGCTTGGTGACTTCTCAGATGTAAATGCTCACAGGTTTGAACTATCAGTTGAGTAACATTTGGGTATCATGAGACTGGCATGCATGAAACAGAAAGGAGATTTATCCTACTCAAAGTCTAGTCTAAGAAGCCATAAAAGGAAATACATTACAGGAAAATGCCAGAACAAAGTAATATATTAAAGGTAATGCCAGAACAAGGTTTTATAGCCTTTTCATATGACCAAGAATGAAGATACTTGTTCTTTGGAAACAATTGACTTCGGTCATAATGTATGCACAAAGTGTTACAATTACTTAAGAACTACATTTTTAAGCAAAGTAAATGCCAAACAATGGGTATAGGACAGTTTGCAAAAAATCCACATTTAAAATTCGGGATACTACCCCAGCATCTATTTATTTACTTTTCTGGTTTTCCATAAGCCTGACTGACAGGTACCTGGTTCAAAATCTGATTAGGGAATATTTCATGAAGGTCTATCAAAAAACACTGCTTCAATTTGGAAAAGAGGACTTAAGTTCTCAAGCAAATTTTATAAAATTATGGGTTTAAGGGAGAAGAAGTAAGTCTGGTGGGAGAAAGGGTGACAAACAGATGAGCTGCTCATGTACATACACTCACAGTCTAAGGGCACAAGAAGGCCATGTACATGTTCATGAGAGGTTTTTATGTCACAGAAGTTTAACTGTGTATTGAGCAAACAGACTGGTGACATGACACTGAAAATTAAAAAACTGAAGACTTTTAGACAAAAAAAATTTGCAAGTGGTGAAGTCCCAGGCTCCCATCCCTTCACTCACTTGCGAGAGGCCAGTAAGATCTCGGGGGCTCGGTACCAGCGTGTGGCCACATACTCGGTCAGTGCAGGGGTGGGCTGGTCCTCACTCAGCTGGCACAGGGAACGGGCCAGGCCAAAGTCACAGAGCTTCACACAGCACTGTGCATCCAGCAGGATATTGGAAGGCTGGATTGAACACAGGAGAATTAATTAGCCTTTTACTCTCTGAATAGCAGAAGATTATTATCAAGGTTGTTTTACTAGTCTCGTATATTTCTTCATACTTTTCCTATGGAGTCAGGCTGGGACAGCTGGGGGTATTCACCCTGGAGAAAAGGCTCAAAGGAGACCTTAGAGCTCCTTGCAGTGCCTAAAAGGGTGCCAAGAGAGCTTGAGAGTAACTTTGAACACGGGTCTGGAAGGACAACACAAGCAGGACTAGCTTCCCACTGACACAGGGCAGGGATAGATGGGATATTGCAAAGGAATTCTTCCCTCTGAGGGTGGTAAGGCCCTGGCACCGGCTGCCCAGAGAAGCTGTGGGTGCCCCATCCCTGGAAGTTTTCCAGGCCAGGTTGGACTGGGCTTGGAGCAACCTGGGATAGTGGAAGGTGTCCCTGTCCATGGCAGGAGGTGGGAACGGATGGGCTTTGAAGGTCCTTTCCATCCCAAATCAGTCTGTGATTTTATTTATTGTTCAACGCAAAACTGGAGTGAAGGATACAGACCATGACCAAAACGTACCTTCTGATCCCTGTGAATAACATTCCCTGAGTGGATGAATTTAGTTGCCCTCAGGAGCTGGTAGACAATGTAACACTTGTGGATGTCTTTCAGCAAATTCCCCTTCTTAATCACAGCATGTAAATCTGTCTCTGTAATACATTATACCAGTAATAGATTTACATCGGTAAATATCAGTAGTATCACAAACATTCATATATATCATGTATATCACACCACTATCAAAGTGATAACAAGGATAACTCCTAAGAGAGGCTGGGTTTGAATGGCTGCTGCAATACTTGAGTCTCACCCATGGACTCGAAGATGAGGTAGATGTCCTTGTCATTCTCTGCTTGGATAACATCGAGCAGCTTGATGATATTTGGATGTTCTCCAAATTTCTGCACAGGGAAGAGACCCAGCTGTCAAATTCATGTGTTTTGCTTGTGAATCATAAAAAAGGACAATAACCTATTTCCATTTGTATTACTGTCTAGAACAAACATTAACATGCTGTTTCCTCCATTAGGCTTCTTCTGAAATAAACTTAAAAAAAGGATTCAAGTTTGTTCCATAGTAGGAAACCAGTCAGTTAATCAAAAAAATAATCTCTGTTGAATGAGACATTTATTCTAAAACTCCCTCTATACCATTTATAATGAAATCCAGCCCCCTTTATGCACACACATTTCCTACTGAACCACAGGATTTTTGTAGCATGCAAATAGATCATAGTTGCCATCAACATTATAGTTAAAAACCCAAACACCACCAGAACATGTCGATCTGAGGGCTGGCTCAGACACTCACAGGCTGCGTTGAGGAACTGACTGCATGGAGATCAGACAGCGCCCAGAGATACCTGAACACAGCTATCACACTGCAGGTGGAGTCCATCCTCACGTTTTTGCAGACTGACAATCCTGATGGGATCATTAAGTTCATCCCCAGCTTTAACAGCTTTTATTTCCCACTTCTGTGCAGCCAGGGACACAGTAAACACTTCATAATAGACCAACATTTTATAATGCATAACACCTAGGAAAGTTCACAAAACAACATGCTCACCTGCAGCAACCTGTGAAAACACACTCACAAAGCAGTGATACTCAGCCAGGCCATCACACGCTTTGTTTTCATTGTGAGGAGAACAGTCAAAATACCCATCCAAATGATCTAAAGAAGGTTTTTACCCAAAAGGGGATATTGTTCTAGAGATGCAGCTAAATCTTGACAGTGTTACTTGAGTACTATTTAAGAAGGAAAATTCCACTGTCTCACACTGCCTTGCCCTGGAACCGATAACAGAAAGTCATGAAAAAATTTCAATCTGTACTGAAAAAAACATGTTACCTTGAAAAAAACCTTGTCAGGGCCAGTTCTATTAATCTTTGTTTAATGAATAATAATGCTACTAACATACTTACCAAAATGACATTCTAAAATTGGCCTAAAATGCACCTGGAGATCTACAACTACACTGAACAGCAAACACAAAACCTGCAAGCAACGGCCAGAGCATCAGAGAATCATTCACACCTCAGATTCTACAGCAACTTCTCAATTAGAGTAATTGAGATACATAATATAAAACAATAACCTAGTCCATCAAATGGTCTTGTGGTAAATATCAAGACAGAACAAAGCAATTATTATGCGTGGACAAACAAATTAAGACAAACACCCAGTTATGAATAACAGAGCATTTTTTGCATCTTTTCCTTTCTGAGCCCTCAGTCTTGAACCACAAGAAAGAGTTTTAAAATAGGAGGGGAAACTAAAATTCTTAAAGTCTATTGAGCACCAAAAGTCATGGAAGTACGGGCTGAACGGCACATTAACTTTGCTCTCCCTGCCCTCCACTGCCAAGTGACTCCTTCTTTCCTTCAGAAGAAATATCCTTTTTTTCCCCTGCTCCTCCTAAATCCATCCACTCCAGGAGTTCTGCACTTTCAGAGATGATCTAACAGGTATTTCATTTCTAAGGAACTGTTTATATTTTTAGCTTTAAAGTTTGCAGCTTCTATTTCAGGCTTCAAGCATGACTAAAAAGTAAAAAAACATAATCTCTTTCCTACTTAAACTTGGCAGTCTTAGGAAATACCTCTTCTATGAGCCCTACCTCACTTGTGTCCTTAGAAAATCACAAGTTATAACAACGTTATTCCAAAATATTGATGTTTCTACATGGTAAGGCTGAGGAGGAGTGGACAGATAATTGGAATGACACTGATAAGGTCAATTATATCAAAACAAGAGTAGTCTTAAGTTATTCCTTGCAGAACTTCCCTTTTTAGTTTTGGTTCGATTATTTTAAGTGATTAAATTGCTTACCGCATGATGGAGGAAAACAATTTTGGCATGTAAATCCCTCTCCCACCCCAGCCCCTCCTCCAATCATGGCAGTTAAAACATAACAGAAACAGTTTCTATCCACAAAGAAGCAAGAAGTGACAGAAGGTACAAGTCAATGTGTTGATGATGCACCAGACACATTGCTAAAAGTGGGGAAAGGGCAGGAAAGAGTAAAAACAAGCCCAAATGGAGAGTGTTTCATTCAGGTGGGTTCACGCTGCAAGGCCCTTTGCCAAGATGGTGCAGAAAAGAAATTAGAGTTATCAACACTAATCAATGACCCCTGCATTTTGGAAAACAACGGGAACAAAATACTTAGAGATCAGACATAATAAACAATCAGAGAAGAGGGGGAACATTACCTGCAGGAACATAATCTCTCGAAATGTTCTCTAGAAATAAAGAATAAACAGTTTATTATCACTTCAAGAGAATGGCAGAACAGAGATGCACTTCAGTGACAGGGTTAAATCCACTCCTCTTTGTACATGCCATGATACACAAAGCTTGGTATTTATTGCTTGTTTTTATCCCAATATAGCTGCAGACTGTATTGTTACATGCATAATTATCATCTTTCAGAGACAAAAATCCTAAAAATACCTATGGAATCCCACCACATCTCAGAACACATCAGGACAATAATTTCTCACCTGAGCATCTGTTCTGTTTCTGAAAGCATCAAAAATCTTTTTAACAGCAACTGTTTCTCCTGTCTTGCGGTCAATTGCTTTCCAGACAATGCCATAGGCCTGGGGAGAAACACAGGCAGGTGAGCAGTGTGCTGACACCTGCACACAGCTCAGGCCTGAAGTGGAACCAGAATGTATTCAACGAGGGACTGGAATCAGAGATGATGGAAGCTACATGGAAGAGAGCGATTAGAGCAAGGAGCCACTCTACTCAGGAGACAGACTGAGACAGTTGGGGCTGTTCAGCCTGGAGTAGAGAAGACTGCAGGGAGACTTTAGAGCTCCTTCCAGTGCATAAAGGGGCTCCAAGAGAGCTTGAGAGGGACTTTGGACCAGGGCTCGGAGTGACAACACGATTTGGAAGGACTTCCCACTGCCAGAGGGCAGGGTTTAGATGGGATCTTGGGAAGAAATCCTTCCCTGTGAGGATGGGGAGACCTGGCACAGGTTGCCCCAAGAAGGTGTGGCTGCCCCATCCCTGGAAGTGTCCAAGGCCAGGCTGGATGGGGGCTTAGAGCAACCGGGTCCAGTGTAAGGTGTCCCTACCCATGGCAGGAGGTGGGATTCAGCAGGTTTTAAGGTCTCTTTCAACCCAAACTATCCTGTGGTTCCATGACTCTATCTATTGCAGAGCAGCCCTGAGGAGAAGGACTTGGGGGTGCTGCTGGATGAAAAACTGGAAATGAGCTCACATGCACTAGCAACCCAGACAGCCAACCATGTCCTGGGATGCATCAAAAGAAGGACAAGCCGGGGATCAGGCCCAGCCAGTTCAGGGTTGTGACAGGCAGGTCCTGCCTGACCAACCTGATCTCCCTCTGTGACAGTGTGACCCTCTCAGTGGCTGAGGGAAAGGCTGTGGATGTGTCTGCCTGGACTCGAGTAAAGCTCTGACACCATTTCCCACAACATTTTCCTGGAGAACCTGGCTGCTCCTGGCCTGGACAGGTGCACTGTTCGATGGCTCATGGCTGGGCCCAGGGAATGGTGGGCAGTGGGGATACATCCAGCTGGGGCCGGACACCAGTGAGATTCCCTAGGCTCAGTACTGGGGCCAGTCCTGTTTGATGTCTGTATCAATGCTCTGGACAAGGGGCTTGAGGGCACCTCAGCCAGCTCACAGAGGACACCAGGCTGGGCGGGAGCATGGATCTGCAGGAGGGCAGGAACCTCTGCAGAGGGGTCTGGAAAGGCAGCATCGATGGCCCTTGCACCGAGGCCAGTGGTGCAAGGGTCAACAAGGCCAAGTGACAGGTCTTGCTCTTGGGTCACAACAACTCCATGAAACACGTCAGGCTTGGGACAGAGTGGCTGGAAAGCTGGAAAAGGACCTGGTGGTGCTGGTGACAGTGGCTGAATATGAGCCCAGGTGTGCCCAGGTGGCAAGATGCCAATGGCACCTAGTTTTTGGCAGCCATGGTGTGGGTGGCAGGTCAAGAGAGATAATTCTTCCCCTGTATTTGACTTTGGTGAGATTCCCACCTGGCGCACTCAGTACAAGAAAGATGCAGACCAGTTTGAGCAGGTGCAGAGAAGGGCCATGGAGATGCTCCGAGGGCTGGAGGCCCTCTGCTCTGGAGCTAGGCTGAGAGAGCTGGGGGTGTTCAGTCTGGAGAAGAGAAGGCTCAAAGAAGAACTCACTGTGGTCTTTCAATACTGAAGGGGGGTTGGTAAGAAGGATGGAGAGAGACTTTTTACTAAAGTCTGTAGTGACAGCATCCCTACACCACAGAATTGCTGAGGTTGGAAAAGCCCTCCAAGACCATTGGGTCCAACCACTAACACAGCACTGTCAGATCCAACACTAAACCTTTTTTTTTTATTTCCCAATTAAAAGCTGTGCTGTCTGTTAAGGGAACAGGAACTTCTCCCTGAGTTTTCCCTATTCTGGATGACTGTGATACTTGCAAATGATGACTGCTCAGTCTCACTTGTGGTACAGATCCAGTTTTTTTATTTTAGGCATAGATTTGAATCTTGACTTTCCACAGTCTAGGAGCTGCTTTACCTTTGGACAACGGGATCGTATCCCACGCAGAAATGCCCATTTAATGTTTAAATACTTGCACAAAGCAAAAAAGCTGCAATGTGTGATTCTAGTGATTAAATAGTCATGTAAAGACACCAAGGCAGACTTCCCAGTAACATCTGTAGTCCTGGAGCATGGGATCAGGACCTTTGCCATGCATGAGGCAGTACAAACAGTTGTACAAGTACCTCAGGTAAGTGCTACAGTACTACTCTGCTGGCAACTGGGAAACAGACTCAAGTTGTGCCAGGAGAGGTTTAGGCTGGATATTGGAAAAAACCCTCCTGCAAAAGGCTGTGCAGCCCTGGCACAGACTGTCTCAGGGCAGGGGTGGAGTCCCCATCCCTGGGGGGATTTAACAGCCTTGTGGATGTGGCACATGGAGACATGGATTAGTGGTGGCCTTGGCATTGCTGGGGGAGTGGTTGGACTCAACAGGCTCAGAGGGCTTTTCCACCACAGTGATTCCGTGACTCTGTGAAGATAATGAGGGAAATACTTAAATGCTTTTATCAACGCAACTAAGTGATGGCAAAGAGCTGCCAGAATAGAAAAGCAGATAACTGGGGAGGGTTTAGAGACTGTCTGAGGAGACAGAAATTACCATTGGCTCATGTATAAAAATACATTTTATGGAGAAAATATGACGATGCACCATGATCTGATGGGGTTACAGTAAATGTAGAAGGATTTGGCAGGCGCAAAGAGAATGTACTTGGAGACTCAGATCCATTTTACTATTTATTCTTGAGCTCTTACAGTCCCCCGGAGTTCCCCTGGGTCACCTGGAGCTCCCACGGGGCCCTGAGCGACAGAGTTCCCACGGGCGCCTGAACTCCCAAACACGCCCTCAGCTCCCCTGGGCCGCCTGAAGCTCTCACAGTGCCCTGAACTCCACACGGGCCCCCCGAGCTCTCATGGGCCCTCCCAGCTCCCGCGATCACCCCAGCTCCTACAAGCCAGCCCCCCCGCCAGGCACTCACCCCCTTGCCCAGGCGCCTCTTGATCTCGTATTTGCGGCACACGAGCGGCTCCACCTCGGGCGGGCTCATGGCGGCACCTCCCTGTTGGCTCCCGCTGCCATGGAAACGGCCCCACGCACCGCGCATGCGCAGCACCGCAGCGGGGCCGCCAGGCGGCGCCGTGACCTCGGGCGGGCGGTGCCGGAGCGCTGCGGGGGGGAGGAGGAGGAGGAGCGGGAGGAGGAGGAGGAGGAGCGCGAAGAGGAGGAGGAGGAGCGGGAAGAGGAGGAGGAGCGGGAGGAGGAGGAGGAGCGGGAGGAGGAGGAGGAGCGGGAAGAGGAGGAGGAGGAGCGGGAAGAGGAGGAGGAGGAGGAGCGGGAAGAGGAGGAGGAGGAGCGGGAAGAGGAGGAGGAGCGGGAGGAGGAGGAGGAGCGGGAAGAGGAGGAGGAGGAGCGGGAAGAGGAGGAGGAGGAGCGGGAAGAGGAGGAGGAGGAGCGGGAAGAGGAGGAGGAGCGGGCACGGGGCGAGCCCCTTCCAGGGCTCCGGGAGTGCAGGACAGGGGCTTGGACACGGGCCTGGAGTGACGGAACAAGGGGATGGTTTCCCACTGCCAGAGGGCAGCGTTAGATGGGATGTTGGGGAGAAATCCTTCCCTGTGAGGGTGGGCAGGCCCTGGCACAGGTTGCCCAGAGAAGCTGTGGGTGCCCTATCCCTGGAAGTTTTCCAGGCCAGGTTGGAGTGGGCTTGGAGCAACCTGGGATAGTGGAAGGTGTCTCTGCCCATGACAGGTTGATGGGACTGGACAAGTCTTAAGGTCCCTTCCAGCGTAAACCATTCTGAGATTAAATGATACTTGTTTGGGTTTTTTCCCCCCAGTTTTGATTCCTCCTCCCTACCCCCACCCAATTTCAACTTTTCCCATGAGGCTAAAGCTTATTTAATATGACGCTTTTCAGTGAGAGTTAATACTTATGTTGTGTTCTCTAGAGCTTTGCCTCTTTTTGTGTTTTACAGCAGGTAGAGAAAGAAGATTTCTGAAGCCTGATCCTTGTCCAAGTTAGATGGTTGAAATCATACTTTGTTGGGGTCTCCTCCCCCACCGTGTAGCCCTGGCAGAGGGGCCCTGAGGGCACAGACACGGGGTTCCCCTGCCCCTGCTCAACCTCGTTCCCACTGGTTGGTTTGTGTTCCCTGCGCGGGCAGAAGGACCCTTGGTCCGGTGACTGGAACAGTTCCAGGGCACAGCCCCGGCCATGCGGCTGGAGAAATAAACATCTGTGAAACAGCTATCAAGAATCTGTCTGTCCATATATATTTCCTTTCCACGGGACTCCTGGTTTGATATATGCATGTTGCAGTATCCCCACTGCAACAATACGTGATAAGCTGAATGCACTCACTAGATACTCTGTTGTGACTTCTTTTTTTATGAGAATATTATGAATGTGGATTTAGTGTAATGGAGTTGTATGACTGTAATGTTTATTTGAGATATGACTTCAGTTTTACTAGTGAATTGTCATCTTTGGTCATGCAGGGATTTGGATTGCTGATGTATGCTTCCATCGCTGACCATTCATTTTGTGTGGAAGGTTTCCTTTATATAATAGTGAATTCTGACTCTTACAAAGAGGCTTATTCCTCTCAGCCCATGATTTTTAAGAAATTGCATTCAGTTTAGTTTTAAATGTTCATTTAGGATTCCTCAAGGGACTCACTAATTACTTTAGCCTGTATTGTTGATGTCTAACAGGATACATTTATCTGCCTTAACCTGTTCATAGAGACATAAAGTTGTGTGTGTGCATTTACCAGCAGACACCAATGTTCAGGTCTTGATTATGACAATTACTGCTGTTCTCAGTGGGGTTCATTAGCGTTTTGGCATTATGGGTACCAACCGATGGGAAAAGGCCATCTGTCTGGCAGCCCAGCTAGTTAGGTTGGTGGAGTGCTGCTTCTGAGACTACTGGTTCCATTTTCACCTGTAGCCAAGTCCAAGTTTTACTGGTGACTTGAGCACTTAAATCTGATTAAAATATGATTTATACAACAGCTGCCAACTCTTGACTCTTGAGAGGGGCCTCTGCGTACAGTGCTGTCCTGTGGATGGTGGTGATGAGAAGAACCCTTGTTCGTCTTGAGCTTCTGCTCAAGCTTCTAATTCTTTATTAATTTAATGTTTCAAATTTATTTAGAGAAGAAACTTTAAAGAAGAAACTTTAACGTGTTGTAGTGAAATTCTCTGGGTTGTTAAAAATGATTAATTTTAAAGCAGGATTTGTGTGGTGATTTTTCTGATATTTTTCTCCTGGGTAAGCTTTTAAACAGTCCAGAAAATATTTCTGTATTTTAATATACTGAACTCAGAAACAATAATACAATCTAATGTTTTCCCACCTGTTGGCTGTATATTAAATACCGTCATGGAGAGGGGGTGAGTGCTAACTTATACTTTCATTATCTTTTTTTCATTCACTTTACATGATTTGAGTTGTCTGTTGAATAATACACACAACTGCATGAAAATATTAAATAATTCTCAGACGTTTATGCTGAAAGCTTTTCCATGAGAATCTTGAGTGTTTCTCTCTTCTCCAAACGCTACAGTTCCTTATGGTTGCACATTGCATTTGCAGACTCCAGATAAAAGGTCTGTTCTCCATTAGTATTAGTAATTCCCAAAGCTTTCACAGATTTAGCTGGCAATCAAGGTAAAAGCAGTCATAACACTTTTCAAAAGTAGAAGACTGTTCAAGTCTGTGCTGTCCTATTTGACTGAAAGAGCATGTTACTTAAATAACAGCACGGATTTATGTAGGAAGTGAACCAGTACTAGTTCATTTTTAATTTAATCTACTGAGTGATTGAATTAGAATGTTATGCACTGTCAGTCTAAGTCTATTTTGTGGATTGCAAAGTAAACTCAAGTTCAGCTTGACAAGAACAGAAAAATAAAAAGTTTTATTCAAAAGCTTCAGTAAATCTTAGCATGAAAACGTTATTTTAGTGCTGCTAATTGGTTTTGGACGAAGGGATAGAAAAGGAAACCATCTGTGATTGAGACTTGTATGTGTTTTCAGAGGTTGCAAAAATACCTGACAGGAGCCAAACACATCAGTTTTATGTCCACTGCATAACCCTGCAATGTCCTGTAAGTCTTTTGTAGAAAGTGCTAATTTTAAAAAGTAGTATTTAAAGGACTTCCCAGCCTTCTGCAAGGCTTTCTGATAATAGGAAGTCAAATGGAGGAACTTTGGAGCATAGTTACTTATAATTATCTGTTGAAGAATGAAGTATAGGGAGATGAGAGTTCATTCCTTATTTTGATGGTGATGTTGGAAATAATTAATAAGAGAAGTCCTAGCACTCTGCTTTGTTTTTGCAAATGTGTGCTTTCATGGACCTGAACAAAAAGTGGGGCCAGGAAATTCTGAGGTAGAAGTGTAGCTGTGCTTCAAATTGTTTTCTCTGCGAAGAAACACTATAAACACAGACTGGAGCAGACCGGTTTCTGTGGACTGAAAGGAGCTTGGAGAACTGGATTCATCCAAAATCTCAACTGGAAAGAATTCAATATGAAGCAAGAATTACAGAGTTTATGCTTGCCATAGTATAGAACTAATCAAATACCTGCTAGAAGCCTTTCAGAAATATGCTTAGCCATGTTCTAGGAACAAGGGGCTTAGAAATACAGCTTTGCTCTTCTCCTGTCTAACTGATGGGAAGGACTAAAGTTCCTAAGGTGCTTTAAGTGCTTTGTCTTGAATGCATAGAGAAGTCTGTAATGTGTCAGCTAAGTCAGCTGAAGAAAGCACAGGTTATGCCTGCAGGCAGGAAGGGCTTTTATTTTGCAGATGGCTTCTATTCGGCAATTTGGATTATAGGTGCAGTGCAAGTAATTTAACTGCTATGCATTCTGTTTCAATTTCATAAGAATGGAATGCATTTATCCCCACTTCTAGGATTTCTTCACAGAAACTGTTTCTGATCTAACTGTAAGAGAACATGATCCATAGCTTTATTTCCTGTAGAAGTGTTTCCTCATTTGAATCTTATTGCTATCCCACTCTTTGAGCTGTATGTTATTTTTGATGTCTTGGTGTTACCCGCAGTTCACAAGTTGTCTGATCAGCGTAAAAAGGCATCTTGCACTCTATTGTGTAGCATTCCAGAGGTCTGGTTGTGACATTGTGTTCCTTGAACACATATGAACACATACCTTGAACGCATATGAAAGGCAGAGGATGATGCAATAAAAACAGATTTCTTGAAGGACTCATAAGTGAAAGTATGAATATTCATAAAAGACTAAGAGAGAAGCCACGGTAGTTTCTTCCACAAGTTTTCATTTGAAGAAGATAAACCTGGAGACCAGCAATACCTGAAACTGTATATCTGCAACAGCTACAAGTGAGGGATGCAGGATTTAAATTTTGGATATAAATAACATGCTGATGTTAGAAATTAATGTCGGGACATCAGGATGTATCCTTGTCACAGTCAAGTGTTACACCAGAGATGGGTCACAGGAACATGAATGCTTTTGCTTTATAATGAATTACGCCGCATAGTGTTCGAGTTTTGCTCAGTGACTACACTGTCACACTCAAAATGTCTTTTGGGTTGGGACAATCTGGTTTGATGCTGACCTTTCAAATCCTGAAGTTTTGTTTACATGTGAAAACAAGAAAGTGAAAAGAGGATAGACTATTTAAAATAGTACAGATAGTTAAAACTGCATAAAGATCAGGTTTTTGGTTTTTTGCTCTTCACTTAATATTGCTATGGTAGTGTTTAAAAAATGGTCCTGAACTTGGGGGAGGTGAAATACTTCTTGAAACAGTACATATAAACTCCATTCAGTATCACATACAAGTAGTGCATCACAGTCTGTTCAAATAATCTTAGGGCTCTGAAATTTCTTAGCCCTTTAAGTTTGAAGGTTGGAACACTGCTCTTACTTCACTGCTTTGTGTCACCTGTAATGGCACATTTTTCAGGAGATTAAGTGAGGTAAATGCCAGTGGCTAGGTTTTTATTAGATGCAATGAAATAGTGAACCATTGTGTAAAGAAATGCCATTTTATATTGCAAGATGAGCAGCAAAACTCTGGATACTAACCTCAAATATACTGCTTTTATAGACTTGCTGATGCTTAATTTTACTCTAGTAGGGAAAAAAAACCCAGTTTCGTCATCTAGTGTACATTTCTGTTAACTGTCAGTTTATACGAACAGCTTTTTTTCTTTTCTCATTTACTCAGGATACATGGCTCAAACCCTGAAAAAGCAAATGTATTCCAGGTGGAGCACCTGGAATGTCTGAAGAATTATCAGAGTTGAAAAACTGTGTCCCCCACAGTTAGTCACCTAAATCCATATCTCCATGTAAATGTCATCATAGTTGCCTGGAAGAGAAAGCTGAAGAGAACTTGTAGAGTGTTCAAATGGAAAAGGATTAATTCTAGGCAGAATGCTGGTTTCTATCTCCTTAATTTCACTATTCAAACAGTTTTGTCTATGCCTTCATGTTTGTTTTATTTTTAAGCCCCTGAATAGCAATAACTGTGTTCCTGACAGGACTTATTAAAATTTCAAACAATGTTAAAATATTCAGACATTGATAGTTATTGTTCCAATATACATTATACAGTTTTAACTATTTCCTATAATCAAGTCTCAAATATTGTAAAAGAAAATTAATCCTCGTGTTTTTAAAAATAAAAGTAATGTAAGCAGTTTCAGGAGTGGAAGTTCAAAACCTAAATTGTAGGGAAATTACAGTGGTCCGATACTGAAAAAGCTCCAAAATTGTTTTGACTTTGATTTTTCTTACAGGCTGACAAGCGGTAGCATTTATCTGACAATAAGAAATAGACAGTGATTGCAAGATACATGAAAATAGATCTGGCCTCAATGATTGGTGCCTCATATATTTGTGTTTACACTGTCAGATGCACCTGTACCAAGCTTTGTGCCATTTAAAAATGTTTCTATATTTTAAAGTGAACTGCAATGCATATTAGCTCATTTTTCTCAACACTTCATTGGCCATGAAGGCTGCTGCCAGTGTTCTCTCATTTGTCAGTGCAGGGGTGCAGGGCCTGTGTACAGGATTGAGGGTGAACCACAAGGATGATTTTTTTTTAATAATCTCACACAGGCCTGCTAAACTTTAATAATGTTACAAATAATTTTTACAGAATTACAAAAACACCTTCAGCGGCTGAGAATCTTTTTTGCACAGTAGCCTTAATAAACAGAGTATGTACCATACAAAAACTACAGAATGCGTGCTTAAGCTATTAAGCATGAAATGCAGGTGTTTGCTGAGGTCCTTGCATCTTTACTATGCTGTTTATGTGTGAAGGGTGCAAGGACCAACTCAAGAACTTTATTTTCTTTGCCTAAAACCGTAAGCCTATTGTTTACAAACATTTAAAGAAAAGGCTGTACCATATGCGGTTTGTCTTAGTTACATAAGGTAAGCTCCTAGCTTTTCTTTTTTGCAAGATTTTTTCTTTTTTTTCCTTGGAGGAAGAATCACTACTGTACTGAATTCAGATCCTTGGTATTCTGCTGGCTGGTACCTGTCCTCTGTAATTTACTACAAAGTGAAGTTTAGAGCTCTGAATAGATCTATTTGCCTGTCATTTTTCCTCTGAAGTTGCAGGTCATGCTAAAACAACAGCTGGAACTTTCTACCGAAGTGTTTGTGTAGAATAACAATGGAAAATATTTTTTTCACTTCTAAATTTACAATGAAAACAATCATGTGTACTATACTGTATGTATCTATATTATTTATATACAGTCATCGCTACACGGAACTAATTGTACAGAGAATAAAGCCATTGCAAGAGCTCGAGCCTGCCCTGCTGAGCAGTTGGTGACAAGTATCTTGTGCATTTCCATATGGAAAACTCGTTTGTCCTGCACAAACAGCACGTAAGGATTGGGTATCCGAAGGCTAAATAAAATAAAGCAGTATAATAGAAAACAATACAAAAAAACATGCGCTTTTAAATCCCGTTCCCCGCGCCCGGACTGGCCAGTCCGCTGCCGGGGCGCCGCCCCCGAGGCGGTCCCGCCTCGCAGGCCTGGCCTCGTCAAGATGTCGTCGGCAGAGCCCGGGCGGTTCTTCTGCACGGCGGGCCGCGGGCTGGAGCCCTTCCTCGCGCGGGAGGTGCGAGCGCGGCTCGGCGCCACGGAGGTGAGCGGGGAGCCGAAGCCGGTGCCCACCCAGGCGGTCCCGTCCGGTCCGGCTCAGCGGGGAACGCGGCCGCGTGCGCTGCGCGCCCTGGAGCCCGGCGACCGCGGCCTGGGCTGCGCCGCCACCCGCGCGGGGCACGGCGGGGCCGGGCTCAGGCGCGGCCGGGCTCAGGCGGGGCCGTCACCCGTGGGGAGCTTGGGCTGCGGGGCGCGGGGCTCACCCGAAGCCTCCCTGCCGGGTCCGACGTGTGTTCTCCCCGGAGGTGGACTGCGTCACGGGAAAAGTGTTCTTCAGGGCGGCGGCGGGGCCGGGCGAGCTGAGGAAGCTGCGGTCGGGGGAGCGTCTGTTCCTGCTGCTGAAGAAGCACAGCCCGCTGCCGGTGTCCAGGAACAAAGGTACGGCCCGGGCACGGGCTGCGCGAGAACGGGAAGTCTCGGTTTGAGTCCTAGTTATAAAATTTGAGGTGTTTATTTTTTTTACTAATGGCTGTAGTTGTAATTGACAGTAATCGATTCTGAAGTGTCTTTCATCCAGATGTGTTTTCAACGTTTTTTTAATCTGAAAAGGGCTTTTAAATTGTTTTCAATAGCTACCTTCCAGCCTGTATTCTGGCGGCACTGAACGTATATGAGTATTTTTGTGACTCTTTCCCCCTGCTCGGTCCCAGAAAAGAGAAGAACAAACACCCTACCCGAAAACCAAAGTTCAGTTCTGGATCTCTTGTGTTTGTTTTAACAAGAGGTCTTATTTTCTGTTAAGCAAAGTGAATCCCGACCTATATCCTGTGTCAATTGACTGTTAACTACACAGCTTCCTTCTAAGTCTCAGCTACTTGGGTCATCCTCTCTGTTAGTGTTGGAATGAGAATTTCAGGGTAGATGGATTGATTCCTGCCTGCTGGTAGGTTTTTAATTGGGAGATTACCTTCAGCTTTGAGGATCAAATTTGGTCATAATTCTAAAATTTTAAGTGATAACTAGAAAGACCTTTATACTTTATCTTGACCAGCTTTGAGATATTTAAGTGAATTGGCCTCTTTGTTCCTCATGCCTCTCTTGTAGCTAGCTTAGGACTGCCCACATGTGTAAGTGTGTGTTGCAGGATTGAAGGCAGAGTGATGAATGGTAAGCAGAAATCTTCTTTCTAAAAGAATGAACTTGGTTTTGCCTGAGATGACTCAAAGTAATTCATGTTTGTGTCTGTCTTTCAATCCTGGAAAGTGTCCTGCATCTCTTAATCCTGGGCCAAATGCTTTCTGGGGAGAATGGCATGGTAGGCTGGTCCTCTGTCCCTGGGAATGACTCTCACAGGTGGTCTGGTTTACTAAAGCTGCTCAATTCTTGTGCGGAATTCAACCCTTGCCTGATCTAATTTTGGTTGTGCAGAGCTGGTAATCAGAGGGATGCCTGTGTGTCTTCTGGTGGGTATGTGGGTGCTGAGAGCTCAGCTGTGCCTGTGGTGTCAGCTGCTGGTTTCTGGATTTTACACATTAATGAGCTCTGAGCACAGTTGCTGTTAACAGCTGTTCTCAGTCCGGAGGGAAATGAAATGCCAAGGCTGAAGTACTTAACCCCAAACTGCTTTTTTCTTCCAGGGAAAGTGCTGCACGAGATTAAAAGCCTTGTCATTGAGGAACCAGAATACTGGCTGGATATTATCTCTCTTTGGAGAAAGCTTAGTGGACACGAGGGGAAAACAGATGATGTCTCTCAAGAAAACACATTGGCTCTGAAGAGAATGTCAGAAGAAGAAACAAATACTGCAAGTAAAAGGCAGAAAACGGAACAAGTGAGAGCAATTGTGTCTAAGGAGTGTCAGGTGGAAGCTGGAGAGAGGTGTGTGGCACCAGAGAGAGTGAGAGGTCAGGAGTACTGGATTGAGAGCAAGACTTCTTCAGAATTCCCTTCCAAAGGCAGTGGAGAGAATCCTACTGCAAATGAGAAGCTTAGCTTCAGTTTCAGAGTGTCTTGTCGTTGCAGTGGAGCGATTGCCAAAATACTTACTTCACAGGTATGCTGAAGTATCTGTGTTTTAAAAGAATTTAGCAAAGGTGAACAAAGATGTGTAGTTTGTTTGTCATTTCAGTTGTGTAGTGTTCTGGAATAATAAACTGATGTAAGCTTTTTCTGTATTTTCTCAAAAAGCCCTTAACCTGCATTCACCTTAAACAAGTGGAAATACAAATGCTGTTTTTAATTCCTGTTCACTATGACCCTTAATGTTTTTCAAATCAATACCTTTTATTGAGGATAAGCAAAGGTAAGAGTTTGAGGTTTCTGGGCCTATGGAGGCTGATGAGTGAGCAGATAAGTTTACAGTTACTTAAAGGGCCATTGCAAGGACCATGGAGCCAGACTCCTCTCAGTTGTGGCAGGCAGTCTAGAAGAAGGGGTAAAAGCCAGAACTTGCAGCTTCGGTTGCCTCTGGTTGGGTATTGGGGAGAACTTGTTCTTCAGGACCGCAGCCCTGGGATGAGTCTTGGGAGAAGTGGAGCTTGGTCCTTGGAAAAGAATGGTGGCATACAGACCTCCAGGGCTCTGTATCCTGTCGTCTTCCCATCTGTGTAGGTTTCTTTTACTTGAAGGTAACTAGTTTAGACTTTTTCCTACTAAAGCTAGTACCTTGGTGAGGTGGGTCACATGAGCCTCCCTACAAGAGTGTTTGCCTAAATTTGTGCTGTGTTTGAACTTACACTCAGGAAGTAATCAGAGCTTTCTAGATGTAATGAAAGCATTGAAACTGTGAGTTTTAGTTGTGCATTTGCAGGTTTTCTGTTGGGTAATCTGCTTTAGAGCCGTTGGAAGTATTTAGTGCATGTGTTTAAGAATTCTGAAATGACGGCAGTCACAGAATATTCTGAGTTGGAAGGGACCCACAAGGATCAAGCCCAGCTGAAGTGAATATTCTGTTGTGACTTGGTCAGGACTTGAACTTTAGCCTCTCTTGTTCCAGTTGAGTGTTGGTTGTTTGCCATGTGGTATGTTTGCTTTGCCCCTCACGCACCTGCTCTGCCCTGTTGTACCTCTTATGGTGTGAATTGTGTGAGTTGATCTCTTAGGCATAGAGTCTTTCTTTTCCCAGGGATTTCTGAGGGTTGTGCATCCAAGGCTGTGATCTGCAGTTTTCTGAATTCTGGGGATTTTATTGCCTGTGACTGTTCTTCCCCCTTGCAGGAGATTGGAAGAGCCATTGGCATAGCACTTGTGAAGCAGTGTGGGTGGCGTGCTGATCTACGGGACCCTGACATAGAGGTAGTGGTGCTCATCTGCCTGTTGATGCTTCCAGAATCACCCCTGACATCTTCTGTTTTGTTCTCTGCTCCCTTTGCACATGGGACCATGGCCTCTCCCTGCTGGTCTTTCTGCCACTGAATTTAACTGAAGTCAGCTGGTAGCACTGAGCAAAGCATGTATGTGGCCCGTGTATGTGTGTGTGTGTGTGTGCTTTCCAGAGCTCTGGAATAAACACCAGCCTGGCCACGTGGGCCTGCATGGGAGGACGGGGAGGGGAAGGATCCATAGAGGAGGTGTTTCAGGATCTGGCACCTTACAGGGTGCTGGACTCTGACTGTGTGAAAATGGAAATCACCTGAGCCACGGGGCATCTGTAGCTTCTGTAGGGGAAGTGAGCAAGCAACAAAGGGTGTGTTCTCAAGGAGCTAGACTTGAGAATGCTATTTGTGGAAGAGCCTCCCCCTGGGCCTTGTCTGTGACAAACAGCTTGCTTAGTGCACCCTTGAATGGTGCAGGCCGCCTGGAGACCTTCAAAATTACTCCTTGCTCTTGACAAGCTGTTTCTCCATCCCTGCACTTAGCTTGTGGAAGCTGCTCTCAGCACTGATGCTGTAGAAACTCTTGAGTTCATTTACTGGCACTGGTTTTCCCACACTGAGCATTATGTTTGTTGAGGCTCATATGGGGCGCCTGTTCTTGCCCAGATTTTGGCTCTGAAACTATTAAGATGCTGAGGACTAGGATTTTTTGACAGCATCATGTTTCCTTTTGCACTTTCTGGGGGCAGGAATTGCAGTCATGCAAGACCTCCTGGGGAGCTCAGTCTTCTTTTGGGATGCTCTCTATGGGACAGTAGAACAATTTCTTTTAGCTGCCTACATTTCTGGAAGGATTACTTATGTCTAACTTCTATCTGAATTGCCCCTTAGTGGCACTAGTGTGGGTAATGGTGGGTTTTGGTTGGTTGGTTGGTTATTTTTTTGGTTTGGTTTGGTTTTTGGGTGGGTTGGGTTTTTTTGGTTTGTTTTTTGTTGTTGTTTTTTGGGGTTCTTTTTTGGTTGGTTGTTTTTTCTTTTTTATGTATTTATTTTGTTGCTAGTATACAGTGAACAATATTCTCCCACTTGTAGTAAATGGATTTATAACTAAAAAATCCCATGCTGTGTTAAGGAAAAATAGGCCCCCTTATAATTTCAAGTACTTGCTGATGGATTCCTGGCTCACAAAATCCCCTTCAGCTTGCTTAAGCATTAAATCATCTTTAAAGTGGCATTTAGATTATCTAGTGGGATTTCTTCCAAGTAATTGTTATTGCTTATAGTATGCATTTTTGTTCTTAAAAACTAAGATCAGAAGTTTGTAGAAGCATCTGTATCTGGTTTAAATGAGTTAAAGCTATTGTTATGTCAGTTTGAGACTTTAAAATGTTGGGGTTTTTTTTTCCTCTTTTAGATCTTTGTACATCTTAATGACATTCACTCTGTGGTGGGGATTCCTCTTTTCAGGTAAGCATTCTCTCCACCAGTTTTGTCTTTGCAGTATCAGAACAGGCAAGATTTGTAAATCTCGCTGTCCACTGTGAGTATTTATCTTTTGGTTTGATAATCACTGGTTGTCAAATTAGTCTTGTGATCTTCCTGGATCTTAAATGAGCACACAGGCCAGACTTTGCAGTGAGTTATGGTTAAAAGCAGACTTTTCTGTCTCTCAGTAGATCTGTCCGGTTCATTTGTTCTTTGACATTACATGGCCTTTTCTGAGTGATTCTGCTGTTGTTTTAGTTAACTTTTTGGTTGTTGGGGTTTTTTTTGTTGTTTTTTTTTTTTTGCTGTCTGCAGGCTTCCATTGGCAAACAGAGAGTATATCAGAACAGCAGGACTACGGTCAACAGTCGCATGGGCCATGGCATCTCTGGCTGAAATAAGTGTCAGTGAATGTTCCTTGCAAAGATATGGAGTCCTGAATGAAGGGGAGGGGGGTGCTGCTCATCGGGGCTGGAACTGGACACTTTGAAGGGCTGTAGTGATTTTAATGCCCCATTCTCTAATGCGTGTGGACAGGGTCTGCCGTATCTGTGATGAGAGTGTGCTGTCACCTGCTGTTCAGCCAGGTGTCTGCTGTAATTCCAGGTCCTTCTCAACAGAGCTGTTAATCCTCGTACAGGTATATGTCTAAGTGGCAAGATTTTTTTCACTGTCCAGTGACAGTGAGGAAATGAAACCTTGTTTGGTGTTGTTTTCCAGGGAAATGTGATCTCTTTTCACAGATTAATTTGGTACCAATATCTGTCTGCAGTCCACTTGTAATATTTCCTCCTGAATGTCACCTCAGGGCTGTCTGTAGTGAAGCTGTTGATGCTTTTTACTATATTTCCTTACGAGCGAGTTTGGCCTGGGATTACCAGTGATTATTGTTAACCTGCGCTGGATTCAGTGGGATTATGCACCTCCCTCTGTAAGCTTTGTCCTGGGTAAGGAGTCTGCCTTGCTTGGGTATGCAGTAACGCCTCTGTTTTTGTAGGCTGGTGCCCTTGTGCTGGATCCCATGTGTGGGCTAGGAACGATACTGCTGGAGGCTGCCAAAGAGTGGCCTGTAAGTATCCCAGTCACAGCTGGCTGGATTTTTGCAGGGAAACTGGTAGTTGTGATACAGGGTTTTCTCTGTACCGGTTAGGCTAAAGTCCATTGCTGGAAAGATGGAACCACACATGAAATTTCTAGGCAGCTGCTAAAAGTGTTTTAGTGCAAATGTTCCTCCAAATGAGTGTGTCCTACAGGCTGGTGCAGCTATTGATTCACACTGCAGGGTTTGCGTGAGGCAACCATGGACTTTTAAAGCTTCCTGGGGTTATCCTGGGATCGGAGGAGTCAGTGTAATGGCACAGTCGACAGCATTAGGGGCAGTGTGGCTGTAGCTAGCTGGAGTCTTGCTGTTAGGACATGCCCTTGATATTTCTGTAATTTTGAGTGTTTTGAGCAGACCAGAACATTAAAGAAGTGAAGACAGCACATACTTCCTCCGTTCCTCCATCCTCTGGACTGTGAATTGATCTATGTAACAATAGTAGATATCCCAGAAAGGGGGTTGTCTTGAAGGAGCTGTGCAACAAAGCATTTCTGAGAAGGGTTTATAAAATAAATAACCTGAGTGTTAACAAAATTACTTTTCTCTTTCTTTCTTAACAGGAAGCCTGTTACTGGGGTGCTGATATAAGTGATTCACAGCTAGAGGGTGCAGATGGGAATATTAGAACTGCAGGCTTAATGGATAAGATTGAGTTGCTTAAAGCTTCTGTGAAAGGTATGTCTGTAGGCTTTCCAAGTGATTTTTTTTTTTTGTGTTTCTGGGATTGCACAGGTAATGTAGGTTTTCTTGAGGTGATACGTTGTAGAGCTAACTCCCAACAAATAGCTGAGTGGTGACTCTGTAGTGCTGGTAAAGGGATCATTATTGGTTCTTTCTCCCTGCTGCCTGTGCCTGGGAACTTTGGTAGGAATGAAGTCAGCAGAAGACAATAAAAATTACAATTGTCCAGCGTTGACAGCAGTTGACTCTCTTTATGGTAAATGTGTGAACACCACAAAGAGTATGTACCATGTGAGAGTTCTTTTTATCTTAATGGAACACAGCCAGGACAAGTCCAAATCAAATGCAGCCTGTAACTTAAATTTACCAGGTGAGTAATGGTGAGGACTCATTAAGCTGAGCTGAGCTGAATTGTTCATATTTTGGAGTAGGAGTATTTTGAAGGATGATGCCTTTCTCCTGTAAGAGGGAATCTGTTTGCTCTTAATTCACAACCTAGTCTGTAGAGAAGATAATATTTTCGTGGTCTTATTCTGGACCTTAAAGCCTGAGGCTAAACTACACTTGTATGAAATTCATGACAGGCAAGCTGGCTGTTTTTTTCCTGTGCATGAGTGATGAAATGTGCATATTTTTTTTACCTTGCAGTATTTATTTCTTACTGGAATGGTAAGAAATATTATTTATTTTTTATAAAAATGTAGGTTTATTTCTAACTTAAAAGCTGTGTTTGACTTTGGTTTCTAGGATCATGGAAGGTACTTAGGTGTCAGGTTTTCTAAACTGAACAAGTAGTTGGTGTCTTCATGACTGGTCAGAAGGTGTTATTTCTGTATGTCTTGAGCAGGACTGTAGGTGACATGTCCTTTCATTTGCAGATAAAATTAATACCCAGTTGTTGTGCTGCAAGTGTTGATCCAAGAATGGTCTGGGAAACATTTCCAGCTAGTTCTAGAAAAGTTGGCGTAGAATCACAGCAGAGTTTAGGTGAGAAGGGACTGTTGGAGGTCTTCAGTCCTGTTGTCTGCTCAGAGCTTTGTCCAGTCAATTTTGAGCACCCTGAGGGATGGAGGATCCACAGGATCTCAGGAAGGGTCTCAGACTAGCCTCCACAGCCTGACACGGCCGACCTTTATCACCACAGGGCGCAAGTATTGCATCTTCATCAGGAGAGCTGACTGCTGCTGGTATGCAGAAACTCTAAGGAGACACTTCAAAGACACTAGCTCTGACAGAATCCAAGTGATTCTGGCTGTAACCAGATTCTTGCGGGGGGAGAAAAGGGAGATGGAGAGGAATTTGATGTGGTTCCATGCCATTCATATGTGTGCACTTGAACATCTCCGCTTAAGTAAAGTGCTCACAAACTTAGCTCTTTTTTTGTATTTTGCTGAATTATTTTCATGTTTAAGATGTACTGTGTGTTGAGAAGCAGCAGTTAATTTGGAACCATGTAGTGCCCTACTGGAGCGTCTTCCAGTATGGGCAAACATCATCAGGAGCAGGGAATCTGCAAACTAAACTATGCTGTCATGCATTTGTCTGTTCCCAGTCTGCAGAGGGATGGTGGCTTCATAGTGTCGTTTGTGAGGGCAAGTGCAGAAGGAGCTGTGAATCTGGGTGCATAACCCAAAAAGAGCTGGCAGACAGTGTTGTAAGGGGAATGGGGGCATAGCTGCTGTGCGCTTTTCAGACAGACCTAAAGACCTGCCTTTATTCTGCAGCATTGCCATTGCCTTCAGAAAGCTTTGACAGTGTTATTTCGGATATTCCATTTGGGAAGAAGTTCAAGATCACGAATGATGCCCAGCTCCTACCAGATATTCTCCAGGAGATGGAGAGGTATGTGTAGCCTTTGACACACTTGAAGTTTGATGTAAGTGCCACAATGGTTTGTGATCTAAGCATTCAGTCAGCTTCAGATTTGCTTTATTCCAAACATTCTCCAGCTCTGTAGTCTGACCCTGTGCATGCTGTGGAAATCTGAAGCCCTTACTTGTCCCTTAGAGACTGTTGTGTTGTGTCTTGCAAGCTGTGAGTGGCGATGGCAGTGCAGGCTGACAAGAAATGATTTTGTGCGAGCTGTGCTCACAAATACTCTTTACAAGGCATGATGGTGAAATATTTCTGAGCCGCAGTTCGTGTGACCCAGCCCCCTGCAGGGCTGGGGCAGCGAGATGCCAGTCAATCTCAGCCCCTCCCCCGGATCGAGTTCCCCCAAGCCACAGACTCGGAGGGTGGGTTGAGGGGCGGCTCAGAAGCCTAAGCTGCACCCCCTGGGCGGTGCCCAAGCCGCCTCCCCCGGTTCGGGAAAATTCTCTGCTAACTGGGTCGTTCATTGGTTCTGTTATAACCCCCGCCTCTCGGTTTACCCCAGTGGTTCTTTTTAAGTTGTATCCTCCCCCTGGCTTGTAACTCATTGGATGTTTTCCCCTTTGGCCGCGGTTTTCAAATTCCCTATAAAACTGAGGACGAGCCTCAAGGGAGGATCCCATCCCATCACAGTCCCATCATTCCCATCACATCAGATTCCAGCCTTGTTCGGGTTGCGAAACTTCTAACAATAAAGCTGTTAGAAGCCAGACCTGAACAGCCTCTCTCTTCCTTTGTCTCTGCGCTAACGTGAGCCGATCCCATCGGCTCCTGCCGTGTTTCCTCTGCCGAGAAGCCAGCTAGCTAACCCAGCAAGCAGCTCTTTTCCTGATCCCGAAGTCGCGTCAGCGACACGTGGAGGTAACACAGCTGGACTGTCTCTGACCTGGGGCATGCCAAAGCTCGTGCTTCGGGCACCAAGCGCTGCGTTACCACACTCAAAAGTTTTCTTTACAGGGCAGAAAGGAGAAAGAGGAGAGACCTGCCTGGACAAAGTTAAAGCATGGCCAGGCAAATAAAGCTATAATCCTTTTTCAGTTGAGGCCTGCTTGTATAAAATCACAGGCTTTCCTTTTTGAGGTCACGGCCAAGCTTTAACCAGCCTACCTTGACAGGAAGGATCTCAGACCAGAAAAAGTGGTATGCATTTTCCTTGCTATCCAGGAATATCTCACTAGCCACTTGGTCAGATTTTAGGTGTGTCCTTTCATCTCTCACCATGTCATTTTGTGGCAGAGTTGAGCCAAACTAATAGGTGGGCTGCTTCTAACAGTTCAAGCCATCTTCCCCTCTACTTCTTGCCTGAAAACAAGCTCTTCCTCTAGGACTCATCTTCAGTGCATGTTGATCTCACTCACCCAATGCAGGAATGTGATGGGAAGGGGATAGAGGAGGTGACATGGTTCCACAGAACGGTGTGGCAGTCTTGCTGTGCTTGTCCTCTGGCCTTATTTGCTCTATTGGTCCATCCTAAGCAAAATTACCCTTGGGAAGGTGGAGATGAGGAAGGGACCATTACCATGAGAGCCCCACCAGTAAAACTGTTCAAACTACTTGCTGTAAACTGAGTCAGGATAGTATCTTTTTCCCCCCCTTTCAAAGCCAAATGTAACGTTTGGACATAAACCTAGAAAAATTAATTGCAAACAGTGGTTAATTTTCCTCTGTTTCCTAAGTTTGAAAGCCCTTAAGGATCAGTGGAACAGGGAAAGGACAGATGTTTTAAAATTTCCAAAAGGAAGGGTCAGTTTCAGAATTACCCTGCTAATCTGAGAAGCCCTTGCTGCACTGGGAGGCTGTTCCTTTGCAACCTCCAAAAACTCGAGGCTTGATCGTGCCCTCAATCCTTGAAAGAATACTAAGGGGGTAAAAAATGAGTCCCGTCTTCCCTGGTAACCCAGTAGAAAGAACTGCTGATATCAGAAATGTTTGGGAGTCAGGACAGGGCCTAGTTCTCCCATCTAGGAAGAGGTATGAAGATACGAGATTTAAATTCCTTTTGGAGATGCATCTTACTGAGTTGAGCCATGACACACTCAGGTGTTTTATTAAATGCAGGTGGCATCTGAAGTGTCAGCAGTGTTGTGTTCCACACAGGCAAAGGGATGCCAGGAAGGATCAACACCTAACCGTTATTTTTCCTGTGGCTGCCAGAGTGCTTCGTGTTGGAGGGACTGTTGTATTGCTGCTGAGCCAGGATCTCCGTAAGCGCATGGATGGTTTGACCAAGTGTGCTGGAAGTGACTCTCCTGAGGCCACTGCTGATGGCGACAGCGAAGCAGCCCCTGCAAAATCCCGAAGTGTTGATGGGAATTCTTCCTCCTTGGCACGTGGTGTTGGAGAATCCTTTCTCAGCAGCAGACATTTTGGGTCTCTGGTGCCAGATGGTGTCTATGCAGTTAGTCTTGGGAAGATGGATGCTTTCATACACAAGTACAGGAAGGTGTCTGCTGCTGGGAAGTGGGAGCTGTCTGGCACTGTGCTCAAGGGAACTTGAATCCTGAGACCCTTCAGAAGCAGCATGGCATGACTCGGTGGAGCCCTGCTGAAGCAAACAAACACGGTGCTATCCATTAGATTGCCTCACATTCTTTGGATGTCCTAAGGCACTGCTTTTCTCTCCTTGGTTTTTAGGAGAGATGGAAGATGCTGTCATAGGTTAGCATAGCTCCAGAAGCGATTTTCTTGCAAAGAGGTGCTTACAACTTCCTCTACGACCTGACAGAACCTATCAACTGGCTAGTTTGAATATTGACAATTTGTTAAGCCACTTAAAAATGTTGACCACCTCTGTGGTCCACATTTAAGAATGGACAAACCCCGGGAAAGCTCTCTCTTGCTTCTGGCCTCGGGACAGGTAACAGACACCAAGTGCCGACGGACGCCCAGCAGTGACTGTGTCACGCCCCGACACATCAAACGGGCTGGAAGCTCCATGGAGCAGCTCAGCGCCTGCTCCACTCTTGCCCCCCAAAGCCCGGGGTGGACCGGTGGGTCTGGACACATCCCCATTGAGGGCGGGGCAGAGCCGCTGCTCGGGGGCCCCGGGGGATCCTTTATCCCCCTTGTGCAGCTGCGAGCTGCCGGGGAAAAAGTCCTCATTCCTAGGCTTGAACCCCTGCAGGTTTACCTCTCATTCTCTTGCTCTGATTTGTTTGACAAGAAATTCAATTTATTCCCCCCAGTCGTGTCTCTTACTCCCGTGACCCGTGAGTGATCTGTCTAGGCCCTTTTCCCGATCCTCAAGTCTTTCCTGATGTGTTCTGTTCCCTGCCCAGGGTGCGGAGGAGAGGGACAGAGCGGTTTCGCTGGCACCAGGCACCTGGCCAGGCCCAGCCCACCCCAATAATCCCTGCGATAATTCACGCCACCATTACCCAGGCGTGCGGCGGGTCCGGCTCCGCGGGCAGGCAGCTACAGTAGTTCAAAGTGGGCAAACGGGGACGGAGTGAGAGGAAACAGGTGGTGCCGGTGGGTGAAATGTCTCTGCTGCGAGCTGCCTGGGAAAGGAGGAGGGAGAACCTGATGCGAAGTAAAGGGGAGAGAAAGAGGGACAAGGCTGGAGCTGTGGAAGGAAGCGGAGATGGCCAAGGGGCAGCTGAGCATTTTGCTTTCCAACTCTGGGGGGGAAAAGAAAGCGCTGTCAAATCCATCCAGGAAAACAGAGGAGAAATAGCAGGTGGTGGAAATCGCCGGCAGTTTGGATTCAATTTGTCTGAACTGCAAACGCCGACAGACACCGAGCACCGCTGGACGCCTGCTGGCGTTGCCGTGTGTCCTGCTCCGGCGGCAGCCCGCCTGGCGAGACCCCCAGCAGCAGCTGCCCGGGGGCTGCGGATCGGGCAGCAGCCAATCGGAAGCGTCGCAGCGTGCGGCAGCCAATAGGAGCCCTGGCCACTCCGGCAGCCAATGGAAAGCGCCGTTTCCTGAGGGACCAGGCGCAGCTCGAAGCCCCTCACAGCTGCTTCGTTTTTAGGGACATTTGTGGAAAGTTCGGAGTTCATTTTTTTTTTCTTGAGCTTGCCTTTTCCAGGACAGGAGGCATTCCGGCGCGGGGGATATCCTGCCTCGGGCGCTTCTGGGCGGTTTTGAGGCGGGGGGAGCCCACCGCGGCAGTGGCGGGAAAAGGGGGTGCGGAGTATAAAAGGGGGCGCCGGCGTCGCGGCCTCTCAGTCGGGGGGCGGCGGCGGCGGCGGCAGGAGCTCCGCGGGCTGGCCCGGATGCGGGGACGCCGCCCTGTGCGGCCGAAGGCGCCGGCCCTGAGGCGCGGAGAGAGCGGCGTGGCAGCCGCGCATCGGCTCCGTCATCGGCAGCGCCGCTTCGTGCCGGTAGGGAGCGGGAGGACGCGGCGGCGGGTGGTGAGTGCCGTCGGCGAGACGGGGCTTGGGCCGCCTGCGGTGTGCGATCTCCTGAGAGCAGCGGGGAGGCCCCCGGGGAGCGGCGGCGGGCGGGGCGCTGTGGGAGCCGGCGCATGTCCCCGAATGAGCCGCCCGGCGCAACGCGCGAGGTGCCAATGAAATAAAATAGAAAACGGTAAAGTGCCAGAGTGGAGCCGCACCTAGAGGGCTCTCGGCCCCTGCCCCGTGTCACTAAGAGAGCTGCACCGCGGGACCGTCGGGGTAGCGCTGCTGGTTAAAAAGAGCAGCACGGAAAGGCTGGGAAACGTGAGCGGAATAAAATATTGACAATGGTCTAAGAAATATTGTAAAGGTACGGCGGCAGGAGTGGCCGCTGCCCCGCATCACTAAAAGAGCTGCACCGCGGGACCGTCGGGGCAGCGCTGCTGGTTAAAAAGGGGTCCAGAAAGCGTGAGAGGTGTAAAGGGAATAAAATGCTGAGCATGGTAAAAGAGGTACAGTAAAGGTACTGCAGGAGGTGTGGCCGCTGCCCCGCATCACTAAAAGAGCTGCACCGCGGGAGCGTCGGGGCAGCGCTGCTGGTTAAAAAGAGCAGCACGGAAAGGCTGGGAAGTGTGAGCAGAATAAAATATTGACAATGGTCTAAGAAATACTCAAAAGGTACTGCAGCAGGAGTGGCCGCTGCGTGTTGTCACTAAAACAGCTGCACCGAGGCACCTTTGGGGTGGTGTTGATGGTAAACGTGCGGCACGGAAAAGGACTGGAGGTGTGAGGGAAATAAAATATAGAGAAAGGTCTGAGAAATAATAACAGCACCGCAGCAGGAGTAGCCGCTTCCTCAGGATAAAATGAGCTGCACCGCGGCGCACCTGGAGCAGGGGTGCTGCTTCAAAGGTGTCACGGCAAAGGTCGCCTCTGTGAAGGGAACAAAATTGAGAAATTGGTCGAAAATGCTTTAAAAGTACTGCAGAAGAAGTGGCCGCTGCCCTGTGTCACTAAAAGAGCTGCACCGTGGGAGCGTCGGGGCAGCGCTACTGGTTAAACAGAGCAGCACGGAAAGGCTGGGAAGTGTGAGCGGAATAAAATATTGATAGTGGTCTAAGAAATATTGTAAAGGTACTGCAGCAGGAGTGGCCGCTGCCCCGCATCACTAAAAGAGCTGCACCGCGGGAGCGTCGGGGCAGCACTGCTGGTAAAAAAGGGGTCCAGAAAGGCTGAGAGGTGTAAAGGGAATAAAATGCTGAGCATGGTAAAAGAGGTACAATAAAGATACTGCTGCAGGAGTGGTCGCAGCCCCGCATCACTAAAAGAGCTGCACCGTGGGACCGTCAGGGCAGCGCTGCTGGTAAAAAAGGCGTCCAGAAAGCGTGAGAGGTGTAAAGGGAATAAAATGCTGAGCATGGTAAAAGAGGTACAATAAAGGTACTGCAGGTGTGGCCGCTGCCCCGTGTCACTAAAAGAGCTGCACCGCGGGACCGTCGGGGCAGCGCTGCTGGTTAAAAAGAGCAGCCCGGGAAAGGCTGGGAAATGTGAGCGGAATAAAATATTGACAATAAGAAATACTCAAAAAGTACTGCAGCAGGAGTGGCCGCTGTGTGGGTTCACTAAAACAGCTGCACCGCGGCACCTTTGGGGTGGTGTTGATGGTAAACGTGCGGCACGGAAAAGGACTGGAGGTGTGAGGGAAATAAAATATAGAGAAAGGTCTGAGAAATAATAACAGCACCGCAGCAGGAGTAGCCACTTCCTCAGGATAAAATGAGCTGCACCGCGGCGCACCTGGGGCAGGGGTGCTGCTTCAAAGGTGTCACGGCAAAGGTCGCCTCTGTGAAGGGAACAAAATTGAGAAATTGGTCGAAAATGCTTTAAAAGTACTGCAGAAGAAGTGGCCGCTGCCCCGTGTCACTAAAAGAGCTGCACCGCGGGAGCGTCGGGGCAGCGCTGCTGGTTAAACAGAGCAGCACGGGAAAGGCTGGGAAGTGTGAGCGGAATAAAATACTGAGAGTGGTCTAAGAAATATTGCAAAGGTACTGCTGCAGGAGTGGCCACTGGCCCGTGTCAGTAAAAGAGCTGAACTGAGGGACCCACGGTGCTCCCAGTATGGCCCCAGTGCCCTCCCAGTGCTCCCAGTATGGGCCCAGTGCTATCCCAATGCTCCCAGTATGGTCCCGGTGCTCCCAGTATGGCCCCAGTCCTCCCAGTAAGGCCCCAGTGCCCTCCCAGCACTCCCAGTAAGGCCCCAGTGCTCCCAGTATGGCCCGAGTGCTCTCTCAGTGCTCCCAGTATGGCCCCAGTGCCCTCCCAGCACTCACAGTATGGCCTCAGTGCTCCCAGTAAGGCTCCAGTGCTCTCCCAGTGCTCCCAGTATGGGCTCCAGTGCCCTCCCAGTGTTCCCAGTATGTCCTCAGTGCTCCCAGTATGGCCCCGGTGCCCTCCCAGCACACCCAGTATGGCCCCAGTGCCCTCCCAGTAAGGCCCCAGTGCTCTCCCAGTGCTCCCAGCATGGCCCCAGTGCCCTCCCAGTGCTCCCAGTATGGCTCCGGTGCTCCCCAGGGCTCCCAGTGCCCTCCCAGAGCTCCCAGTATGGCCCCAGTGCCCTCCCAGTGCTCCCAGTATGGGGCCCAGTGCCCTCCCAGTGCTCCCAGTATGGGCCCCAGTGCCCTCCCAGAGCTCCCAGTATGGCCTCAGTGCCCTCCAAGCACCCCCAGTAAGGCCCCAGTGCCCTCCCAGTGCTCCCACTATGGCCCCGGTGCTCCCAGTAAGGCCTCAGTGCCCTCCAAGCACCCCCAGTAAGGCCCCAGTGCCCTCCCAGTGCTCCCACTATGGCCCCGGTGCTCCCAGTAAGGCCTCAGTGCCCTCCCAGTGCTCCCACTATGGTCCCAGCGCCCTCCCAGTGCTCCCTGTGGGTCCCTTGCAGCCCAGGAAATGCTGCGATCCTGTGCCTCTGAGGGTGAAATAAAGGGGAGCGGTGGGGTTTGTGCCCGCTGTGTTCACGGCCCCGCCGGCTCAGGGCGGGTTAAAGGCGCAGCTGCCCCGAGACAGCGGGACCGGCCGGGGCTGCTCGCTCCCGGTGCTGCCGCCTCGTGGGGAGAGCTCGGCACTGCAGCCCGCACAGGCGCTGGACCACGGGGTCGGCGTGGAACAGCAGCGCAGGGGATGCTGAGGCAGCCCAGGGAATGCTGCGGTCCCAGGGAAGGCTGAGGCGTCCCAGGGAAGGTTGAGGCGTCCCCTGCTCGGGGCACTCGGCAGCAAAGCCCTGATGTTGAGCAGAAAAAGGAAAGTTCTGGGTTAGTGGGAGGAGGTTTCTGGAATGGAGTTGGGACAGGTGCTGATCCACACATGGAATCACGGGCTGGTTTGGCTTGGGAGGGACCACCAGGATCATTTACACTCTGTTTGTTGTCTGATTGCACAGCGAAGAACATCCAGAACTGCCACCTCACCCTCACGGACAGCAGGAATGTCTTCCACAGCTCTTGTTTTGGAATGGGAATGGCTGTTGGGAGCTCTGGCAGGACCAGGTAAGAAGAGAAATGGGATCATTGTGGCTGCTGCTGGAGGTGGTTTTCTGCGTTCCGGCTGTTCTTCTCATTGATCCTTTCACAGCAGTGTTCTAGGGCACATTTGAGGGTAATTCCAGGAATTTGAAACCAGATAAAACTGGTGGGGAAAAAATGTGAACGTGATCCATTTCTGGTAGTTCCAAGCTTCTCCCACAACACCGTTCCAGGGGAAACCTGATAAAAGGGTAAAGATGCAGAGGAACAAGTGCTGTAAAGCCCCCTGGCGCTCTGAGAGAGCAAACCTTCCAGTACTCCCAGCAGATCTCTTGGAGAAAGTGTGGGATCACAAGGTTTACCAGGAAAGCAAAACAAGGGTGGAGATGAGGGAATAGGCTTCCAGTTCTTCCTTTAGCTGAAAGCCTGGGGGAATTGAGAGGGGCCACAAGAACTGTTTGTGTAGGAAAATGGGAGTTTGGGGGCTGAATCTGAGTTTCTCTCTGGGGCATTTTTTAGGGAAAAGCTGATGTGGTGTTTAAGGGAGAGAATGCACATTTTTGGGGTGGAAAAGGTTGAATCAATATTGTAGAGGAAGTAAAACGTTGGGGGTAAAAGTGGATGCAGTCTGGAGGGGACAGAATGAATATTTTGGAGGCAAAATGGGGAACTGAGTAGTGGACAGATGGGGAACATTTTGGAGGCAACACTTGACAAACTCTCTGGGGTGGAGAACGACCACATTGAGGGAAAAATGAGGTGATGAGCAGTGGGCACGTAGGGAAGGTTGTGGGGGTAAATCTTGAGAAAAGCGCCGTGGTATTCAAGAAATCCTTGGAAGCAGGACTGAGGAATTCAGTGGTGGAAAAATAGGGGAATTTTGCGGGGGTAAAACTTTAAAAGAGCTAAGAGTGTGTGTTTTTAGGTAAAAAGGATGTCTTGTTGAAGTTGGGCGCCTGGATTGTGGCATTTCTGGATCACAGGGTGTTTTTCCAGAAAGTAGAAGATAAAGGAGACTCCCAAAGCCTCGGTAGCTGTGTTAAGAAATCCGTCCCAGGGAAGAAAGGTACCTAAACCTCCTAGAAGTAGGGACTAATTAGCATGGGAAGGGGAAAACCCACCCCCAGTGGGAGAGAGCACGCCGGGTAAGGGAAGAGAAGGATGCCCTTAAGAAGAAGCCGGGAAGGTGAATTTCTCGGCTTGCTGAAATGTATCAAAAAGTTTGGAATCTGGGTCTGTGTGGAGGCCGGGATTTTCTCGGCCATATGCAGAGCCCAGCACTAGGAATAAAGGAATTCCAGGCTTTACAACGCCAAAAATGCAGTACCAGAGAGTTCTGTTATCCCGAGGACTTGGGGGATGTTTGGCAAAAATTTCCGGGGGCCCAGGCTGGACCGAGCTTTTAACGCTCCCCGGATTCACGGGATCGGGGATTCCAGCGTGCCCTGCACGGGTTTTTTCAGGGAAGTCCCAAATCCTTCGTGTGAGCACGAAGCAGAATCCCCTGGGAGCTGTGAAGGCAACAGGATATTTCTTGGGAATTTTGAAGGGTTGGGTGAGTCCTCAGTGTTAGGTTGGAATGAACGCAAATTGTCCGGGAGTTGCTGGTTTGGGGATGGCTGGGTCTGGGTTTGGATTTGTGGGCACCGAGTGTGCCTTGTGTCAGCTTTAGGTCTTCTGGATTGGTGGGAATTGTCAGAGAAAAGAGAAGGCAATTGAAATGCGGAGCTCCATTCCCGGAGAAATGGTCAGGATGGGAGCGGGAAGGCTGTGGAGCTGCTGGGAGCTCCTGGAGAACGAAAGGATCTGAGGCCTGGAGGCAAAAGCTGTGGAACAAAGCCTGAAAAGGGTGTGGGGTGGGGCGGGAGGGGGAGGAGGGCACCGTGGTGGGGGGAAAGAGGGAAAGGATCCCTGCTCTGGGAATCCAGCAGGGACCAGGAGAGGATCATTTTCCATCCACTGCTCTCAGTGGAATCCTAATAAGGACGATGGAAGGGAAGTGATTCGTTTGTTCTTAGGTTTGGAATGAAAGGTGCTCTTGCAGAGGGGACTATTGACCTGTTAAAATTCTGTTGGATACAGGAAAAGAGGGAGGAAGCAAGCAGCTGGGGAATGAAGGGGTGGATTTTTTGGTGGATACAGGGAAAGACATGGGAAGGGGCTCTCAAGTAAAATACACCTCACGGGCAGCACCAGGAAAAGCCTCAAGTGCCCTTTTTTTCCAAGCTCTGACATTCCAGAGGAGTAAGCAGTGGTCAGCCCATCACTTTCTGTATTCCTTGGATGCCCAGTGCTTTGTTGGGAAGAGATAATATTTGGAAATGAACAAATCCGGGGATGTAATTTCCTGATAGTAAAGCCCCAGAGACCCTGGTTTTGATATCCTTCCAGCACCCAAACGCAGCAGAGGGAATCCTGGCGGAGCTGGAAAATGCTGTCGCTCCGTCGGTGGAATTCCTGGGAACTGGAAAGCAGCAGAAGCAGCAAGAACAGAGTTGGAAGCAGGCTCCAGCCAGGTAAGGCAGACACCAAATCCTTTGGAACTGGGCAGGGGTGGGAAGAATGAATTCTTACGTTTGTAGCCCAGGGATTCCTGAGCAGGATCCCGGCAGGGAAGACTGCAGGGATCAGACTGGGGCCTGATCGCAGCTGGGGGCAGCGAGCCTTGGAATTGGCTGAAGGGAAGAAAGAGGGATCCTTTGAGCACAAGGATCAGCTGTCAAATGCGGAGATGGCTTCAGACAATTCCTCGGGAGGGTTTAGTTCCTGGGCCAAATCGATCTCCTGCCTTGTGAAGGAGCTCAGAGATCTGGGAAGAGCCCGACCAACGCAGGGAATGCACCGGCAGATAAAACTGCCGGGGAACGGTGGGGAAAAGCATCCGAACAGGGGGCCTCGTTTTGTACAGGGACGGTACAAAAAATTGTCCGAAAGAATAGGAATGGAATGGGATTTTACGTATTCCTCGGAGGCCACAATCCAGTGGGAAGGCTGAGAGAAAGAAACAAAGCCTAAAAAGGCAGATGAGCCAAATCTGCCCAAAGCCTCCAATGGCCACATTCCCTGGCATTGCTGAGGACTTCAGCCAAGCTCCAAGCAGAAGGTGAGCCCCTGATTTTGGTGCCAAGGGAAACTCCAAGTTAAGAATGATCCAAATATGAAGCGCTTCTCACAAAACTCAGCTTTGCAAACCTTTCTTTGGGCTAAAAAAGAAAAGATGGGAATGCCCTTGGCAGAAAAGCAGCTGTGAGGCACAGCAGGCTTCAAATGCCTGTCAGCAGGAGCTCCAGGAGAAACGGCTGCTGGCTCTGGGCATCCTGGGCTTTCCAGGCAGGTTTTGTACTGGATTGCAAGGCAGTTTTCCTGCCTCTGGGGGGTGGCACCTGCATCCCGCTGGAAAGGGAAAATGTGGAGAGAGGGGCAAGCGGGAAGACGGTTGCTGATGTGTGTCCTTGGATTGCAGTTCCTCCCGGTGAGTCTGTGCTGCTGGAAGTTTGAAGGAGATCAGCCTTGGAGTACGTGTGGGTTCACCTGTGGGGTTTGGGAGCGACGCTGGCCATGAAATTCCAGGGATGTTCCCCTTGCTGGAGTGAGAAGCAGTGGAAGCACTTTGCTGTCTGCTTCTTCATCGCCTTCGCCTCGGTCCCCTGGGGCTCCAGGTAATCCCCTCTCACCTTTGCTTTTCCAAGGGTCTCTAAATGAGGGCTTGAGCTTTGGTGTAGCTCCCTTTACAGGGAAAATCTGTTCCAGGAAAGGTCTCCTGGTCTGGACCGATGGCATGGCAGGCAGAGCAGGAAACCCCGCAGCTCCTGTGGCTCCCTCATCTGATTTGCCTGCAGGCAGCAGCAAGGATCATTCCCAAGTGTCATCCCCTGGCTCCGTGACTCGGTGAGGTTGTGTTCCCCCAAAGGCCAGGGGCCGCTTTGTTTTGCAGCTCACGAAAGTCCAGCTCGGTGGTGCTGGGTTTGGTTTTTGTGTGTAATGAAGGCACTAAAAAATTCCCCTCCTTCACTGGCACAGCCCTGGAGTGGGAGCAGATTCCCCTTATCCCGCAGTTATCCCGCTCCTGCCCTGGATCCCTGCGGTGCCGTGTGTTCTCCAAGCTCACAGCACTGCTGGCTCGAGACAAGAAAAACAATCCCTGTTCCTTCTCTTCTCCGTCCTTGATGTTCCCAGGCCCTGCATCTCCCTGGCTATTCCCTGTGGGAGTCTTCATCTCCATCCCACCTTATCCCGATCAGGTAAGGGTCTGAGACGTGTTTAGCAGCAAATGCATTCCTGTGAAGAAAGCCAAGAGCAAAGAGCATCCAGATGCAGAGAAGTCTTTAGAAAAGCGTTCCAGACGTGCAAATGAGGGATGTGTCTTCCTGCATCTCCTGTTGTTTTTCTCTGTCACGTTTTGGAAGGGTTTCTCTCAGTGATTTCCTGCAGTCCAGGTGCGTCCCTTCTTTTGTCCAAATCCAGTGCCAGAGGATCGAACAACTGACGAGTGGGGCCTGGGATGAAAACGGTTCTCCTAAAATGAGGGAAACAATGCTAGAAGAGAAATGAGCATCCTTTTAATGCCTGGAATAAAAATGCTGGAAAAGGGCACTTTTTATTTGATATGGTGTCATTCTCCTTTTTTTTTCCATAGCTAAAACTCCACGGTGAGCAAGCAGAGCAGAAATAGGAAATGCAGGAGTCTTGGATTCCACAGTGGGATTAACTTCCCTTTTCTGCTCTCTTTCAGGACAGGAAAAACCACTGAACTCGCCCCATCTTTGGGACCAAGAGCTTTGGTGCTGGAGTAGGCAAAGCCAGCTAGGGCCCCCCTTGTCCTGCCCATGGTGTGGGTCAGGGACAGGCTCCTCTTCTCCTCTGTGCTGGGATGAACTGCCTAGGGAATGCTATTACTGACAGCCCGGTCCTAGCCCCGGCTACTGGAAATGGGCGGAGGTGAAGAGGCAAGTGCCAGAGTTGCTTGGGGATGATGGAATTGTGGTGTTTGGCTGTGCCCAGAGGGGCAGGTTGGGCATTTCTGTGTGTCTGAGGACCGGTTTGGGTGCTGGGGAGCCCGGGGAGCCGAGCTCTCAGTGCATTCCCAGCTCACCCGGGGGTGGGAGCTGGTGCAGGGCTCTGGTCGGGCTCGGGGCAGGCCCTGGCCCCGGCACAGACACGCTGGGGTGGTTTGGGGCCGCTTGGGGAGCCGTGGGAGGAGAATGAGGGATGGTGCTGGGCAGAGCGATCGGCCTGCGCTCGTGTCAGCGCAGCCGTGCAGGGCACTGGGATCTGGGTAAAACACCGGCTCTCCTGGTGTTCAGGGAAGCAAGGTCTGTATTTATCCATACATATTTATCCCTATATTTATCCATGGATTATCCATATATGTTTATCCATATACATTTATCCATATTTTTATCCATGTATTTACCCATGAATTTATCCCTATATTTACCCATGTATTTACCCAGGTATTTTATGAACACTCAAGTGCCATATCCATGTATTTTATGAGCACTTCCAGGGTTGGTGACTCCACCACTGCCCTGGGCAGCTGTTCCAGCGCTGGACAACCCTTCCCATGCTGGGCCAGGAGATGGATTCTGGAAATGCAGACTCCGAGGAGCAGGGGATTAAGGCAGCATTGGATTCCTTTATTCTCCCAGAAGGATAAAGGAGATTTATCCCCAGACGAACCAGAGGTGTTCACACTGAGGTCATTAGTGGGATTTCTTCCTTACTCCCACAAATACCCACTGGGGTGACAGAGTTCCCTACAAGGGCGGTGTTGGAAGGAGCTGCTGGAATGTTTTGCTGTTTATTGGGATCCACAGGATGTTTGGTGTCTCTCAGAGCTGTTCCAGGCTTTCCACAGACCCAAACGCTCCTCACACTTCTCCTCAGAGTAGAGAGGTTTCCCAGAGTGCTGGTTTTTAATTCAGGAGGCAGGAGACTCATTGTGCTGTGCCTCAGTCCAGGCAGGGACAACCCCCAGCTAATAAAAACCTCTTTAAAGCACAAAAAGTCCCATTAAACTGATATTATAAAGGCTGCAAATTGAAGCAGGCCTCAATCAGAAAGCAGCAGAATTTAATTCCCCCCCCTTGCCCATTTGCATGATGATCTCCTTCCTAATTGCCCATCTACGCTTTTCCCACAGAAGTGCTGTCCCGAGGTTGGAGATGGTTCCAGCTTTATGGAGCTTTGATCTTTATCTGGTTTTACTTTTTACAGGGCACAGAACCCGAGAGTGGCAGCTGCTTTCCTCTTGTTCCTCCTGTGGCAGTGAACTGCTCTTCCCGAGGACGGCTGCAGGAATTCTCAGGCAGCATAACGTATGGAATGCCAGGCACGCTACAGAATTCCAGTGGGAGCAGCAGGAACTTCTGTTCTTTACTGGCAGGGCTGTGCCATGAAGGGGAGCTCGGAGATATTGGTCAGCTCAGGGAATGAGCCTGGCTCATGGTAAGGAAATTCACTGTGCAGTTACTTCGGGCCCTTCTCCTCCTTCTCCTCCTTCTCCTCCTTCTCCTCCTTCTCCTCCTTCTCCTCCTTCTCCTCCTTCTCCTCCTTCTCCTCCTTCTCCTCCTTCTCCTCCTTCTCCTCCTTCTCCTCCTTCTCCTCCTTCTCCTCCTTCTCCTCCTTCTCCTCCTTCTCCTTCTCCTTCTCCTTCTCCTTCTCCCTCTCTTCCCAACACCAGTTCCAGACCTCAGTATAATCCATGTTCCCACAGCCTGACCTTGCAGTTTTCCCAGTTTAGCAGCCCCAGCCACACTTGCAGCCTCTCTGTCTGGACTTTGTCTTGCTGAAATCTCCCTTTGTTGATCCTTTGCTGCCTCACCTTTTATCCAGCAATAACGTGCAGTGGGTGGAAGCTTCTCAGAATTCCCTCCCTGTTCCACTGGAAACATTCCCAAGTGGAAGCAGCTGCACTGCCCATCAGCACTTGCCTGCTTTTAGGGGTGGTTGAGGCATGAAGGATGCAACAAATGGAGTTGGCTCCAAGGGGATGAAATGCTCCCCCTGAGGCTGCTCAGAGAGCTGGAGCTGAGGAATCCGGGTGGGAATCACTCCAAGAAAAAGGAAGGAAAAGAGAGCAGAGGAACAGGGATGCAATTCCAACCTCTCCAAGGACTGGGATGGGCACATTCACCATCACCATTTAATCTAGACACGATTTCTTCTTTGCCTCTGGCTGCCAGGAGCAGGATGAGCAGTTTAATGAGTTTAAAGAGTGAATAGTTTAATTAGCTGGAAGAGACTGGATCAATAGCTGCTTAAACAAACAACTGGATCCCTGTTTCCAAGCTTGGATGTAGTTTTGGAAGGTTCCTGGCAGTTTGGCAGGGATTAGTGATGCTGAGAATGTGCTTTTTTGTGGGTTTGGGGCTTTTACTCCTGTTCACGTGGCTGCTCTTTTTCTTGTTGAGTGGAAAACAGGAGGGAAAGAGCAACGACGGAAGGAATTCCACTCTTGCTGCTTCAAGGGATGGATCAGGAAGGGAACAGGCTGCAGGGAATTTGGAGTGCAAACTGAGACCTCTCCGATATTTTCGGCTCAGTCAGTCCATCAGTGCTTGGTAGCTGTTTAGGCCACGTGCAAGGTGAATGATGGTGCACATGGCAGAGCTGCTGGTGGCTCCTTCCCCTGCCCGGCTGTCAGTCACCCTGCAGGGTGCTGGAGCAGCGTGCCAGAGGCCGTGGATCCTATGGATCCCATGGATCCCAGGGGCGTGATCAGGAGCCTGGGCCTGCTGGCCACTCCTTGCTCTCTCTTACCCTGATTTTTCAGCTCTGCAGCGAATCCAGCTTGAGTTTTTCAACCCCCTAGAAACCCAGGGACCTTTCATGTCTGTTCTCAGATCTGGGATTTAAATCCAGCCCTTATCAAAGCACCCCGTGACCAGGCAGGCCCTGAATCCCAGCAGGGATCTGATAAAGAGGGACCTGACATCCTAAAGAAACCCTTTGAAATCCTGCTGGGATTGATTTGTATCCATAATGGAGCCCCGAGCTCTCTGCCAGGGAGAGATGAAGCTGCTCCTTTGCTTTATTATCCTCAGGCCCATCCCAGCTTTGAGGGAAATTCAGTCCCTCTTCAAGCCCCAAAATCATGGAAAAGCTCCTTTGTATCCTCTCCACAGCCCCTACGTGGATTAATCAACTTTTTATTTGATATGGTGTCATTCTCCTTTTTTTTCCATGGCTAAAACTCCACGGTGAGCAATCAGAGCAGAAATAGGAAATGCAGGAGTCTTGGATTCCACAGTAGGATTAACTTCCCTTTTCTGCTCTCTTTCAGGACAGGAAAAACCACTGAACTCGCCCCATCTTTGGGATCAAGAGCTTTGGTGCTGGAGTAGGCAAAGCCAGCTAGGGCCCCCCTTGTCCTGCCCATGGTGTGGGTCAGGGACAGGCTCCTCTTCTCCTCTGTGCTGGGATGAACTGCCTAGGGAATGCTATTTCTGACAGCCCGGTCCTAGCCACGGCTACTGGAAATGGGCGGAGGTGAAGAGGCAAGTGCCAGAGTTGCTTGGGGATGGTGGAATTGTGGTGTTTGGCTGTGCCCATAGGGGCAGGTTGGGCATTTCTGTGTGTCTGAGGACCGGTTTGGGTGCTGGGGAGCCCGGGGAGCCGAGCTCTCAGTGCATTCCCAGCTCTGCCAGGGGTGGGAGCTGGTGCAGGGCCGGGTGACAGCCTCTGGTCGGGCTCGGGGCAGGCCCTGGCCCCGGCACAGACACGCTGGGGTGCTTTGGGGCCGCTTGGGGAGCCGTGGGAGGAGAATGAGGGATGGTGCTGGGCGGAGCGGTCAGCCTGCGCTCGTGTCAGCGCAGCCGTGCAGGGCACTGGGATCTGGGTAAAACACCGGCTCTCCTGGTGTTCAGGGATGCAGGGTCTGAGGGACTGGATTTACTTGGGGCTTTCCAGGACAGCAGGAAGAAGAGGAAATGTGGTGCCAGAGGTGCGTCCCACCAGGTTGCATTTCCCTCTTTCCCATTTCCATTTCCTCCTCAGTGCAGGTGTCCCCTGCAGCCCATGAGCACGGGGCCGGTGACAACTCCCTGTCTGTAGAGGGATTCCTTATGGAACAAGGGCAGGTGACACTTGTGTGAGGCTTACGACTGTTAGAATTAGACCAGGATGGGTTTAAGGAAAAGAAAACTAGAATCGTGTGTTAATCTTACTGGTCAATGAACAAATGGAATCCACACTTCTGTAAGAAAAAATAGAGTGTATGGAGCATATAGAAGAAGCTGGTTTTGCCTGCTGCTGCTGCTTGGCTTTATCATGTAACCCCATTCGAACTCTGCCTTCAAGACAGCTGTGAGACCGTGAAATAAAGAACTTAGCAGAACAGCAGCCTCCTCTGCTCTTTTCACCCTGGTCCGAGAAGGAGGGGTACCCTGTCAAAGGCTCAACACTTGCCTTTCTGACTTTGTTTCTAAATTTCTACCTTTCTAATTTTGTTTGTTTCTAATTTTTTTGTTTGTTCGTTTCTAACTTTGTTTTCAACTTTCTCCCTTTAGAAATTTGTTTGTTTCTTGTATTTTACCTCTTTGTTTGTTTCTAAATTTCTGCCGTTGTAACTTTGTTTCTAACTTTCTACTTTTAAAATTTCATTTGTTTTTAACTTTTTACCATTCCTCCCAGCGAGGGCTGTGTGCAGAATACTAAAACCTGTTAAGTTCTTCACTTTTACGTCTATAGGCAAATGCTAGTGATTTAGATGTAAATTCATTTGGAAATAAGCCAGCCCTCTCTGTCTACTCTGTCGCATACAGCAATATAAGAAGCTGGGAATAGAGATCAGCAGGTTTTGAGAATAAGGAGCCGGCGTTTTTCTGTAGGAAGGAAAGCAGCAAGCGCCTGGCCCCAGGAGCCGAGACGCTCGGGCTGCAGGAGCTGCAGAGCGCCCGGAGCCGGCTTTTCCCTGTGCTCTGTGCCTGCCCCCGGGCTGAGCTGGGCGGCGCTGCTGCCGCCTGGTGGCGAGAGCGCGGCACTGCCGCCCCCGACACGGCGGCACTGCCGCCCCCGACACGGCGCCCCGGCGCTGCTGCCGCCCGGTGCCGGCTGAGCCGAGAGGGCGGCGGCCTCGGTGGCTGCCGAGCGTGGCAAGGAGCGGGAGCGAGCGGGGCCGGGTCTGTCAGCGGAGGGGAGGGGCGAAGGGCGGTTCGGAGCGCCAAGGGACACGGCCGTGCACGAGCGGGGCCACAGCTATGGAAAGGAGCGGGCGCCGTGCGGGGCGGTGACCGCGGGGAATGACAGCGCGGGGGGCGGCCCGGCGGGGCCGGTTTTGCCGGGCAGCAGAGGCGCGGTCGCAGCGCGACCCGGGCGGGAGGCACCGGGCGGGCACGGTCGGAATAGAGCCGCCCGCGTGTCGCTCTCAAGGAGGCGGCTCGGAAAGGAAGGCGCAGTTCCGCGCTCTCGGGACGGCGTTAAGTGACGTTTTTATTAGAATATGACAGTATTTATTTTATTTTATTATTTTATTATCTGCCAGGACCTTGCAGAGGGTGGTTTACACTTCCGCCACACTCAAGATGGCGGACGCAGTAGGCCCCCTGGCGAGAGGTGTCGCTGCCGATGCCTGCCGCCGGTCGCGGAGCCGTCGGCCGCCTCCGGCGCGGCTGACCCCGCCAGCCGTGTCCTCGCACCGGGAAGCACGGCGGAAAATCGCGCGGAAAGCGCGGGGCCGGCGTCGGAGTCCGGGCCGGATTCAGGCAGCCGACTAGACAGAAGCCCTTGTGAGGGGCGGCGGGGGCCCTAAGTGTACCACACTAAAGATGGCGGCTCGACCGGAAGTGGCTTCTGCCAGCACCCAAGATGGCGGCGAAGGGCGGAAGTGTCGTCACTGCCACACTAAAGATGGCGGTCGTGTGCACTGTTTTCTGACCTTCTCAATATGGCGGCAGGGAAGGCCCCCCCCCCCCCCCCCCAAGCTGCGTCTATTCGGCTGCCTGAACGCGACGCCGACGCCGACGCCGACGCCAGCCCAGCGCTTGCGCGCAATTTTCTGAGGCGTTTCCCGCTACGCGGACACCGACTGTGGGGTCAGCGGCGCCTGGGGCAGGCGGGAGCATTCAGGCAGTCGAATAGACGGACCGGGGCGGGGGGGGGGGGGGGGGGGGGGTCCTTCGCGGCCGCCATCTTGAGAAGGTCGAATAGCCACATCGGTGCCGTATCGGTGACTTCCGCCCTTCTTCGCCAGGAGCGCCAATGGCGGGGAGCCCGGGGAGCAGCGCTGCCGGGCCGGGGGCACCGGGGCGGGTGCTCCGGGCTCGGAGGTGAGCGGGGAACGGGGACAGCCCCGAGCGGACGGTGGGGGCCGCGGGGGATCGGTATTCCGGCCCAGGGATGAGTGTTCCGGCACAGGGGTGGCTGTCCCGGCACAGGGATGCGTTCCTGGACTGTCTAATAATATTATTTAACGATCGTGCAAGGAGATCTGTATAAAAAAATCCTCCGTGGTCATCCTTCTCCCACAGCCCCGCTGTGTTTTCAGGATCTTGGGGGAAGAGTTTGGGTCTGAACAAGGCTCTCGGGCACAGGGTGGGATTCTTGGGGTGCAGGGCCAGGATTTGGACTCGATGCTCCCTGTGGGTCCCTTGCAGCCCAGGAAATGCTGCGATCCTGTGCCTCTGAGGGTGAAATAAAGGGGAGCGGTGGGGTTTGTGCCCGCTGTATTCACGGCCCCGCCGGCTCAGGGCGGGTTAAAGGCGCAGCTGCCCCGAGACAGCGGGACCGGCCGGGGCTGCTCGCTCCCGGTGCTGCCGCCTCGTGGGGAGAGCCCGGCACTGCAGCCCGCGCAGGCGCTGGACCACGGGATGGGCGTGGAACAGCAGCGCAGGGGATGCTGAGGCAGCGCAGGGAATGCTGCGGTCCCAGGGAAGGCTGAGGCGTCCCCTGCCCGGGGCACTCGGCAGCAAACCCCTGATGTTGAGCAGAAAAAGGAAAGTTCTGGGTTAGTGGGAGGAGGTTTCTGGAATGGAGCTGGGACAGGTGCTGATCCACGCATGGAATCACGGGCTGGTTTGGCGTGGAAGGGACCACCAGGATCATTTACACTCTGTTTGTTGTCTGATTGCACAGCGAAGAACATCCAGAACTGCCACCTCACCCTCACGGACAGCAGGAATGTCTTCCATAGCTCTTGTTTTGGAATGGGAATGGCTGTTGGGAGCTCTGGCAGGACCAGGTAAGAAGAGAAATGGGATCATTGTGGCTGCTGCTGGAGGTGGTTTTCTGCTTTCCGGCTGTTCTTCTCATTGATCCTTTCACAGCAGTGTTCTAGGGCACATTTGAGGGTAATTCCAGGAATTTGAAACCAGATAAAAACTGGTGGGGCAAAAATGTGAACGCGATCCATTTCTGGTAGTTCCAAGCTTCTCCCACAACACCGTTCCAGGGGAAAGCTGATAAAAGGGTAAAGATGCAGAGGAACAAGTGCTGTAAAGCCCCCTGGCGCTCTGAGAGAGCAAACCTTCCAGTAGTCCCAGCAGATCTCTTGGAGAAAGTGTGGGATCGCAAGGTTTTCCAGGAAAGCAAAACAAGGGTGGAGATGAGGGAATAGGCTTCCAGTTCTTCCTTGAGCTGAAAGCCTGGGGGAATTGAGAGGGGCCACAAGAACTGTTTGTGTAGGCAAATGGGAGTTTGGGGTCTGAATCTGAGTTTCCCTCTGGGGCATTTTTGAGGGAAAAGCTGAGGTGCTGTTTAAGGGAGAGAATGGACATTTTTGGGGTGGAAAAAGTTGAATCAATATTGTAGAGGAAGTAAAACGCTGGGGGTAAAAGTGGATGCAATGTGGAGGGGACAGATTGAATATTTTGGAGGCAAAATGGGGAACTGAGTAGTGGAGAGATGGGGAACATTTTGGAGGCAACACTTGACAAACTCTCTGGGGTGGAGAACGACCACATTGAGGGAAAAATGAGGTGATGAGCAGTGGGCACGTAGGGAAGGTCGTGGGGGTAAATCTTGAGAAAAGCCCCGTGGTATTCAAGAAATCCTTGGTAGCAGGACTGAGGAATTCAGTGGTGGAAAAATAGGGGAATTTTGCGGGGGTAAAACTTTAAAAGATCTAAGAGTTGAGAGTGTGTGTTTTTAGGTAGAAAGGATGTCTTGTTGAAGTTGGGCGTCTGGATTGTGGCATTTCTGGATCCAGAAAGTAGAAGATAAAGGAGACTCCCAAAGCCTCGGTAGCTGTGTTAAGAAATCCGTCCCAGGGAAGAAAGGTACCTAAACCTCCTAGAAGTAGGGACTAATTAGCATGGGAAGGGGAAAACCCATCCCCAGTGGGAGAGAGCACGCCGGGTAAGGGAAGAGAAGGATGCCCTTAAGAAGAAGAAGGGAAGGTGAATTTCTCGGCTTGCTGAAATGTATCAAAAAGTTTGGAATCTGGGTCTGTGTGGAGGCCGGGATTTTCTCAGCCATATGCAGAGCCCAGCACTAGGAATAAAGGAATTCCAGGCTTTACAACGCCAAAAATGCAGTACCAGAGAGTTCTGTTATCCCGAGGACTTGGGGGATACTTGGCAAAAATTTCCGGGGGCCCAGGCTGGACCGAGCTTTTAACGCTCCCCGGATTCACGGGATCGGGGATTCCAGCGTGCCCTGCACGGGTTTTTTCAGGGAAGTCCCAAATCCTTCGTGTGAGCACGAAGCAGAATCCCCTGGGAGCTGTGAAGGCAACAGGATATTTCTTGGGAATTTTGAAGGGTTGGGTGAGTCCTCAGTGTTAGGTTGGAATGAACGCAAATTGTCCGGGAGTTGCTGGTTTGGGGATGGCCGGGTCTGGGTTTGGATTTGTGGGCACCGAGTGTTCCTTGTGTCAGCTTTAGGTCTTCTGGATTGGTGGGAATTGTCAGAGAAAAGAGAAGGCAATTGAAATGCGGAGCTCCATTCCCGGAGAAATGGTCAGGATGGGAGCGGGAAGGCTGTGGAGCTGCTGGGAGCTCGTGGAGAACGAAAGGATCTGAGGCCTGGAGGCAAAAGCTGTGGAACAAAGCCTGAAAAGGGTGTGGGGTGGGGCGGGAGGGGGAGGAGGGCACCGTGGTGGGGGGAAAGAGGGAAAGGATCCCTGCTCTGGGAATCCAGCAGGGACCAGGAGAGGATCATTTTCCATCCACTGCTCTCAGTGGAATCCTAATAAGGACGGTGGAAGGGAAGTGATTCGTTTGTTCTTAGGTTTGGAATGAAAGGTGCTCTTGCAGAGGGGACTATTGACCTGTTAAAATTCTGTTGGATACAGGAAAAGAGGGAGGAAGCAAGCAGCTGGGGAATGAAGGGGTGGATTTTTTGGTGGATACAGGGAAAGACACGGGAAGGGGCTCTCAAGTAAAATACACCTCACGGGCAGCACCAGGAGAAGCCTCAAGTGCCCTTTTTTTCCAAGCTCTGACATTCCAGAGGAGTAAGCAGTGGTCAGCCCATCACTTTCTGTATTCCTTGGATGCCCAGTGCTTTGTTGGGAAGAGATAATATTTGGAAATGAACAAATCCGGGGATGTAATTTCCTGATAGTAAAGCCCCAGAGAGCCTGGTTTTGATATCCTTCCAGCACCCAAACGCAGCAGAGGGAATCCTGGCGGAGCTGGAAAACGCTGTCGCTCCGTCGGTGGAATTCCTGGGAACTGGAAAGCAGCAGAAGCAGCAAGAACAGAGTTGGAAGCAGGCTCCAGCCAGGTAAGGCAGACACCAAATCCTTTGGAACTGGGCAGGGGTGGGAAGAATGAATTCTTACATTTGTAGCCCAGGGATTCCTGAGCAGGATCCCGGCAGGGAAGACTGCAGGGATCAGGCTGGGGCCTGATCGCAGCTGGGGGCAGCGAGCCTTGGAATTGGCTGAAGGGAAGAAAGAGGGATCCTTTGAGCACAAGGATCAGGTGTCAAATGCGGAGATGGCATCAGACAATTCCTCGGGAGGGTTTAGTTCCTGGGCCAAATCGATCTCCTGCCTTGTGAAGGAGCTCAGAGAGCTGGGAAGAGCCCAAGCAACGCAGGGAATGCACCGGCAGATGAAAGTGCCGGGGAACGGTGGGGAAAAGCATCCGAACAGGGGGCCTCGTTTTGTACAGGGACGGTACAAAAAATTGTCCGAAAGAATAGGAATGGAATGGGATTTTACGTATTCCTCGGAGGCCACAATCCAGTGGGAAGGCTGAGAGAAAGAAACAAGGCCTAAAAAGGCAGATGAGCCAAATCTGCCCAAAGCCTCCAATGGCCACATTCCCTGGCACTGCTGAGGACTTCAGCCAAGCTCCAAGCAAAAGGTGAGCCCCTGATTTTGGTGCCAAGGGAAACTCCAAGTTAAGAATGATCCAAATATGAAGCGCTTCTCACAAAACTCAGCTTTGCAAACCTTTCTTTGGGCTAAAAAAGAAAAGATGGGAATGCCCTTGGCAGAAAAGCAGCTGTGAGGCACAGCAGGCTTCAAATGCCTGTCAGCAGGAGCTCCAGGAGAAACGGCTGCTGGCTCCGGGCATCCTGGGCTTTCCAGGCAGGTTTTGTAGCGGATTGCAAGGCAGTTTTCCTGCCTCTGGGGGGTGGCACCTGCATCCCGCTGGAAAGGGAAAATGTGGAGAGAGGGGCAAGCGGGAAGACGGTTGCTGATGTGTGTCCTTGGATCGCAGTTCCTCCCGGTGAGTCTGTGCTGCTGGAAGTTTGAAGGAGATCAGTCCTGGAGTACGTGTGGGTTCACCTGTGGGGTTTGGGAGCGACGCCGGACATGAAATTCCAGGGATGTTCCCTTTGCTGGAGTGAGAAGCAGTGGAAGCACTTTGCTGTCTGCTTCTTCATCGCCTTCGCCTCGGTCCCCTGGGGCTCCAGGTAATCCCCTCTCACCTTTGCTTTTCCAAGGGTCTCTAAATGAGGGCTTGAGCTTTGGTGTAGCTCCCTTTACAGGGAAGAGCTGTTCCAGGAAAGGTCTCCTGGTCTGGACCGATGGCGTTGCAGGAAGAGCAGGAAACCCCGCAGCTCCTGTGGCTCCCTCATCTGATTTGCCTGCAGGCAGCAGCAAGGATCATTCCCAAGTGTCATCCCCTGGCTCCGTGACTCGGTGAGGTTGTGTTCCCCCAAAGGCCAGGGGCCGCTTTGTTTTGCGGCTCACGAAAGTCCAGCTCGGTGGTGCTGGGTTTGGTTTTTGTGTGTAATGAAGGCACTAAAAAATTCCCCTCCTTCACTGGCACAGCCCTGGAGTGGGAGCAGATTCCCCTTATCCCGCAGTTATCCCGCTCCTGCCCTGGATCCCTGCGGTGCCGTGTGTTCTCCAAGCTCACAGCACTGCTGGCTCGAGACAAGAAAAACAATCCCTGTTCCTTCTCTTCTCCGTCCTTGATGTTCCCAGGCCCTGCATCTCCCTGGCTATTCCCTGTGGGAGTCTTCATCTCCATCCCACCTTATCCCGATCAGGTAAGGGTCTGAGACGTGTTTAGCAGCAAATGCATTCCTGTGAAGAAAGCCAAGAGCAAAGAGCATCCAGATGCAGAGAAGTCTTTAGAAAAGCGTTCCAGACGTGCAAATGAGGGATGTGTCTTCCTGCATCTCCTGTTGTTTTTCTCTGTCACGTTTTGGAAGGGTTTCTCTCAGTGATTTCCTGCAGTCCAGGTGCGTCCCTTCTTTTGTCCAAATCCAGTGCCAGAGGATCGAACAACTGACGAGTGGGGCCTGGGATGAAAACGGTTCTCCTAAAATGAGGGAAACAATGCTAGAAGAGAAATGAGCATCCTTTTAATGCCTGGAATAAAAATGCTGGAAAAGGGCACTTTTTATTTGATATGGTGTCATTCTCCTTTTTTTTTCCATAGCTAAAACTCCACGGTGAGCAATCAGAGCAGAAATAGGAAATGCAGGAGTCTTGGATTCCACAGTGGGATTAACTTCCCTTTTCTGCTCTCTTTCAGGACAGGAAAAACCACTGAACTCGCCCCATCTTTGGGACCAAGAGCTGTGGTGTTGGAGTAGGCAAAGCCAGCTAGGGCCCCCCTTGTCCTGCCCATGGTGTGGGTCAGGGACAGGCTCCTCTTCTCCTCTGCGCTGGGATGAACTGCCTAGGGAATGCTATTTCTGACAGCCCGGTCCTAGCCCCGGCTCCTGGAAATGGGCGGAGGTGAAGAGGCAAGTGCCAGAGTTGCTTGGGGATGATGGAATTGTGGTGTTTGGCTGTGCCCAGAGGGGTAGGTTGGGCATTTCTGTGTGTCTGAGGACCGGTTTGGGTGCTGGGGAGCCCGGGGAGCCGAGCTCTCAGTGCATTCCCAGCTCACCCGGGGGTGGGAGCTGGTGCAGGGCTCTGGTCGGGCTCGGGGCAGGCCCTGGCCCCGGCACAGACACGCTGGGGTGGTTTGGGGCCGCTTGGGGAGCCGTGGGAGGAAAATGAGGGATGGTGCTGGGCGGAACGGTCAGCCTGCGCTCGTGTCAGCGCAGCCGTGCAGGGCACTGGGATCTGGGTAAAACACCGGCTCTCCTGGTGTTCAGGGAAGCAAGGTCTGTATTTATCCATACATATTTATCCCTACATATTTATCCCTATATTTATCCATATGTTTATCCATGTATTTACCCATGAATTTATTCCTATATTTACCCATGTATTTACCCAGGTATTTTATGAACACTCAAGTGCCATATCCATGTATTTTATGAGCACTTCCAGGGTTGGTGACTCCACCACTGCTCTGGGCAGCTGTTCCAGCGCTGGACAACCCTTCCCATGCTGGGCCAGGAGATGGATTCTGGAAATGCAGACTCCGAGGAGCAGGGGATTAAGGCAGCATTGGATTCCTTTATTCTCCCAGAAGGATAAAGGAGATTTATCCCCAGACGAACCAGAGGTGATCACACTGAGGTCATTAGTGGGATTTCTTCCTTACTCCCACAAATACCCACTGGGGTGACAGAGTTCCCTACAAGGGCGGTGTTGGAAGGAGCTGCTGGCATGTTTTGCTGTTTATTGGGATCCACAGGATGTTTGGTGTCTCTCAGAGCTGTTCCAGGCTCTCCACAGACCCAAACACTCCTCACACTTCTCCTCAGAGTAGAGAGGTTTCCCAGAGTGCTGGTTTTTAATTTCAGATGCTGGGATAACGACACGGCTTCAGGAGGCAGGAGACTCATTGTGCTGTGCCTCAGTCCAGGCAGGGACAACCCCCAGCTAATAAAAACCTTTTTAAAGCACAAAAAGTCCCATTAAACTGATATTATAAAGGCTGCAAATTGAAGCAGGCCTCAATCAGAAAGCAGCAGAATTTAATTCCCCCCCTTACCCATTTGCATGATCATCTCCTTCCTAATTGCCCATCCACGCTTTTCCCACAGAAGTGCTGTCCCGAGGTTGGAGATGGTTCCAGCTTTATGGAGCTTTGATCTTTATCTGGTTTTACTTTTTACAGAGCACAGAACCCGAGAGTGGCAACTGCTTTCCTCTTGTTCCTCCTGTGGCAGTGAACTGCTCTTCCCGAGGACGGCTGCAGGAATTCTCAGGCAGCATAACGTATGGAATGCCAGGCACGCTACAGAATTCCAGTGGGAGCAGCAGGAACTTCTGTTCTTTACTGGCAGGGCTGTGCCATGAAGGGGAGCTCGGAGATATTGGTCAGCTCAGGGAATGAGCCTGGCTCATGGTAAGGAAATTCACTGTGCAGTTACTTTGGGCCCTTTCTCTCCTCCTTCTCCTTCTCCTTCTCCCTCTCTTCCCAACACCAGTTCCAGACCTCAGTATAATCCATGTTCCCACAGCCTGACCTTGCAGTTTTCCCAGTTTAGCAGCCCCAGCCACACTTGCAGCCTCTTTGTCTGGACTTTGTCTTGCTGAAATCTCCCTTTGTTGATCCTTTGCTGCCTCACCTCTTATCCAGCAATAACGTGCAGTGAGTGGAAGCTTCTCAGAATTCCCTCCCTGTTCCACTGGAAACATTCCCAAGTGGAAGCAGCTGCACTGCCCATCAGCACTTGCCTGCTTTTAGGGGTGGTTGAGGCATGAAGGATGCAACAAATGGAGTTGGCTCCAAGGGGATGAAATGCTCCCCCTGAGGCTGCTCAGAGAGCTGGAGCTGAGGAATCCGGGTGGGAATCACTGCAGGAAAAAGGAAGGAAAAGAGAGCAGAGGAACAGGGATGCAATTCCAACCTCTCCAAGGACTGGGATGGGCACATTCACCAACACCATTTAATCTAGACACGATTTCTTCTTTGCCTCTGGCTGCCAGGAGCAGGATGAGCAGTTTAATGAGTTTAAATAGTGAATAGTTTAATTAGCTGGAAGAGACTGGATCAATAGCTGCTTAAACAAACAACTGGATCCCTGTTTCCAAGCTTGGATGTAGTTTTGGAAGGTTCCTGGCAGTTTGGCAGGGATTAGTGATGCTGAGAATGTGCTTTTTTGTGGGTTTGGGGCTTTTACTCCTGTTCACGTGGCTGCTCTTTTTCTTGTTGAGTGGAAAACAGGAGGGAAAGAGCAACGATGGAAGGAATTCCACTCTTGCTGCTTGAAGGGATGGATCAGGAAGGGAACAGGCTGCAGGGAATTTGGAGTGCAAACTGAGATCTCTCCGATATTTTCGGCTCAGTCAGTCCATCAGTGCTTGGTGGCTGTTTAGGCCACGTGCAAGGTGAATGATGGTGCACATGGCAGAGCTGCTGGTGGCTCCTTCCCCTGCCCGGCTGTCAGTCACCCTGCAGGGTGCTGGAGCAGCGTGCCAGAGGCCGTGGATCCTATGGATCCCATGGATCCCAGGGGCGTGATCAGGAGCCTGGGCCTGCTGGCCACTCCTTGCTCTCTCTTACCCTGATTTTTCAGCTCTGCAGCGAATCCAGCTTGAGTTTTTCAACCCCCTAGAAACCCAGGGACCTTTCATGTCTGTTCTCAGATCTGGGATTTAAATCCAGCCCTTATCAAAGCACCCCGTGACCAGGCAGGCCCTGAATCCCAGCAGGGATCTGATAAAGAGGGACCTGACATCCTAAAGAAACCCTTTGAAATCCTGCTGGGATTGATTTGTATCCATAATGGAGCCCCGAGCTCTCTGCCAGGGAGAGATGAAGCTGCTCCTTTGCTTTATTATCCTCAGGCCCTTCCCAGCTTTGAGGGAAATTCAGTCCCTCTTCAAGCCCCAAAATCATGGAAAAGCTCCTTTGTATCCTCTCCACAGCCCCTACGTGGATTAATCAACTTTTTATTTGATATGGTGTCATTCTCCTTTTTTTTCCATGGCTAAAACTCCACGGTGAGCAATCAGAGCAGAAACAGGAAATGCAGGAGTCTTGGATTCCACAGTGGGATTAACTTCCCTTTTCTGCTCTCTTTCAGGACAGGAAAAACCACTGAACTCGCCCCATCTTTGGGACCAAGAGCTTTGGTGTTGGAGTAGGCAAAGCCAGCTAGGGCCCCCCTTGTCCTGCCCATGGTGTGGGTCAGGGACAGGCTCCTCTTCTCCTCTGTGCTGGGATGAACTGCCTAGGGAATGCTATTTCTGACAGCCCGGTCCTAGCCCCGGCTACTGGAAATGGGCGGAGGTGAAGAGGCAAGTGCCAGAGTTGCTTGGGGATGATGGAATTGTGGTGTTTGGCTGTGCCCAGAGGGGCAGGTTGGGCATTTCTGTGTGTCTGAGGACCGGTTTGGGTGCTGGGGAGCCCGGGGAGCCGAGCTCTCAGTGCATTCCCAGCTCACCCGGGGGTGGGAGCTGGTGCAGGGCTGGGTGACAGCCTCTGGTCGGGCTCGGGGCAGGCCCTGGCCCCGGCACAGACACGCGGGGGTGGTTTGGGGACGCTTGGGGAGCAATGGGAAGAAAATGAGGGATGGTGCTGGGCGGAGCGATCGGCCTGTGCTCGTGTCAGCGCAGCCGTGCAGGGCACTGGGATCCGGGTAAAACACCGGCTCTCCTGGTGTTCAGGGATGCAAGGTCTGAGGGACCGGATTTACTTGGGGTTTTCCAGGACAGCAGGAAGAAGAGGAAATGTGGTGCCAGAGGTGCGTCCCATCAGGTTGCAGTTCCCTCTTTCCCATTTCCTTTTCCTCCTCAGTGCGGGTGTCCCCTGCAGCCCATGAGCACGGGGCCGGTGACAACTCCCTGTCTGTAGAGGGATTCCTTATGGAACAAGGGCAGATGACACTTGTGTGAGGCTTACGACTGTTAGAATTAGACCAGGATGGGTTTAAGGAAAACTAGAATCGTGTGTTAATCTTACTGGTCAATGAACAAATGGAATCCACACTTCTATAAGAAAAAATATAGTGTATGGAGCATATAGAAGAAGCTGTTTTTGCCTGCTGCTTGGCTGTATCATGTAACCCCATTCGAACTCTGCCTTCAAGACAGCTGTGAGACCGTGAAATAAAGAACTTAGCAGAACAGCAGCCTCCTCTGCTCTTTCACCCTGGTCCGAGAAGGAGGGGTACCCTGTCAAAGGCTCAACACTTGCCTTTCTGACTTTGTTTCTAAATTTCTACCTTTCTAATTTTGTTTGTTTCTAATTTTTTTGTTTGTTTGTTTCTAACTTTGTTTGTTTTCAACTTTCTCCCTTTAGAAATTTGTTTGTTTCTTGTATTTTACCTCTTTGTTTGTTTCTAAATTTCTGCCGTTGTAACTTTGTTTCTAACTTTCTACTTTTAAAATTTCATTTGTTTTTAACTTTTTACCATTCCTCCCAGCGAGGGCTGTGTGCAGAATACTAAAACCTGTTAAGTTCTTCACTTTTACGTCTATAGGCAAATGCTAGTGATTTAGATGTAAATTCATTTGGAAATAAGCCAGCCCTCTCTGTCTACTCTGTCGCATACAGCAATATAAGAAGCTGGGAATAGAGATCCGCAGGTTTTGAGAATAAGGAGCCGGCGTTTTTCTGTAGGAAGGAAAGCAGCAAGCGCCTGGCCGCAGGAGCCGAGACGCTCGGGCTGCAGGAGCTGCAGAGCGCCCGGAGCCGGCTTTTCCCTGTGCTCTGTGCCTGCCCCCGGGCTGAGCTGGGCGGCGCTGCTGCCGCCTGGTGGCGAGAGCGCGGCACTGCCGCCCCCGACACGGCGCCCCGGCGCTGCTGCCGCCCGGTGGCAGCTGAGCCGAGAGGGCGGCGGCCTCGGTGGCTGCCGAGCGTGGCAAGGAGCGGGAGCGAGCGGGGCCGGGTGTGTCAGCGGAGGGGAGGGGCGAAGGGCGGTTCGCAGCGCCAAGGGACACGGCCGTGCATGAGCGGGGCCACAGCTATGGAAAGGAGCGGGCGCCGTGCGGGGCGGTGACCGCGGGGAATGACAGCGCGGGGGGCGGCCCGGCGGGGCCGGTTTTGCCGGGCAGCAGAGGCGCGGTCGCAGCGCGACCCGGGCGGGAGGCACCGGGCGGGCACGGTCGGAATAGAGCCGCCCGCGTGTCGCTCTCAAGGAGGCGGCTCGGAAAGGAAGGCGCAGTTCCGCGCTCTCGGGACGGCGTTAAGTGACGTTTTTATTAGAATATGACAGTATTTATTTTATTTTATTATTTTATTATCTGCCAGGACCTTGCAGAAGGTGGTTTACACTTCCGCCACACTCAAGATGGCGGACGCACTAGGCCCCCTGCGAGAGGTGTCGCTGCCGATGCCTGCCGCCGGTCGCGGAGCCGTCGCCCGCCTCCGGCGCGGCTGACCCCGCCAGCCGTGTCCTCGCACCGGGAAGCACGGCGGAAAATCGCGCGGAAAGCGCGGGGCCGGCGTCGGAGTCCGGGCCGGATTCAGGCAGCCGACTAGACAGAAGCCCTTGTGAGGGGCGGCGGGGGCCCTAAGTGTACCACACTAAAGATGGCGGCTCGACCGGAAGTGGCTTCTGCCAGCACCCAAGATGGCGGCGAAGGGCGGAAGTGTCGTCACTGCCACGCTAAAGATGGCGGTCGTGTGCGCTGTTTCCTGACCTTCTCAATATGGCGGCAGGGAAGGCCCCCCCCCCCCCCCCCAAGCTGCGTCTATTCGGCTGCCTGAACGCGACGCCGACGCCAGCCCAGCGCTTGCGCGCAATTTTCTGAGGCGTTTCCCGCTACGCGGACACCGACTGTGGGGTCAGCGGCGCCTGGGGCAGGCGGGAGCATTCAGGCAGTCGAATAGACGGACCGGGGCGGGGGGGGGGGGGGGGGGGGGGTCCTTCGCGGCCGCCATCTTGAGAAGGTCGAATAGCCACATCGGTGCGGTACCGGTGACTTCCGCCCTTCTTCGCCAGGAGCGGCGATGGCGGGGAGCCCGGGGAGCAGCGCTGCCGGGCCGGGGGCACCGGGGCGGGTGCTCCGGGCTCGGAGGTGAGCGGGGAACGGGGACAGCCCCGAGCGGACGGTGGGGGCCGCGGGGGATCGGTATTCCGGCCCAGGGATGAGTGTTCCGGCACAGGGGTGGCTGTCCCGGCACAGGGATGCGTTCATGGACTGTCTAATAATATTATTTAACGATCGTGCAAGGAGATCTGTATAAAAAAATCCTCCGTGGTCATCCTTCTCCCAGCCCCGCTGTGTTTTCAGGATCTTGGGGGAAGAGTTTGGGTCTGAACAAGGCTCTCGGGCACAGGGTGGGATTCTTGGGGTGCAGGGCCAGGATTTGGACTCGATGCTCCCTGTGGGTCCCTTGCAGCCCAGGAAATGCTGCGATCCTGTGCCTCTGAGGGTGAAATAAAGGGGAGCGGTGGGGTTTGTGCCCGCTGTGTTCACGGCCCCGCCGGCTCAGGGCGGGTTAAAGGCGCAGCTGCCCCGAGACAGCGGGACCGGCCGGGGCTGCTCGCTCCCGGTGCTGCCGCCTCGTGGGGAGAGCCCGGCACTGCAGCCCGCGCAGGCGCTGGACCACGGGATGGGCGTGGAACAGCAGCGCAGGGGATGCTGAGGCAGCCCAGGGAATGCTGCGGTCCCAGGGAAGGCTGAGGCGTCCCCTGCCCGGGGCACTCGGCAGCAAACCCCTGACGTTGAGCAGAAAAAGGAAAGTTCTGGGTTAGTGGGAGGAGGTTTCTGGAATGGAGCTGGAACAGGTGCTGATCCACTCATGGAATCACGGGGTGGTTTGGCTTGGAAGGGACCACCAGGATCATTTACACTCTGTTTGTTGTCTGATTGCACAGCGAAGAACATCCAGAACTGCCGCCTCACCCTCACGGACAGCAGGAATGTCTTCCATAGCTCTTGTTTTGGAATGGGAATGGCTGTTGGGAGCTCTGGCAGGACCAGGTAAGAAGAGAAATGGGATCATTGTGGCTGCTGCTGGAGGTGGTTTTCTGCTTTCCGGCTGTTCTTCTCATTGATCCTTTCACAGCAGTGTTCTAGGGCACATTTGAGGGTAATTCCAGGAATCTGAAACCAGATAAAAACTGGTGGGGAAAAAATGTGAACGTGATCCATTTCTGGTAGTTCCAAGCTTCTCCCACAACACCGTTCCAGGGGAAAGCTGATAAAAGGGTAAAGATGCAGAGGAACAAGTGCTGTAAAGCCCCCTGGCGCTCTGAGAGAGCAAACCTTCCAGTAGTCCCAGCAGATCTCTTGGAGAAAGTGTGGGATCGCAAGGTTTTCCAGGAAAGCAAAACAAGGGTGGAGATGAGGGAATAGGCTTCCAGTTCTTCCTTGAGCTGAAAGCCTGGGGGAATTGAGAGGGGCCACAAGAACTGTTTGTGTAGGCAAATGGGAGTTTGGGGGCTGAATCTGAGTTTCCCTCTGGGGCATTTTTGAGGGAAAAGCTGAGGTGCTGTTTAAGGGAGAGAATGCAGATTTTTGGGGTGGAAAAGGTTGAATCAATATTGTAGAGGAAGTAAAACGCTGGGGGTAAAAGTGGATGCAATGTGGAGGGGACAGATTGAATATTTTGGAGGCAAAATGGGGAACTGAGTAGTGGAGAGATGGGGAACATTTTGGAGGCAACACTTGACAAACTCTCTGGGGTGGAGAACGACCACATTGAGGGAAAAATGAGGTGATGAGCAGTGGGCACGTAGGGAAGGTCGTGGGGGTAAATCTTGAGAAAAGCCCCGTGGTATTCAAGAAATCCTTGGAAGCAGGACTGAGGAATTCAGTGGTGGAAAAATAGGGGAATTTTGCGGGGGTAAAACTTTAAAAGATCTAAGAGTTGAGAGTGTGTGTTTTTAGGTAGAAAGGATGTCTTGTTGAAGTTGGGCGTCTGGATTGTGGCATTTATGGATCCAGAAAGTAGAAGATAAAGGAGACTCCCAAAGCCTCGGTAGCTGTGTTAAGAAATCCCTGCCAGGGAAGAAAGGTACCTAAACCTCCTAGAAGTAGGGACTAATTGGCATGGGAAGGGGAAAACCCACCCCCAGTGGGAGAGAGCACGCCGGGTAAGGGAAGAGAAGGATGCCCTTAAGAACAAGCAGGGAAGGTGAATTTCTCGGCTTGCTAAAATGTATCAAAAAGTTTGGAACCTGGGTCTGTGTGGAGGCCGGGATTTTCTCGGCCATATGCAGAGCCCAGCACTAGGAATAAAGGAATTCCAGGCTTTACAACGCCAAAAATGCAGTACCAGAGAGTTCTGTTATCCCGAGGACTTGGGGGATATTTGGCAAAAATTTCCGGGGGCCCAGGCTGGACCGAGCTTTTAACGCTCCCCGGATTCACGGGATCGGGGATTCCGGCGTGCCCTGCACAGGTTTTTTCAGGGAAGTCCCAAATCCTTCGTGTGAGCACGAAGCAGAATCCCCTGGGAGCTGTGAAGGCAACAGGATATTTCTTGGGAATTTTGAAGGGTTGGGTGAGTCCTCAGTGTTAGGTTGGAATGAACGCAAATTGTCCGGGAGTTGCTGGTTTGGGGATGGCCGGGTCTGGGTTTGGATTTGTGGGCACCGAGTGTTCCTTGTGTCAGCTTTAGGTCTTCTGGATTGGTGGGAGTAGTCAGAGAAAAGAGAAGGCAATTGAAATGCGGAGCTCCATTCCCGGAGAAATGGTCGGGATGGGAGAGGAAAGGCTGTGGAGCTGCTGGGAGCTCGTGGAGAACGAAAGGATCTGAGGCCTGGAGGCAAAAGCTGTGGAACAAAGCCTGAAAAGGGTGTGGGGTGGGGCGGGAGGGGGAGGAGGGCACCGTGGTGGGGGGAAAGAGGGAAAGGATCCCTGCTCCGGGAATCCAGCAGGGACCAGGAGAGGATCATTTTCCATCCACTGCTCTCAGTGGAATCCTAATAAGGACGGTGGAAGGGAAGTGATTCGTTTGTTCTTAGGTTTGGAATGAAAGGTGCTCTTGCAGAGGGGACTATTGACCTGTTAAAATTCTGTTGGATACAGGAAAAGAGGGAGGAAGCAAGCAGCTGGGGAATGAAGGGGTGGATTTTTTGGTGGATACAGGGAAAGACACGGGAAGGGGCTCTCAAGTAAAATACACCTCACGGGCAGCACCAGGAGAAGCCTCAAGTGCCCTTTTTTTCCAAGCTCTGACATTCCAGAGGAGTAAGCAGTGGTCAGCCCATCACTTTCTGTATTCCTTGGATGCCCAGTGCTTTGTTGGGAAGAGATAATATTTGGAAATGAACAAATCCGGGGATGTAATTTCCTGATAGTAAAGCCCCAGAGAGCCTGGTTTTGATATCCTTCCAGCACCCAAACGCAGCAGAGGGAATCCTGGCGGAGCTGGAAAACGCTGTCGCTCCGTCGGTGGAATTCCTGGGAACTGGAAAGCAGCAGAAGCAGCAAGAACAGAGTTGGAAGCAGGCTCCAGCCAGGTAAGGCAGACACCAAATCCTTTGGAACTGGGCAGGGGTGGGAAGAATGAATTCTTACATTTGTAGCCCAGGGATTCCTGAGCAGGATCCCGGCAGGGAAGACTGCAGGGATCAGGCTGGGGCCTGATCGCAGCTGGGGGCAGCGAGCCTTGGAATTGGCTGAAGGGAAGAAAGAGGGATCCTTTGAGCACAAGGATCAGGTGTCAAATGCGGAGATGGCATCAGACAATTCCTCGGGAGGGTTTAGTTCCTGGGCCAAATCGATCTCCTGCCTTGTGAAGGAGCTCAGAGAGCTGGGAAGAGCCCAAGCAACGCAGGGAATGCACCGGCAGATGAAAGTGCCGGGGAACGGTGGGGAAAAGCATCCGAACAGGGGGCCTCGTTTTGTACAGGGACGGTACAAAAAATTGTCCGAAAGAATAGGAATGGAATGGGATTTTACGTATTCCTCGGAGGCCACAATCCAGTGGGAAGGCTGAGAGAAAGAAACAAGGCCTAAAAAGGCAGATGAGCCAAATCTGCCCAAAGCCTCCAATGGCCACATTCCCTGGCACTGCTGAGGACTTCAGCCAAGCTCCAAGCAAAAGGTGAGCCCCTGATTTTGGTGCCAAGGGAAACTCCAAGTTAAGAATGATCCAAATATGAAGCGCTTCTCACAAAACTCAGCTTTGCAAACCTTTCTTTGGGCTAAAAAAGAAAAGATGGGAATGCCCTTGGCAGAAAAGCAGCTGTGAGGCACAGCAGGCTTCAAATGCCTGTCAGCAGGAGCTCCAGGAGAAACGGCTGCTGGCTCCGGGCATCCTGGGCTTTCCAGGCAGGTTTTGTAGCGGATTGCAAGGCAGTTTTCCTGCCTCTGGGGGGTGGCACCTGCATCCCGCTGGAAAGGGAAAATGTGGAGAGAGGGGCAAGCGGGAAGACGGTTGCTGATGTGTGTCCTTGGATCGCAGTTCCTCCCGGTGAGTCTGTGCTGCTGGAAGTTTGAAGGAGATCAGTCCTGGAGTACGTGTGGGTTCACCTGTGGGGTTTGGGAGCGACGCCGGACATGAAATTCCAGGGATGTTCCCTTTGCTGGAGTGAGAAGCAGTGGAAGCACTTTGCTGTCTGCTTCTTCATCGCCTTCGCCTCGGTCCCCTGGGGCTCCAGGTAATCCCCTCTCACCTTTGCTTTTCCAAGGGTCTCTAAATGAGGGCTTGAGCTTTGGTGTAGCTCCCTTTACAGGGAAGAGCTGTTCCAGGAAAGGTCTCCTGGTCTGGACCGATGGCGTTGCAGGAAGAGCAGGAAACCCCGCAGCTCCTGTGGCTCCCTCATCTGATTTGCCTGCAGGCAGCAGCAAGGATCATTCCCAAGTGTCATCCCCTGGCTCCGTGACTCGGTGAGGTTGTGTTCCCCCAAAGGCCAGGGGCCGCTTTGTTTTGCGGCTCACGAAAGTCCAGCTCGGTGGTGCTGGGTTTGGTTTTTGTGTGTAATGAAGGCACTAAAAAATTCCCCTCCTTCACTGGCACAGCCCTGGAGTGGGAGCAGATTCCCCTTATCCCGCAGTTATCCCGCTCCTGCCCTGGATCCCTGCGGTGCCGTGTGTTCTCCAAGCTCACAGCACTGCTGGCTCGAGACAAGAAAAACAATCCCTGTTCCTTCTCTTCTCCGTCCTTGATGTTCCCAGGCCCTGCATCTCCCTGGCTATTCCCTGTGGGAGTCTTCATCTCCATCCCACCTTATCCCGATCAGGTAAGGGTCTGAGACGTGTTTAGCAGCAAATGCATTCCTGTGAAGAAAGCCAAGAGCAAAGAGCATCCAGATGCAGAGAAGTCTTTAGAAAAGCGTTCCAGACGTGCAAATGAGGGATGTGTCTTCCTGCATCTCCTGTTGTTTTTCTCTGTCACGTTTTGGAAGGGTTTCTCTCAGTGATTTCCTGCAGTCCAGGTGCGTCCCTTCTTTTGTCCAAATCCAGTGCCAGAGGATCGAACAACTGACGAGTGGGGCCTGGGATGAAAACGGTTCTCCTAAAATGAGGGAAACAATGCTAGAAGAGAAATGAGCATCCTTTTAATGCCTGGAATAAAAATGCTGGAAAAGGGCACTTTTTATTTGATATGGTGTCATTCTCCTTTTTTTTTCCATAGCTAAAACTCCACGGTGAGCAATCAGAGCAGAAATAGGAAATGCAGGAGTCTTGGATTCCACAGTGGGATTAACTTCCCTTTTCTGCTCTCTTTCAGGACAGGAAAAACCACTGAACTCGCCCCATCTTTGGGACCAAGAGCTGTGGTGTTGGAGTAGGCAAAGCCAGCTAGGGCCCCCCTTGTCCTGCCCATGGTGTGGGTCAGGGACAGGCTCCTCTTCTCCTCTGCGCTGGGATGAACTGCCTAGGGAATGCTATTTCTGACAGCCCGGTCCTAGCCCCGGCTCCTGGAAATGGGCGGAGGTGAAGAGGCAAGTGCCAGAGTTGCTTGGGGATGATGGAATTGTGGTGTTTGGCTGTGCCCAGAGGGGCAGGTTGGGCATTTCTGTGTGTCTGAGGACCGGTTTGGGTGCTGGGGAGCCCGGGGAGCCGAGCTCTCAGTGCATTCCCAGCTCACCCGGGGGTGGGAGCTGGTGCAGGGCTCTGGTCGGGCTCGGGGCAGGCCCTGGCCCCGGCACAGACACGCTGGGGTGGTTTGGGGCCGCTTGGGGAGCCGTGGGAGGAAAATGAGGGATGGTGCTGGGCGGAACGGTCAGCCTGCGCTCGTGTCAGCGCAGCCGTGCAGGGCACTGGGATCTGGGTAAAACACCGGCTCTCCTGGTGTTCAGGGAAGCAAGGTCTGTATTTATCCATACATATTTATCCCTACATATTTATCCCTATATTTATCCATATGTTTATCCATGTATTTACCCATGAATTTATTCCTATATTTACCCATGTATTTACCCAGGTATTTTATGAACACTCAAGTGCCATATCCATGTATTTTATGAGCACTTCCAGGGTTGGTGACTCCACCACTGCTCTGGGCAGCTGTTCCAGCGCTGGACAACCCTTCCCATGCTGGGCCAGGAGATGGATTCTGGAAATGCAGACTCCGAGGAGCAGGGGATTAAGGCAGCATTGGATTCCTTTATTCTCCCAGAAGGATAAAGGAGATTTATCCCCAGACGAACCAGAGGTGATCACACTGAGGTCATTAGTGGGATTTCTTCCTTACTCCCACAAATACCCACTGGGGTGACAGAGTTCCCTACAAGGGCGGTGTTGGAAGGAGCTGCTGGCATGTTTTGCTGTTTATTGGGATCCACAGGATGTTTGGTGTCTCTCAGAGCTGTTCCAGGCTCTCCACAGACCCAAACACTCCTCACACTTCTCCTCAGAGTAGAGAGGTTTCCCAGAGTGCTGGTTTTTAATTTCAGATGCTGGGATAACGACACGGCTTCAGGAGGCAGGAGACTCATTGTGCTGTGCCTCAGTCCAGGCAGGGACAACCCCCAGCTAATAAAAACCTTTTTAAAGCACAAAAAGTCCCATTAAACTGATATTATAAAGGCTGCAAATTGAAGCAGGCCTCAATCAGAAAGCAGCAGAATTTAATTCCCCCCCTTACCCATTTGCATGATCATCTCCTTCCTAATTGCCCATCCACGCTTTTCCCACAGAAGTGCTGTCCCGAGGTTGGAGATGGTTCCAGCTTTATGGAGCTTTGATCTTTATCTGGTTTTACTTTTTACAGAGCACAGAACCCGAGAGTGGCAACTGCTTTCCTCTTGTTCCTCCTGTGGCAGTGAACTGCTCTTCCCGAGGACGGCTGCAGGAATTCTCAGGCAGCATAACGTATGGAATGCCAGGCACGCTACAGAATTCCAGTGGGAGCAGCAGGAACTTCTGTTCTTTACTGGCAGGGCTGTGCCATGAAGGGGAGCTCGGAGATATTGGTCAGCTCAGGGAATGAGCCTGGCTCATGGTAAGGAAATTCACTGTGCAGTTACTTTGGGCCCTTTCTCTCCTCCTTCTCCTTCTCCTTCTCCCTCTCTTCCCAACACCAGTTCCAGACCTCAGTATAATCCATGTTCCCACAGCCTGACCTTGCAGTTTTCCCAGTTTAGCAGCCCCAGCCACACTTGCAGCCTCTTTGTCTGGACTTTGTCTTGCTGAAATCTCCCTTTGTTGATCCTTTGCTGCCTCACCTCTTATCCAGCAATAACGTGCAGTGAGTGGAAGCTTCTCAGAATTCCCTCCCTGTTCCACTGGAAACATTCCCAAGTGGAAGCAGCTGCACTGCCCATCAGCACTTGCCTGCTTTTAGGGGTGGTTGAGGCATGAAGGATGCAACAAATGGAGTTGGCTCCAAGGGGATGAAATGCTCCCCCTGAGGCTGCTCAGAGAGCTGGAGCTGAGGAATCCGGGTGGGAATCACTGCAGGAAAAAGGAAGGAAAAGAGAGCAGAGGAACAGGGATGCAATTCCAACCTCTCCAAGGACTGGGATGGGCACATTCACCAACACCATTTAATCTAGACACGATTTCTTCTTTGCCTCTGGCTGCCAGGAGCAGGATGAGCAGTTTAATGAGTTTAAATAGTGAATAGTTTAATTAGCTGGAAGAGACTGGATCAATAGCTGCTTAAACAAACAACTGGATCCCTGTTTCCAAGCTTGGATGTAGTTTTGGAAGGTTCCTGGCAGTTTGGCAGGGATTAGTGATGCTGAGAATGTGCTTTTTTGTGGGTTTGGGGCTTTTACTCCTGTTCACGTGGCTGCTCTTTTTCTTGTTGAGTGGAAAACAGGAGGGAAAGAGCAACGATGGAAGGAATTCCACTCTTGCTGCTTGAAGGGATGGATCAGGAAGGGAACAGGCTGCAGGGAATTTGGAGTGCAAACTGAGATCTCTCCGATATTTTCGGCTCAGTCAGTCCATCAGTGCTTGGTGGCTGTTTAGGCCACGTGCAAGGTGAATGATGGTGCACATGGCAGAGCTGCTGGTGGCTCCTTCCCCTGCCCGGCTGTCAGTCACCCTGCAGGGTGCTGGAGCAGCGTGCCAGAGGCCGTGGATCCTATGGATCCCATGGATCCCAGGGGCGTGATCAGGAGCCTGGGCCTGCTGGCCACTCCTTGCTCTCTCTTACCCTGATTTTTCAGCTCTGCAGCGAATCCAGCTTGAGTTTTTCAACCCCCTAGAAACCCAGGGACCTTTCATGTCTGTTCTCAGATCTGGGATTTAAATCCAGCCCTTATCAAAGCACCCCGTGACCAGGCAGGCCCTGAATCCCAGCAGGGATCTGATAAAGAGGGACCTGACATCCTAAAGAAACCCTTTGAAATCCTGCTGGGATTGATTTGTATCCATAATGGAGCCCCGAGCTCTCTGCCAGGGAGAGATGAAGCTGCTCCTTTGCTTTATTATCCTCAGGCCCTTCCCAGCTTTGAGGGAAATTCAGTCCCTCTTCAAGCCCCAAAATCATGGAAAAGCTCCTTTGTATCCTCTCCACAGCCCCTACGTGGATTAATCAACTTTTTATTTGATATGGTGTCATTCTCCTTTTTTTTCCATGGCTAAAACTCCACGGTGAGCAATCAGAGCAGAAACAGGAAATGCAGGAGTCTTGGATTCCACAGTGGGATTAACTTCCCTTTTCTGCTCTCTTTCAGGACAGGAAAAACCACTGAACTCGCCCCATCTTTGGGACCAAGAGCTTTGGTGTTGGAGTAGGCAAAGCCAGCTAGGGCCCCCCTTGTCCTGCCCATGGTGTGGGTCAGGGACAGGCTCCTCTTCTCCTCTGTGCTGGGATGAACTGCCTAGGGAATGCTATTTCTGACAGCCCGGTCCTAGCCCCGGCTACTGGAAATGGGCGGAGGTGAAGAGGCAAGTGCCAGAGTTGCTTGGGGATGATGGAATTGTGGTGTTTGGCTGTGCCCAGAGGGGCAGGTTGGGCATTTCTGTGTGTCTGAGGACCGGTTTGGGTGCTGGGGAGCCCGGGGAGCCGAGCTCTCAGTGCATTCCCAGCTCACCCGGGGGTGGGAGCTGGTGCAGGGCTGGGTGACAGCCTCTGGTCGGGCTCGGGGCAGGCCCTGGCCCCGGCACAGACACGCGGGGGTGGTTTGGGGACGCTTGGGGAGCAATGGGAAGAAAATGAGGGATGGTGCTGGGCGGAGCGATCGGCCTGTGCTCGTGTCAGCGCAGCCGTGCAGGGCACTGGGATCCGGGTAAAACACCGGCTCTCCTGGTGTTCAGGGATGCAAGGTCTGAGGGACCGGATTTACTTGGGGTTTTCCAGGACAGCAGGAAGAAGAGGAAATGTGGTGCCAGAGGTGCGTCCCATCAGGTTGCAGTTCCCTCTTTCCCATTTCCTTTTCCTCCTCAGTGCGGGTGTCCCCTGCAGCCCATGAGCACGGGGCCGGTGACAACTCCCTGTCTGTAGAGGGATTCCTTATGGAACAAGGGCAGATGACACTTGTGTGAGGCTTACGACTGTTAGAATTAGACCAGGATGGGTTTAAGGAAAACTAGAATCGTGTGTTAATCTTACTGGTCAATGAACAAATGGAATCCACACTTCTATAAGAAAAAATATAGTGTATGGAGCATATAGAAGAAGCTGTTTTTGCCTGCTGCTTGGCTGTATCATGTAACCCCATTCGAACTCTGCCTTCAAGACAGCTGTGAGACCGTGAAATAAAGAACTTAGCAGAACAGCAGCCTCCTCTGCTCTTTCACCCTGGTCCGAGAAGGAGGGGTACCCTGTCAAAGGCTCAACACTTGCCTTTCTGACTTTGTTTCTAAATTTCTACCTTTCTAATTTTGTTTGTTTCTAATTTTTTTGTTTGTTTGTTTCTAACTTTGTTTGTTTTCAACTTTCTCCCTTTAGAAATTTGTTTGTTTCTTGTATTTTACCTCTTTGTTTGTTTCTAAATTTCTGCCGTTGTAACTTTGTTTCTAACTTTCTACTTTTAAAATTTCATTTGTTTTTAACTTTTTACCATTCCTCCCAGCGAGGGCTGTGTGCAGAATACTAAAACCTGTTAAGTTCTTCACTTTTACGTCTATAGGCAAATGCTAGTGATTTAGATGTAAATTCATTTGGAAATAAGCCAGCCCTCTCTGTCTACTCTGTCGCATACAGCAATATAAGAAGCTGGGAATAGAGATCCGCAGGTTTTGAGAATAAGGAGCCGGCGTTTTTCTGTAGGAAGGAAAGCAGCAAGCGCCTGGCCGCAGGAGCCGAGACGCTCGGGCTGCAGGAGCTGCAGAGCGCCCGGAGCCGGCTTTTCCCTGTGCTCTGTGCCTGCCCCCGGGCTGAGCTGGGCGGCGCTGCTGCCGCCTGGTGGCGAGAGCGCGGCACTGCCGCCCCCGACACGGCGCCCCGGCGCTGCTGCCGCCCGGTGGCAGCTGAGCCGAGAGGGCGGCGGCCTCGGTGGCTGCCGAGCGTGGCAAGGAGCGGGAGCGAGCGGGGCCGGGTGTGTCAGCGGAGGGGAGGGGCGAAGGGCGGTTCGCAGCGCCAAGGGACACGGCCGTGCATGAGCGGGGCCACAGCTATGGAAAGGAGCGGGCGCCGTGCGGGGCGGTGACCGCGGGGAATGACAGCGCGGGGGGCGGCCCGGCGGGGCCGGTTTTGCCGGGCAGCAGAGGCGCGGTCGCAGCGCGACCCGGGCGGGAGGCACCGGGCGGGCACGGTCGGAATAGAGCCGCCCGCGTGTCGCTCTCAAGGAGGCGGCTCGGAAAGGAAGGCGCAGTTCCGCGCTCTCGGGACGGCGTTAAGTGACGTTTTTATTAGAATATGACAGTATTTATTTTATTTTATTATTTTATTATCTGCCAGGACCTTGCAGAAGGTGGTTTACACTTCCGCCACACTCAAGATGGCGGACGCACTAGGCCCCCTGCGAGAGGTGTCGCTGCCGATGCCTGCCGCCGGTCGCGGAGCCGTCGCCCGCCTCCGGCGCGGCTGACCCCGCCAGCCGTGTCCTCGCACCGGGAAGCACGGCGGAAAATCGCGCGGAAAGCGCGGGGCCGGCGTCGGAGTCCGGGCCGGATTCAGGCAGCCGACTAGACAGAAGCCCTTGTGAGGGGCGGCGGGGGCCCTAAGTGTACCACACTAAAGATGGCGGCTCGACCGGAAGTGGCTTCTGCCAGCACCCAAGATGGCGGCGAAGGGCGGAAGTGTCGTCACTGCCACGCTAAAGATGGCGGTCGTGTGCGCTGTTTCCTGACCTTCTCAATATGGCGGCAGGGAAGGCCCCCCCCCCCCCCCCCCAAGCTGCGTCTATTCGGCTGCCTGAACGCGACGCCGACGCCGACGCCAGCCCAGCGCTTGCGCGCAATTTTCTGAGGCGTTTCCCGCTACGCGGACACCGACTGTGGGGTCAGCGGCGCCTGGGGCAGGCGGGAGCATTCAGGCAGTCGAATAGACGGACCGGGGCGGGGGGGGGGGGGGGGGGGTCCTTCGCGGCCGCCATCTTGAGAAGGTCGAATAGCCACATCGGTGCGGTACCGGTGACTTCCGCCCTTCTTCGCCAGGAGCGGCGATGGCGGGGAGCCCGGGGAGCAGCGCTGCCGGGCCGGGGGCACCGGGGCGGGTGCTCCGGGCTCGGAGGTGAGCGGGGAACGGGGACAGCCCCGAGCGGACGGTGGGGGCCGCGGGGGATCGGTATTCCGGCCCAGGGATGAGTGTTCCGGCACAGGGGTGGCTGTCCCGGCACAGGGATGCGTTCATGGACTGTCTAATAATATTATTTAACGATCGTGCAAGGAGATCTGTATAAAAAAATCCTCCGTGGTCATCCTTCTCCCAGCCCCGCTGTGTTTTCAGGATCTTGGGGGAAGAGTTTGGGTCTGAACAAGGCTCTCGGGCACAGGGTGGGATTCTTGGGGTGCAGGGCCAGGATTTGGACTCGATGCTCCCTGTGGGTCCCTTGCAGCCCAGGAAATGCTGCGATCCTGTGCCTCTGAGGGTGAAATAAAGGGGAGCGGTGGGGTTTGTGCCCGCTGTGTTCACGGCCCCGCCGGCTCAGGGCGGGTTAAAGGCGCAGCTGCCCCGAGACAGCGGGACCGGCCGGGGCTGCTCGCTCCCGGTGCTGCCGCCTCGTGGGGAGAGCCCGGCACTGCAGCCCGCGCAGGCGCTGGACCACGGGATGGGCGTGGAACAGCAGCGCAGGGGATGCTGAGGCAGCCCAGGGAATGCTGCGGTCCCAGGGAAGGCTGAGGCGTCCCCTGCCCGGGGCACTCGGCAGCAAACCCCTGACGTTGAGCAGAAAAAGGAAAGTTCTGGGTTAGTGGGAGGAGGTTTCTGGAATGGAGCTGGAACAGGTGCTGATCCACTCATGGAATCACGGGGTGGTTTGGCTTGGAAGGGACCACCAGGATCATTTACACTCTGTTTGTTGTCTGATTGCACAGCGAAGAACATCCAGAACTGCCGCCTCACCCTCACGGACAGCAGGAATGTCTTCCATAGCTCTTGTTTTGGAATGGGAATGGCTGTTGGGAGCTCTGGCAGGACCAGGTAAGAAGAGAAATGGGATCATTGTGGCTGCTGCTGGAGGTGGTTTTCTGCTTTCCGGCTGTTCTTCTCATTGATCCTTTCACAGCAGTGTTCTAGGGCACATTTGAGGGTAATTCCAGGAATCTGAAACCAGATAAAAACTGGTGGGGAAAAAATGTGAACGTGATCCATTTCTGGTAGTTCCAAGCTTCTCCCACAACACCGTTCCAGGGGAAAGCTGATAAAAGGGTAAAGATGCAGAGGAACAAGTGCTGTAAAGCCCCCTGGCGCTCTGAGAGAGCAAACCTTCCAGTAGTCCCAGCAGATCTCTTGGAGAAAGTGTGGGATCGCAAGGTTTTCCAGGAAAGCAAAACAAGGGTGGAGATGAGGGAATAGGCTTCCAGTTCTTCCTTGAGCTGAAAGCCTGGGGGAATTGAGAGGGGCCACAAGAACTGTTTGTGTAGGCAAATGGGAGTTTGGGGGCTGAATCTGAGTTTCCCTCTGGGGCATTTTTGAGGGAAAAGCTGATGTGGTGTTTAAGGGAGAGAATGCAGATTTTTGGGGTGGAAAAGGTTGAATCAATATTGTAGAGGAAGTAAAACGCTGGGGGTAAAAGTGGATGCAATGTGGAGGGGACAGATTGAATATTTTGGAGGCAAAATGGGGAACTGAGTAGTGGAGAGATGGGGAACATTTTGGAGGCAACACTTGACAAACTCTCTGGGGTGGAGAACGACCACATTGAGGGAAAAATGAGGTGATGAGCAGTGGGCACGTAGGGAAGGTCGTGGGGGTAAATCTTGAGAAAAGCCCCGTGGTATTCAAGAAATCCTTGGAAGCAGGACTGAGGAATTCAGTGGTGGAAAAATAGGGGAATTTTGCGGGGGTAAAACTTTAAAAGATCTAAGAGTTGAGAGTGTGTGTTTTTAGGTAGAAAGGATGTCTTGTTGAAGTTGGGCGTCTGGATTGTGGCATTTATGGATCCAGAAAGTAGAAGATAAAGGAGACTCCCAAAGCCTCGGTAGCTGTGTTAAGAAATCCCTGCCAGGGAAGAAAGGTACCTAAACCTCCTAGAAGTAGGGACTAATTGGCATGGGAAGGGGAAAACCCACCCCCAGTGGGAGAGAGCACGCCGGGTAAGGGAAGAGAAGGATGCCCTTAAGAACAAGCAGGGAAGGTGAATTTCTCGGCTTGCTAAAATGTATCAAAAAGTTTGGAACCTGGGTCTGTGTGGAGGCCGGGATTTTCTCGGCCATATGCAGAGCCCAGCACTAGGAATAAAGGAATTCCAGGCTTTACAACGCCAAAAATGCAGTACCAGAGAGTTCTGTTATCCCGAGGACTTGGGGGATATTTGGCAAAAATTTCCGGGGGCCCAGGCTGGACCGAGCTTTTAACGCTCCCCGGATTCACGGGATCGGGGATTCCGGCGTGCCCTGCACAGGTTTTTTCAGGGAAGTCCCAAATCCTTCGTGTGAGCACGAAGCAGAATCCCCTGGGAGCTGTGAAGGCAACAGGATATTTCTTGGGAATTTTGAAGGGTTGGGTGAGTCCTCAGTGTTAGGTTGGAATGAACGCAAATTGTCCGGGAGTTGCTGGTTTGGGGATGGCCGGGTCTGGGTTTGGATTTGTGGGCACCGAGTGTTCCTTGTGTCAGCTTTAGGTCTTCTGGATTGGTGGGAGTAGTCAGAGAAAAGAGAAGGCAATTGAAATGCGGAGCTCCATTCCCGGAGAAATGGTCGGGATGGGAGAGGAAAGGCTGTGGAGCTGCTGGGAGCTCGTGGAGAACGAAAGGATCTGAGGCCTGGAGGCAAAAGCTGTGGAACAAAGCCTGAAAAGGGTGTGGGGTGGGGCGGGAGGGGGAGGAGGGCACCGTGGTGGGGGGAAAGAGGGAAAGGATCCCTGCTCCGGGAATCCAGCAGGGACCAGGAGAGGATCATTTTCCATCCACTGCTCTCAGTGGAATCCTAATAAGGACGGTGGAAGGGAAGTGATTCGTTTGTTCTTAGGTTTGGAATGAAAGGTGCTCTTGCAGAGGGGACTATTGACCTGTTAAAATTCTGTTGGATACAGGAAAAGAGGGAGGAAGCAAGCAGCTGGGGAATGAAGGGGTGGATTTTTTGGTGGATACAGGGAAAGACACGGGAAGGGGCTCTCAAGTAAAATACACCTCACGGGCAGCACCAGGAGAAGCCTCAAGTGCCCTTTTTTTCCAAGCTCTGACATTCCAGAGGAGTAAGCAGTGGTCAGCCCATCACTTTCTGTATTCCTTGGATGCCCAGTGCTTTGTTGGGAAGAGATAATATTTGGAAATGAACAAATCCGGGGATGTAATTTCCTGATAGTAAAGCCCCAGAGAGCCTGGTTTTGATATCCTTCCAGCACCCAAACGCAGCAGAGGGAATCCTGGCGGAGCTGGAAAACGCTGTCGCTCCGTCGGTGGAATTCCTGGGAACTGGAAAGCAGCAGAAGCAGCAAGAACAGAGTTGGAAGCAGGCTCCAGCCAGGTAAGGCAGACACCAAATCCTTTGGAACTGGGCAGGGGTGGGAAGAATGAATTCTTACATTTGTAGCCCAGGGATTCCTGAGCAGGATCCCGGCAGGGAAGACTGCAGGGATCAGGCTGGGGCCTGATCGCAGCTGGGGGCAGCGAGCCTTGGAATTGGCTGAAGGGAAGAAAGAGGGATCCTTTGAGCACAAGGATCAGGTGTCAAATGCGGAGATGGCATCAGACAATTCCTCGGGAGGGTTTAGTTCCTGGGCCAAATCGATCTCCTGCCTTGTGAAGGAGCTCAGAGAGCTGGGAAGAGCCCAAGCAACGCAGGGAATGCACCGGCAGATGAAAGTGCCGGGGAACGGTGGGGAAAAGCATCCGAACAGGGGGCCTCGTTTTGTACAGGGACGGTACAAAAAATTGTCCGAAAGAATAGGAATGGAATGGGATTTTACGTATTCCTCGGAGGCCACAATCCAGTGGGAAGGCTGAGAGAAAGAAACAAGGCCTAAAAAGGCAGATGAGCCAAATCTGCCCAAAGCCTCCAATGGCCACATTCCCTGGCACTGCTGAGGACTTCAGCCAAGCTCCAAGCAAAAGGTGAGCCCCTGATTTTGGTGCCAAGGGAAACTCCAAGTTAAGAATGATCCAAATATGAAGCGCTTCTCACAAAACTCAGCTTTGCAAACCTTTCTTTGGGCTAAAAAAGAAAAGATGGGAATGCCCTTGGCAGAAAAGCAGCTGTGAGGCACAGCAGGCTTCAAATGCCTGTCAGCAGGAGCTCCAGGAGAAACGGCTGCTGGCTCCGGGCATCCTGGGCTTTCCAGGCAGGTTTTGTAGCGGATTGCAAGGCAGTTTTCCTGCCTCTGGGGGGTGGCACCTGCATCCCGCTGGAAAGGGAAAATGTGGAGAGAGGGGCAAGCGGGAAGACGGTTGCTGATGTGTGTCCTTGGATCGCAGTTCCTCCCGGTGAGTCTGTGCTGCTGGAAGTTTGAAGGAGATCAGTCCTGGAGTACGTGTGGGTTCACCTGTGGGGTTTGGGAGCGACGCCGGACATGAAATTCCAGGGATGTTCCCTTTGCTGGAGTGAGAAGCAGTGGAAGCACTTTGCTGTCTGCTTCTTCATCGCCTTCGCCTCGGTCCCCTGGGGCTCCAGGTAATCCCCTCTCACCTTTGCTTTTCCAAGGGTCTCTAAATGAGGGCTTGAGCTTTGGTGTAGCTCCCTTTACAGGGAAGAGCTGTTCCAGGAAAGGTCTCCTGGTCTGGACCGATGGCGTTGCAGGAAGAGCAGGAAACCCCGCAGCTCCTGTGGCTCCCTCATCTGATTTGCCTGCAGGCAGCAGCAAGGATCATTCCCAAGTGTCATCCCCTGGCTCCGTGACTCGGTGAGGTTGTGTTCCCCCAAAGGCCAGGGGCCGCTTTGTTTTGCGGCTCACGAAAGTCCAGCTCGGTGGTGCTGGGTTTGGTTTTTGTGTGTAATGAAGGCACTAAAAAATTCCCCTCCTTCACTGGCACAGCCCTGGAGTGGGAGCAGATTCCCCTTATCCCGCAGTTATCCCGCTCCTGCCCTGGATCCCTGCGGTGCCGTGTGTTCTCCAAGCTCACAGCACTGCTGGCTCGAGACAAGAAAAACAATCCCTGTTCCTTCTCTTCTCCGTCCTTGATGTTCCCAGGCCCTGCATCTCCCTGGCTATTCCCTGTGGGAGTCTTCATCTCCATCCCACCTTATCCCGATCAGGTAAGGGTCTGAGACGTGTTTAGCAGCAAATGCATTCCTGTGAAGAAAGCCAAGAGCAAAGAGCATCCAGATGCAGAGAAGTCTTTAGAAAAGCGTTCCAGACGTGCAAATGAGGGATGTGTCTTCCTGCATCTCCTGTTGTTTTTCTCTGTCACGTTTTGGAAGGGTTTCTCTCAGTGATTTCCTGCAGTCCAGGTGCGTCCCTTCTTTTGTCCAAATCCAGTGCCAGAGGATCGAACAACTGACGAGTGGGGCCTGGGATGAAAACGGTTCTCCTAAAATGAGGGAAACAATGCTAGAAGAGAAATGAGCATCCTTTTAATGCCTGGAATAAAAATGCTGGAAAAGGGCACTTTTTATTTGATATGGTGTCATTCTCCTTTTTTTTTCCATAGCTAAAACTCCACGGTGAGCAATCAGAGCAGAAATAGGAAATGCAGGAGTCTTGGATTCCACAGTGGGATTAACTTCCCTTTTCTGCTCTCTTTCAGGACAGGAAAAACCACTGAACTCGCCCCATCTTTGGGACCAAGAGCTGTGGTGTTGGAGTAGGCAAAGCCAGCTAGGGCCCCCCTTGTCCTGCCCATGGTGTGGGTCAGGGACAGGCTCCTCTTCTCCTCTGCGCTGGGATGAACTGCCTAGGGAATGCTATTTCTGACAGCCCGGTCCTAGCCCCGGCTCCTGGAAATGGGCGGAGGTGAAGAGGCAAGTGCCAGAGTTGCTTGGGGATGATGGAATTGTGGTGTTTGGCTGTGCCCAGAGGGGCAGGTTGGGCATTTCTGTGTGTCTGAGGACCGGTTTGGGTGCTGGGGAGCCCGGGGAGCCGAGCTCTCAGTGCATTCCCAGCTCACCCGGGGGTGGGAGCTGGTGCAGGGCTCTGGTCGGGCTCGGGGCAGGCCCTGGCCCCGGCACAGACACGCTGGGGTGGTTTGGGGCCGCTTGGGGAGCCGTGGGAGGAAAATGAGGGATGGTGCTGGGCGGAACGGTCAGCCTGCGCTCGTGTCAGCGCAGCCGTGCAGGGCACTGGGATCTGGGTAAAACACCGGCTCTCCTGGTGTTCAGGGAAGCAAGGTCTGTATTTATCCATACATATTTATCCCTACATATTTATCCCTATATTTATCCATATGTTTATCCATGTATTTACCCATGAATTTATTCCTATATTTACCCATGTATTTACCCAGGTATTTTATGAACACTCAAGTGCCATATCCATGTATTTTATGAGCACTTCCAGGGTTGGTGACTCCACCACTGCTCTGGGCAGCTGTTCCAGCGCTGGACAACCCTTCCCATGCTGGGCCAGGAGATGGATTCTGGAAATGCAGACTCCGAGGAGCAGGGGATTAAGGCAGCATTGGATTCCTTTATTCTCCCAGAAGGATAAAGGAGATTTATCCCCAGACGAACCAGAGGTGATCACACTGAGGTCATTAGTGGGATTTCTTCCTTACTCCCACAAATACCCACTGGGGTGACAGAGTTCCCTACAAGGGCGGTGTTGGAAGGAGCTGCTGGCATGTTTTGCTGTTTATTGGGATCCACAGGATGTTTGGTGTCTCTCAGAGCTGTTCCAGGCTCTCCACAGACCCAAACACTCCTCACACTTCTCCTCAGAGTAGAGAGGTTTCCCAGAGTGCTGGTTTTTAATTTCAGATGCTGGGATAACGACACGGCTTCAGGAGGCAGGAGACTCATTGTGCTGTGCCTCAGTCCAGGCAGGGACAACCCCCAGCTAATAAAAACCTTTTTAAAGCACAAAAAGTCCCATTAAACTGATATTATAAAGGCTGCAAATTGAAGCAGGCCTCAATCAGAAAGCAGCAGAATTTAATTCCCCCCCTTACCCATTTGCATGATCATCTCCTTCCTAATTGCCCATCCACGCTTTTCCCACAGAAGTGCTGTCCCGAGGTTGGAGATGGTTCCAGCTTTATGGAGCTTTGATCTTTATCTGGTTTTACTTTTTACAGAGCACAGAACCCGAGAGTGGCAACTGCTTTCCTCTTGTTCCTCCTGTGGCAGTGAACTGCTCTTCCCGAGGACGGCTGCAGGAATTCTCAGGCAGCATAACGTATGGAATGCCAGGCACGCTACAGAATTCCAGTGGGAGCAGCAGGAACTTCTGTTCTTTACTGGCAGGGCTGTGCCATGAAGGGGAGCTCGGAGATATTGGTCAGCTCAGGGAATGAGCCTGGCTCATGGTAAGGAAATTCACTGTGCAGTTACTTTGGGCCCTTTCTCTCCTCCTTCTCCTTCTCCTTCTCCCTCTCTTCCCAACACCAGTTCCAGACCTCAGTATAATCCATGTTCCCACAGCCTGACCTTGCAGTTTTCCCAGTTTAGCAGCCCCAGCCACACTTGCAGCCTCTTTGTCTGGACTTTGTCTTGCTGAAATCTCCCTTTGTTGATCCTTTGCTGCCTCACCTCTTATCCAGCAATAACGTGCAGTGAGTGGAAGCTTCTCAGAATTCCCTCCCTGTTCCACTGGAAACATTCCCAAGTGGAAGCAGCTGCACTGCCCATCAGCACTTGCCTGCTTTTAGGGGTGGTTGAGGCATGAAGGATGCAACAAATGGAGTTGGCTCCAAGGGGATGAAATGCTCCCCCTGAGGCTGCTCAGAGAGCTGGAGCTGAGGAATCCGGGTGGGAATCACTGCAGGAAAAAGGAAGGAAAAGAGAGCAGAGGAACAGGGATGCAATTCCAACCTCTCCAAGGACTGGGATGGGCACATTCACCAACACCATTTAATCTAGACACGATTTCTTCTTTGCCTCTGGCTGCCAGGAGCAGGATGAGCAGTTTAATGAGTTTAAATAGTGAATAGTTTAATTAGCTGGAAGAGACTGGATCAATAGCTGCTTAAACAAACAACTGGATCCCTGTTTCCAAGCTTGGATGTAGTTTTGGAAGGTTCCTGGCAGTTTGGCAGGGATTAGTGATGCTGAGAATGTGCTTTTTTGTGGGTTTGGGGCTTTTACTCCTGTTCACGTGGCTGCTCTTTTTCTTGTTGAGTGGAAAACAGGAGGGAAAGAGCAACGATGGAAGGAATTCCACTCTTGCTGCTTGAAGGGATGGATCAGGAAGGGAACAGGCTGCAGGGAATTTGGAGTGCAAACTGAGATCTCTCCGATATTTTCGGCTCAGTCAGTCCATCAGTGCTTGGTGGCTGTTTAGGCCACGTGCAAGGTGAATGATGGTGCACATGGCAGAGCTGCTGGTGGCTCCTTCCCCTGCCCGGCTGTCAGTCACCCTGCAGGGTGCTGGAGCAGCGTGCCAGAGGCCGTGGATCCTATGGATCCCATGGATCCCAGGGGCGTGATCAGGAGCCTGGGCCTGCTGGCCACTCCTTGCTCTCTCTTACCCTGATTTTTCAGCTCTGCAGCGAATCCAGCTTGAGTTTTTCAACCCCCTAGAAACCCAGGGACCTTTCATGTCTGTTCTCAGATCTGGGATTTAAATCCAGCCCTTATCAAAGCACCCCGTGACCAGGCAGGCCCTGAATCCCAGCAGGGATCTGATAAAGAGGGACCTGACATCCTAAAGAAACCCTTTGAAATCCTGCTGGGATTGATTTGTATCCATAATGGAGCCCCGAGCTCTCTGCCAGGGAGAGATGAAGCTGCTCCTTTGCTTTATTATCCTCAGGCCCTTCCCAGCTTTGAGGGAAATTCAGTCCCTCTTCAAGCCCCAAAATCATGGAAAAGCTCCTTTGTATCCTCTCCACAGCCCCTACGTGGATTAATCAACTTTTTATTTGATATGGTGTCATTCTCCTTTTTTTTCCATGGCTAAAACTCCACGGTGAGCAATCAGAGCAGAAACAGGAAATGCAGGAGTCTTGGATTCCACAGTGGGATTAACTTCCCTTTTCTGCTCTCTTTCAGGACAGGAAAAACCACTGAACTCGCCCCATCTTTGGGACCAAGAGCTTTGGTGTTGGAGTAGGCAAAGCCAGCTAGGGCCCCCCTTGTCCTGCCCATGGTGTGGGTCAGGGACAGGCTCCTCTTCTCCTCTGTGCTGGGATGAACTGCCTAGGGAATGCTATTTCTGACAGCCCGGTCCTAGCCCCGGCTACTGGAAATGGGCGGAGGTGAAGAGGCAAGTGCCAGAGTTGCTTGGGGATGATGGAATTGTGGTGTTTGGCTGTGCCCAGAGGGGCAGGTTGGGCATTTCTGTGTGTCTGAGGACCGGTTTGGGTGCTGGGGAGCCCGGGGAGCCGAGCTCTCAGTGCATTCCCAGCTCACCCGGGGGTGGGAGCTGGTGCAGGGCTGGGTGACAGCCTCTGGTCGGGCTCGGGGCAGGCCCTGGCCCCGGCACAGACACGCGGGGGTGGTTTGGGGACGCTTGGGGAGCAATGGGAAGAAAATGAGGGATGGTGCTGGGCGGAGCGATCGGCCTGTGCTCGTGTCAGCGCAGCCGTGCAGGGCACTGGGATCCGGGTAAAACACCGGCTCTCCTGGTGTTCAGGGATGCAAGGTCTGAGGGACCGGATTTACTTGGGGTTTTCCAGGACAGCAGGAAGAAGAGGAAATGTGGTGCCAGAGGTGCGTCCCATCAGGTTGCAGTTCCCTCTTTCCCATTTCCTTTTCCTCCTCAGTGCGGGTGTCCCCTGCAGCCCATGAGCACGGGGCCGGTGACAACTCCCTGTCTGTAGAGGGATTCCTTATGGAACAAGGGCAGATGACACTTGTGTGAGGCTTACGACTGTTAGAATTAGACCAGGATGGGTTTAAGGAAAACTAGAATCGTGTGTTAATCTTACTGGTCAATGAACAAATGGAATCCACACTTCTATAAGAAAAAATATAGTGTATGGAGCATATAGAAGAAGCTGTTTTTCCCTGCTGCTTGGCTGTATCATGTAACCCCATTCGAACTCTGCCTTCAAGACAGCTGTGAGACCGTGAAATAAAGAACTTAGCAGAACAGCAGCCTCCTCTGCTCTTTCACCCTGGTCCGAGAAGGAGGGGTACCCTGTCAAAGGCTCAACACTTGCCTTTCTGACTTTGTTTCTAAATTTCTACCTTTCTAATTTTGTTTGTTTCTAATTTTTTTGTTTGTTTGTTTCTAACTTTGTTTGTTTTCAACTTTCTCCCTTTAGAAATTTGTTTGTTTCTTGTATTTTACCTCTTTGTTTGTTTCTAAATTTCTGCCGTTGTAACTTTGTTTCTAACTTTCTACTTTTAAAATTTCATTTGTTTTTAACTTTTTACCATTCCTCCCAGCGAGGGCTGTGTGCAGAATACTAAAACCTGTTAAGTTCTTCACTTTTACGTCTATAGGCAAATGCTAGTGATTTAGATGTAAATTCATTTGGAAATAAGCCAGCCCTCTCTGTCTACTCTGTCGCATACAGCAATATAAGAAGCTGGGAATAGAGATCCGCAGGTTTTGAGAATAAGGAGCCGGCGTTTTTCTGTAGGAAGGAAAGCAGCAAGCGCCTGGCCGCAGGAGCCGAGACGCTCGGGCTGCAGGAGCTGCAGAGCGCCCGGAGCCGGCTTTTCCCTGTGCTCTGTGCCTGCCCCCGGGCTGAGCTGGGCGGCGCTGCTGCCGCCTGGTGGCGAGAGCGCGGCACTGCCGCCCCCGACACGGCGCCCCGGCGCTGCTGCCGCCCGGTGGCAGCTGAGCCGAGAGGGCGGCGGCCTCGGTGGCTGCCGAGCGTGGCAAGGAGCGGGAGCGAGCGGGGCCGGGTGTGTCAGCGGAGGGGAGGGGCGAAGGGCGGTTCGCAGCGCCAAGGGACACGGCCGTGCATGAGCGGGGCCACAGCTATGGAAAGGAGCGGGCGCCGTGCGGGGCGGTGACCGCGGGGAATGACAGCGCGGGGGGCGGCCCGGCGGGGCCGGTTTTGCCGGGCAGCAGAGGCGCGGTCGCAGCGCGACCCGGGCGGGAGGCACCGGGCGGGCACGGTCGGAATAGAGCCGCCCGCGTGTCGCTCTCAAGGAGGCGGCTCGGAAAGGAAGGCGCAGTTCCGCGCTCTCGGGACGGCGTTAAGTGACGTTTTTATTAGAATATGACAGTATTTATTTTATTTTATTATTTTATTATCTGCCAGGACCTTGCAGAAGGTGGTTTACACTTCCGCCACACTCAAGATGGCGGACGCACTAGGCCCCCTGCGAGAGGTGTCGCTGCCGATGCCTGCCGCCGGTCGCGGAGCCGTCGCCCGCCTCCGGCGCGGCTGACCCCGCCAGCCGTGTCCTCGCACCGGGAAGCACGGCGGAAAATCGCGCGGAAAGCGCGGGGCCGGCGTCGGAGTCCGGGCCGGATTCAGGCAGCCGACTAGACAGAAGCCCTTGTGAGGGGCGGCGGGGGCCCTAAGTGTACCACACTAAAGATGGCGGCTCGACCGGAAGTGGCTTCTGCCAGCACCCAAGATGGCGGCGAAGGGCGGAAGTGTCGTCACTGCCACGCTAAAGATGGCGGTCGTGTGCGCTGTTTCCTGACCTTCTCAATATGGCGGCAGGGAAGGCCCCCCCCCCCCCCCCCCCAAGCTGCGTCTATTCGGCTGCCTGAACGCGACGCCGACGCCGACGCCAGCCCAGCGCTTGCGCGCAATTTTCTGAGGCGTTTCCCGCTACGCGGACACCGACTGTGGGGTCAGCGGCGCCTGGGGCAGGCGGGAGCATTCAGGCAGTCGAATAGACGGACCGGGGCGGGGGGGGGGGGGGGGGGGTCCTTCGCGGCCGCCATCTTGAGAAGGTCGAATAGCCACATCGGTGCGGTACCGGTGACTTCCGCCCTTCTTCGCCAGGAGCGGCGATGGCGGGGAGCCCGGGGAGCAGCGCTGCCGGGCCGGGGGCACCGGGGCGGGTGCTCCGGGCTCGGAGGTGAGCGGGGAACGGGGACAGCCCCGAGCGGACGGTGGGGGCCGCGGGGGATCGGTATTCCGGCCCAGGGATGAGTGTTCCGGCACAGGGGTGGCTGTCCCGGCACAGGGATGCGTTCATGGACTGTCTAATAATATTATTTAACGATCGTGCAAGGAGATCTGTATAAAAAAATCCTCTGTGGTCATCCTTCTCCCAGCCCCGCTGTGTTTTCAGGATCTTGGGGGAAGAGTTTGGGTCTGAACAAGGCTCTCGGGCACAGGGTGGGATTCTTGGGGTGCAGGGCCAGGATTTGGACTCGATGCTCCCTGTGGGTCCCTTGCAGCCCAGGAAATGCTGCGATCCTGTGCCTCTGAGGGTGAAATAAAGGGGAGCGGTGGGGTTTGTGCCCGCTGTGTTCACGGCCCCGCCGGCTCAGGGCGGGTTAAAGGCGCAGCTGCCCCGAGACAGCGGGACCGGCCGGGGCTGCTCGCTCCCGGTGCTGCCGCCTCGTGGGGAGAGCCCGGCACTGCAGCCCGCGCAGGCGCTGGACCACGGGATGGGCGTGGAACAGCAGCGCAGGGGATGCTGAGGCAGCCCAGGGAATGCTGCGGTCCCAGGGAAGGCTGAGGCGTCCCCTGCCCGGGGCACTCGGCAGCAAACCCCTGACGTTGAGCAGAAAAAGGAAAGTTCTGGGTTAGTGGGAGGAGGTTTCTGGAATGGAGCTGGAACAGGTGCTGATCCACTCATGGAATCACGGGGTGGTTTGGCTTGGAAGGGACCACCAGGATCATTTACACTCTGTTTGTTGTCTGATTGCACAGCGAAGAACATCCAGAACTGCCGCCTCACCCTCACGGACAGCAGGAATGTCTTCCATAGCTCTTGTTTTGGAATGGGAATGGCTGTTGGGAGCTCTGGCAGGACCAGGTAAGAAGAGAAATGGGATCATTGTGGCTGCTGCTGGAGGTGGTTTTCTGCTTTCCGGCTGTTCTTCTCATTGATCCTTTCACAGCAGTGTTCTAGGGCACATTTGAGGGTAATTCCAGGAATCTGAAACCAGATAAAAACTGGTGGGGAAAAAATGTGAACGTGATCCATTTCTGGTAGTTCCAAGCTTCTCCCACAACACCGTTCCAGGGGAAAGCTGATAAAAGGGTAAAGATGCAGAGGAACAAGTGCTGTAAAGCCCCCTGGCGCTCTGAGAGAGCAAACCTTCCAGTAGTCCCAGCAGATCTCTTGGAGAAAGTGTGGGATCGCAAGGTTTTCCAGGAAAGCAAAACAAGGGTGGAGATGAGGGAATAGGCTTCCAGTTCTTCCTTGAGCTGAAAGCCTGGGGGAATTGAGAGGGGCCACAAGAACTGTTTGTGTAGGCAAATGGGAGTTTGGGGGCTGAATCTGAGTTTCCCTCTGGGGCATTTTTGAGGGAAAAGCTGAGGTGCTGTTTAAGGGAGAGAATGCAGATTTTTGGGGTGGAAAAGGTTGAATCAATATTGTAGAGGAAGTAAAACGCTGGGGGTAAAAGTGGATGCAATGTGGAGGGGACAGATTGAATATTTTGGAGGCAAAATGGGGAACTGAGTAGTGGAGAGATGGGGAACATTTTGGAGGCAACACTTGACAAACTCTCTGGGGTGGAGAACGACCACATTGAGGGAAAAATGAGGTGATGAGCAGTGGGCACGTAGGGAAGGTCGTGGGGGTAAATCTTGAGAAAAGCCCCGTGGTATTCAAGAAATCCTTGGAAGCAGGACTGAGGAATTCAGTGGTGGAAAAATAGGGGAATTTTGCGGGGGTAAAACTTTAAAAGATCTAAGAGTTGAGAGTGTGTGTTTTTAGGTAGAAAGGATGTCTTGTTGAAGTTGGGCGTCTGGATTGTGGCATTTATGGATCCAGAAAGTAGAAGATAAAGGAGACTCCCAAAGCCTCGGTAGCTGTGTTAAGAAATCCCTGCCAGGGAAGAAAGGTACCTAAACCTCCTAGAAGTAGGGACTAATTGGCATGGGAAGGGGAAAACCCACCCCCAGTGGGAGAGAGCACGCCGGGTAAGGGAAGAGAAGGATGCCCTTAAGAACAAGCAGGGAAGGTGAATTTCTCGGCTTGCTAAAATGTATCAAAAAGTTTGGAACCTGGGTCTGTGTGGAGGCCGGGATTTTCTCGGCCATATGCAGAGCCCAGCACTAGGAATAAAGGAATTCCAGGCTTTACAACGCCAAAAATGCAGTACCAGAGAGTTCTGTTATCCCGAGGACTTGGGGGATATTTGGCAAAAATTTCCGGGGGCCCAGGCTGGACCGAGCTTTTAACGCTCCCCGGATTCACGGGATCGGGGATTCCGGCGTGCCCTGCACGGGTTTTTTCAGGGAAGTCCCAAATCCTTCGTGTGAGCACGAAGCAGAATCCCCTGGGAGCTGTGAAGGCAACAGGATATTTCTTGGGAATTTTGAAGGGTTGGGTGAGTCCTCAGTGTTAGGTTGGAATGAACGCAAATTGTCCGGGAGTTGCTGGTTTGGGGATGGCCGGGTCTGGGTTTGGATTTGTGGGCACCGAGTGTTCCTTGTGTCAGCTTTAGGTCTTCTGGATTGGTGGGAGTAGTCAGAGAAAAGAGAAGGCAATTGAAATGCGGAGCTCCATTCCCGGAGAAATGGTCGGGATGGGAGAGGAAAGGCTGTGGAGCTGCTGGGAGCTCGTGGAGAACGAAAGGATCTGAGGCCTGGAGGCAAAAGCTGTGGAACAAAGCCTGAAAAGGGTGTGGGGTGGGGCGGGAGGGGGAGGAGGGCACCGTGGTGGGGGGAAAGAGGGAAAGGATCCCTGCTCCGGGAATCCAGCAGGGACCAGGAGAGGATCATTTTCCATCCACTGCTCTCAGTGGAATCCTAATAAGGACGGTGGAAGGGAAGTGATTCGTTTGTTCTTAGGTTTGGAATGAAAGGTGCTCTTGCAGAGGGGACTATTGACCTGTTAAAATTCTGTTGGATACAGGAAAAGAGGGAGGAAGCAAGCAGCTGGGGAATGAAGGGGTGGATTTTTTGGTGGATACAGGGAAAGACACGGGAAGGGGCTCTCAAGTAAAATACACCTCACGGGCAGCACCAGGAGAAGCCTCAAGTGCCCTTTTTTTCCAAGCTCTGACATTCCAGAGGAGTAAGCAGTGGTCAGCCCATCACTTTCTGTATTCCTTGGATGCCCAGTGCTTTGTTGGGAAGAGATAATATTTGGAAATGAACAAATCCGGGGATGTAATTTCCTGATAGTAAAGCCCCAGAGAGCCTGGTTTTGATATCCTTCCAGCACCCAAACGCAGCAGAGGGAATCCTGGCGGAGCTGGAAAACGCTGTCGCTCCGTCGGTGGAATTCCTGGGAACTGGAAAGCAGCAGAAGCAGCAAGAACAGAGTTGGAAGCAGGCTCCAGCCAGGTAAGGCAGACACCAAATCCTTTGGAACTGGGCAGGGGTGGGAAGAATGAATTCTTACATTTGTAGCCCAGGGATTCCTGAGCAGGATCCCGGCAGGGAAGACTGCAGGGATCAGGCTGGGGCCTGATCGCAGCTGGGGGCAGCGAGCCTTGGAATTGGCTGAAGGGAAGAAAGAGGGATCCTTTGAGCACAAGGATCAGGTGTCAAATGCGGAGATGGCATCAGACAATTCCTCGGGAGGGTTTAGTTCCTGGGCCAAATCGATCTCCTGCCTTGTGAAGGAGCTCAGAGAGCTGGGAAGAGCCCAAGCAACGCAGGGAATGCACCGGCAGATGAAAGTGCCGGGGAACGGTGGGGAAAAGCATCCGAACAGGGGGCCTCGTTTTGTACAGGGACGGTACAAAAAATTGTCCGAAAGAATAGGAATGGAATGGGATTTTACGTATTCCTCGGAGGCCACAATCCAGTGGGAAGGCTGAGAGAAAGAAACAAGGCCTAAAAAGGCAGATGAGCCAAATCTGCCCAAAGCCTCCAATGGCCACATTCCCTGGCACTGCTGAGGACTTCAGCCAAGCTCCAAGCAAAAGGTGAGCCCCTGATTTTGGTGCCAAGGGAAACTCCAAGTTAAGAATGATCCAAATATGAAGCGCTTCTCACAAAACTCAGCTTTGCAAACCTTTCTTTGGGCTAAAAAAGAAAAGATGGGAATGCCCTTGGCAGAAAAGCAGCTGTGAGGCACAGCAGGCTTCAAATGCCTGTCAGCAGGAGCTCCAGGAGAAACGGCTGCTGGCTCCGGGCATCCTGGGCTTTCCAGGCAGGTTTTGTAGCGGATTGCAAGGCAGTTTTCCTGCCTCTGGGGGGTGGCACCTGCATCCCGCTGGAAAGGGAAAATGTGGAGAGAGGGGCAAGCGGGAAGACGGTTGCTGATGTGTGTCCTTGGATCGCAGTTCCTCCCGGTGAGTCTGTGCTGCTGGAAGTTTGAAGGAGATCAGTCCTGGAGTACGTGTGGGTTCACCTGTGGGGTTTGGGAGCGACGCCGGACATGAAATTCCAGGGATGTTCCCTTTGCTGGAGTGAGAAGCAGTGGAAGCACTTTGCTGTCTGCTTCTTCATCGCCTTCGCCTCGGTCCCCTGGGGCTCCAGGTAATCCCCTCTCACCTTTGCTTTTCCAAGGGTCTCTAAATGAGGGCTTGAGCTTTGGTGTAGCTCCCTTTACAGGGAAGAGCTGTTCCAGGAAAGGTCTCCTGGTCTGGACCGATGGCGTTGCAGGAAGAGCAGGAAACCCCGCAGCTCCTGTGGCTCCCTCATCTGATTTGCCTGCAGGCAGCAGCAAGGATCATTCCCAAGTGTCATCCCCTGGCTCCGTGACTCGGTGAGGTTGTGTTCCCCCAAAGGCCAGGGGCCGCTTTGTTTTGCGGCTCACGAAAGTCCAGCTCGGTGGTGCTGGGTTTGGTTTTTGTGTGTAATGAAGGCACTAAAAAATTCCCCTCCTTCACTGGCACAGCCCTGGAGTGGGAGCAGATTCCCCTTATCCCGCAGTTATCCCGCTCCTGCCCTGGATCCCTGCGGTGCCGTGTGTTCTCCAAGCTCACAGCACTGCTGGCTCGAGACAAGAAAAACAATCCCTGTTCCTTCTCTTCTCCGTCCTTGATGTTCCCAGGCCCTGCATCTCCCTGGCTATTCCCTGTGGGAGTCTTCATCTCCATCCCACCTTATCCCGATCAGGTAAGGGTCTGAGACGTGTTTAGCAGCAAATGCATTCCTGTGAAGAAAGCCAAGAGCAAAGAGCATCCAGATGCAGAGAAGTCTTTAGAAAAGCGTTCCAGACGTGCAAATGAGGGATGTGTCTTCCTGCATCTCCTGTTGTTTTTCTCTGTCACGTTTTGGAAGGGTTTCTCTCAGTGATTTCCTGCAGTCCAGGTGCGTCCCTTCTTTTGTCCAAATCCAGTGCCAGAGGATCGAACAACTGACGAGTGGGGCCTGGGATGAAAACGGTTCTCCTAAAATGAGGGAAACAATGCTAGAAGAGAAATGAGCATCCTTTTAATGCCTGGAATAAAAATGCTGGAAAAGGGCACTTTTTATTTGATATGGTGTCATTCTCCTTTTTTTTTCCATAGCTAAAACTCCACGGTGAGCAATCAGAGCAGAAATAGGAAATGCAGGAGTCTTGGATTCCACAGTGGGATTAACTTCCCTTTTCTGCTCTCTTTCAGGACAGGAAAAACCACTGAACTCGCCCCATCTTTGGGACCAAGAGCTGTGGTGTTGGAGTAGGCAAAGCCAGCTAGGGCCCCCCTTGTCCTGCCCATGGTGTGGGTCAGGGACAGGCTCCTCTTCTCCTCTGCGCTGGGATGAACTGCCTAGGGAATGCTATTTCTGACAGCCCGGTCCTAGCCCCGGCTCCTGGAAATGGGCGGAGGTGAAGAGGCAAGTGCCAGAGTTGCTTGGGGATGATGGAATTGTGGTGTTTGGCTGTGCCCAGAGGGGCAGGTTGGGCATTTCTGTGTGTCTGAGGACCGGTTTGGGTGCTGGGGAGCCCGGGGAGCCGAGCTCTCAGTGCATTCCCAGCTCACCCGGGGGTGGGAGCTGGTGCAGGGCTCTGGTCGGGCTCGGGGCAGGCCCTGGCCCCGGCACAGACACGCTGGGGTGGTTTGGGGCCGCTTGGGGAGCCGTGGGAGGAAAATGAGGGATGGTGCTGGGCGGAACGGTCAGCCTGCGCTCGTGTCAGCGCAGCCGTGCAGGGCACTGGGATCTGGGTAAAACACCGGCTCTCCTGGTGTTCAGGGAAGCAAGGTCTGTATTTATCCATACATATTTATCCCTACATATTTATCCCTATATTTATCCATATGTTTATCCATGTATTTACCCATGAATTTATTCCTATATTTACCCATGTATTTACCCAGGTATTTTATGAACACTCAAGTGCCATATCCATGTATTTTATGAGCACTTCCAGGGTTGGTGACTCCACCACTGCTCTGGGCAGCTGTTCCAGCGCTGGACAACCCTTCCCATGCTGGGCCAGGAGATGGATTCTGGAAATGCAGACTCCGAGGAGCAGGGGATTAAGGCAGCATTGGATTCCTTTATTCTCCCAGAAGGATAAAGGAGATTTATCCCCAGACGAACCAGAGGTGATCACACTGAGGTCATTAGTGGGATTTCTTCCTTACTCCCACAAATACCCACTGGGGTGACAGAGTTCCCTACAAGGGCGGTGTTGGAAGGAGCTGCTGGCATGTTTTGCTGTTTATTGGGATCCACAGGATGTTTGGTGTCTCTCAGAGCTGTTCCAGGCTCTCCACAGACCCAAACACTCCTCACACTTCTCCTCAGAGTAGAGAGGTTTCCCAGAGTGCTGGTTTTTAATTTCAGATGCTGGGATAACGACACGGCTTCAGGAGGCAGGAGACTCATTGTGCTGTGCCTCAGTCCAGGCAGGGACAACCCCCAGCTAATAAAAACCTTTTTAAAGCACAAAAAGTCCCATTAAACTGATATTATAAAGGCTGCAAATTGAAGCAGGCCTCAATCAGAAAGCAGCAGAATTTAATTCCCCCCCTTACCCATTTGCATGATCATCTCCTTCCTAATTGCCCATCCACGCTTTTCCCACAGAAGTGCTGTCCCGAGGTTGGAGATGGTTCCAGCTTTATGGAGCTTTGATCTTTATCTGGTTTTACTTTTTACAGAGCACAGAACCCGAGAGTGGCAACTGCTTTCCTCTTGTTCCTCCTGTGGCAGTGAACTGCTCTTCCCGAGGACGGCTGCAGGAATTCTCAGGCAGCATAACGTATGGAATGCCAGGCACGCTACAGAATTCCAGTGGGAGCAGCAGGAACTTCTGTTCTTTACTGGCAGGGCTGTGCCATGAAGGGGAGCTCGGAGATATTGGTCAGCTCAGGGAATGAGCCTGGCTCATGGTAAGGAAATTCACTGTGCAGTTACTTTGGGCCCTTTCTCTCCTCCTTCTCCTTCTCCTTCTCCCTCTCTTCCCAACACCAGTTCCAGACCTCAGTATAATCCATGTTCCCACAGCCTGACCTTGCAGTTTTCCCAGTTTAGCAGCCCCAGCCACACTTGCAGCCTCTTTGTCTGGACTTTGTCTTGCTGAAATCTCCCTTTGTTGATCCTTTGCTGCCTCACCTCTTATCCAGCAATAACGTGCAGTGAGTGGAAGCTTCTCAGAATTCCCTCCCTGTTCCACTGGAAACATTCCCAAGTGGAAGCAGCTGCACTGCCCATCAGCACTTGCCTGCTTTTAGGGGTGGTTGAGGCATGAAGGATGCAACAAATGGAGTTGGCTCCAAGGGGATGAAATGCTCCCCCTGAGGCTGCTCAGAGAGCTGGAGCTGAGGAATCCGGGTGGGAATCACTGCAGGAAAAAGGAAGGAAAAGAGAGCAGAGGAACAGGGATGCAATTCCAACCTCTCCAAGGACTGGGATGGGCACATTCACCAACACCATTTAATCTAGACACGATTTCTTCTTTGCCTCTGGCTGCCAGGAGCAGGATGAGCAGTTTAATGAGTTTAAATAGTGAATAGTTTAATTAGCTGGAAGAGACTGGATCAATAGCTGCTTAAACAAACAACTGGATCCCTGTTTCCAAGCTTGGATGTAGTTTTGGAAGGTTCCTGGCAGTTTGGCAGGGATTAGTGATGCTGAGAATGTGCTTTTTTGTGGGTTTGGGGCTTTTACTCCTGTTCACGTGGCTGCTCTTTTTCTTGTTGAGTGGAAAACAGGAGGGAAAGAGCAACGATGGAAGGAATTCCACTCTTGCTGCTTGAAGGGATGGATCAGGAAGGGAACAGGCTGCAGGGAATTTGGAGTGCAAACTGAGATCTCTCCGATATTTTCGGCTCAGTCAGTCCATCAGTGCTTGGTGGCTGTTTAGGCCACGTGCAAGGTGAATGATGGTGCACATGGCAGAGCTGCTGGTGGCTCCTTCCCCTGCCCGGCTGTCAGTCACCCTGCAGGGTGCTGGAGCAGCGTGCCAGAGGCCGTGGATCCTATGGATCCCATGGATCCCAGGGGCGTGATCAGGAGCCTGGGCCTGCTGGCCACTCCTTGCTCTCTCTTACCCTGATTTTTCAGCTCTGCAGCGAATCCAGCTTGAGTTTTTCAACCCCCTAGAAACCCAGGGACCTTTCATGTCTGTTCTCAGATCTGGGATTTAAATCCAGCCCTTATCAAAGCACCCCGTGACCAGGCAGGCCCTGAATCCCAGCAGGGATCTGATAAAGAGGGACCTGACATCCTAAAGAAACCCTTTGAAATCCTGCTGGGATTGATTTGTATCCATAATGGAGCCCCGAGCTCTCTGCCAGGGAGAGATGAAGCTGCTCCTTTGCTTTATTATCCTCAGGCCCTTCCCAGCTTTGAGGGAAATTCAGTCCCTCTTCAAGCCCCAAAATCATGGAAAAGCTCCTTTGTATCCTCTCCACAGCCCCTACGTGGATTAATCAACTTTTTATTTGATATGGTGTCATTCTCCTTTTTTTTCCATGGCTAAAACTCCACGGTGAGCAATCAGAGCAGAAACAGGAAATGCAGGAGTCTTGGATTCCACAGTGGGATTAACTTCCCTTTTCTGCTCTCTTTCAGGACAGGAAAAACCACTGAACTCGCCCCATCTTTGGGAC